>NC_048569.1:35277390-36477390 GCF_013265735.2 Oncorhynchus mykiss
TCCAAACATAACGATGGTCATTGTGGCCAAACAGTTCTATTTTTGTTTCATCAGACCAGAGGACATTTCTCCAAAAAGTACGATCTTTGTCCCCATGTGCATTTGCAAACCGTAGTCTGGCATTTTTTATGCGATTCTGGAGCAGTGGCTTCTGCATTGCTGAGCGGCCTTTCAGGTTATGTCAATATAGGACTCGTTTTACTGTGGATATAGATACTTTTGTGCCTGTTTCCTCCAGCATCTTCACAAGGTCCTTTGCTACTGTTCTGGGATTGATTTGCACTTTTAGCACCAAAGTACGTTAATCTCTAGGAGACCGAATGCGTCTCCTCCTGAGCGGTATGAGGGCTGCGTTGTCCCATGGTGTTTATACTTGCGTGCTATTCTTTGTACAGATGAACGTGGTACCTTCAGGCATTTGGAAATTGCTCCCAAGGATGAACCAGACTTGTGGAGGTCTATAATTTTTTTCTGAGGTCTTGGCTGATTTCTTTTGATTTTCCCATGATGTCAAGCAAAGAGGCACTGAGTTTGAAGGTAGGCCTTGAAATACATACACAGGTACACCTCCAATTGACTCAAATTATGTCAAATAGCCTATCAGAAGCTTCTAAAGCCATGACATCACTTTATGGAATTTTCCAAGCTGTTTAAAGGCACAGTCAACTTAGTGTATGTAAACTTCTGACCCCCTGGAATTGTGATACCGTGAATTATAAATGAAATAATCTGTCTGTAAACAATTTTTGGAAAAATTACGTAGATTAAGTAGATGTCGTAAACGACTTGCCAAAACTATCGTTTGTTAACAATACATTTGTGGAGTGGCTAAAAAACAGGTTTTAATGACTCTAAGTGTATGTAAACTTCCGACTTCAACTGTATCCATCTACCGATATATCTAGATAAGCCTTGTAAATGCTTTACCTACTATACATAGATGATTTTTATGATAAGATATTGTCATCACAATGTTCCTTCGGTACAAAAGTATACCAGTGATTCACAGTCAATGAATTCAATAGATTTTAATGAGCTTCAATTCATTTGATGCATATTAGATAGTGTATCTCAAGCATAAGACCTTGCTCATTATACAGCCATCCCTGTGCTTATTCAAGGGACTGTAAAGCAGAGAAGCATGTGCTGTGCTCTCTTGGGTCTGGTCCCTGGTCTGTGACGGTATGATGAATGATGGCCGAGGGGGGAGGAGACAGTGCCAGGGCAGGTCTGACAGACGTTCCGTGTGCCACGTGTGTGGCTTTGTCAAAGAGAGCATGCTCATCTTTGTCCTTCTGTCCCAGCGGCTGCCGGTGACACTGTCGGGAGCCGAAATGGTGGATTTAAAGAGCCTCCCGCCTGTGTGACGTTTGGCAGGTGGTGGCTTCAGAAAGCATTGTTTTCTCAGAGGGAGGGATTTCTGCAGTAAAACCCTGCCATGCTTACTGTTGTTGGACTGCCTGGGCATGCA
Source organism: Oncorhynchus mykiss (assembly GCF_013265735.2). NCBI lineage: Eukaryota > Metazoa > Chordata > Actinopteri > Salmoniformes > Salmonidae > Oncorhynchus > Oncorhynchus mykiss. Next base: position 35,278,862 of record NC_048569.1, read on the forward strand.
CACTGGGGCTATGGAGACTTTAATACCTGTGACAAGACTAGAGGGGGACTCCAGGCAAACTGTACTGGAATTCATACTGTTTTAGAGTTTTTTTGTTGTGAATATCAATTTCTCAGGGTCAATCTGTAAATCATTGCCACCCTCACATACAGTTCACTCACAGAGATTGAGCAACTACATGCGCTGTCCTTGGTGCTGAAAATTGTATGCGTATTCAAGGACAAGATGGTCGCTGTCCAGTGCTGAATTCTATGTAAATTCTTGACAATTTAATGCTATAGGTTTATCTGCTATACAAGTATTGATCCCCAAGGCTGCAGTATTCTACACTGAATTCATTCTATACTGGTATCAGTATGGAGACTAAGTGCCCTTATTACTTTTATCTCTGTGTGCTTATGTAAATGTACTTTGTTCGAAACTGTGTGTACACACACACCACCCCCATCACACACACAACCCAACTGAGTTTGTTTGCTTCATTTGGCAGTGCCTCTGTCACGTTGAGAGACCTCTTTTCTCCAGGCACCAGTGGAGTGAATGGCCTTTCATTAATCTGCCTGTCCACACTGGAGACCTCCCCTAATTAAAGGAATTGTTTACCTTTGAGCTGGCACAACCGCTGAATTATTGATGATTAGCCTGCCCTGGTCACTCCACTGGGTCTGCCACTGTGAATACACCGGCCAGTGGACGGATAGATGCCAACACATACCCTAAGTCTGTTGTCTACACTGTTAGAAAAAAAGGGTTCCAAAGGGGTTCTTCGGCTGTCCCCATAGGAGACCCTTTTTCGTTCCAGTTAGAACCATTTTGGTTCCCATATAGAACCCTCTGTAGACAGGGTTCTAACTGTAACCAAAAGTGTGCTTCCTGCAACCAAAAAGGGTTCTTCAATGGGTTCTCGTATGGGGACAGCCAAGGAACCCTTTAAGCCTGTTGATATCCCTTTAGTGGTGTGGGGGCTGTGGGTGGGTCATACCCGGCCTGGTTGTCCTTGTCTGGGGGCAACTTTTGGGGTGTTCCCCGACCCACTATCTCAGTCTCCTGTATCTATGCTGCAATAGTCTATGTGCCTGGGGGCTTTGGTCAGTCTGTTATATCTGGTGTAATTCTCCTGTCTTATCTGGTGTCCTGTGTGATCTTAGGTATGCTCCCTCTAATTATCCCATCTTTCTTTCCCCTCCTGGAGGACTTGAGCCCTAGGACCATGCCTTTAGACTATCTGGCCTGACAATTCCTGGCTGCCCTTGTCCCCTGGGGCGGCAGGGTAGCCTAGTGGTTAGAGCGTTGAACTAATAACCGGAAGGTTGCGAGTTCAAACCCCCAAGCTGACAAGGTACAAATCTGTCGTTCTGCCCCTGAACAGGCAGTTAACCCACTGTTCCCAGGCCGTCATTGAAAATAAGAATTTGTTCTTAACTGACTTGCCTGGTTAAATAAAGGTAAAATAAAAAAAATAAAAAAATAAAAGTCCACCTGGTCATGCTGCTGACTCAGTTCCCTGCGGCTATGGAACCCTGACCTGTTTCTGTTGTTGTGCCTGCACTATGGAACCCTGTTTACTGGTCGTGCTTCCTTGTCCCGAACCTGCCCCCCCCCCCCCCCCCCCCCCCCCCCGCACATGCTGTCTCGACCTCTGAGTGCTCAGCTATGAAAAGCCAACTGACATTAACTCACGAGATGCTGACCTCTTGCACCCTCTACAACCATTGTGATTATTATTTGACCCTACTGGTCTTCTATGAACGTTTGAACATCTTGAAGAACGATCTCGCCTTAATGGTCATGTACTCATATAATCTCCACCAGGCACAGCCAGAAGAGCACTGGCCACCCCTCAGAGCTTGGTTCCTCTCTAGGTTCCAGCCTTTCCAGGGAGTTTTTCCTAGCCACCGTGCTTCTACATCTGCATTGCTTGCTCTCTGGGGTTTTTAGGCAAATTTGAGGTATAAGCACTTTGTGATAACTGCTGTTGTAAAAAGTGCTCTACAAATTAAATTGATTGATTGATTCACAGACTGTAAATGTAGCGTGATATGTTCTCCTATTTAAACTAAGATTCTATAAACTAGAACAAAATGATGTAGGTAGCAAGGCCATGGTTACTGTATGTGTCTTATGTAAGCATGCATTGTTATAGGTTTTAGGATGAGAATGAGTCTGAAAGCTTGCTCCAGATGCAGTAATGTACTGTTGTATGGCACTAATGTAATATGTCCTTGATAATCTAATTGCTGTAAAACTTGACCTCTGATATCCAAAGCTATGAACTCTGTCAATGTCAATACATCTGGTACATTATAGAAAAGGCTGCTGAAAGCTGATCACATACTGAATGACTACTGAAAACAATGGTTCTTGGGCATACATTTAAACCTAATTAATTATTTGAAACCTTATCTATAGTATCCAATGGTATTAATTGTATTTAGCTTTAATGTGAAAGGAGACAACTTTAATAGCATATACAGAATAAATCCCTGTATCTTTCCTGTGGATAAAAAAGCAACTCAGACGAAACCAAATCCATGAATGATTACCCCCAACAATAAGTAAATCCGCAGAACTAAAATTCAATTTTCAGAAACCCCAAAGCGAGACGCCATTCAAAGCTCATGAGGATTTGGACTTAAGACGACTTAGAGGTGATTTATGCAGTAAGCCAAATGGCTATGCTGGGAGGAGAGGGAGAACGAGGCCCCGGCAGCCCTAAAGAGGGAGCCTGTCTCTGTGTCATGACTCACTGAAGCAATGTGCTGTATGACAAGCAAAGATGCCGGTGAGCATCAGATTGCCACAGGATGTGTTCCAGTGGGCGATTCCAGTGTCTATTCCCCTCTAAATCAGCTCTTGCCTCCTACCCTTTGTCACCAGAGGCCAGCCTGTGAAAGAATAATGGTGTAGGCTAAAGTGTCAAACTGCTTATCCATGCCCACTGGGTATGACCATTCCAAATATATCTGACAAAAACATTTACATTCATGTTTGAGTTTACTCGCAACTGTGAACAAAATAGTATTTTATAGATAGCATTTGTCAGTAAACAAACAAAAAACTTGGGCTCCCAAGTGGAGCAGTGGTCCAAGGTGTCACTACAGACACCCTGTTATGAAACCAGGCTGTATCATAACTGGCTGTGATTGGGAGTCCCATAGGGCTGCAAACAATTGGCCCAGTGTTGTCCGGGTTTGGCCTGTGTAGGCCGTCAAAGTAAATAAGAATTGGTTTTTAACTGACTTGCCTAGTTGAATTGAAACAAAAAATTACACATGTTTATCCAGGAAGGACACTCCAATCAGCATGAAATGTTACATTTCATATGGTATGTATTCATTTGTGGATGTGCATCATCTGTTTCGTATGATATGGTACGAAGTACAATATGTTACGAATTGGAATTCATACAATATGTTACCAATTTGCAAAACGTATGATATGTTACAAATTCCAATTTAATGTGGCTAACATTAGCTAGGCTAGGAGTTAGGTTCAGGGGTTAAGGTTAGGGATAGGATCAAGGGTTATAGAAGAAGGGTTAGCTAACATGCAAAGTAGCTAAAAAGTAGTAAGTATTTTCAAAGTTGCGAATGATCTAAAATGCGAAAGTTGTCTGTGATGAGATTCAAACACACAACTATTGGGTTAATAGACGTTTGTGTTATACGCCTACCCATCCACCCCGACCAACCACCCTACTTTCGTTTTTGTCTTAAGTAACCTTCAGTCTTATGCAACCATACCAAACACATCATACTGATTTGAGTGTCCAGGATTTACATTTACTTTGTGACATCTAGTCTTGAGACCAGGCTGAGGTATACAACCTGCTGCTCATAGAGACCTTGCTCTTCACAGTATAAAGAGAGCAATAAGAGAATGTACTGCGGAGACCTACATGAAGGTCTGCCTGGGGATAATGGAGAGCATGCAGGTGCATAGGTTGTTAGATATGGTGCATATGCGGAAGGATATGACAGAGTGACAGTATGTACAGTATAGGATGGCTACATATATGCTTGTTGAAAGGATGGCAATAATTGCCCACTATAAATAGTCTTGAAGTAGAGCCGGATGGGAAGAGAGATGGGAAGGGTCCTTTCACCATTTCTCTCCACCCTGTGGAGTGCTCCTGCTGGGAGGAGGGAGGAGAAATGAAAGATGAAGGAGGGAGGGGAAATGAGAGATAAAGGAGAGAGACCCCCATATGAGTTCTCTTAACCAGCCGTGCTATTAACAGCCAGCATGATCAGGCGCCCACATCCGCCACGGTAGACAGTGGGTGGGGTCAGAGCCTGGTGCAGGAAGTCTTTCTTGCAGCCGCTGCTGCAGTATGGGCAGAGTGGGCGAATAACAACCAGGGTTCTGGAGAGGCTGTACTCAAGTGCCAGCTAAACTACGTCATTCACATTTACAATGCAAATCATTATAAGGGGATTTGTTAAAAGCATCTGGTGGAAAGTTACTGCATCACAGGCTTTGGTTTCTTGATTGTACCTTAGCACTTTGTTCATTCAATGTTTTAAACATTTTGGTTGGACAATTTATTTTTTATTTATCTGTTATTTTACCAGATAAGTTGACTGAGAACACGTTCTCAATTGCAGCAACAACCTGGGGAATAGTTACAGGGGAGAAGAGAGGGATGAATGAGCCAATTGGAAACTATTAGGTGACCGTGACGGTTTGAGGGCCAGATTGGGAATTTAGCCAGGACACCGGGATTAACACCCTTACGATAAGTGCCATGGGATCTTTAATGACCTCAGAGAGTCAGGACACCCATTTAACGTCCCATCCGAAAGATGGCACCCTACACAGGGCAGTATCCCCAATCACTGCCCAGGGGTTTTGGGATTTTCTTTTTTAGACCAGAGGGAAGAGTGCCTCCTACTGGCCCTCCAACACCACTTCCAGCAGCATCTGGTCTCCCATTCAGGAACTGACCAGGACCAACCCTGCTTAGCTTCAGAAGGAAGCCAGCAGTGGTAAGCAGGGTGGTATGCTGCTGGCTTTTACAATGTTATGCTATGATGGAGATCAGTTGACTGGTGAAACAGGACAATATGAACCATACGTATTGATATGTTATGTTATTTAACAAAATATTGACCATATTTTGGCACATAGCCTGCCATAAACAAGTGGAATTCAAAGTCTTAAAAAGAGACTGAAACCACCAATTCACAGGCTCTGCATGTGTTTTCCTGTTGCTCAAGGACGTAGCCATTGAGTCAACATTAGGGGGACTAAATCTGCCATGGGGTCTGCCCCCCCCCCCCCTAATTTTCCTGCCATTCTAAAATATATAAAAATTCACTAACACATGGGATTTTTTAAAATGTCTAATAGTGTTTTTTTTTTTTTTTTTTCCCCTTTCTTGTTCAATTGTCTGTAATGGCAGAGATTAGGGATTAATAAAGTACAACCATAACCATATAAACAGAAATCTATGCATTTTTAAATAAAGACAAGTCCAGATATTGTGGCCAATGTTTAGCAAATTGTTGTTTTTATTTACATATTTACAAGTAAACTTGGGTGGGCAGCAGGGGCATTTGCTCTACTCTCTCCTCTTCTCCTCTCGTCCTATCATCTCTCCAGCCCTCTCTCCTCCTCTCCTCTGGTCCTATATTCTCCTCTCCAGCCCTCTCTCCTCCTCTCCTCTGGTCCTATATTCTCCTCTCCAGCCCTCTCTCCTCCTCTCCTCTCGTCCTATCATCTCTCCAGCCCTCTCTCCTCCTCTCCAGCCCTCTCTCCTCCTCTCCTCTGGTCCTAAATTCTCCTCTCCAGCCCTCTCTCCTCCTCTCCTCTGGTCCTATATTCTCCTCTCCAGCCCTCTCTTCTCCTCTCCTCTCATCCTATCATCTCTCCAGCCCTCTCTCCTCCTCTCCAGCCCTCTCTCCTCCTCTCCTCTGGTCCTATATTCTCCTCTCCAGTCATCTCTTCTCCTCTCCTCTGCTCTCCAGTCATCTCTTCTTCTTTCCTCTGCTCTCCTCTCCAGGCAATGGCATGTGTTTTGACTTTCCATTCTTCAAGCAAAGGATCCAAAGGCCTTTTCGCGCTTATCGTTGACACTGATAAAAGACTGGCATATTCCTTCAAGGTCCAGTCTGTCCAGTTTCTCCTGGTGCACATGACACATGGCCACATATTCAGCCTTGTTTGACTCATCGATGATCTAAGCCACGTCTTAAGCCTCCTCAGGGCACTAAAACTCCTCTCAGTCTGTACAGAAGATGCAGGGACAACCAGCAGAAGCCACACTAAAGCTTCCACCTGACTGAAGAGAACTCTCACCTCTGGCACCATTTCCCGAATAATGCTAGCAACATCTGAGCTCGTTTGATATGTGTTAGCCCAAAACATGGCCAGCTGTGCACCTGCAGTAGTTTAGAATTCAATTCAGGAAACTCATCTACCACCTTGCCCATGTCTCCGCGTACTGTAGCAGCACATTTTCAAGCTGCTTCAGCTTGTGGAATCCAGCTTGATCAAACCTCTGTATGAATTGAGTATCCACTGTGTCCAAGGCGTTGTAGAATTGGGCTCTGTACAGAGACTGGGCATCCGGATGGATATGGGCTGCAGCCTGACCAGTGTAACGCTTTGTAGGTTTGTGGATATGAGGCATCTGAATAGGTTGTAGGTCCAACTTTGTTGCCATAGCAGTTGCTTTTGCGAACAAGACATCAAAGTGCTCCTCCGTTCGCTTGTCCTGCATGCTTGTTTTGACATGGTCCACAGCCTCCAACATGCCTGAAACAATCGGTTTCCTAAGCTACAGGGGGGTGTTCAGGAACTCAAGCCATTACAAGGCCGAGCACAGTGTTCCCTTTTAGAAATGTTCCATGAAGACCATTAGCCTTAGTTGAAGTGTCAGATGAGCTGCATGATTCCATTTCTTCAAGGGCTGTCAGCATTGACTCATACTGGCTGAGAACTGAGCGAGTGGCAGGGGTGCAAACAGTCCACCTGGTGGGACAGAGAGGTTTCAACTAGAGGTCAACCGATTAATCGGAATGGCTGATTAATTAGGGCCGATTTCAAGTTTTCATAACAATCGGTAATCAGCATTTTTGGACACCGATTACGGCCGATTACATTGCACTCCACGAGGAGACTGCGTGGCAGGCTGACTACCTGTTATGCGAGTGCAGCAAGGAGCCAAGGTAAGGTGCTAGCTAGCATTAAACTTATCTTGCAAAAAACAATCAATCTTAACATAATCACTAGTTAACTACACATGGTTGATGATATTACTAGTTTATCTAGCTTGTCCTGCGTTGCAAGTAATCAATGCGGTGCCTGTTAATTTATCATTGAATCACAGCCTACGTCGCCAAACGGGTGATGATTTAACAAGCACATTCGTGAAAAAAAGCACTGTCATTGCACCAATGTACCTAACCATAAACATCAAAGCCTTTCTTAAAATCAATACACAAGTATATATTTTTATACATACTATACTTCCGGCGCTGACAGAGATGGCCGCCTCGCTTCGCGTTCCTAGGAAACCTGCATATTTAGTTAATATTGTCTGCTAACATGAATTTCTTTTAACTAGGTAAATTGTGTCACTTATCTTGGGTTCTGTGCGAGTCAGAGTATATGCAGACGTTTGGGCCGCCTGGCTCGTTGCGAACTGTGTGAAGACCATTTCTTCCTAACAAAGACCGTAATTCATTTGCCAGAATGGTACATAATTATGACATAACATTGAAGGTTGTGCAATGTAACAGCAATATTTAGACTTATGGATGCCACCCGTTAGATAAAATAAGGAACGGTTCCGTATTCCACTGAAAGAGTAAACGTTTTGTTTTCGAAATGATAGTTTCTGGATTTGACCATATTAATGACCTAAGGCTCATATTTCTGTTTGTTATTATGTTATAATTAAGTCTATGACTTGATAGAGCAGTCTGACTGAGCGGTGGAAGGCAGCAGCAGGCTCGTAAGCAGTCATTCAAACAGCACTTTCCTGCCTTTGCCAGCAGCTCTTCGCTGTGCTTCAAGCATTGCGCTGTTTATGACTTCAAGCCTATCAACTCCCGAGATTAGGCTGGCAATACTAAAGTACCTTTTAGAACATCCAATAGTCAAAGGTATATGAAATACAAATGGAATAGAGAGAAATAGTCCTATAATAACTACAACCTAAAACTTCTTACCTGGGAATATTGATGACTCATGTTAAAAGGAACCAACAGCTTTCATATGTTCTCATGTTCTGAGCAAGGAACTTAAAGGTTAGCTTTTTTACATGGCACATATTGCACTTTTACTTTCTTCTCCAACACTTTGTTTTTGCATTATTTAAACCAAATTGAACATGTTTCATAATTTATTTGAGACTAAATAGATGTGATTGATGTATTATATTAAGTTAAAATAAGTGTTCATTCAGTATTGTTCTAATTATCATTATTACAAATATATATATATATATATATATATATATAACAATCGGCCGATTAATCGGTATCGGCTTTTTTGGTCCTCCAATAATCGGTATCGGCATTGAAAAATCATAATCAGTCAACCTCTAGTTTCAACGAGGTGAAACCATGCTTGATTTTGCGATTTCCTGGAAAATCACCTTGAACTTGCCAGATTGAATAAAGAAGCCCCCCAATTCATGCACCAGACCCATTGAATCTCTTTTAGTGGAGAGGCTACACAGGCAGCCTGCGGAACTAAGTTCACACAGTGTGGACCACAGTGACAATACATACACAGCGGTTGTTCTTTCCTTAAAATGTCTTGCACCCCCTGCAATCGCCCAGCCATGTTTGCGGCACCATCATAGGTTTGTCCTGGAAGTTGGGACAGAGGAAGGCCTAGACGCATCCTCACATCACATGCCATCTTGGCTATATTTTGCCCTGTCGTTGATGACACTTCATAGAGTCCCAGGAATACTTCCTTTGGTTCTAGATATGCATCTACAAAGCGCAAACATATTGACTCCTGTTCAACTCCTGATATATCCTGTGTGACATCAATGATAAGTGCGAACTGGACCACTGGCATTGATGTTATTTCCGACACAATTTCTGTGACGATTTTATTGCCCACTAGCTTTAAAAAAAAATGCATTTGGGGACTGATGAAATCAAAGTGACATTTCAGCCAGGTGGTCAGCTCTGCATTGCCCTCTGCCTTGTACTTTAGAAGCTGGCTGAAATTCCCACTCTCCTTATCAACGCCTCGAAAAGCCTGACCTTGCCGCGCCAAGTACTTCACACCCCCAACAATCTTCATAAGATTTCTCCTTGCTTGTTGCTGCTGTCTTTCCAGCTCACGTGAAAGTTGCACATTAACAGGCTTTGGCTCCTGAATCCGAGTCATCACAGCTCATGTGACACTGGCTGTCTTTATACGCATTTAATTTCTCCGGTGCCTTCCTCCAAAGCCAGTCTTGAATCTGCATCTGCTTTTAACGCAAGCTGAGACTTTTGTGTTGCAAAGTATTTAGCACAATAGAAACAGAGGACCCACTTTAAGGAGGGGCTGTAATGGAGCCAAGTATAATCTTTAAACCATTTCTCCTGAAAGTAGAGTATTTGATAAGGTTTGACTAGGTATGACATTCACATTTGGCTGATTTGGGCGAGGTCCAAGCTCCCCTCCCTCCCTCTCCTGCACCTTCATCTTCGCCTGCCTGCCTGTCTGCTCTCTCTCTCTCTCTGTCTGTCTGTCTGTCATTGTCTCAAACTCACTCTCCCTGCTTGATTATATTATATGAAATATACAGTGCCTTGCGAAAGTATTCGGCCCCCTTGAACTTTGCGACCTTTTGCCACATTTCAGGCTTCAAACATAAAGATATAAAACTGTATTTTTTTGTGAAGAATCAACAACAAGTGGGACACAATCATGAAGTGGAACGACATTTATTGGATATTTCAAACTTTTTTAACAAATCAAAAACTGAAAAATTGGGCGTGCAAAATTATTCAGCCCCTTTACTTTCAGTGCAGCAAACTCTCCAGAAGTTCAGTGAGGATCGCAAAGTTCAAGGGGGCCGAATACTTTCGCAAGGCACTGTACATGAGAAGCCATACTTAGAGGAATATCTCAGCTTAAATTAACATTAGGATTAGACTGTTGTGATGTCATTATTTGGTCTTAACCATCAATATTTGCTCCTTTTCTCACTCACCTCCATGTCACCTGCTCTCCCTGTCCTGTTGGCATCCTCGTGCTCTCTTTCTCCCATCTCTCTCTTTCCTCTGAACGCACAAGAGTGAACATGAAAGAAATATTATCAATAAACTAATGACTAGAAACAATGTTGATACACATTTAGAGGCCAACAGGAGTCTGTCTGTACATTAAGATTAAACTGGTGTGATGTTATTATTCATAACCAAATAACTACAGGGCAGTTTTCATGATGGTCCTAGAGGAACATTAATTATGATGTCGTAGGAACATCACCAACACGCCGATATCAGATCGTGCAAATATTGATGGTTAGTCTTGTTGGTGTTTTTCCTAAGACATCATAATTAATGTTGCTCCAGGACCATCATTGCAACTGACCTGTAGTTAGTTGGTTACCCCAGTTCCAACTAACAGAATATTCCCCTGCCCCCCATCCTTTGATCTAACCTTAACATCAGTGACACCTATGCCTAAACCTAACCTCAGTGGGCCCTGTGCCTAAACCTATCCTCAGTGGGCCCTGTGCCTAAACCTAACCTCAGTGGGCCCTGTGCCTAAACCTAACCTCAGTGGGCCCTGTGCCTAAACCTATCCTCAGTGGGCCCTGTGCCTAAACCTAACCTCAGTGGGCCCTTGTGCCTAAACCTAACCTCAGTGGGCCCTGTGCCTAAACCTAACCTCAGTGGGCCCTGTGCCTAAACCTAACCTCAGAGGGCCCTGCGCCTAAACCTAACCTCAGTGGGCCCTGTGTTTAAACCTAACCTCAGTGGGCCCTGTGCCTAAACCTATCCTCAGTGGGCCCTGTGCCTAAACCTAACCTCAGTGGGCCCTTGTGCCTAAACCTATCCTCAGTGGGCCCTGTGCCTAAACCTAACCTCAGTGGGCCCTGTGCCTAAACCCAACCTCAGTGGGCCCTTGTGCCTAAACCTAACCTCAGTGGGCCCTGTGCCTAAACCTATCCTCAGTGGGCCCTGTGCCTAAACCTATCCTCAGTGGGCCCTGTGCCTAAACCTATCCTCAGTGGGCCCTGTGCCTAAACCTAACCTCAGTGGGCCCTGTGCCTAAACCTAACCTCAGTGGGCCCTGTGCCTAAACCTAACCTCAGTGGGCCCTGTGCCTAAACCTATCCTCAGTGGTCCCTGTGCCTAAACCCAACCTCTGTTGTGCCAACATGAATTATGTTGTAGGAACAACACCAACACGGCGATATCAGATCAGTCATCAACATGTGCTCCTTTTTTCACTCACCTGCTCTCCCTGCCCTGTTGGCATCCTCATGCTCTCTCTCTCTCCCTCTTTACTCTGAACGCACCAGAGTGAACATGCAATACATATTATCAGTAAACAAGTGGTGTTTCTTGCCATGATGTTCAGGAATGGATTACTAACCATTTCTGATCTGAATGGCAATGATTATTATATCAAGAAACATTGATTCATCTGTTGTACTACTGTGTACTTCTCTCATCTGACTGGTTCTCATTTTCTCACTGCTCTCAACTTACTTTTCTTATTTTCTGAGGCTGTCCACTGACGACCCATCCTCTTTCTCATGATGACATCACTGTGAATGCAGCGCAACATAAATGATTGACACTTTACTCAGACTCCACGTGGGGTTTCTGACAAATATAAGGTAATAAAGACATGAAAGTTAGTTGAATATACCCGTGAACACCATTGTTGGTCCCTGGGTGAATGTGTGGCTAATTAACTTTCCAGGTAACTTGGATATGATAGCTAACGTTAGTGATGGTTGATTGATTAGCTCTCTGTTAGTCCTCTGTTTCCACTCCATGCAATTACTGACACTTTTTAGCTAAATATTATTTATTTCCACAATTACTGTTCCAGCGCAAAATGAGGAGGTTTTAGTCGAGCAATTTTACATCTAACTAAGGTTTCTGGTGCAGTATTTCTCAAGTTACAAAAATGCGCAACATTTTGTCTTATGTAAATGAATTCTGGGCTGCTGCTTACTGCTGGAAAGGTCTCAGTCTGTGCCATTGGATAGAGTGCAATTTACGCAGCTGTTCATCCCGTGTCAATGGGCAAATGGACATTGTCAAAATCAAAACCCAACCCAACCCTCAAGTAGGTCATGACAAACTCAGTTCTGGACGATACTGACTTTATGACCAAAATTAAGCTACTTGCGCTTAAGTAAATTCTAGCAATGGGAATAAATGTTTCTGATTAATACCGTTTTCAACAAGAGAAGTTGGTTCTTGAGTTCAGCTCGCCTTTAAGGCTGTTAATTCTGGCTCCAAGCATGCATCAGCCGCCTCCAGTCGCTCCCTTGGCATGGAGATGCCCAAGACGAGTCTGTGGTAATTGAATCCAGACGCCCAGGCCTCTGCATGATCCTGCGGGAGTGCCGGTGCCCCTGTAAGTGAGGCTGAACACTTTATCCCGTGGCATTAGGCCTCCATGTTTGAGTTAATACCCCAGAGTAGAGCCTCTATCCACTGGCATTAGCATCTGACACTCCACCGCAGAGCAGGGAGCTCACAGTTTTACTCACAGCATCAAAATCTCGACTGGGTTTCCTCACTGTATGTATACACAGTGATTATTATTATTTGTTTTACTTTGGAACAGATACGGTATGTATTGAGTTGTAGTTATTGGATGTTGGATATTGGTTGACATCAAATCCATGCACCAAAGACAAATATTTACTTGGTCACTGTCCCCTGAGGGTTTTGGGTTGATCCCTGTGGTCACAAAGTGTCCATAATCACTATAATTAACATGGGTGCTATTTTATCCTCTTCTTACAGACCAATCAGCCTTCCTGGACCCCCTCTGATCTGTGGTTTCCTTGGGATGCAATGTGATGTACTGGCCTGTGTCCTCTGTGCTGGAAGAGCAATGCCATCCCTGAATTAGAACTGACAGGGTTATTTCATTTGTGCTCAGTGGGTGGACCAATAAAGAGAGCAGGATCAAATTAATAGAGGAGATTCTTTTTCCGAGACATGTCCAGGGGAATTTCCATTAGCAGAGGGGAGGATGAACGAAACCACCTGAAATCAAGAAGGGTGTGTATGTGTGTGTGCACATGAATCATCTGGTTGTTCTCTCTCCAAATGCCATCCATGGAGTGTTCTTATTTTTCCATTCATTTCCACAATGTCAAGCAAAAGTCTACCTCAGTCCTCCTCCAATTACTGACATTCTTTACCCTTTGCTGCCAAAATGTCACGATATATTCCAGTAGAAGTGTTGCTCAGATTCCGTAAGATATTCTCTACTCTTTTCATACTGTCAGGATACTTGTATACATCTCCTCAACAACTACTTAAGCTGTTGTTTTAGCTTTAGTCTGTAAGGTCCTAAATCAAATGAAATACTCAGTGTGTGTAATGGGTGTGTAGGTGGGCGTTATGGGGGTGGGATTCGCAAGATGTATCACTGTTGGAAAATCAGCATCAACCGGCAGTAAGCTAGTACATTCAATACGTAATTCATCTGTAGTTCCAAGCTAATATCCTTCTAAATGAGTCCTGTTGAGAACTCCTAGATCAATCATTAGGTCATTTCGCTTGAAATAAACATGCGTTATTTAAAGAAGACCACGGTCCACAGAGAATACTATGAGCTTTGAATATAAACACGTTAAGGGTCAACTGCCACTATCTCTTTTTACTTGTCCTTCATTCGTTTTCCTGTCCTGTCCAAGTCTTCCCCCAATTTCTCCCTCTAGCCACAGTGTCTGTTCGCTCCATAGATCTAATGTCTGGACAGGTGCTTTTCAACGTGGTCTCAGAGCATTTGGTATTATTCTGTGAGTAAACCTGTGACACTCCATTTAGTGTGATATGTTACATTTTGTATGGTATGTATTCATTTGTGGATGTCAATCATTCATTCTGTATGATATTTTACGAATACAATTACTATGATATGTTACGAATTGCAATCGTACAATATGTTACGATCTCCTAGTTACGAATTCCAATTTATTGTGGCTAACGTTAGCAAGGTGGCTAGGTGCCTAACGCTAACATTAGCTGGGTTAGGGGTTAAGGTTGGGATTAGGAGTTAGTTTTATTTATTCAATTTTATTTAACCTTTATTTAAGGTTAGGGTTAAGGGGTTAGCTAACATGCTAAGTAGTTGGAAAGTAGCAAGTAGTTGCAAAGTTGCTAATTAGCTAATGTTGTCCTTGATGAGACTTGAACACACAACCTTTGGGTTGCTAGACGTTTGTGTTATTTGCCCACCCATCCACTTCGACTAACCACCTTAATTTTGCTTTTGCATAAAGTAACGTTCTGTCTTAATTTACCATACCAAACGTAACATACACTACGTGGGCAAAAGTATGTGGACACCTGCTCATCGAACATCTCATTCCAAAAATCATGGCCATTAATATGGAGTTGGTCCCCTCCTTTGCTGCTATAACAGCCTCCATTCATCTGGGAAGGCTTTCCACTAGATGTTAGAACATTGCTGCGGGGACTTGCTTTCATTCAGCCACAAGAGCATTAGCGAGGTCGGGCATTGATGTTGGGCAATTAGGCCTGGCTTGCAGTCGGAGATCCAATTCATCCCAAAGGTGTTCAATGGGGTCGAAGTCCTTCCACACTGATCTCAACTAATAATTTCTGTATCGACCTTGCTTTTTGCATGCTGAAACAGGAAAGGGCTTTCCCCAAACTGTTGACACAAAGTTGGAAGCACAGAATCGTCTAAAATGTCATTGTATGCTGTAACGTTAAGATTTCTATTCACTGGAACTAAGGGGCCTAGCCCAAACCATGAAAAACCGCCCCAGACCATTATCCCTCCTCCACCAAACTTTATAGTTGGCACTATGCATTCGGGCCGGTAGAGTTCTCCTGGCATCCGCCAAACCCAGATTTGTCCATCGGACTGCCAGATGGTGAAGCGTGATTCATTGCTCCAGAGAATGCGTTTCCACAGCTCCAGAGTCCAATGGCGGCGAGCTTTACACCACTCCAGCCGATGATTAGCATTGTGCATGGTGATCTTAGGCTTGTATGCGGCTGCTCGGCCATGGAAACCCATTTCATGAAGCTTCCGACAAACAGTTATTGTGCTGGCGTTGCTTACAGAGGCAGTTTGAAACTCTGTAGTGAGTGATGCAACCGAGGACAGACGATTTTTACGCACTATACGCTTCAGCACTCGGCGGTCCCCTTCTGTGAGCTTGTGTGACCTACCACTTCGTGGCTGAGCCTATGTTGCTCAGCCATTTCCACTTCACAAGGCAGCTCTAGCAGGGCATTCATTTGACAAACTGACTTGTTGGAAAGGTGGTAACCTATCACGGTGCCATGTCGAATGTCACTGAGCTCTTCAGTACGGGACATTCTACTGCCAATGTTTGTCTATGATTGCATGGCTGTGTGCTCAATTGTATACACCTGTCAGCAACGGGTGTGGCTGAACTAGCCAAATCCACAAATTCTAAGGGGTGTCCACATACTTTTGGCCTGTAGTGTATCTTAATATTTGAGTGTCCCGGATTTACATTTGATATGTTACCTCTAGTCTACGAGACCAGTCTGTGCTGTTTGACCTGTCTGTACTTTGCAACTGGCCAAGAGGTTCCTGTGTGTTTGTCTGAGCTAAAAGTCAAAGCAAAACGAGACACAGCTTTCCCCCTTCAGTTCAGCAAAGTGGTCAAGATTTATGGCCAAATACCTAGACCACTGACCTCCAGCTTTTACGCATCATCTGATGTCTTCTACCACAGAATGATCAGCTCTTGAGCTACAATGAAGATAGATACAGAGAGAGGGAAACTATTCCAAAACAAATATATAACAGGTGTTATTTTTTTTTACTTTTTAGGTTGACAGGTGTGACTATGGTGGTAACTTGGATGCTGTGATCTACTGCAACAACAGACTGAATAGTAACACACACACGGTTGGCAAGGACGCTACATTAAGGTATTCCACAGGCATTTCTCTCCCCTCGTCAGTGCATGGTGTTTCTCTGACCTGTCTCCTGTCACAGCACTTATATTTACAGGGTGGAAATCTGAGCTGAAGGGCTTTCAAACCAAAAACAATCACTGTCCAGGTCAGGATGGACAGAGAGAAGAGAAGGGAAGGGGGAGAGAGAGAAATGAAGAAATAGAGAGAGCAGGGGAATCAGAATAGAACAATAATGAGAGGAAAGGGGAAGATAGAGCAGGCAGTGTGTGGCTGGGAGACCCACTAGGGACGGGTGAACTTAGTGCATCCCAATTTCCATTTGTTGCTGCATAGCCCCAGATGATTATAGTGTAATGATGGTTATTTTAATTGGGCCTTTGTTTCCTTCAGTTTTCATATTGCTTAAACCCTCGGGAACCGACACACACACACACACACACACACACACACACACACACACACACACACACACACACACACACACACACACACACACACACACACACACACACAGGCACGCACACAGCTCAATACGCATTCACACAGACAAGTCAAACCCTCCCAAGCCTCCATTGAAATATTTGTTCAAGGTCATGCATGTGTCTAGTGTTTGACTAGCAAACACTTATGAGAGAGTGAGCCTTTATGTATTGCTTTGTTTAGCGAGTTTACCTCTTGAGATGGCCTAGCATCCAATCATCCATTTTGAATCAGATCGTAGACGATAAGTGGATGGCTGCTGTTATCCAATCAGCACTTACCTCAAGATCAAAACAAAAGCCTGGCTGTCTTTCTTTACTCCATCTCTCTGATATATGCCTATATATGCACAGGGCCTGTTTAATAAAGGGGCTTAGGGGGCCCTCGAGGCAGACAAAAATGGAAATATGTATTTAAAAAAATATATTTCACTGCAACCAACAACCACAGGCCTTGGGGGCCAAAGAACCAGAGAAAAAGGAAAAATATACATTTTTACAGTTAAATTACATCTTTACTATTAGGCACATAAAATAAAGTAATTAAAAAATGTCTAATGCTCTCTCAGTATGAAGTGAGGGTGATTGGGAGCCAGACATGCAGCGTAAATACTTATTCAGATGTTGTTTGTTGAAAGCTAGTTAATTCCTCTCTTCCAATCATCGGGGCATGGTGTCATGTGCATGCATCCAGTAGGTAATGTAATGGACACCAGCTTCTATACCACAACTCATTCAAGCATTTCAGGTCTGCACTCCTGGGACCTCGTTATATGCAGAGCACTCTGTAGAGTACCCACAGCTAGTGTACAGGGCTGACTGAACAGGATATGAGGTGCTTCTTATGTATGCCATTCCTCCGTTTCAATGCAATTTGTTCCTATGAGAAGATCTCACATTGTTTTCACCAGCAGCTGTTTTTTTCAAGGTTCAGTGCCTACTTGATGGTTAAGTGTAAAACCCATCACCCATGATGAGTTGGAGCGAGCGTATCTGTGGGTGCTGGGTTGTGCTGTGTTCTGAGCTGTGCTATGCTACAGTATGCTGTGCTGTGGGGCAGGCCTGTGCTGAGAGGGAGGTCATGTCTGTGGTGTCTCCTGAAGCCTCCCAGTCCTTTATCATCCAAAAGGGAGCAGACCCGGCGGGCTGTTGGGAAAGGAAGGCTATCATCAGAGGACACGTTTAATTTCCATAAAGAGGACTTTGTTTCCTAATTAATCTCCTGGCTCCGGCGCCCTGCTCCACTCCTGTCACTTCCTCGGAATGAAACACGGCCGGCAATTT
Organism: Oncorhynchus mykiss; assembly: GCF_013265735.2. NCBI lineage: Eukaryota > Metazoa > Chordata > Actinopteri > Salmoniformes > Salmonidae > Oncorhynchus > Oncorhynchus mykiss. Next base: position 35,296,719 of record NC_048569.1, read on the forward strand.
GTTAAATCAATTATTCCGGAGAGGAAGCAGCCTTTTGGCGAGCACGCACACAAACATAGGCTAAGCCGCACACACATGCATGAGATAGCTAGACGGTAGACAAGATGGGCTGCTGTGGAGAGGCAGGATGGCCTTCAGGAGGATGGTGGAGTGTGTTGGAATAAGGGGCTCAGCATTAGGAGCATGAGAGAGTTTGTCCTTGTTGACACGGTAGAGAGCTTTGTAAACATGAGTCTGATAAGGACTCACCTTGGCCTTTCGTCCTGAGCTCCAACAAAACAGCACAGCGGCTCCTCAAGAGACACAATCCACACAAAGAGAGATGAGGAGAGGGGACATAGAGAGGGATAGAGCGGGGGCAAGAGAGAAAGGTTGATGCTGAGGAGGAGGCAGAGCGAAGCAGAAGCAGGGGTTAGAGAGAGAAAAAAAACTGTTCCATGGGAATTCTCTCAGTCTCTTTCTCAGGGGGTGGATCAGCTTTGATATTGCAAATATATTGTGTCTTATATGAATGTAATTTTCTGCATAATTTCCAATTGCCAATTAAAAAATATATTATTTTTTTATTCTGTTTTTATATACAATATATACTGTATGTGCCTTTCTTATTTTCCCCTAACCCTACCACCCCTCCCCTAATTGGAGTAAACTGATGGACAACGCTTAGGCCTCTACTTCCAGTTTATACATACTATATACAGTTTAAGTTGGAAGTTTACATTCACCTTAGCCAAATACATTTAAACTCAGTTTTTCACAATTCCTGACATTTAATCCTAGTAAATATTCCCTGTTTTAGGTCAGTTAGGATCACCACTTTATTTTAAGAATGTGAAATGTCAGAATAATAATAGAGAGAATGATTTATTTCAGCTTTTATTTCTTTCATCACATTCCCAGTGAGTCAAAAGTTTACATACACTCAATTAGTATTTGGTAGCATTGCCTTTAAATTGTTTAACTTGGGCCAAACGTTTTGGGTAGCCTTCCACAAGCTTCCCACAATAAGTTGGGTGAATTTTGGCCCATTCCTCCTGACAGAGCTGGTGTATCTGAGTCAGGCTTGTAGGCCTCCTTGCTCACACACGCTTTTTCAGTTCTGCCCACAAATTTACTATAGGATTGAGGTCAGGGCTTTGAGATGGCCACTCCAATACTTTGACTTTGTTGTCCTTTTTTGCCACAACTTTGGAAGTATGCTTGGGGTCATTGTCCATTTGGAAGACCCATTTGTGACCAAGAGGTACGATCTTTGTCCCCATGTGCAGTTGCAAACCTTAGTCTGGCTTTTTTATGGAAGTTTGTGAGCAGTGGCTTCTTCCTTGCTGAGCGGCCTTTCAGGTTATGTCGTTATAGGACTTGTTTAACTGTGGATATAGATACTTTTGTACCGTTTACTCCAGCATCTTCACAAGGTTCTTTGCTGTTGTTCTGGGATTGATTTGCACTTTTCGCACCAAAGTACATTCATCTCTAGGAAACAGAACTCGTCTCCTTCCTGAGCGGTATGACGGCTGCGTGGTCCCATGGTGTCCATACTTGCGTACTATTGTTTGTACAGATGAACGTGGTACCTTCAGGAGTTTAGAAATTGCTCCCCAGGATGAACCAGACTTGTTGAGGTCTACAAAAAAAATTCTGCCGTCTTGGCTGATTTCTTTTGATTTTCCCATGATGTCAAGCAAAGAGGCACTGAGTTTTTAGGTAGGCCTTGAAATACATCCACAGGTACACCTCCAATTGACTCAAATGATGTCAATTAGCCTATCAGAGGCTTCTAAAGCCATGACATAATTTTCTGGACACAGTGAATTATAAGTCAAATAATGTCTGTAAACAATTGTTGGAAAAATTACTTGTGTCATGCACAAAGTAGATGTATAGCTTCAAGAAATTTGTGGAGTGGTTGAAAAACAAGTTTTAATGACTTCATCCTAAGTGTATGTAATCTTCCGACTTCAACTGTACATCTTACGGACACAATCTATTTTACTTGAATGATCTTTTGTTTGTTTTTAGTCCGTTCATTCAGCTACCCTCAACCGCTTCCATCTATCTCTGAACACCATCTAGTTTTGATTTCTATTTGTCATATATTTTTCAAACTTGTAGTGATGTTTCAGAAAAGTTCTGAATCTTTCTATTTTCATAGTCATTACAAATTGTAAATTAAAGATAAACATTTTACTCTGGAATGGGCCAGAGTATTATTATATTATTGATCGATTGACTATGACTTTTCAAGTCACCCAGCAGTGCTATTTGCAGAGTTAACTACAGGTAAATGTTGCAATTCTTCAGCCATTCCTGAACCTGCGACCAAAAAGAAGCTCCATATTGACAGTACAAAATCTGCAGAGCTGGGATGGTTGTGTTCCCATATACATAACACTCTGTTAGTTGCAAGGATTTTCTAGAGTAATTTAAATTGAAAAACCCTGTGTTGTCTCTTTCTCTCTTTGTCCCTCAATGTCTTCCACAAAGTTTTGAATGGGCAGTTTCACTTTTATAGGGTTTATATGGTGAAGGTGCTATTTTCCATACAGTACCGGTCAAAAGTTTCCAAATACCTACTCTTTCAAAGGTTTTTCTTTATTTTTACTATTTTCTACATTGTAGAATAATAGTGAAGACATCAAAACTATGAAACACATAGCCACCCTTTGCCTTGATGACAGCTTTGCACACTCTTGGCATTATCTCAACCAGCTTCATGAGGTAGTCACCTGGAATGCATTTCAATTAACAGGTGTGCCTTCTTAAAAGTTAATTTGTAGAATTTCTTTCCTTCTTAATGCATTGTGTTGTGACAAGGAAGGGGGTATACAGAAGATAACCCTATTTGGTAAAAGACCAAGTCCATATTATGGCAAGAACAGCTCAAATAAGCAAAGAGAAATGACAGTACATCATTACTTTAAGACATAAAGGTCAGTTAATTCGGAAAGTTTCTTCAAGTGCAGTCGCATAAACCATCAAGCGCTGTGATGAAACTTTTAAAAAAATATATACAGTATTTAACCTTTATTCAACCAGGAAGGGCTCATTGAGATTTGAAATATATTTTTCAAGAGCGTCCTGGCCAAGATAGGCAGCACTAAGTCATTAAACAATTACAGACATACAACATGAACAACTACAGGTAATCTAGTAAAAAAACATTGAATTCACAAGAGTCTAACAAAATCATAAAACAACTCATTAAAAATATTGACAGGTCATGGAATCAGCCTCAAAATCCTTCATCATTGATTTAAAAACACCAATCGGGACAAGTTCTTCAGTTTAAAAGTATTTTGTAAGGCGTTCTAAGCCGATGGCGCAGAGTACATAAAAGCCCTTTTACCAACGTTTGGAACAGTTAGCAGGATAAAGTCATGTGAACGAAGAGAGTACCCACCACATGGCTTTGTAAATAAAAGTATACCAGTGACTTAGCCTAGAGTGACTAGAGAAGGCCAGCCAACCCTTGTATATAAAGTGCAGTGGTGCGTAAAAGTTTTGCAGTTTAAAATAAATCTCAATGCTCCATGGTAAAGGGTGGAGCGGAAGCATTCATATATGAAATATCCCCATTGTCTAGTAAAGGCATAAATGTAGCTGATACTAGCCTACTTCTGGCTTAAAAAACAGGCCTTATTCCTCAAATAAAATCCTAACTTCAGCTTCAATTTCTTTGTAAGTTGTTGAATATGCAATTTAAAGAGAGGCCGTCATCAATTAAAATTCCAAGATTTTTACATGAGGTTTCAGTCTCAATATCATTGCCCTGACAGATAGTAATATGTGAAAGGTTCAGAGGTCTATTTCTTGCTTTAGAAAACACCATTAGTTTAGTTTTGTCAGTATTGACGATGAGCTTCACCTGACACAAGGTGTGTTGAACCGTATAAAAAGCAGTTTGCAAGTTCTGGAAAGCTTTTGTGAGAGACGAGGCACAACAATAAATAACCGTATCATCAGCATAAAAGTGAAGTTGAGCATTTTCCACATTTTTGTCTAAATTATTTATATAAATAGTGAATAAGAGGGGACCAAGTAGAGAGCCCTGGGGCACACCATTACAGACAGACAATTTAACAGACATGAGCCCATCAAATTGAGTGCACTGAGCAACTGCATGCTCCGAAAGACCTACACTCGACATTCTCTGCCTCAGTATAGCACGATCAACTGCATCAAAAGCTTTAGAGTGTAACGTTCGTCGTCCTCGTCTGAGGAGGAGTAGGAGAGATCAGACCAATATGCAGTGTGGTACGTGTCCATGTTCATATTATTAAACAGAGAACACTAAACAAAATAACAACAGCGAATGAAACTAAACAGTTCAGTAAGGTGACATACATTAAACAGAAAACAACTACCCACAAATCAAGTGGGAAAAAAAACAGGCTACCTAAATATGGTTCTCAATCAGAGACAACGATTGACAGCTGCCTCTGATTGAGAACCAAACCAGGCCAAACACATAGAAAACCAAAACTAGAACAACACATAGAATGCCCACCTCAACTCACGCCCTGACCAACCTAAACAAGAAACAAGGTCAGGACGTGACAGTACCCCCCCCCCCCCCCCCCTCCCCCCAAACAGCCTACCAGATGATACAAAGTGCTCATTGAAACAATTCAGCATTTCAGTTTTGTCATATACAGCAACAGAGTCCTTCAGTACACATGACGGTAATTCATTAACATTACTTTTACCAGACATAGACTTAATAGCCTCCTAAAAATGTCTACGGTCATTCAGGGTATTAGTGGTAACAGATATAAAATATTCAGACTTGGCCTTCCTGAGAAGAAAATAACACTTGTTTCGTAACTGCCTAAAAATAAGCCAATTAGCATCAGAGCATGATTTCCTTGCTTTAGCCCAGGCTAGATTACGGTCGTGAATAATACAAGACAGCTCAGAAGAAAACCATGGATTATCCCGCCCTTTAACTCTGAACCTGTGGAATGGGGCATGTTTGTTTACTATTTGGGAAAAAAACATATCAAAATAACTTCCAGGCAGTTTCCACATCAGGAATAAGCTCAATCTTGCTCCAGTCAAAATAAAACAAGTCATGCAAGAAAGCCTGCTCATTAAAACTCTTAAAATTTCACTTACGAATAAAGCATGGGTTTATCTTAGGAACCTTAGTATTTCTAACAGCAAAAACAGCACAATGGTCAGTTAAATCATTACAAAAAAGCACCAACCGTAGAATATTTATTTGGAAAATTTGTCAATATCAAATCAATCAGGTTAGATTTCTCTGGACATTTGAGATTTCGGCGGTTGGGTGAGTTATTCAACTGGGTATTTGTCCGTTCAACCGTTGGATATTTGTCCTTTGGTCTGATGAGTTCAAATTGGAGATTTTCGGTTCCAACCGCCGTGTCATTGTGAGATGCGGAGTGAGTGAGCGGATGATCTCCCCATGTGTATTTCCCACTGTAAAGCAGGTGTTATGGTGTGGGGAGGCTTTTCTGGTGACACAGTCTGTGATTTATTTAGAATTCAAGGAACACTTAACCAGCATGGCTACCACAGCATTCTGCAGTGATATGCCATCCCATCTGGTTTGGGCTTAGTGGGACCTAAAACCAAATTGAGATGGTTTAAGATGAGTTGGACCACAGAGTGAAGGAAAAACAGCCAACAAGTGCTCAGCATATGTGGGAACTCCTTCAAGACGGTTGGAAAAGCATTCCAGGTGAAGCTGTTTGAGAGAATGGCAAGAGTGTGCAAAGCTGTCATCAAGGTAACAAGAGGCTATTTGTAAAATCTCAAATTTAAAATATATCGTTGGTTACTACATGATTCCATATGTGTTATTTCATAGTTTTGATGTCTTCACTAGTACAAATAAAGAAAAACCCTTGAATGAGTAGGTGTTCAAAAATGTTTGACCGGTAGTATACATCCATGTGAATGTGTGGAGGGGGCCTAGCAATCTATCTTCTGTCTGCTAGTGTAGAGGTAGTTCTCCACAGAAACTGCTTAACAAGGACACTTGTGAATTCAAGCTAGTCCGCTCTTTCTTTCTCTCTCTCTTACTGTTTGCTTTGAAAGTGTCTAAATGCACTAGCTCTGGCTGTAATAGAATGACTATAGAAATAAGAGGAGGGACAGGCATGAACACAAAACACATCTGTAGATTCTGTCTGACTCATTCTTGATCTTAAGACACAAAGAATGGACCACTATTCATTTTAGAGATGAGAGATATTTGAGGGGTGCAAAATGAAAAAACGGATTCTCAAATTGAAAGATCAACAGTAGAGAAAGTGATGCTGATGGCTATTCTTCCGGGCTGTATTAGAGGAAAGAGGAATAGGCATCGCAGGATGTGTTTGAATAATGCATTCCATCTTGTAGTGGGACACATTTCATTAAGCCTAGCAGATGGGGCCGACGCTCCATGCGTCCACTCATCTATCATAGGAAATTCATCAGGCCTATCCTCTTCCTGCTCAGACAGCATGTATGTGATAGGACCCTGTCCATCTGATCAGATAACTGGCTGCCCACACTTATTCATTTCTCTTTCCATCTTCCTTTTCTTTCTCTCCTCCCCAATCCCTGGCCTCCTCCCTCCATTGCTCTTTCCTCCTCACGCCTTCTCTGACTGACCCTAATGACCGCTGCATATAATCCTGATTCCCGACCAGGCTGCCTATTTATAGCTTCTCTCTCTCTCTCTCTCTCTCTCTCTCTCTCTCTCTCTCTCTCTCTCTCTCTCTCTCTCTCTCTCTCTCTCTCTCTCTCTCTCTCTCTCTCTCTCTCTCTCTCTCTCTCTCTCTCTCTCTCTCTCTCTCTCTCTCTCTCTCTCTCTCTCTCTCTCTCTCTCTCTCTCTCTCTCTCTCTCTCTCTCTCTCTCTCTCTCTCTCTCTCTCTCTCACTTTCTCTCTCTCTCACTTTCTCTCTCTCTCTCTCTCTCTCTGTGGAGGGCACATTCACTCTGCAACTTGCTAACACTACTGTAATTGGTATTGGAATGACTTCTGAGGGAGGAAAGCAGCCAATTAAAGCCATGAACATGAGCATTGGGGTCATGGGTCACAGTGTAGACAGGGGCCATGCTGATTTGAGAAGAGGTCAAGATGGATAAAGAACATCTGTATGTCTGACATTGTGTTAAAGCTCTCCCACAGCTAGCCTTGGGTTGATGTGTGTGGGCTTCACTGGGTATGATGGCTAGGGCATCGGGTAATTGGTATTTGGAAAGTGGAGGTCAAAACATTAAATGCTTGACCTATGGAGTGCTTGTTGATGCATAGTTGATAATCAATCCTCAGTATCGAAGCTCATCATATACAATATTGAATGGAGGTTGAGATTACTAGATAATGACTTGATCTATTTATAATCTATTTATTTGGGGTTTTTAACATGAACATGTTCAGAGTTGGATGCACTCACTGACCCATAATTTTGCTTATGAGTGATTCCTCACAAAACCCAGACAATTTCGAAATGTAATCATAGAGTAGTCCTTTGGAGGAAGGATTGTTGACATATATTTGACATTTGTATCTAAAAGCATAATTGAGAAATAATTTAACAAAGTTGGAATATTAATTACATTTTATCCAGGCCTACTTTATGACTTCAGTGTTTTAATCTGTATGTGCTACAAAGCAAATATTGCTTGCTCTGTAATATGAGTAGCATTTTGATTTCAATAACTTTGTTTTACCTTAATTCGTGAATAATGAAGAATATAAACATGTTCCAGAGTGGATTCTCTGCTACTTTTAGAGTTATGAACCAATTTGTAAGCATTACCAACAGAGTGAATGTGAAAATGGATTCAAAATGGTACCCTCGTAAAAATGTTTAAAAAAAGATTGAAATGAAAATACTACTCATATTACAGAGCAAGTGGTAAAGCTTCATATGACACCAATGTTTGCTTTGCAGCACCTACAGACAAAACACTAGAGTCTTAAAGGAGGCCTGATATAAATGTCAAATATATGTCAACGATCCTTCCTCAAAAGGATTATTCTATGTAATACATTTCGTGAAAATCTCTGAAATCATGGTCTTTTTTGTCTGGGTTTCATGAGGAATCACTCTGATTTTGTCCATTTATTGTGTCCTTGTTGTTGCTCTGGGGAAAAGCTATCCAAGGTATTGAAGCCAAAGTGATCCATCCGAAGGGGATTTTCAAAGAGCTCGCTACATATCCCAATCCTAAAAGGAAACAATGGCTCTGACGGCTATTCACAAACTGAAAAGAGCAGAGTCCTACGGGAGCTAACGGCAGGGTCATCCCACCCTCTCCACAGGCACTCGATGCAGACAGATCTACAGTAAGTAAAGAGAGAAGCTGGGTGGATGAGAGTTAAATCAACAGAAATTAGGGGTAAAAATACAAGAATGAAAAATATACTGTATTTCAAAGAAATGAAAAGCGTTTGGAGGGAACTGGGCGAGGTGAGATGAGATATAAGGGGACAATAAAATTGGAAAATTGCAAGTAAATCCCTGGCTCAGTCTCAGAGAGGGGTGAAGGTTGAGGTGTGTGTGACAACTGGTGTATACAGTACACGTGTGTGTGTGTGTATGTGTGTGTGTGTGTGTGTGTGTGTGTGTGTGTGTGTGTGTGTGTGTGTGTGTGTGTGTGTGTGTGTGTGTGTGTGTGGAGAAATCAGAGGATCGTCTCTTTGTAATGGCTGGAATGGAATGAATGAAAAAGTATCACACACATCAACCAAATGTAAACAACACCATGTTGCTTTCATTCCATTCCAGCCATAACGATGATCCACTCTCCGGTTTAAAGTGATGCCAGACTCCGCTGATGTGCATAAACGTGCAAATGTAAAGCAAGCTGGTCAAAATGTTCCAACGAACACCCTGCTGTATTAATCAGTTCAGGGCAAGGAAATTGAGTCATAACTCTCAATTCCAATGAGGCATGCCTGGATCATGATGTACACAGTGTCTACCCTCACCACATTCCCAAGGCTTCTTATCACTCCATGACCTGACCTGGTTGTCTGGCCTCACACCTCCAGGTCAACAAAAATCACTGCTGTGTTTGAGCAGGATAACCTTGTCCCTCTTTATCAGTGTGTAATCTCTCACCGTCTGTTCTTTTATATTCCTCGTGAGTGGCAGATGTGAGCTCATCTCAGACAGGGCTGATACAGTCTCTGATTCCATCTGGCTCAAAAACCTCTCTCTCTCCTCGTGAGCTGCTGCTGCTGTTTCATAAGCATCAAAAGTGCTAGGAGGGGTATTAGTGGGAGCAATATGTGTGAGAGTCGTACCAGTAAATACTAATGGTTGTATTTATTTACAGATGAGTTTAGCTATGATGGTCCAGATGTTGATAATACTACTCACTCCTATCTGTCTTGCACGGCTCTCTATCTATCACTGCCGCCTCTTCCTCTATATCTATAATTTACTTTCTCTCTCTCTCTATCTCTCTATTCCTCCTTCCATCATATGGTTGAGGGGGTGCAGCTTTCTAAGACAGTAGTGCTCTTGGAGAGAGGATAACCAAATCCCAGCCAACTAAATGACAAGGGGAAGGGTACATGGTGTACTTTAGATGCAGCGATACCAGGGACACGTGGTTATCCTTGTATGCTAAATCCCCCCTTTACCCCTGTCCTGGTGTTAACGCTCTGCACCATATCGCTCCCAATCTGGAGTCCTGGCTCTCCTGAAAACCCCATTACGGGAGCTAATCCCCAGCAGTGCTCCCTCCGTGCTCGCTGCTACTCCTCGCTCAGGGAGACCCAGGCTGGGCTAAATAATTCAGGCACCGCTGGGCCCGTGCTACAGCCTGCCCAAAGCTATAGAGGACCCTGCATCAAAATTAATTGGTGTGTTTTTTCTCTATCTCCTCTTATTCTCCTGCCTTTATCCTCTGCGGTAAAGTATGGCTTACGCCATTGACAGGCTTCTGAATTGTTTTTGCAGTGGAGAAGCAGCAGGGAGCCATATATGACACCACAAGCTAAGCATATGTGTCGACGTGGAGAACGAGAGAGAACACTTCAGATATGTTTGATACTGAAGACTGCACTGAATGAGTAGCTTTTCTACTACCAGTAATGTTTTTTTGTTGGGCTCTCATAAAAGTGCTGTACTTTTCCACAAAGTGAGAGAAAACACGGAAAGGAGAGAGAGAGAGAGAAAGGAGAGAGTGCTGGTCCCTTTGGGGGCCGTCCCAGACTGACTCATTTCTGCCAGATCTATCTAAATGGATCTGGTCTCTGTGAAAAATCCCCGGTCTGATGGGAGATGGGAGGCACAAAAAGGATGAGAAAGAAACCATAAATACAGAAAATAGTTGTTGAGGCTGAAAACTAGGCTGGCTGAGAGGATCTGACCCGACTGACCTGACTGAAATGCAAAGGTGTCGTCAAAGTCAGTGCTGCGGCAGATGAGAACATAATTACTGGTACTGACACAAACTGCTGACACAAACTTCTTTAACTAGGCCTATCTGTCAACATGGCTTACTGTAGATACTGTAGCTGTCCTGTTTAGCAACATGGGTGCTATATCACAGTTGGTACAGTATGTGAGCTCAGGTATAATTTCCTTGCTGCTAGAGATAATATTACGACATAAGAAACACTCTACAATAGCAGGTACACTTCTCTGGCAACATGCTGTATTGAGAATCATTTTAAGCTAGTATTTCTCTATTTCTTTCTTCTTTAAAATAGCACTACAATTAAAGGGAGAAGTTATTCAGGTCTGAGTGCAAGGTTATGAGGTCACGTCTCGGCCACTCATCACACACATAGAACCAGAGAAGAGTACAGGTACTCAACAATAATGTCTCATTAAAGAAATGGCTCGTAATGGCTTATTAGAAACATAGTTAGTGGTTGACCCAGTGTGGAGTGCAATGTGAAGAAGAAAAACAGGGATATAAAATACCTGATCTGTTTCTCTGATGTAAAGAGAAACAGAAACGTATTCTTAATAACAAATATTTAGAGTAAATATTGAGTTTCTGAAGTAGTCATCAAATATTGATATATGCAAATATCAGCATAGGAATTCAGGGGGGTATGGACAGCTTCTGGCAAGGGTATTGCTAAGGGAATGAGTCCATCTGAGAACATGAATGGTCTGACCACCAGAACCATGGTATGTACTATAAATGAGACCGACTGAATCACATTCACACCAAAGCCGTTAGAGGCTGACCACCCTGTCTAAACATGAATGTAGGACTTCTCCGCACCTATTACTAACTATATTCTCTCTCCTCTAGGGTTTCCACCCTGCACCTATCGAGCTGTCTGACAGATCTGCTCAGGCCTGGCCTCCAAGGCTGTGGAGATCAGATGCTGTGCAATACTCCCTTAGCATCTGCTTTGAAAACAACACATTATTGCAAAGGCTCATAAATGATGTTGTTTACTAGCGTAAGTCCAAGCCAGAAGCAACTACCAGCATCTTTTCTGGCTTACATAGAGCTGTATTGGCGAGAGAGCTAGTGACTCAATCGCCTCAGAGCTATGGTTCCAACAAGTGAGGACCACTAGAATTGGATAGGGACCGATCTCAAACCGTCTCCAGATCCATAAATGAATGATGAATGGCATACAAGTATCAATACCAGTTTTCTTTACTAGATTAGGGCCACACAGAATGAGAGGTTGGAGTGAGTAGCAGATGTGGCAAGGTCTTTGGGCATTGTGAGTATTGTCTCCTCCTAGACCCCCCTTTAAAGCCTCCTCAGGGGGCCCTTAATGGAACAACAGCTGTGCCGGCGCTATTTCTCATTTAGTTCACTTAGAGGCTGCCTCCTTATCAGCGGCTCAGAACAACAACACAAGGTTGCCCTTCCTGCTCTCCTCTCTTTTCTCTAAAGCTCCCCTAACATGATTGTAAACTTTTTAAATTACATTGTGCTTCTGGAGAGTTGCGACATTGAATTTGATAAAACCCTCTAGAAACCAAATGCAGCGTTTTCTCTGAGGCAGCTCCCTGATCTCCCCAAACCAACAGCACACACGCACACACACAGACCACACAAAGGAATGCGTGCGCACACAGCAGCAAACACATAGCAAATAAGGTATGGATCTAAATGTACAGAATGGTTAGCTGGAGGAGAATGGGAGAGGGTCATGCTTTTTCAATTTCAGACAAGGGGGGGTTTAGTTTTTTTTTTTAAATCTAGTCCAGGGGAGGGTCATGTAATTTGTAATGAATGAAATTTCAATATTTCTCAGTTTAAAAATTGGTAACTTATTAGGCTATGTATCGATGTGTGCTCAATGCTGACCCTCGTCTCTGATTCTCCTCTGGGCCTGCAATATCAAGTGCACCTATAGGCTATTTATTGTGGTCTCAATCAAATTATCCATAGCCTATAATCTATAGGCTATGAAGTGAATGATCGGAAAACCACAGAGCAAAGTTATATTTCTAAGACAGCTGCTGGAATGGTGTAAATACAACTAGGCTGCATTATTCCAACCCTGGGCCCCAGCCTGCTCTGATCTTGCTGATCAAAAAAAAAATTGTGTGCTGCCTTTCCAATGCTGTGCTGTGTAGGCCTACAGTGACAGTTCAAGAGGAGAGACAAATAGTTCATTTTTTTATTTTTTTATTAGGCCTATTCCCAAAAATGAAATAGCTTGTGTGCGGACTAGACTATAGCCTATGTTCTGTTACATTTTAAAAGGAGAGCGCGAAGATGAGAAGGAAGGAGGTCAAATTTGATAGCTTGTGAGTACTACAATGGATTTTATTAAAAACAATGTGTTTTTTACCCATGATGTATTAATCAGAGTTATTGACCTCACAATACGCCAGATTCGAGTAACTCACATTGTGGTGCTGAAACTTGAAGCAGCAACCGTGGTACCATCGATCAGATATTGGACAGGTCATGGTGCTGAAACTTGAAGCAGCAGCCGTGGCACCATCGATCAAATATTGGACAGGTCATGGTGCTGAAACTTGAAGCAGCAGCCGTGGCACCATCGATCAGATATTGGACAGGTCATGGTGCTGAAACTTGAAGCAGCAGCCGTGGCACCATCGATCTGAAATGGACACGTCATGGTGCTGAAAGTAGCCAAGGCATATTTAATTTCAACGTCTTCATTTTAATCAGACTTTACTAATGAAAAGAGAGCTTTGTGTTGAAGCCTATTTCTTCTAATTTAAGAAAAAAAGAGGTAGGCCTACAGAACAAATGAGGCTATAGGCTGCTATATCCATAGATTTGTCTGCCAATTCCTCCACCCAACATGCACTCTTGAAGTAGTCTACCTCAATGTCAGTGAAGGGTTGTTAAGTTAAAACCAGGACTTGAATTGAGTTGTGATAATAGGGTATGCCATAGACCTACCTTTTATTAAAGTAAAGAAAATGGCCTACCCACAGTTAGGTTAAGATTTAGAAGAAAATAAAACAGATCCAATTATTTAAAGAGATCTATAACAGCGCTTTGGTCTGCGATGCTTTATGCTAGAAACATCTCATTTTCACTATCAATTGATTAAGCTATTCACTTTGTGTACAAAATAATATGTTTACACCCACTTGCAATCTCTCATTGGGTTAAGCCAAGGAAAAAGAGTAGCCAGCAGTTACATTTTTCTGCTTTGGTAGGTTCTCCGTCTGGGGTGGAATGGTAGGCCTAACTTGTTAAGTACCATGCTCAGTTTCCTAATGACGTCTCAGATTAAACCATTTGCAAACAGAGACAGTTTCATTACAAAAAAGCCATGCTGATTTGGTATTGGAGAAATAAGATAAAATGAACACGTAGGCTAATACGATGCAAATACGATGATATTGTTGCAATGCTTTTACTACAAATGAAATCTTTCCACTCCTACTCTTGTTCACGGTGGTCTGTGAACCTACAACCTCCTGGCCCACTGTCATGTGTCTATCAAATTCCTGTGTTGCCATGCAATGCATACAGGACGAAGAACATTTTCCAAAACATAAAATCTAAAGCTCTGTCCAAGAAGCGAGGGTAAATGGTAGGCATGTTCTCTGCTATCTACTTCATGTTTTCATTATTATTTGGGGTATAGTAGAGGGTCGCTTTTTCAAGGGTTCGGGGAGTGTTTAGGTAAAATATATTTTGCTGAAGGGAGGTCCATCAGAGGTCAGATTTTCTCCTTGTAACACTTATTATAAATGCACTGTTCCCCGGCAGGCCGTCATTGCAAATACAAATTTGTTCTTAAACTGACTTGCCTAGTTAAATAAAGGTTCAATTTAAGAAACGTTTAAAAAAATAACATTCACTCCCTAAGCATACCCAAACAAACCCAAGAGGACACTCTAATACAATTAGCTGCAAAGCAATTATTCAAGCACTGAGTTTAGGTTTGATGATGTGTCAAAATGCTTGTCAATGCTTTTTCCCTCTCTCATTCCCCAGGTTGCAGCAGTGATCATCCAGCATTCTGTTCCTTCGATATCAAGGGGGATTTCAGTAAACATCACACATTGCAGACCTCCTAGTCTCCTAAATCCGTATACTTATAGCTGCAGCAGATGGTCCGGTGGAGAAGAGGTCAAACATTTCCTCAGTGAATATGATGACACAGCAGATTTATTACAGGAAGCATTGGGGAAACTATATTGGCTATGAAGTGTTCCATTCACAATTAGGATGCAAGTCTGCATGACTAAGAGGCGGACAGAAGAGAAGAAGAGAAATATACTGGACAAAAATATCAACGCAACATGCAAGAATCTCTGAGATTTTACTGAGTTACAGTTCATATAAGGAAATCAATAAATTGAAATAAACCCTAAGACCCTAATCGATGGATTTCACATGACCGGGCAGGGGTGTACCCATAGGCCCACACACTTGGCAGCCAGGCCCACGCACTGGCGAGCCAGGCCCAGCCATTCAGAATTAGTTTTCCCCCACAAAATGGCTTTATTAACAGACAGAAATACTCCTCAGCACCCTCCCCCCACCCCTCCTCAGATGATCCCGCGGGCGAAGAAGCCGGATGTGGATATCCTGAGCTGGTGTGGTTTGAAACCAGGACAGTGTAGATCAGGCCTGGAAATATATTTCTGCCATCGCGGGCCAGAATCATATTACACGATTATACATCATGTGTATGATTGTGTTGACAGATATATCTACTGTAAATCACGTCCAATCACGTTACTTTTTTTAACATGCCACAGAAATAAACTACATCCATGTTCTCCTTTTGGTAGGTATTTTCATTATTAAACATGCAATGAACTACACAGAGAAAAAGTAAACTGTGCATTCAGCACCACGGTCAGCACCACAGACAGAACTCTTGTTAATGAGAATGCACAAAAACACAACGAAGAGAGAGAGCTCAACATTACCTTTAAACTACTCAATCAGTGTGAGGAGTGAAATCTCTGATGGGCATTGACTAGAGCAGCGAAGTCAGGTATTGTATCCGACGTCGCTATGCGTCGGATTGCTGAGAGGTGAGAGTCAGTAAGAGATGATCTGTGCCTTGACTTGTTATATTTCGTCCCTGAACATGTCTGTTCACATACATAGGTTGACCCAAACATCTTCTGAGCATGACTTCTAATGTTTTGTTCATTGCGAGATGCATAGAACCTGGTCTGTGACGTTGTTTTGAATAGTTCTCCAATCACTGCATCAGACTGAAGATCGATATGCTCAAGTTGCAGGTCAGTGGGAGCGTTATCCACATTGAAGGAGAGGAAACTATAGTTTTGGCAAGTCGGTTAGGACATCTACTCTGTGCATGACACAAGTCATTTTTCCAACAATTGTTTACAGACAGATTATTTCACTTATAATTCACTGTATCACAATTCCAGTGAGTCAGAAGGTTACATACACTAAGTTGACTGTGCCTTTAAACAGCTTGGAAAATTCCCCAAAATGATGTCATGGCTTTAGAAGCTTCTGATAGGCTAAATTAAATAATTTGAGTCAATTGGAGGTGTACCTGTGGATGTATTTCAAGGCCTGCCTTCAAACTCAGTGCCTCTTTGCTTGACATCATGGGAAAATCCACAGAAATCAGCCACAGAAAAAAAAGACTCAAAATAAAAAAATACCTCAGAAAAAATAATTGTAGACCTCCACAAGTCTGGTTCATCCTGGGGAGCAATTTCCAAACACCTGAAGGTACCCCGTTCATCTGTACAAACAATAGTACACAAGTATAAACACCATGGGACCACGCAGCCGTCATACCGCTCAGGGAGGAGACGCGTTCTGTCTCCTAGAGATTAACGTACTTTGGTGCGAAAAGAGAAAATAAATCCCAGAACAACAGCAAAGGACCTTGTGAAGATGCTGGAGGAAACAAGTACAAAATGATCTATATCCACACAGTAAAACGAGTCCTATATCGACACAACCTGAAAGGCCGCTCAAGGAAGAAGCCACTGCTCCAAAACCGCCATAAAAAAGCCAGATTACGGTTTGCAACTGCACATGGGAACAAAGATTGTACTTTTTGCAGAAATGTCCTCTGGTCTGATGAAACAAAAATAGAACTGTTTGGCCATAATGACCATTGTTCTGTTTGGAGGAAAAAGGGGGAGGCTTGCAAGCTGAAGAACACTGTCCCAACCGTGAAGCACGGGGGTGGCAGCATCATGTTGTGGGGGTGCTGTACTGCTGGAGGGACTGGTGCACTTCACAAAATAGATGGCATCATGAGGTAGGAAAATGATGTGGATATATTGAAGCAACATCTCAAGACATCAGTCAGGAAGTTAAAGCTTGGTTGCAAATGGGTCTTCCAAATGGACAATGACCCCAAGCATACTTCCAAAGATGTGGCAAAATGGCTTAAGGACAACAAAGTCAAGGTATTGGAGTGGCCATCACAAAGCCATGACCCGAATCCTATAGAAAATGTGTGGGCAGAACTGAAAAAGCATGTGCGAGCAAGGAGACCTACAAACCTGACTCAGTTACACCAGCTATGTCAGCAAGAATGGGCCAAAATTCACCCAACTTATTGTAAGAAGCTTGTGAAAGGCTACCAGAAATGTTTGACCCAAGTTAAACAATTTAAAGGCAGTGCTACCAAATACTAATTGAGTGTATGTAAACTTCTGCCCCACTGGGAATGTGATTAAAGAAGTAAAAGCTGAAATAAATCCTTCTCTCTAATATTATACTGACATTTCACATTCTTAAAATGAAGTGGTGATCCTAACTGACCTAAGACAGGGACGTTTTACTAGGATTAAATGTCAGGAATTGTGAAAAAATTAGTTTAAATGTATTTGGCTAAGTTGTGTGGGGTGGCAGGGTAGCCTAGTGGTTAGAGCGTTGGACTAGTAACCAGAAGGTTGCAAGTTCAAACCCCCGAGCTGACAAGGTACAAATCTGTCGTTCTGCCCCTGACCAGGCCGTTAACCCACTGTTCCTAGGCTGTCATTGAAAATAAGAATGAGTGAGTATCCATTGGCTTTTACTTTGAATAACACATACGTTTTTCAAAACTTTACTAATGCAAATTCTTTGTGATCTGAGCATGATTCCGCTGGTCATATTGAATCAGGTCATGGGCTGCATACGGCCCCCGGGCCAGCCTTTGCCCAGGCCTGGTGTAGATAGTGGGGTTGGAAACCAGGACAGCTATTTTGGAAACAGAAATAGAAAGACGGAGGAACGTGGGTGGGAAAATATAGATAAGGAGGATATTATCTGAATAGGGAGACAGAGATATAAAATGGGGGGGAAGACTGAATAGAGATTTAATTTGATTTATTAGCCAACGCCAATGGCGACTGCTAGTCCTACTGGGGTCCGACAAAGAGATAGCGAGAGACTGAGGAAGCAGGTTGAATGGTAGACTACAGTATATGACTAGAGTTGAAACCTCCCACACGTGGCATTTCTCTCTGACTATGGCGCATCTCAGTCCTGCCCCAGAGGGAGCAGGTTATCCAAATTTCAGAGACCATTCCCTTGACTACATGACCATTCCCAAGTCTTTATTGCAGGAAAGTGCGCTTTTGGATGGAAAGTCATTCATGATTTTATCCAGCTCCCCCTGAGTACAGCCCTCACTGACCAGTCGATTTCTGGTCATCCAGGAGATAAGCAGGAACTGCCATTAAAAATAACTTTTCCCTTCTTTTTAGACAGTCACTACCCACTGCATTTTTTCTTTTTTTCTTTCTCTCTCTCTCTTTCTTTCTTTCTCTCTTTCTTTCTTTCTTTCTTTCTTTCTTTGTTTCTCTCTCTCTTTCTCTCTTTCTTTCTTTCTCTCTCTCTCTCTCTTTCTTTCTTTCTTTCTTTCTTTCTCTCTCTCTTTCTCTCTTTCTTTCTTTCTTTCTTTCTTTTTTTTCTTTCTTTCTCTCTCTCTTTCTTTCTTTCTTTCTTTCATTTTTCAGTCTGAAAGTTTTACGACCTTCTCTGAACATTCTAAATAAACATTGTCTTGACACTTGAGGTGCACATCAACATTTATATTCATTAGTAGGATGAAACGTTCTGAAAGAGGTTAGTGGCTTGAAAGCATGACAATTAAACATGCAAAGTAGCCTCAATGTATTATTTGTGGTTAATTACATTTCCCTCCAAAGGGGACAACCAAAAAGCTATATGTTCAGACTGCCATATTAGCCACCTTCAGCAAGTCAAAATATAAATGGCAGATACTTTGCAGCAGGTGGATGTCAGCACCCAACCACTCACCTAACTAACCCTGAAGAGACAGCAGGCCAGCAAAGATTACAGCAGGAGAATAGCACAGGGTTCTCCTATCAGTGACCACAGAGAGACTGGGGCTCTGGTGCTTGATTGGCATGTCTGCAGTCCTATCTCTCCATCTGTCCCACCCCCTCCCCATCTTTTCAACCCTTTGCCCCTCTCCCCATTTCTCATCCCATTAATGCCTGAATTATTCAAAGCAGAATAAATTGATTTCTTGATAGTTGATAGTCTCAAATCAAAACCAAATCTCAGGCCCGTCCATTCGCTAGGCAATTTTTTGACAATCAAATATTCATAGAGGAATAAACGTTAGGAGATAATTTGGCTTCTGGAGAAATAAAGTAGACACATTGGAATTTCAAATGAGGAGAATCAGGAAACACACAATTAACTATGACAATATGCAGGTCCAGAGTAATGAAAAACTGAAAAGTTATTTTACATTTCATTCTACTCATGATCCCTTTTACCTTCCGTTTTATGAATCACAAAACACCAGACATTATGCTTTAAAGGCGCAATCTGCATCTATTTTCGGACTTCAAAATGTATGATATGTAGGAGCCCAAAATGTAAACTTGTTTTACTCCAATGTTTGTAAACAAAGTAAATGTCAACAAACACTGTGTAACCTCAAGACATGGTTAATAAGAGAAAATGAGCACGAGCAGGAGGGAGAGAAAGAAAGAGGAACGGAGCGTGAGATCAAAACGGCAGCCAACCCCATCACAGGGAATGAAGGAGTAAGAATTAGTCAAGAGACTGTGGTTTTGATTTCCCAGAGTGCACTGCTAATGTACTAATGAACTCTCCCGGTCTTCAATGAGAGGCCAACGCTGATTGATTCACCCAGGATATAGAGGGAAAAACACCAGAGATATTAATCATGCTGATAACATCAGTACTCAAATCAAGAGAACCTTTGTGCAATTATATGAAATTGCTGTTTGCGTTTCACATCTTTCCCTCCTCGCTGTGCATGACGTCGAAACATTGTGTCTGAAATTAGAGCAGTATTCATGTCATGTTCAATTCAAAGACCTACTGTAAACCAGTGGTGTAAAAGTAAGTAGTACTACTTATGTAACGGTTCTCTTGTTGTGAAGTTGAGGCGGACCAAAACGCAGCGTGGTGGTTGTTCATTGTATTTTAATGAAGACACTATACATGAACAAACTAACGAAAACAAGAAACGTGAGAACTCAAAACAGCCCTATCTGGTGCAAACACAAAGACAGAATCACCCACCAACCAAGGACCAAGCGGCGTGGTAGAAAACAGCGACGACAGCAGCAGCAGCAGCAGCAACAACAGCGGCCGGTATCACAGGACTCCTGGACATGGGAGGAGATACTGAACGGAGAGGGACCCTGGGCACAGGCTGGGGAATATCGCCGCCCCAAAGCAGAGCTGGAGGCAGCGAAAGCTGAGCGGCGGCGATATGAGGAGGCAGCACGGCAGTGCGACAGGTACGAGAGACAGCCCCAAAAAATTTTTTGGGGGGGGCACACGAGGGGTGGAGCTAAGCCAGGTAGCAGACCTGCGCTCACTCCTCGTGCTTATTATAAGCAGCGCGATACTGGGCAGGCACCGTGTTATGCGGTTAAGCGCACGGTGTCGCCAGTACGTGGCCATAGCCCGGTGCACTATAGGACAGCCCCCCGAGAGTGTCATGCGAGTGCGGGCATCGAGCCAGGGCGTATGGTGCCTGCTCAGCGGGTCTGGTCGCCGGTACGCAGTTTTGGTCCAGGGTATCCTGCGCCGGCTCTGCGTGCTGTGTCTCCGGGGCGCTGGGAGGGTGCAGTGCGTCCTCTGCCTGCGCTCCGCTCGTGCCGGGCGAATGTGGGAATGGAGCCTAAGGGAGAGGTGCGTGTAGTAAGCACTAGATCTCCCGTGCTTACCCAAAGCCCGGTTCAACCTGTGCCTGCACTCTGGAGGGTCCGGGCTAGAGTGGTTATCCAGCCTGGGGAGGTGGTGCCAAGGTTGCGCACCAGAGCTCCAGTGCTCCCCCACAGCCCGGTCCTTCAGGTGCCTCCTCCTAACCCCAAGCCTCCTGAAGGGCTCCCCAGCCTGGTGGTACCTGTGGCAGCCCCACGCACCAGGCTGTCTCTCTGTCTCCTCCCTGCAGGTGGTCCTGTCTGTCTGGCGCCGCTGCCGGAGTCTCCCGCCTGTCCGGCGCCGCTGCCGGAGTCTCCCGCCTGTCCAGCGCCGCTGCCGGAGTCTCCCGCCTGTCCGGCGCCTCTGCCGGAGTCTCCCGCCTGTCCGGCGCCTCTGCCGGAGCCTCCCGCCTGTCCGGCGCCTCTGCCGGAGCCTCCCGCCTGTCCGGCGCCGCTGCCGGAGTCTCCCGCCTGTCCGGCGCCGCTGCCGGAGTCTCCCGCCTGTCCGGCGCCTCTGCCGGAGTCTCCCGCCTGTCCGGCGCCTCTGCCGGAGCCTCCCGCCTGTCCGGCGCCTCTGCCGGAGCCTCCCGCCTGTCCGGCGCCTCTGCCGGAGCCTCCCGCCTGTCCGGCGCCTCTGCCGGAGTCTCCCGCCTGTCCGGCGCCTCTGCCGGAGCCTCCCGCCTGTCCGGCGCCTCTGCCGGAGCCTCCCGCCTGTCCGGCGCCTCTGCCGGAGTCTCCCGCCTGTCCGGCGCCGCTGCCGGAGTCTCCCGCCTGTCCGGCGCCGCTGCCGGAGTCTCCCGCCTGTCCGGCGCCTCTGCCGGAGTCTCCCGCCTGTCCGGCGCCTCTGCCGGAGCCTCCCGCCTGTCCGGCGCCTCTGCCGGAGCCTCCCGCCTGTCCGGCGCCTCTGCCGGAGCCTCCCGCCTGTCCGGCGCCTCTGCCGGAGCCTCCCGCCTGTCCGGCGCCTCTGCCGGAGCCTCCCGCCTGTCCGGCGCCTCTGCCGGAGCCTCCCGCCTGTCCGGCGCCGCTGCCGGAGCCTCCCGCCTGTCCGGCGCCGCTGCCGGAGCCTCCCGCCTGCCCGGCGCCGCTGCCGGAGCCTCCCGCCTGCCCGGCGCCGCTGCCGGAGCCTCCCGCCTGCCCGGCGCCGCTGCCGAAGCCTCCCGCCTGCCCGGCGCCGCTGCCGGAGCCTCCCGCCTGCCCGGCGCCGCTGCCGGAGCCCCCCGCCTGCCCGGCGCCGCTGCCGGAGCCCCCCGCCTGTCCGGCGCCGCTGCCGGAGCCCCTCTGCCCAGAGCAGCTGTCTCTCTGTCCCGAGCAGCTGTCTCTCTGTCCCGAGCAGCTGTCTCTCTGTCCCGAGCAGCTGTCTCTCTGTCCCGAGCAGCTGTCTCTCTGTCTCTCTATGTTTTCGGCCTAGTATGGTTCTCAATCAGAGGCAGGTGTCATTAGTTGTCTCTGATTGAGAATCATACTTAGGTAGCCTGGGTTGCACTGTTTGTTTATGGGTGATTGTCTATGTTGATGGCCTGTTTCAGCACAGGTCTCATTTTGTAGCTTCACGGTCGAATTTGGTTTATTGTTTTGGTTACTCGTTTGTATAGTGTTCAGTCTTTCTTGATTAAAGATTTGCCATGGACACTTACCACGCCGCGTATTGGTCCTCAGATCCATCTCGTCTCTCCTCTTCAGATGAAGAGGAGGACGGCCGTGACAACTTAAGTTGTTTTGGGGGGTATTTGTACTTTACTAATTATATTTTTGACTACTTTTACTTTTACTTCACTACATTCCTAATGAAAATAATTTCCTTTTTACTCCAAACATTTATTGTGGCAGCCAAAAGTACTCGTTACATTGTGAATGCTTAGCAGGACAGGAAAATGGTGCAATTCACACACTTATCAAGAGAACATCTCTGGTCATCCCTACCGCCTCTGATCTAGTGGACTCATTAAAGACAAATGCATTGTTTGTCAATTATGTCTGAGTGCTGGAGAGTGCCCCAGGCTATCCGCAATTATTTTTTTTTAAATTCATTGTGCCGCTTAGTTTGCTTAATATAAGCCACTTCAAATTATTTATACTTTTACTTTTGATAAAATCGTGCCTGTTTGGTTTGCTTGATATAAGCAATTTGAAATTATTTACACTTTTACTTGTACTACTTACTGTAAGTATATTTTAAAATGAAATGCTTTTTGACTTTTACTCAAGTAGTATTTTACCGGGTGACTTTCACTTTTACTTGAGTCACTTTCTATTAAGGTATCTTTACTTTTACTCAAGTATGGGAGTTTTTCCACCACTGGACCTAACTGGATGGCATTTAATTAAAAATTTAATTAACAGAGAGTCTTCTCTCCTGGCAACTGAATCCATGACATAAGCCCTTTAATAATGCAAAATCCATGAGATGGGACACTCCTGTAGGCTGTGCTCAGAGTTGTGAGACTAGAGTATGCAATAGCTATGGGATCATAAGATGCATTAGAGGAAAAAAGTTGTAGTGGGACTGTGATTTCACATGGTAACAAAAAAAGGATTCATAATACTGTAGCAACTGTTTCCTACCGTAAAGCTTGGGGGATTGTGATTTCACATGGTAACAAAAAAAGGATTCATCATACTGTAGCAACTGTTTCCTACCATAAAGCTTGGGGGACTGTGATTTCACATGGTAACAAAAAAAGGATTCATCATACTGTAGCAACTGTTTCCTACCGTAAAGCTTGGGGGACTGTGATTTCACATGGTAACAAAAAAAGGATTCATAATACTGTAGCAACTGTTTCCTACCGTAAAGCTTGGGGGACTGTGATTTCACATGGTAACAAAAAAAGGATTCATCATACTGTAGCAACTGTTTCATACCGTATAGCTTGGGGGATTGTGTTTCATAATATGAAACCATTTTACCACACCATATACTGTTCTATTAATGCACTGTAAAAATAGAATATGGGCTTTATATGATATGAATGCACAATACGTACTGTAGGTTGCAGATTGCATTTAGTGTTTCATTGCTGTGCTTTGTACACACCTTTATGAAAGAAGCTGCATCATTCCCAGTAAAGAACTGCTTCATACCACAGTACAAATAACTGTTTCACTATACAACACAAGAGCAATGGGCATGCTATCAATAGAAACTGTTATTAATGTCTCAAAATTGTTTGGTTGGCATGGTATTGTAGCAAACGGGGAGCAGGGAAGCGAACCCGAGTCCAAGGCCGGCGCTATAGGGTGGCAAAGCCGGGCATGGCCACCCCAGATAGAATTTGTGCCACCCCAATAATAATATTACAAATAAAAAAGGATCTGTCGCTGTGCACTTGAGCAAGCCACCCTAATTGCTCCAGGGGCGCTTTACAATGGCGACCCTGGCCGTGACCCCACTCCTTGCAGGTGTCTTAGGGTGAGTTGGGATATGCAACAACAACAACAAAAATTCCAGGACAAATATAAGCACCCCCCCAAATAATAATAATATTTATTATTATTTAATGACCATGCCCGGTTTTGCCAATGTAGCGCCTCCAGGCCTGCCAGGAGGCAGGCCTGCAGACCAGGACCAAGGCTATATGCTGACGTGCACTCATGATCTGAAGAAGCGGGGGAGGGTGAAATAATGTAATATTTAGTAGTTCAAATAAAAAAAATGCATTATGATTGGGCACCTAGCCATGCAATGTCATAAGGTACCATCTTCATTACCTTGTTTTCTCACAGAGAGGGAAAAGGTTGTTCATTTTAGCTACAGCTAGCTTCGTTAAGTTTTGGTAGTGGCGCACTGAGTAATTATAGCTAGTTGGCTAAGCTTTGATAAGCATGGTTATCCGAAAATGGCTGGGCACTGCCAAAAGCAAAACTACTGAGGACCACCATGCTGAAACCGATGCCTAGCTCACCGAGCAGCCTGCTAGCCTGATAACCAAGGTTCATATGCCTAGCAGCAAATGCAATGCCAGCCAATCCTCCACACCGCCTGCTGACATACAAGAGCACGGGGGTAACATTCCAACTCCTGGGCTCCCTAGTGACGCAGCAGTCTAAGGCACTGCATCTCAGTGCTAGAAATGTCACTACAGACCCTGGTTCAATTCCAGACTGTATCACAACTGGCTGTGATTGGGAGACCCATAAGGCGGTGGACAATTGGCCCAGCGTTGTTAGAGTTTGGCCGGTGTAGGCCGTCATTGTAAATAATTTGTTCTTAACTGACTTGCCTAGTTAAATACACCTGCACATCTGTTGCCACTAGCACCTGACGACCTCAATGATAATGAGCCAACGCAGGATTATCTTGATACTTAACCCAAGCTGTATTTTCAGTGGAAGAAAGCGGATATTTTGTAGCAGAGAGTGGCTTGAATATTCCTGCAAGTCAAATGCAGCCTTCTGCCATCCTTTTAGCATCGGCTCCAATGCTAATTCAGACACGTCTTTCACTCAAACTGGCTACTGAAATTGGAAACATGTCATTGACAACACTAAAGGGCTGGGGAAGCAAGCCTCTTGTATAGAGCATTTGAAATGCATGATTTTATGGAAGACAAGACAAACACGAAGTACAATGGGAAAATAAATGTCTCACTCTTGTGAATACTGAGCAGCTAGGAAGATATTATCTTTATCTGTGGACAGTAAATGAGCTTACATTGTGAGGGAGTTTGGATGCGATTGACTCGATGGGAGAAGGAAGCAGTGGACTTTTTCTATCAATGTTGGAATACACGCTGAGAAAAGACAAGGAACTTGCAAAAGCATTTAGCACAATTCCACGTAATGCCACACATACATCCCATGACATTCAGAACGAAGTCATAGCTCTTATGGGTAAGATTTTCATAGAGGAAATTGTGAAGGAAATTGGTGATTCGTGGTATATACTGAAAGTAGATGGAACCAAAGACCCAACTGGATGAGAGGACATTTATATTGTCATTTTTTATCACTAACCTTGTTATTGCTAACTAACTAACTAACCACTATCGCTAACTAACCTTGTTATCTCAGCACTAACAAATGTTGGCCTCGAGACTGAAAATGTTCCAAATCAATGCTAGGAGTGGGCTAGTGTTTCCCTGGAAACACAGGGGTGTGCAGAAAATATTTCAAGATCACTTTAATTGCAAAGTGCCATTGTCGACTGCATTTGGCTGTGGTGCACGCTATGTTGTATGAGGTGGCGACATAGGACTTTTACAATATGTGTAACTCACTGTACAATTTCTTTAGGAAACCAACGGTGGCTGCAGAGTACACTGGGGAAAGACTTAAAAGACTCATTGATCAGAGATGGACTGGCCACCTCGCCACGGTGTCAGTTATTTAGAAATCAAGTGACCACATCACAGAGACGATCTGTGAAATCGAGTATACTCACGCATGGGGCACAGAAGTGAGACTTTACAGTGCATTCGGAAATTATTCAGACCCCTTCACTTTTTCCACATTTTGTTACGTTACAGCCTTATTCTGAAATGGAATCAATTTCCTCATCAATCTACACACAATACCCCCTAATGACAAAGTGAAAACAGGTTTAGAAATGTTGGCAAATGTATTAAAAATAAAAAACAAAACAGATATACATTATTTACATATGTATTCAGACCCTTTGCTATGAGACTCAAAATTGAGCTCAGGTGCATCCTGTTTCCATTGTTCATCTTTGAGATGTTTCTACAACTTAATTGGAGTCCACCTGTGGTAAATTCAATTGATTGGACATGATTTGGAAAGGTACACACCTGTCTATATAAGGTCCCACAGTTGACAGTGCATGTCAGAGCAAAAACCAAGCCGTGAGGTGGAACGATTTGTCCATAGAGCTCCGAGACAGGATTGTGTCAAGGCACAGATCTGGGTAAGGGTACTAAAATTTCTGAAGCATTGAAGGTCCCCAAGAACACAGTGGCCTCCATCATTCTTAAATGGAAAAAGTTTGGAACCACCAAGACTCTTCCTAGAGGTGGCTGCCCGGCCAAACTAAGTAATCGGGGGAGAAAGGCCTTGGGTCAGGGAGGTGACCAAGAACCCGATGGTCACTCTGACAGAGCTCCAGAGTTCCTCTGTGGTGATGGGAGAACCTTCCTGAAGGACAACCATCTCTGCAGCACTCCACCAATCAGACCTTTATGGTAAAGTGGCCAGATGGAAGCGACTCCTCAGTAAAAGGCACATGACATCCCGCTTGGAGTTTTCCTAAAGGCACCCAAAGGACTCTCAGACCATGAGGAACAAAATTCTCTGGTCTGATGAAACCAAGATTGAACTCTTTGGCCTGAATGCCAAGCATCACATCTGGAGGAAACCTGGCACCACCCCTACGGTGAAACATGGTGGTGGCAGCATCATGCTGTGGGGATGTTTTTCAGCGGCAGGGACTGGGAGACTAGTCAGGATTTAGGGAAAGATGAACAGAGCAACATACAGAGAGATCCTTGATGAAAACCTGCTCCAGAGTGCTCAGGACCTAAGACTGGGGTGAAGGTTCACCTTCCAACAAGACACCGACCCTAAGCACACAGCCAAGACAACATAGGAGTGGCTTCGGGAAAGTATCTGAATGTCCTTGAGTGGTCCAGCCAGAGCCCGGACAGAGACCTGAAAATAGCTGTTCAGTGACGCTCCCCATCCAACCTGACAGAGCTTGAGAGGATCTACTGAGAAGAATGGGAGAAAGTCCCCAAATACAGGTGTGCCAAGCTTGTAGCGTCATACCCAAGAAGACTCGAGACTGGTGGGGTCTGAATACTTATGTAAATATTATATTTAAGTTTGTATACGTTTGCAAAAAAAAATAAAAAAACCTGTTTTCGCTTTGTCATTATGGGGTATTGTGTGTTGATTGATGAGGGGGGGGAAATCTATTTAATCACTTTTAGAATAAGGCTGTAATGTAACAAAATGTGGAAAAAGTGAAGGGGTCTGAGTACTTTCCGAATGCACTGTAAGACCACAGGCATATTGAAAGCTACGCCAGAGCCGAGCTTTAAGTTTATTGCTGACATGAATCAAGATCCTGGGGCTCCTCGACCCTTCTAACAGTCAGAAGCTACTGATTTGCACACTGGTGTCAAACTTGTCCGCTGTATGTATGGGTGCTTGAAAACTGTGATATGAACCTGAATCCGAAAAGTTTTGGGAGGCATGCCAGGAGGGCACGAGTCACCAGACTCATGTGTAAAATACTGCAAGAGTATGTAGTTGAAAGCACAGTGGGTCAGCATGATGATGGAGACGAGATGGAGTGTAAACAACAGTTTTTCAGCACTTTGGATGCCGTGCTTGGGGGAAATGTCATCACGATTTAGCAAAGGAAATATTAAACTGGTGTTAGCTCTTACTGCCATGGATCGGAAGCGGAGTTTTTTGTGGCTTTCACATTCTTGCAAAGTGAAATCGCAACCACAGCCAGCGACAACAAATGGAGCCCAGTCAGATATGGTGGGCCTTTGTCAGCAATGCCAACTGTGCTGTTGGCACGGAAGCATAAATTAACATTTGGGGCATCTACAGCAATGTGCGAAAATTCCTTCTCCACCCTGAAGAACGTATTCAGTGAACACAGAGAATCATTGTACCATCTAAACCGCTGTGAAATATATTTTCTTTAACCAAAAATATTGTATTTTCAGCTGTTTGAAGCTGGTGTACAAAACCGAAAGTAAAAGACTCAAAAACAAAACTTAACAGGAAGCCTAGAAAGTCAGAAATAGAGCACATAGAACAGATCTACTGCTTCTTAGACTTGCTTTCAATGAGAATGAGATCTATAACATACTATAACACATGTGAATTTATTCGGGTCGCTAAAAAGTTACAAATTGCAGCTTTCATTTATTGGTTTTCCCTCATGTAAGACTGGTTGTTTGGCTGATTTTTTTATGTAATGTATAGTTACTGAAGGCCTTTCCTTTTTACTTCAATGCATGTTACATTTATCTGTGATTCTTAATGTCATTGCTTGTTTTTGCGGGTCTAATTTCTATTTATAGATATACTGCTTGCGCTATTTTATGGATATAGGGATAATGACCAATGTAGCCTATTGGTTGTGCTCTGAGGTGAGGCCTGGCGTGGTGCTCTTATTGTCCTGGCTGTCCATTTTGGTGGTGCTGAAATTGGCTGCGCATCCTTTCATCACGCTGACTGGCAGTGCCTTCTGTCAATGGTCCTGAATTAAAATCAAATCAAATCAAATTGTATTTGTCACATGCGCCGTATACAAGCCCTTAACCAACAGTGCAGTTTTAAGAAAAAGAGCTAAAAAAAAGTAACAAATAAAAGTAACAAATAATTAAAGAGCAGCAGTAAAATAGCAATAGCGAGGCTATATACAGGGGGTATTGGTCAATGTGCTGGGGCACCTGTTAGTCAAGGTATTGAGGTAATATGTACATGTAGGTAGAGTTATTAAAGTGACTATGCGTAGAGAATAACAGAGAGTAGCAGCAGTGTAAAAGAGGGGGGGGGGGGGGGGGGGGGGGGTAATGCAAACAGTCTGGGTAGCCATTTGATTAGATGTTCAGGAGTCTTATGGCTTGGGGGTAGAAGCTGTTTAGAAGCCTCTTGGACCTAGACTAGGCGCTCCGGTACCACTTGCTGTGCAGTAGCAGAGAGAACAGTCTATGACTAGGGTGGCTGGAGTCTTTAACAATTTTAGGGCCTTCCTCTGACACGGCCTGGTATAGAGGTCCTTGATGGCAAGCTTGGCCCCGGTGATGTACTGGGCCGTATGTACCACCCTCTGTAGTGCCTTGCGGTCGGAGGCTGAACAGTTGCCCTACCAGGCAGTGATGCAAACCGTAAGGATGGTCTCGATGGTGCAGCTGAGGATCTGATGACCCATGCCAAATCATTTCAGTCTCCTGAGTGAAGATAGGTTTTGACGTGCCCTCTTCACGACTGTCTTGGTGTGCTTGGACCATGTTAGTTTGTTGGTGATGTGAATGCCAAGGAACTTGAAGCTCTCAACCTGCTCCACTACAGCCCCGTCAATGAGAATGGGGGCGTGCTCGGTCCTCCTTTTCCTGTAGTCCAGCAGTCCCCAAGCCCTGGGCACATTTTCTACCGGGTCTAATGAAAAGGATGAATAATAAAAAGTGTATTTTTTTAATCGGTAAAATAAATTAATAATTATATACAATTATAGGCTATTTGTGCAGTAATTAAATTGAACTTGGTGCAGTCTGTTCTGTTGGTCCTTTTCTCACCACTCTTTAGTAATGCGAGTGCCGCGAGTTCATCACGGTCTGCTTGAGTTGTGTTGCTCGCCAACTTTGTACTAGCTAGCTATGTTAGCTGACATGAATGAAAAGAGCTTCAGAGGGGGTAAGGGAGATAAAAGGCCCAACAACGATGTCGATAATGCAGAGACAGCAGAGACTGCAAAAAAAAGAAAGCCTCATTCAATAGAAAATATGATGAATCCTACCTAAAATACGGCTTTATTGCGACAGGTGACTTGCATGTTCCAAGCCCCCTGTGCGTAGTATGGGGAGATATGCTATCTAACGAGGCAATAATGCTCTCAAAACTGCTTTGGCACATCGAATCCAAGCACCCTGCACTTAAAGACAAACCTGTTGAATTCTTTGAGTGAAGAAAACGTGAACAAGAAGGACAGAAGCAAGTCTTGAAAGCTACCGCATCAACAAACGTGGTTGCACTGAGAGCGTCATACTTAGTGGCTAACCATATTGCTAAGGTCAAGAAGCCTTTCACTATTGGCAAGGAGTTGATTCTACTTGCTGCTAAGGACATTTGCCGTGAACTCTTAGGAGAGGCTGCACTAAAAAAGAGAGCACAGGTTCCTCTTTCGGCTACCACCGTCACTAGGCGACTTGATGAAATAGCGGAGGACGTTAAGGCACAATTGTTAGAGAGGCATAACGAGTCACCGTGGTATGTAATCCAGGATGACGAATCTACCGATGTCAACAACAAGGCAATACTGCTTGTTTATGTGCAATATATATCTCAAGATGATGTGCATGAGGATATGTTGTGTGCGCTGACTAACACAACAGGACTATTCAAGTCTTTAGATGATTACATGTCAGGAAAATTGTATTGCTCATTCTGTGTTGGCGTATGCACAGATGGGGCTGCTGCCATGACTGGACGGCTGTCTGGTTTCACTACCCGGGTTAAAGAGGTTGTGCCTGAATGTGAGTCTATGCACTGTGTCATTCACAGAGAAATGCTGGCTAGCCAAAAAATGTCTGAATTTAACGTCGCATTGAATGATGTTATTAAAGTTATCAATCACATCAAAGCACACGCCCATAACTCACGTCTGTTTGGCAGCTTTGTAAGGAAATGGAGCACAAATGCCTTCTCCTATACACAGAAGTCAGATGGCTATCCAGGGGGAGATCGCGTGCCAGAGTGTTTGAGTTACGAAAGCCGCTGCAGAGATTTCTTTCAGAAAAAATGTCACCTCTGGCAGCACATTTCAGTGTCGAGGAATGGGTCGCAAAACTTTCTTACATGTGCAATATATTCAACCTGCTCAACAAACTCAATCTGTCACTTCAAGGGAGAATGACAACTGTCTTTAAGTTGGCAGATAAAGTGGCTGCATTCAAAGCCACACTGGAACTGTGGGGATGGCGAATGGACAAGGGCATATTTGACATGTTCCATACATTAGCGGGGATTTTGGGAGAGACTGAGCCTGGGCCGTCTTTCTCCCAGCTGATGCGCAATCAACTAGCTTCGCTGTCAACGGAGTTTGAGCGTTACTTCCCAACCGCCAAAGACCCACGAAGAGCGAAGGAATAGATCCGCAACCCATTTGTGAATGTCCCAGGTGAATTGTCCATGTTTTGACGGTGGCCTTAAAAGTATGTTTGAGATAACTTCATGTCTGCCGACCTTTTGGATTAAAATCAAGGCTGAATATCCTGAGATAGCCATAAAAGCAATGAAAATGTTGCTTCCAAGCTCAGCTCAGCGACATGGTGATTTGCAATGTTTTTATTATATGGTCTTTGGAGAAAAATATGCACTTTATGTTTTTTATAATATCATCAAGTTAGACCTACTTAAAATAAAATGTTATGAAAAAAGCGTCTATACTAAACTTATCGGCCTAATCGATATTCCGGTTGTGTTTGAGGATACTATGGTGTTGAACGCTGAGCTGTAGTCTATGAAAATCATTCTCAGATAGGTGTTCCTTTTGTCCAGGTGTGAAAGGGCAGTTTGGAGTGCAATAGAGTGGATCTGTTGGGGTGGTATGCAAATTGGAGTGGGTCTAGGGGTTCTGGGATAAAGGTGTTGATGTGAGCCATGACCAGCCTTTCAAAGCACTTAATGGCTAGAGATGTGAGTGCTACGGGTCGGTAGTCATTTAGGCAGGTTACCTTAGTGTTCTTGGGCACAGGGACTATGGTGGTCTGCTTAAAACATGTTGGTATTACAGACTCAGACAGGGAGAGGTTGAAAATGTCAGTGAAGACACTTGCCAGTTGGTCAGCGCATGCTCGGAGTACACGTCCTGGTAACCCGTCTGGCCCTGCGGCCTTGTGAATGTTGACCTGTTTAATGGCCTTACTGAATCAATGGTTACATTGTGTGCTGTTTTAATGAGTGCATCATAGGCTATCAGTCTTCGTGGGGCTTCTCTTTAACATTGCTTGCTTTCTTGTGTGCAAAATGACAGATGTGAGAGCTTTCAAGGAGCAGGACATTATTCCGGACACTTACAAGAAATGTTGCTACGCCCTCCGACAAACCATCAAACAAGCAAAGCTTCAATACATGACTAAAATCGAATTGTAATACACCAGCTCTGACGCTCGTGTGGCAGGGCTTGCAAACTATCACAAATTACAGAGGAAAACCCCGCTGAGAGCTGCCCAGTGTTGCGAGCCTACCAATAGAGCTAAATGCCTTCTATGATCACTTCTAGGCAAGCAACGCTGAACCTTGGGTGAGAGCAGAAGCTGTTCCGAACGACTGTATGATCACACTCTTCATAGCCGATGTGAGATTTTTAAACGGGTTAACATTCAGATTTATTACCAGGATGCGTACTCAAAGCATTCACTGACATTTTCAACCTCTCTTTGACCCAGTCCGTAATACCTACATGTTTCAAGGAAACATAACCTGTCTAAATTACCACCGCCCTGTAGCACTCACATCTGTAGCCATCAGTTGCGTGTATTCATGAATGCCAAGGAAAGCCTGGCTTCCGCAAATATTTGACCAATATTATTTTGTAATTATAAAATAATTCATATTTTGTCTCTGTTGTCACAGTTTTTCCGTCAATTCGCAAGTGGCTAAATCTCACCAGAGAAATTATCAGAGCGCGGGAAACAGTGCCACTGTCTCAGTATGTGTAGCACATGTATCTGATGCTGTCTGGAAAAAATGAGTATGACATGTTGCCGCCGTAGCATTTGATTGATTGATGCCCGCAAGCATTTGGTCTCCCTTGATTTAAAACCTCTTGCGGCTCGGTCTCCCGCTAGCGTTCCACTACGACAACATCCAGTGAAATTGCAGAGCGTGAAATTCTAAATTCAAAAATTGTAATATTAAACATGAATGAAAATACAAGTGTTTTACATAATTTAAAAGCTTAACTAATTCAACCGCATGTCAGATTTCAAAAAGGCTTTATGGCGAAAGCATACCATGCGATTATCTGAGGACATCGCCCCACATCAAAATACTTTTTCAAACCAGCACAGGTGTCACAAAATAACAAATAGCAATAAAATAAATCCCTTACCTTTGAATATCATACTCTGTTTGCAATCCCAAGGATCCCAGCTACACAATGAATGGTCATTTTGTTTGTTAAAGTTCTTCTTTACATCCAAAAAAGTCAGTTTAGTTGGCGCTATTGATTTCAGTAATAAACTCGTTCAACTTGCAAACAAACGAATCCACAAAGTTACCGGTAAAGTTTTCCAAACAAGTCAATTTATGTTTCTAATTAATCCTCAGGTACTCTAATATCTAAATAAACTATACAATTTAAGATGGAGAATAGTATGTTCAATAGGGAAGATAAATAACAAAGAGTGCACACCTCATTCAGGTATGCAACAAGACTACTTTTCTAATGAGGGACACCTTGGATAAACTACAACTCCTTGTTCGTCAAGAAACAAGCCTGAAACCCTGTCTAAAGACTGTTGAAATCTAGTGGAAGCCATGGTAACTGCAATCTGGGTCCTATTTATTTGTATATCCCATAGGCTAGCATTGAAATGGCCTGTGACCTCAAAAATAAATTTTCCGAATGGATTATCCTCGGGTTTTCGCCTGCCATATTATTTCTGTTAAACTCACAGACATTTTTTTTAAAAATTAGAAACATAGAGTGTTTTCTATCCAATGCTACCAATTATATGCATATTCTAGTTTCTGGGACTGAGTAACAGGCAGTTTTCAGCGTTCAATACCATCGCACCTTCCAAGTTCATCACTAAGCTAAGGACAGCTCCCTCTGCAACTGGAGCCTTTAGATCCTGACGGGCAACCCCCAAGTGTTGAGGGTAGGCAACAACACATCCTCCACGCTGACCCTCAACACAGGGGCCCCTCAGGCTTGCATGATCTGTCCCCTCCTGCACTCCCTGTTCACCCATGACTGCATGGCCACACACGACTCCAACAGGCTCAACATTAAGTTTGCCGACAACATAACGGTGGTAGGCCTGATCACCCCCGACAATAAGACAGCCTATAAGGAGGAGGTCAGACCTGGCAGTGTGGTGCCAGGACAACAACCTCTCCCTCAACGTGGGCAAGACAAAGGAGCTTATCTTGGACAACAGGAAATGGAGGCCCGAGCACGCCCCCATTCACATCGACAGGGCTGTTGTGAAGAGGGCATAACAATGTCTCTTCCCCTTCAGGAGGCTAAAAAGATTTGGCATGGGCCCTCAAATCCTCGAAAAGTTATACGGCTGCAACATTGAGAGCATCTTGACTGGCTGCATCACTGCTTGGTATGGAAACTGCGTGGCATCCGACCACAAGGTGCTACAGAGGGTAGTGCGTACAGCCCAGTACATCACTCGGGCCAAGCTCCCTGCCATCCAGGACCTCTATACCAGGCGGTGTCAGAGGAAGGCCCTACAAATTGTCAAAGACTCCAGCCACCCAACTCATACACTGTTCTCTCTGCCAAATTCTCTAAAATGACGTTGAATGTAGCTTATGGTAGAGAAATTAACATTAAATTATCTGGCAACAGCTCTGATGGACATTACTGCAGTCAGCATGCCAATTGCACTGTCCCTCAAAACTTGGCGTTCTGCATTAGCATCGTATAGCCCCCGCGATATGCAACTTTTCAGGGAAGTCAGGAACCAATATCCTCAGTCAGTTAGGAAAGCTAAGGTTTGCTGTTTCAAACAGAAATTTGCTTCCTTTAGCACTAATTCCAAAACGTTTTTGGACACTGTAAAGTCCATTGAGAATAAGAGCACCTCCCCCCAGCTGCCCACTGCACTGAGGATAGGAAACACTGTCACCACGATAAACCTGAGATAATCGATAATTTCAATAAGCATTTTTCCACGGCTGTCCATGCTTTCCACCTGGCTACCCCTACCCTGGCCAACATCTCAGCACCCCCTGCAGCAACCTGCCCCCCCCCTGCTTCTCCTTCACCCAAATCCAGAATTTTTTTGCAAGCCCTATTACCAGCCTATTCAAACTCTCTTTCGTATCGTCTGAGATCCCCAAATATGGGCAAACTGCTGGGGACAGCCCCCTCTTCAAAGGGGGTGACACTCTAGACCCAAACTGTTATAGACCTATATCCATCCTGTCCTGCCTTTCTAAAATCTTCGATAGCCAAGTTAATAAACAGATCACTGACCTTTTCGAATCCCACCACACCTTGTCCACTATGCAATCTGGTATCCGAGCTGGTCATGGGTGCACCTCAGCCACGCTCAAGGTCCTAAATGATATCATAGCCGCCATCGATCAAAGACAGTACTGTGCAGCCGTCTTCATTGACCTGGCCAAGGCTTTCGACTCTGTCAATCACTGCATTCTTATCGGCAGACTCAATAGCCTTGGCTTCTCAAATGACTGCCTCGCCTGGTTCACCAACTACTTCTCAGATAGAGTTCAGTGTGTCAAATCAGCGGGCCTGTTGTCCAGACCTCTGGCAGTCTCTATGGGGGTGCCACTTGGTTAAATTCTCGGGCCGACTCTTTTCTCTGTATATATCAATGATGTCGCTCTTGCGGCTGGTGATTCTCTGATCCACCTCTACGCAGATGACACCATTCTGTATACATCTGGCCCTTCTTTGGACACTGTGCTAACAAAGCTCCAAACGAGCTTCAACGCCATACAACACTCCTTCCGTGGCCTCCAACTGCTTTTAAATGCTAGTTAAACTAAGTGCATGCTCTTCAACCGATTGCTGCAGCACACTCCAGCCCGACTAGCATCACTACTCTGGACGGTTCTGACTTAGAATATGTGGACAACTACAAATACCTAGGTTTCTGGTTAGACTGTAAACCTTCCTTCCAGTCTCACAATAAGCATCTCCAATCCATTTTTTAAAATCTCGAATCTGCTTCCTATTTCGCAACAAAGCCTTCACTCATGCCGCCAAACTTACCCTCGTAAAACTGACCATCCTACCGATCCTTGACTTCGGCAATGTAATTTACAAAATAGCTCCCAACACTCTACTCAGCAAACTGGATGTAGTCTATCACAGTGCCATTAGTTTTATCACCAAAGCCCCATATACTACCCACCACTGCGACCTGTATGCTCTCGTTGGCTGGCCCTCATTACATATCCGTCGCCAAACCCACTGGCTCCAGGTCATCTATAAGTCATGGCTAGGTAAAGCCCCGCCTTCTCTCAGCTCACTAGTCACCATAGCAACACCCACCCATAGCACTAGCTACAGCAGGTTGAAGTTGAAGTCAGTTTTTCACAATTCCTGACAATTAATCCTAGTAAAAATGTCCTGTCTTAGGTCAGTTAGGGTCACCACTTTATTTTAAGAATGTGACATGTCAGAATAATAGTATAAATAACTATTATTTCAGCTTTATTTATTTTATCACATTCCCAGTGGCTCAGAGGTTTACATACACTCAATTAGTATTTGGTAGCATTGCCTTTAAATTGTTTAACTTGGGTCAAACGTTTTGGGAAGCTTTCCACAAGCTTCCCACAATAAGTTGGGTGAATTTTGGCCCATTACTCCTGACAGAGCTGGTGTAACTGAGTCAGGTTTGTAGGCCTCCTTGCTCCCACATGCTTTTTCAGTTCTGCCCACACATTTTCTATAGGATTAAGGTCAGGGCTTTGTGATGGCAACTCCAATACTTTGACTTTGTTGTCCTTAAGCCATTTTGCCACATCTTTGGAAGTATGCTTGGGGTCTTTGTCTATTTGGATGACCCATTTGTGACCAAGCTTTAACTTCCTGACTGATGTCTTGAGATCTTGCTTCAGTAGATCCACATAATTTTCCTAACTCATGATGCCATCTTTCAGGTTATGTCAATATTGGACTTGTTTTACTGTGGACATAGATACTTTTGTACCAATTTCTTCCAACATCTTCACAAGGTCTTTTGCTGTTGTTCTGGGATTGATTTGCACATTTCGCACCAGAGTACGCTCATCTCTAGGAAACAGAACGCGTCTCCTTCCTGAGCGGTATGTCGGCTGTGTGGTCCCATGGTGTTTATACTTGCATACTATTGTTTGTACAGATGAACGTGGTACCTTCAGGCGTTTGGAAATTGCTCCCAAGGATGAACCAGACTTGTGGAGGTTACTTTTTCTTCTGAGGTCTTAGCTAATTTCTTTTGATTTTCCCATGATGTCAAGCAAAGAGGCACTGAATTTAAAGGTAGGCCTTGAAATACATCCACAGGTACACCTCCAATTGACTCAAATGATGTAATTTAGCCTATGAGAAGCTTCTAAAGCCATGACATCATTTTCTGGAAGTTTCCAAGCTGTTAAAAGGCACAGTCAACTTAGTATATCTAAACTTCTGACCCACTGGAATTGTGATACAGTGAATTATAAGTCAAATAATATGTCTGTAAACAATTGTTGGGAAGAAAAATGACTTGTGTCATACACAAAGTTGATGTCCCAACTGACTTACCAAAACTATAGTTTGTTAACAAGAAATTTGTGGAGTGGTTGAAAAACAAGTTTTAATGACTCCATCCTAAGTGTATGTAAACTTCAGACTTCAACTGTATATTGCACTGGTCATCCCCAAAGCCCACACTTACTTTATCCGCATTTCCTTCCAGTTCTCTGCTGCCAGTGACTGGAACGAATTGCAAAAATCTCTGAAGCTGGAATCTTATATCTCTCTCTCTAACTTTAAGCATCAACTGTCAGAGCAGCTTACCGATCACTGTACACAGCCAATCGGTAAATAGCACATCTCATCCCCATATTATTACTTACCCTCTTGCTCTTTTGCACCCCAGTATCTCTACTTGCACATCATCTGCACATCTATCACTCCAGTATTAATGCTAAATTGTATTTATTTTCACCTCTAGACCCTATTTATTGCCTACTCTTCTACATTTGCACACACTGTACAAGGTTTTTCTATTTTTCTTTTCTTTTGTATTATTGACTGTACATTTGTTTATGTGTAACTCTGTGTTGTTGTTTTTGTCGCACTGCTTTGCTTTATCTTGGCCCGGTCGCAGTTGTAAATGAGAACTTGTTCTCAACTGGCCTACCTGGTTAAATAAGGATGAAATAAACAAAATAAATAACATCTGTGGCATTGTGGCATTGCACATTTTAGAGTGGCCTTTTATTGCCCCCAGCACAAGGTGCACCTGTGTAATGATCATGCTGTTTAATCAGCTTCTTGATATGCCACACCTGTAAGGTGGATGGAATATCTTGGCAAAGGAGAAATACTCACTAACAGGGATGTAAACAAATCTATTCACATAATTTGAGAGAAATAAGCTTTTTGTGTGTATGGAAACTTTCTTGGATCGTTTTATTTAAGCTCATGAAACATAGGACCAACACTTTACATTTTAAGTTTATATTTTTGTTCAATATACATATACATAAGTTATACCACTCTTACAGCCTACATTTCAAATCCAGTTTCTTCACATTTGAACAGCAGTAGGACAAATCTACCTTATTTTATTAGGGCTCTAAAGCAATACTAGTTGTGCCTCCCCATGGATTTAAAATGCAGCCTCTGGCATGTCATCTGGAGCCGGGCCTTCCTGGCATTAATAGCAAACACCCTACGCATTGCGCCAATAGGGTTAACCCACTTGGTGGGAATTATAGTGTGGCATAGAGCAAGGATTGCTACAATATAATACTCACACTATTTGAATCCAATGTCTCATTTCAGTCAAGTACAGTAGTACCCTACCAGCAGCCTATGTAGGCATACAACATGACAGCATTACACAGTTAAACCCTCAAATTACTGTTCGATTTGAGCAGGGCGCACCTCTCTCACCGGCTTCACCTGGTCATGTGACAGACAATAGTCCTGTTCAACACGGGCCAACTTAATCAAATCCCCTCTATGGTCCAGTTGCCCTGGTGCTGGGATTTCCATAGAGATAGATAGAGGACTCTTGTGCCCAAAATACCATTTTAGTATGGGCAGCGCCATTAAGGACTTACACCATTTTGGGTGGGCATTCCTATGGGTCGAGGAAGGATGACATAATTCCATCCGTGTCATAAGGAGGGATCAGTCAACCTTGGCTTTATACCTGTACAAACAACACACTCCAGGTGGGATTATGCACCCTTTTAGTTTGTTTACCAACTCATAGAAGTAGAAGAAGAAGAAAATGTACTACTTCAAAATGGGGATGGCCTCAATGGCGCTGCCAATGCGCTCACAGATGACACAATGGGACATATATAATGGGGCATCCTCTAATTATTTCTATGGGGATTTCTGAAATATCAGCTGGTGGACATATTGGATTTCATAATAATAATAATAATACATTTTATTCATGCCTTTCAAGATACCCAATAAAATAGCAAAAATAAACATGACAATCATTAAAGTAAAGTGCATTACAACTAGAGTGGCAAAGCTTAAACATTTGAAGTAATAATTACTTTTCATTGACTTTGAATTCAACTTACTATAAGTATTTGGGGTTTTCAGTCAGCATGAAGCATCATTCAGAAACATACTTTTCCATAAAATATGTTCTAATTTTCAAACAAGGTTTAATTGGGGATGTAGATAAAGCATTTTTATCAAAAGCAATCACTTTTGAATGTGAAAACACAGAATGCTACTCATTACATGGGGGAGGCCGGCCCGGTTCGTAGCCTGGTTCCAAAACAAACGCCATCATTTTTCACCCAGTGTAAAGTCCTCCCACCCAGGCGCCCAAGCCAGCTTAATCGAAATCCCCTCAATGGTTATATTGTGGGATGAAACCAGTCACAGGAGGTTGGTGGCAACTTAATTGGGGAGGACGGTATTTTATTTCCTAATTTCCTAATTTCCTCAAGCTGATCCTGAAGTCAACGATTCCCAGGCAAGGTCATTTGGTCACATGGAGCTCAATCAGCTGTCTCTGCTCCAGCATCTTTTCATGGTGTTTATTAGGCTTGGTTTTAACAGGATGAAGGTGCTGCTAACTGTGAGTCATTCCAGAATCTGTATCATTCATTTATGAGATGGGAGGCAACCAGTGGATCTTGGCACTGAGTTTTGGAAGAGAGTGCCAGTAAGTAAACAACATATTGCCTAGTTGATTTCTGAGAGAATGAATGTGTGCATATAGCTACAGGAAATGTGAAGGTTATGGTCAGTGAGTGAGGAGAGTGAGTGACACTGACAGACAAATGCACTTGGTTGCTGTGTTAATCCACACACTGAGCAGTGACTCTCTCTCTAGCCAGGATGGAGAGGTTTAGGTCCAGTGCTTGGCAACATGGTCCTATGCTGGTTTTCTTTCAGGGCAGGGTAAAAGGGTGAATTTTTACTGCAAATATTTTAAAGGCTTCTATCTTTCTGTCTGTCTGATGCCAGATGGAACATGATACAGACATGGGCAGTGGTCCAGTGATTTAAGCTCTCCTTTTTTGAAAGGTAACATTTGTTATATGCTTTTTCTTGTGTGCACACTGCATCACGGAACCAACTCCACTGCTTGGCAGTTTACAAGATATCCCATTTGCTATCAGGATATTCAAAGCTAATGCTTCAGCGCCATCAAGTGGAGCTACATTAAATTACACTTAAACAAACAAAAAATCCTCCTAAGCGTAGACCCCACTCTGTACATAATATCCCCCATAATACAACTTGCTGAGAGTCGTACCGCAAAATCATTTTGTAACAGGAAATGAAAAGCATAATGGATATACATTAAAAAAAACAACAACAAAGAAACACCATCCATGGACCTTGATTGAGATGATGAATGTTCAATTTAAAACTGCAGATAGTATCCCTACACACACACACACACACACACACACACACTAATGACTCACACCCACACACACGAACACACACATGCACATTTACACTCTATCGTTAAGTGGTAATTTAGTATATGGGCTCACAGAAATCAATGATTTTCAAATATAAAACCGCCTTGTAATCAATTGCATTTGCCGGTTAAAGTATATCAATGGGGATTACTTGACCAAATTTGGAACATCGCTTTGGCTCAAGAGATACATTCTGTTATCTGAGAATTCTAATTTACTGAAAGAACCATGTGAGCTCACCAGGGCCAATGTCACATTCCCTTTATTCAGGTCCTCCTAATTTCTCTTTTGACCACTGACTGCAATTACTGTACCTGCTCTTCTGTTTTGATCATGTCATATTCATTTTGCTGTGGTTAATATTGGTACTTTTCTTTTTTTCACTTCTCTTTAATAACAAACCCAGGTTTTCTTTTATGCAGTGGTGTTTAAAGCCACCCCCT
This sequence comes from Oncorhynchus mykiss, assembly GCF_013265735.2. Taxonomy (NCBI): domain Eukaryota; kingdom Metazoa; phylum Chordata; class Actinopteri; order Salmoniformes; family Salmonidae; genus Oncorhynchus; species Oncorhynchus mykiss. The sequence continues at coordinate 35,338,229 of NC_048569.1, forward strand.
AACAATGTGATCAATCACATTTGCAAACATCTACATCCTATTTGTTTGTACTGCTCAATAATATTTCACTTATCTCTGATTTACAGCTAATTGAAACCTGAACATCAGCTCCAGACTTTCAGGGATGGTTGTTTAAGGACATGTATTTTCTTTGTTATTTTGAACTGTGTGATGAATCTGGCACCTCTAGGGTCACGCCTGGTATCACCTCTGGTATCACCTCTGGTATCACCTCTGGTATCACCTGCCACTGTCCATCTTGATGCACTATTCCACTTCTCTATTGAAGGTTGAGATATCAGAGAGCAGATACTCTATCAGCCTTTAGTGAGATTATTTATGCCCCCAATTTAACTTTGTGTGTGTGACTCGTTTGATTCAGGTTGAAGGTGAAAGGTTCAGCTGTCTCCTCTACTGTCGGTGTCTATTGAATAAAATGACCCAGCAATGCTTTGTCCTGGGAAGAGTCTTTTTGATCCGAGTGCAATTTACAGTTAATTTATACATGTAAAAAACAAATATCAATGACCAGTTCTGATATTCAAAGATGGAGTAAACTATCTAGGGAGATACTAGGGATACGCCTACTTTCCTCCTATTCTTGCCAGCTATCCGTCATCTTTGAACCACGTACTGTATTGGGAGAGAAAAAAAAGAAAAACAGTTTTTCGCCTGGAACAATAACCAGCTTTCCCCTGGACAAATGAGGCTCAGAGGCTGGCATGCAGGCAGACAACTAGGAGGATCGGCAGACAGATGAATAAACATACAAATTATAGACAGATTGACAAACTAACCTTACTCATTGACTACTGTGTGAGTTTACCAGTGAAAGTGGCCATGCAGTAGACATGCATTGCATCAGCCAATGATGTCACTTCACCAAGACCTTTAGAACAGCTATTGAAAGACTCCTATGGCTGTGGGGAGAAAATAAAGGTTGAAATAAAAGATCCCATTTAATCTGATTGCAAAAAATCTATGCAACAGACCTGTCCCAGACACGCCCAACAGCCCTGTGAAAAACCTTTACGCTTTTAATTAGCAACATAACTTGTTTTTAACTGGCATAAATAACTCCATCTGTATCATAGGAGACACCCTGGAAGTATAATTGTCTTAATTGGCATCATTCACACAAACATTTGTTTTTATTGTATCATGTTTAAATGGCAATGCCATTTTTAATAACACATGCCCTACAGCACAAAAGCTGATGCATCCTTGTCTGAACCTGAATGCAGTGTTTGATTTCACTTTGACAATGAATTCCTAATGACAATGTGCCCGGTTCAATAATATTATATCTTATAATCCTGTGTTGTGTAAGACAGTTCAGCCTGGGTCATTTCTGTGGGGCTTACCCTTGTAGACAACCCTATAACCAGAGCCATGCAGTCACATGACCCAGACTGATCTCTTGGTAGACTGGGTCAATAGATGGGTCTGTCCCTCTACCTCTGTCTTGAGGATGTGCTTGCAAGTGGCAACATGGGTGTGGGCAACAGTAAAAATGTAGTAGTTTGTAAACAAACACACTGTAAACATTACTATGGCTGATTCAATTGAATTCCAGCCATTCCAAGTGAGAGGATTAGACTAATCCTTTGTATTTATGTGTACGCTGTGTACAGGATTACTTTATAATGTATCTGTAATGCACAGTACCAGTCAAAGGTTTGGACACACCTACTCATTCAAGGGTTTTTCTTTGTTTTTTACTATTTTCTACATTGTATAACAATAGTTAAGTCTTCAAAACTAGGAAATTACACATATTGAATCATGTATTAAAGAAAAATGTATTAAACTAATCCAAATGTATTTTATTTCTTATGTTCTTCAAAGAAGCCAACCTTTGACTTGATGACAGCTTTGGACACTCTTGGCATTCTCTCAACCAGCTTCACCTGGAATGCTTTTCCAACAGTCTTGAAGGAGTTCCCACATATGCTGAGCACTGTTGGCTGCTTTTCCTTCACTCGGTCCAACTCATCCCAAGCCATCTCAAATGGGTTGAGGTGGGTGATTGTGGAGGCCAGGTCATCTGATGCAGCACCCCATCACTCTCCTTCTTGGTCAAATAGCCCTTAGACAGCTTGGAGGTGTGTTGGGTCATAGTCCCACTAAGCGCAAACCAGATGGTATGGCGTATCACTGCAAAATGCTGTGGTAGCCATGTTGGTTAAGTGTACCTTGAACTCTAAATAAATCACAGACAGTGTCACCAGCAAAGCATCCCCACCCCATCACACCTCCTCCTCCATGTTGCACGGTGGGAACCACACATGGGGAGATCATCCGTTCAACTACTCTACGTCTCACAAAGAGACGTCTCACAAAGGTTTTAACCAAAACCTCACATTTGGACTCATCAGACCAATGGACCAATTGCTCGTGTTTCTTGACCCAAGCAAGTCTCTTCTTATTATTGGTGTCCTTTAGTAGTGGTTTCTTTGCAGAAATTGGACCATGAAGTCCTGATTCACACAGTCTCCTCTGAACAGTTGATGTTGAGATGTGTCTGTTACTTGAACTCTGTGAAGCATTTATTTGGGCTGCAATATCTGAGGCTGGTAATTCTAATGAACTTCTCCTATGCAGCAGAGGTAACTCTGGGTCTTCCTTTCCTGCGGCAGTCATCATGAGAGCCAGTTTCATCATAGCGCTTCATGGTTTTTGCGACTGCACTTGAAGAAACTTTAAAAGTTCTTGAAATGTTCTGCATTGACTGACCTTCAGGTTTTAAAGTAAGGATGTACTGTCGTTTCTCTTTGGTTATTTTAGCTGTTCTTGCCATAATATGGACTTTGTCTTTTACCAAATAGGGCTTTCTTTTGTATACCACCCGTACCTTGTCACAACACAACCGATTGACTCAAACGCATTAATTAACTTTTAACAAGGCACACCTGTTAATTGAAATGCATTCCAGGTGACTACCTCATGAATCTGGTTGAGAGAATGCCAAAAGTGTGCAAAGCTGTCATAAAGGCAAAGGGTGGCTACTTTGAAGAATCTCAAATGAAACATATGTTTTGATTTAACACTTTTTTGGTTACTACTTGATTCCATATGTGTTATTTCATAGTTTTGATGTCTTCACTATTATTCTACAATATAGAAAATAGTAAAAATAAAGAGAAAGCCTTGAATGAGTAGGTGTGTCCCAACTTTTGACTGGTACATTATGTCTGACTTTAAGCACTGCAGTCCGTTTCACGGGCGTAGGCGGGAACAAAGTGATTCATGGCTACATCAAGATTAGGGAATGCAGTTTTTGCTGGCTAGACAACATAAATCTCATTTGTGTCTATAGCACTTCCAATTGTTTTTATAGAAACAAAGAAGTTGTGTTTATAATGTCTTCCCTAATGCTGCTTTTGTTTTTTTAATTATTGGCTCACAACAGAGGGTGTGTAATGGTATTGATTAATGACATGACATGTCACACCTAGCTGCTCTGATTGGCCAGGGTGGAGACTGGAAAGATTTGATTGGTTAAATGCGACACGGATCACATGAAGAATCAAAAGCTAGTGGTACGAGTAGCATCTCATTAAAATAGCACTTAAATGTCTTGTGAGAGAAATCATTCACATTGAGCGTCGAAAGGTGTGATCGATACCGTAACAATATTTTGAATGGAAAGAACTGGGAGGTGATTTTCACATGCAGACACACACTCATGACTCACACATGCACACGGACACACACACACACACACACAGACATTTACACTCTGTCGGTAATTTAGTCCAATCTAGTACGGGCTTAACTGAATGGACAGCAGAGACAGAATACAATATGACATTTTATTAAATAGTTTAGGCAATGGCCTTGTCTCCGAGGGACGATCCTCGGAGCCAGATTATATGATTGCAGGTAGCCCAATGCGGGGCTGCTGGCATCGACACCCTGCTGGGAGAAAGGAGTTCCAATGACGGGCCTTATGAGGTTATTATAGCTGCTGGTGGTAGGGAGGTGGAGGGTTGTATGGGCTCTCAGAAATCAATAATTTTCAAGTGTAAAACTGCCTTGTAATCAATTGCATTTGCCGGTTAAAGTGAATCAATGGGGATTACTTGACCAAATGTGGAACATCGATTTGGCTCAAGAGACACAGTCCTTTCTGTTATCTGAGAATTCTAATTTACTGAAAGAACCATGTGGGCTCATCAGGGCAAATGTCACATTCCCTTTATTCAGGTCCTCCCAAGTTCTCTATTGATCACTGATTTTGCCAGTAGGCCTACCTGGACTCCCATTATGATCATGAGTCATATTCACTCTTCTGTGGTTAATATTGGTACGTTTTCTTTTTTCACTTCTCTTTAATAACAAACCCAGGGTGTTTTATTGCTGGGGTGTTTAGAGGCACCCCCCTAACAATGTAGTCAATCATATTAGCAAACAGGGGCACCGGAAAACGTTTGGCGAGGCAACATTTGCCACAGCACTTTTCAATCAGGCGCCAGACCACTTTGATTTAGTTTAATCAAATATATAGACGCAATGCGTTAAAAAGAGGGACAGAGTTATGTTTTTTATTGTACCAATTTTGTCATGATTTGTCTAATTGCACACAATTTCTCTGTCCTTCACATCGGAATGCTGCTGCAGGCTCTTTGCTTTCTTAACCAATGATTTATATATGCAATAGATGACTTACAGGGGGCTCTGTTTTGAAGCCACCATGCTTCCATCTTGGCACTCCTCCACCGTTGTAAAACATATTTTGGAAGCTGTAGAAATGCATTTATTAAAGTATACATTTGTTTTTGCCACGTTTATTCTATTACAGACTCCTTAATGCATACTTTTAAGTGATATTGTGTGAGCTAAACATAAAAATAGAACATTTAAAACATGTATTTTGGAAGTTCTAATGTTACCGTCCCCACTACAACAACAAAAACAATTCAATTAATGTCATTTTATCCTTATAACATTTATTTTAAATACTGTAGAATTCCATTAATTCCTATGAAACACGGTTTCCGTGTGAAACTCGGTCTAGGGGGCCCCCCCCCTGGGTGCACGTTTTGGTTGTTGCTCTAGCACTAGATAGCTGATTCTTATAATCAAATCTTGACGATGAGTTGGTTATTTGAATTAGCTGTGTAGTGCTAGGGCAAAAACCAAAATGTGCACCCAGGTGGGGCCCCAGGACCAAGTTTAGGAAACTTTGCCATGGAGGATTGCTTCTTCTGGGGCCTGCCAACATGGCCAACCAGTAGCGTTAAAGCATTTCACTGGCCAATACACAGCATCATCAATCCAGGGTTTATATTCATCATTGGTCTTGACCAATATAATTCACTGAAATAGCAGGTCACGCGGGCCTGCACAAATCTCAAGGTGCACTTTACACTTCCTCTCTGTATTTATTTAGCAAACATGATAGCACATTACTCCTGACAGACACAAGCAAAAACTATTACAAATTTTTTTTGCAGCCCTTACACCTAAACATTTGCTATCTGACATGCTGTATTGGTTTCTAAGCTGACATATGGAATTGTTTTAAAATGGTCAGATCATGGATCATTTAGCTATTGGATTTAGGATTTTAGGACCCATCTAGCACCCCACACAATATCACACCTCCTCCTCCATGCTTCACGGTGAGAACCACACATGCAGAGATCATCCATTCACCTACTCTGCGTCTCAAAGACACAGCGGTTTGAACCAAAAGTCTAAAATTTGGACTTATCAGACCAAAGGACAGATTTCCACTGGTCTAATGTCCATTGCTGGTGTTTCTTGACCCTCTGTTGCAGAGGTAACTGTGGCGGTCCCCATGAGAGCCAGTTTCATCATAGTGGTTGATGATTTTTGTGACTGCACTTCATGAAACTTTCAAAGTTCTTAACATTTTCCGCATTGACTGACCTCCATGTCTTAAAGTAATGATGGACTGTCGTTTCTCTGGTTATTTGAGCTGTTCTTGCCATAATATGGACATGGTCTCTTACCAAATAGGGCTTTCTTCTGTACATCACCCCTACTTTGTCACAACACAACTGATTGGCTCAAACACATTAAGAAGGAAATAAATTCCACAAACTAACTTTTAACAAGGCACACCTGTTAATTTAAATGCATTCCAGGTGACTACCTCATGAAGCTGGTTGAGAGAATGCCAAAAGTGTGCAAACCTGTCATCAAGGCAAAGGGTGGCTACTTTGAAGAATCTAAAACATATTTTGATTTGTTTAACACTTTTCTGGTTACTACATGATTCCATATGTGTCTTCACTATTATTCTACAATGTAGAAAATAGTATAAATAAAGAGAAATCCTTGAATGAGTAGGTGTGTCCCAACTTTTGACTGGTACATTATGTCTGACTTTAAGCACTGCAGTCCGTTTCACGGGCGTAGGCGGGAACAAAGTGATTCATGGCTACATCATGATTAGGGAATGTAGTTTTTGCTGGCTAGACAACATAAATCTCATTTGTGTCTATAGCACTTCCAATTATTTTTATAGAAACAAAGAAGTTGTGTTTATAATGTCTTCCCTCATGCTGCTTTTTAAAAACATTTGTTTATTTGGCCCTGGAATGAGTAGGTGTGTCCAAACTTTTGACTGGTAGTGTCAATTTTTAAGACATATTTAACCGTTTTGGGGCAGGCACAAAACTACCTCCATACTTCCATTCATTTTTTTAAAACGGTACCAGTTACCTTCAGACGAGTCACGTGACACTTGTGGGGGTTGTAGAGCAAAATGGATAACACTACTGTGCCCATGATTATCTCCCCTTTCCACAGTGGGGAGATTCGGAAGCTAAACAAAAGTGAAAAACACCGCTGTAGCTCGGCCACATTCCACCGCAGATGCGGAAGTCTGCCATAGGCAGATGTGATACATTGAGACGCAGCCCATGAAAACAAAAGCTCTAGCTTAATTTGATGGATTTTGATGGGGATTTTTGCATTATGTTACTTAGATTGATGCATCTGTGTGTCAATAGACTCATGTTTAATTAGGCCTACAGTTGCATAGGGCAGGACTACACGATGTAAAACTGCATAAAGCAAGCTCAGCGTTGTGAGTTGTATTGTCCAATCATGTTGCTTTCTCTGTCTATAGGAAACCCACCTAGTCCCCTTCTTTAAAATATCATTCATAAGAACAAGTACAAGTTTGCTGCAGTTTTACAGGGTTTTCATCCTCCTCAAGGCCAGGAGTTTTTTTTAACAATGTGACCTGATTAGAAAAACTCTGGTCCCATCATAGCCCATATTCAAACTTTTTACAACAGATTTATCACATCATAGAGTATAAGGTCCAAGGTTTTACCTGGTTAGGTTACCAGATCAGGAAAAACAACTGCCCCAGAATGTTCAGTTTGCCACACCACTCTGGGACCTGTGGTGCCATCTGTTAGCAAGCATCTACATCCTGTAAATAGTCAACTTGTTTGTAATGCTCAATAATCTTCCCCTTATCCATGATTTGCAGTAAATCCCCAGTGCCCAGCTAATTGACCCGGAACATCCGTTCCAGACTTTCAGATATGGTCGCCTAAGAATTTTCTTTGTCTTTATAAATCTGGCACTTCTAGTATCACATCTGGTATCACCTCTGGTATCACGTGCCACTGTCAATCTTCTCTATTGAAGGTTGAGATATCAGAGAGCAGATACTCTATCAGCCTTTAGTGAGATTATTTATGCCCCTAGTTTAATTTTGTATAGCTTTGTTGGTGCAGGTTGAAGGTGAAAGGTTCAGCTGTCTCCTCTAATGTCTGTGTCTATTAAATATAATAACCCAGCAATGCTTTGTTCTGGGAAGAGTCTCTTGGATCACAGTGCAATTTACAGTTAATTTATACATGTAAAAAACAAAAATCAATGACCAGTTCTGATATTCAGAGACGGAGTAATCTATCTAGGGATATACGTGGGATAAGACTACTTTTCTCCTATTCTTCCCAGCTATTCGTCATCATTGAAACATACTGTATTGGGAGAGAAAATAATTGTTTTAGCCTAGAACAAGAACCAATTTTTCCCATGGCATATTAGGCTCAGAGTCTAGCACATAGGCAGACAAGTAGGAAGATCAGCAGACAGATGGATAAACATAAATAATATAGACAGATTGACAGACTAACCTTACTCATAGACTAGGTGTGAGCTCACCAGTGAAAGTGTCCATGCAGTAGACATGCATGCATCAGCCAGTCACTCCGTTGAGACCTTCAGTGCAGCTGTGCTTCTATGTCTGGGGGTGAGAGGTCAGCTGAGGTAAGGTTAAAAATAAAAGGTCCAGTTTAATCTGAATGCAACCAATCAACTCCCTCAAAGATCTTGCCCAGACACACCAAAAAGCCCTGTTAGAAACGTTAAGCTCTTAATAAGCATCAGGTTTTACATGACTAGTTTAACTGTCATAAATAACTACATATCTATCCTAGAAGTCACCCTGGATGAACAGTGCCTTCGGAAAGTATTCAGACTCATTCACCTTTTCCACATTTTGTTACATTACAGCCTTATTCTAAAATTGTTTTTTTTTTTTTATAAAAAAATCCTCAGCAATCTACACACAATACTCCATAATGATGAAGGGAAAACAGTTTTTTAGAAATGTTTGCCAATGTATTACATATAAAAAACAGAAATACCTCATAAGTATTGAGACTCTTTGCTATGAGACTTGAAATTAAGTTCAGGTGCATCCTGTTTCCATTCATCATCCTTGAGATGTTTCTACAACTTGATTGAAGTCCACCTGTGGTAAATTAAATTGATTGGACATTATTTGGAAGGCACACACCTGTCTATATAAGGTTTCACAGTTGATAGTGCATGTCAAAGTAAAAACCAAGCCATGAGGTCAAAGGAATTGTCCGTAGAGCTCAAAGACAGGATAGTGTCGAGGCACAGATCTGGAGAAGGGTACCAAAAAATGCCTGCAGCATTGAAGGTCCCCAAGGACACAATGGCCTCAATCATTCTTAAACAGAAGAAGTTAGGAACTACCAATACTTCCTAGAGCTGGCCGCCCGGCCAAACTGAGCAATTGGGGGAGAAGGGCCTTGGGAGAAGGGAGGTGACCAAGAAGCTCTGGAGTTCTTCTGTGGAGATGGGACAACCATCTCTGCAGCACTCCACCAATCAGGCCTTTATGGTAGAGGGGCCAGACGGAAGTCACTCCTCAGTAAAAGGCACATGACAGCCTATTTGGAGATTGCCAAAAGGCACCGAAAGACTCTCAGACCATGAGAAACAAGATTCTCTGGTCTGATGAAACCAAGATTAAACTCTTTGGCCTGAATGCAGAGCATTACGTCTGGAGGAAACCTGGCACCATCCCTTTGGTGAAGCACGGTGGTGGCAGCATCATGTTGTGGGGATGTTTTTCAGTGGAAGTGACTGAGAGACTAGTCAGGATCGAGGGAAAGATGAACGGAGCAAAGTACAGAGAGATCTGATGAAAACCTGCTCAGAACCTCTGGGGAGACTGGGGAGAAGGTTCACCTTCCAACAGGACAACAATCCTAAGCACACAGCCAAGACAATGCAGGGGTGGCTTCTGGACAAGTCTCTGGACAAGACAAGTGTATCATTTAAACTTTAATTTGTTGGCAAATAAACATGTTTTAATAAAACAGATTAGTCTGTCAATATAGCAAATAAGTAGATATGCCTTGTATTCAAGACAGTTTATTTGCTCCGGAAACCGAGGCGAGTTTACACAGCAGTATGAAGGAACAGTAATGTATGACATGTATACAGTAGAAGAAAAATATATTACTAACGTTTATAATATATGATAAAAAATATTAGCTATAGTGGAATAGTTATGTCTGAAACACCCTCTCATCAATCAGAATTATGTAGGGAGATAGGAAAAACACCCCAAATAATGTCTAGCGGTGAAGTATCCCGTTAATTAACCAGAGCTATGCTGCTGTTGTTGCCAGCTAGCCAGCATAAACTAGCTAGCTGGGAAGAGCATGGCTTATCAGGACAACTGACTGAACCGAATCCATTAATCTCCACTCGAGTCTCAGTTGCGCAACATACGTCATCAATTTGGGAACCAGGCGTGTCCATATAGCTGCTCCCATGTTCCCTGAAAACTGGAACATCTGGTTGTTGGGTATTTGGAACATACTAGACAAAGATGGATATACTGACAAGATACACTACATGACCAAATGTATGTGGACACCTGCTCGTCGAACATCAATCAAATTTCAATCAAATTGATTTGTAAATCCCTTTTTACATCAGCGAATGTCACAAAGTGCTGTACAGAAACATCTCTTTCCAAAATCATGGGCATTAATATGGAGTTGGTCCCCCCCTTTGCTGCTATAACAGCCTCCACTCATCTGTGACGGCTTTCCACTAGATGTTGGAACATTGCTGAGGGCACTTTCTTCCATTCAGCTACAAGAGCATTGGTGAAGTTGGGCTCTGATGTTGGGCGATTAGATTTTGCTAGCTGTTGTACATATGTATATTGTGGTGTTTTATATCATCTATTTTACAAGTGTACTGAGAAGTGACTGATTCCAGGTGCATCAGAAACCAATAAAGTGTTGACTTCAACTTCTGGATCAATTCATTCTGATATTCATGAAATGTATTTGGATAAAATAGCTTCAATCTTACTTCTAAAACAAATCATGCAGGGTGTCACAATCGTCGTATTGAGGAGACCAAAGCACAGCATGGTGTGAATGTATGATTTAATGAAAAGACAGAAAAACACAAAGTACACTAAACAAACTAACCATACAACCGTGACCACTATACCCCCCACAAGTGCTAACATGCAACATCACATAGACAATAACCCACAAACCACAATACAAAACAGGCTACCTAAATATGGTTCCAATCAGAGACAACGACAAACACCTGCCTCTGATTGAGAACCATATCAGGCCAAAACACATAGAAATAGACAAACTAGACATACAACATAGAATGCCCACTCATATCACACCCTGACCAAACAAAACATAGAAACAAACAACGCAAATCATGGTCAGAGTGTGACACAGAAAGCTGGTGTTTCATTTAAACTTTAATTTGTTGGCAAATAAACATGCTTTAATAAAACAGATTAGTCTGTCAATATAGCAAATAAGTAGATATGCCTTGTATTCAAGACAGTTTATTTGCTCTGGAAACCGAGGCGAGTTTACACAGCAGTATGAAGGAACAGTAATGTATGACATATATACAGTAGAAGAAAAATATATTACTAACGTTTATAATATATGATAAAAAATATTAGCTATAGTGGAATAGTTATGTCTGAAACACACTCTCATCAATCAGAATGATGTAGGGAGATAGTAAAAACACCCCAAATAGTGCACTTGCTTCCATTCAGCTACAAGAGCATTAGTGAAGTCGGGCACTGATGTTGGGCAATTAGGCCTGGCTTGCTGTCACGTTCCAATTCATCCCAAAGGTGTTCGATGGGGTTGAGGTCAGGGTGCTATGCAGGCCAGTAATGTTCTCCCACCCCGATCTCGACAAATCATTTTTGTCTGGACCTTGCTTTGTGCACGGGGGCATTGTCATGCTGAAGCAGGGAAGGGCCACGAGGTTGAAAGCACAAAATCATCTTGAATGTCATTGCATGCTGTAGCGTTAAGATTTCTCTTCACTGGAACTAAGAGGCCTAGTCCGAACCATGAAAAACAGCCCCAGACCATGGTTCCTCCCCCACCAAATTTTACAGTTGGCACTATGTTTTCGGGCAGGTAGCGTTCTTCTGGCATCTGGTGAAGCGTTATTCATCACTCCAGAGAACACATTTCCACTGCTCCAGAGTTCAATGGCAGCAAGCTTTACACCACTCCAGCTGAAGATTGGCATTGCGCATGATAATCCTAGGCTGCTCGGCCATGGAAAACCCTTTCATGAAGTTCCCGACAAACAGTTATTGTGCTGATGTTGCTTCCAGAAGCAGTTTGGAACTCGATAGTGAGTGTTGCAACCAAGGACAAGAGATTTTACACGCTATGCACTTCAGCACTCGGCAGTCCCGTTCTAGGAGCTTGTGTGGCCTACCACTTTGCGGCTGTGCCATTGTTGCTGCTAGATGTTTCCACTTCACAAAAACAGAACTTACAGTTCACCGGGACAGTTCTAGTAAGGCAGAAATTTGACTAACTTACTTGTTGGAAAAGAGGCATCCTATGATGGTGCCACGTTGAAAGTCTCTGTGTCACGCCCTGGTCGAGGTATTTTGTGTTTATCTTCATTTATTTGGTCAGGCCAGGGTGTGGCATGGGTTTTTGTATGTGGTGTGTTTTGTCCTGGGGTTTTGTTAGGTATCGGGTTTGTGGTTTAGTGGGGTTCTCTAGCAAAGTCTATGGCTGTCTGAATTGGTTCTCAATCAGAGGCAGGTGATTATCGTTGTCTCTGATTGGGAGCCATATTTAGTCAGCCATATTCTTTGAGTGTTTCGTGGGTGACTGTTCCTGTCTCTGTGTTTGTTGTCACAAGATAGGCTGTATAGGTTTTTGTGTTTGTGTTTGTGTTTGTGTTTGTGTTTGTGTTTGTGTTTGTGTTTGTGTTTGTGTTTGTGTTTGTGTTTGTGTTTGTGTTTGTGTTTGTGTTTGTGTTTGTGTTTGTTTTGTGTTTCTACATTAAAGAACATGAGTAACCATGCTGCATTTTGGTCCGCTCCTCTTTCAACAGACGAACGCCGTTACACTGAGCTCTCCAGTGAGGCCATTCAACTGCCAATGTTTGTCAATGGAGATTGCATGGCTTCGTGCTCGATTTTATACACCTGTCAGCAATGGGTGTGGCTGAAATAGCCGAATCCACTCATTTGAGGCGTTTCCATATACTTTTGTGTATATATAGTGTACATGTCTCTATGCCCGAACAATGGGAGCCATTGTTCACAAAGCAGCACGGCAGGCTCTCTAGCTCCCGACTATCCTTTATTTGGATTGGTGGATACATCTAATCATTGTAATCCTTTTTTGAATATTTGATGAGGATTGTTGACATCAACCGCCTGTATTAAATGGAGAAAGATGCTATGCTACTAGCCTCATGCCATGAATATGCATAGCCTTCTCAAGACAAGTGTTTTTTCTCAAAGTTGCCGGGATATCACGTGTCCTACTTTTATCAGTACACACGTAACAATTTAAGCATTATGAAACGTCTAATAGATCAAGTAAACCTCACATAGCAAATAAGCCATTCATTTTTTTGCTGACCAAATTTGACACTTTCTCATTGACCTCCAAAAACAAATCCTTGCTTGGTGGGTGAAATGTTGGGGTGCCCTTGTTGCTGGGGATTGGAAGTGTCCAGTGTAAGAGAGGCAGGTTGAGGTGGCCAGAGTCAGAGTAGTGCAGAAGGTGTAGTATGCTGAGGCAGGGATCCAGAGAGGATCCCTGTGACTAGCAGATCTGTGCTAGCACAGAGGGCTAGGCCAACGAGTGATATATGCTTCAGTAAGGTTGGCTTCTTAGCGTTCATAGCAATGGTTATCAACTGTGCCGCAAAAATGGAACTTAATCATAGAAAATAGATGTAGGCAGCTGCAGAGAAGTGTTTGGGTATACGAGATTTGACTTCAGAAGAGTTACAGGGTGTGTTGAGTGTTGGTGTCCGGTCCTCTCATGCCGTTGGCATGGTGCAGGAGCAGATAGACAGTACAGTGCAGCCGTCTTCAACGACCTGGCCAAGACTTTCGACTCTGTCAACCACCATATTCTTATCGTCAGACTCAGTAGCCTCGGTTTTTCTAATGACTGCCTTGCCTGGTTCACCAACTACTTTGCAGACAAAGTTCAGTGTGTCAAATCGGAGGGCAGGTTGTCCGGTCCTCTGGCAGGCTCTATGGGGGTACCACAGGGTTCAATTCTCAGGCCGACTCTTTTCTCTGTATATATCAATGATGTTGCTCTTGCTGCTGGCGATTCCCTGATCCACCTCTACGCAGACGACACCATTCTGTATACTACTGGCCCTTCCTTGGACACTGTGCTATCTAACCTCCAAACAAGCTTCAATGCCCCACAACACTCCTTCCGTGGCCTCCAACTGCTCTTAAACGCTAGTAAAACCAAATGCATGCTTTTCAACCGTTCGCTGCCTGCACCCGCACGCCCGACTAGCATCACCACCCTGGATGGTTCCGACCTAGAATATGTAGACATCTATAAGTACCTAGGTGTCTGGTTAGACTGTAAACTCTCCTTCCAGACTCATATCAAACATCTCCAATCCAAAATCAAATCTAGAGTCGGCCTTCTTTTTTGCAACAAAGCCTCCTACACTCACGCAGCCAAACTTACCCTAGTAAAACTGACTATCCTACCGATCCTCGACTTCGGCGATGTCATCTACAAAATAGCTTCCAACACTCTACTCAGCAAACTAGATGCAGTTTATCACAGTGCCATCCGTTTTGTTACTAAAGCACCTTATACCACCCACCACTGCGACCTGTATGCTCTAGTCGGCTGGCTCTCGCTACATATTCGTCACCAGACCCACTTGCTCCAGGTCACCTACAAGTCCATACTAGGTAAAGCTCCGCCTTATCTCAGTTCACTGGTCACGATGGCAACACCCACCCGTAGCACGCGCTCCAGCAGGTGTATCTCACTGATCATCCCTAAAGCCAACACCTCATTTGGCCGCCTTTCCTTCCAGTTCTCTGCTGCCTGTGACTGGAACGATTTGCAAAAATTGCTGAAGTTGGAGACTTTTATTTCCCTCACCAACTTTAAACATCTGCTATCTGAGCAGCTAACTGATCGCTGCAGCTGTACATAGTCCATCTGTAAATAGCCCACCCAATTTACCTACCGCATCCCCATACTGTTTTTATTTATTTACTTTTCTGCTCTTTTGCACACCAGTATCTCTACTTGCACATGTTCATCTGATCATTTATCACTCCAGTGTTAATCTGCTAAATTGTAATTATTCGCCTACCTCCTCATGCCTTTTGCACACAATGGATATAGACTCTCTTTTTTCTACTGTGTTATTGACTTGTTTATTGTTTACTCCATGTGTTGTCTGTTCACAGTGCTATGCTTTATCTTGGCCAAGTCGCAGTTGTAAATGAGAACTTGTTCTCAACTAGCCTACCTGGTTAAATAAATATAGGTTCAAAGTAGTGGAATGGGGTAGTGGATTTAGGGAGTCTAGGGTTTGGATTTGGAGTCTAGGGTTAGTTGGAACTGTATTTTTTTATTTGTATTATTTAAAAAAAAATGTTTTATTGTGTGTGACTTTTTTTCCGTTTTGTATGTCAAAGTTTAAATTATAGTCCAGTTGGGGGTGGTAATGCAACATGTTGGATGCCAACTGCCGTTAAACCCCAAAGAAGAAGAATGCCCTGGTATGTAGGGGATCTTGTTTCTGACATTTATTTTTGCCTGCTAGCTGCAACCTGGACTCATGGATGGACATAACATAGTAAATGTAAATATGTGTGTAGTCCAATTATATTATTATATATTTGTTGATGTTCATCATCCATTTCATGTAATATGTTACAAATTACAATTTGTTGTGACTAACGTTAACTAGGTGTCTAACGTTAGGGTTAATGTTAGAGTTAGGGGAAGGGTTAGCTAACACACTAAGTAAGTAGTGAAAAGTAGTAAGTAGTTGCAACATGTCTAAATAGCTCAAATGCTGCAGTTGTCCTTCATTAGATTCAATATGCGTGTTACACGTAATGTACGTTCACGTTATGGAACCATACCAAACATAACATATTTTATTTGATTGTCTCGGATTTACATTTAGCCCATTATGTTACGTCTAGTCTATTAGACCAGTCTGCTACATTAGATTAATTTGATCATGCCACACTTCATTCATACAGGAAGCTCCGTTTGACGAAGGTGGAGACAGGGGACATTTGATTGGTTAAACCACACGGTTCACGTGAAGACTCAACTGCTGGGGGCGCGACTCACGAGTAGGATCTCATTAAATACCCCTTGGATGTCTTGAGAGAACATTCACTTGAGCCGTCGAAAGGGTTGATACTGTAACAACGTTTAGAATGGAAACAACTGGGAGGTGATATTACGAAGGTATTCAGTGTGTTTATTCTCTGTTCTTCAAGCCAATTACAGATGGACTTTATTAGAGTGAATATTCCGTAAGTAACCTACGCTTATTCTTATTTTTTACGTTTATTTTGGCAGGTTTTCACAAATTAGGGCTACTTCGAATGAAATGTGTTTGTCCATGTGTTTAGTTTTTATAGCTCGTTAACTGGGTCGTTCTACGAAAAGTGGCTTTCCTGTCCCACAAGAAGTGTTTGACTGACACAATGTTTTTTTTTGTTTAAATTGAAGTGTTAAGTTAAATTACAAACAATTTTATTTATGTTGTAGAACAGGATCAGTAGCATTAAATTGGCTAATCTCTGGGGTCATGAGTTGAGGTCTAGAGAAAAAAAAAATCTTTAAATGTAAAAATGTTTCTCTTTAAATGTCATAATACAGAAGTAATTAGCTTTTATTTAGTTGACTACTTAACTATTACTAATGTAAAATCATTTCAGGGAATAGCTGCCTCAATTCCATATCACTAATGTTAGCAGCCTTTTTTTTTAATTAAAAAAACGAAAGTAAATTCAACATCCCTTACAACTTTTTCCTGGGTCAAATGTTCATTGGAGGCAGGGCCATTTTTTTAATTTTTTTTTAAAGCACATCGTAGGTGTGCGTTCTAGAAATTTGGTCATTTCATGCAAGGCCTTAAGATGTGTCAGTGGTTTAATAGTCAGGGGAAAGGACATTTTAATTGATAAAATCATATGATTAAGTGATTTTATTTACATTTTAAGAATTTTGGTTCAAGCTACAATGGGTGCCATTTTAGCTATGCATCTTGTCTGCAGATTTGTCACAGTCACTGGTGTTTATAGTGTTACCTTCACTGGTGTTACACTAACTTTACACATGCCTATTTTTAAAGTAAGTTATTACTAATCAAAACGGCTTCTTAAAATGTATGCTACATCCTAAACTTCCATAGTGGAGTTTGGGTTTTAATCATCTCAGAAACTCAAATGTAATCTTGTATAAGTGTGTCAGATGCTCATTCCGGTTATTTCTGTCTGTCCATGACATTAGGGTTTTAAGTATCATTATAGATTGAGTATTACATTTGGTGTTTTTCTTGTTCACAGATATCATTCTGGTCTTTGCTAGAACATATTGTTAGCTCTGCTCCATACAACATCCAGTCTGAGAATGAGCTGTACACAGTAAGTGTTCACTAATCCATTGGATCTCACCAACACATTTGTAGATGTTATATATTTTTTTGGGGGGGGGGGATGCATCCCCATTTCTCAACATTTTCTCCTTCCATCCTCAGAGTGCTTCATGTGTTTGTCGGCCACTCCATACCCCAGCAGTCTGCCATGCCAGTGGACCTCGCCATGCAACTGTGCCAGAGCCTGCCCCTCTGTCGTCTACAGGGTGTGTCCCCGCTGAAGATCCTGAGACCTCACCTTCACACCAGAGACTACCGGTCTCCCAGAGCCAGCCTTCACACTGCTGCGCCGCACTCCTCATCCTCATCCTCCTCCTCCCCAGAGCGGTCTGAGACCAAGAGCTGTGTGCGTAGGAGCAGTGCCAACCCTAAGAAGAAGCGTGTAGTGTTTGCTGATACTAAGGGGCTGTCTCTCACTGCAGTGCGACTATATATCCCAGACAACTCCTTTTCCACGACCCAGAGGGCTGACTCTTCTTCCCTCTCTAACACCTCCTCCCCTCCTATCAGACCGCAGGGCCTGTGGCCGGGTCCTGCCGGTGGGAAGCAGCAGCTCTTGAGATTAAGTCTGGCCTTCCCCCAACCCATGGCAGACTTCAAGACCTTCCAAGCCCGCCTGCAGGAGGTCCTGGTGCAGCTGGAGAGCTGCAGTGTGACTGAGCGATCACTGAGTGGCACCGTGCGTGTCTGCAATGTCAGCTTTGAGAAGGCTGTGTACGTGCGAGTAACCTTTGACTCGTGGCGAAGCCACCAGGACATCCCCTGTTCCTACCTGCAGCAGCGCTACGGGGCCACTGAGACTGACGTGTTTGCCTTTGATGTTCCCCTCCCCCAAAACCTGGATCCAAGCAAGCGTCTGGAGTTCTGTGTGTTGTTCCGGCCAGGCAGCGGGGCCGCGCTGCGTTGGGACAACAACGGGGGACAGAACTACTGTGTGTGTGTAGAGCCTGAGGGGGCTGGGTATAGTAAAGCCCCGGTACAGCGCCGCAACACCACTCCCCACTCCCTCCAACGTCCCCCCTCATGGCCAAGGAGTGGGGGAACCAGCCTGAAGAGCCCCCTTTACACTGAACTCTCCCACCCCTCAGAAGCCTTCATCAGCCAGAGTTCAGGGTGACTGGATAACTGTCACTTTCTGGTAGAGTGAACTCTCCCTAGTTGGGTCAGGAAGCGAGCCAGCCTTGCCACTTCTGATTCATTCAGGTGTGGATCTAAGTAGCTGTCTCAACTGCCAGCTGGGCAATCTGTTGCTTAGAAAATGTGCAATGTTAAACCTGATTTTAATCTTGAGCGAGGAAGTGACTCATTGAATTGACTGTTAAAATGGAATGACCCCACCTGATGGTAGAGGTTAGGAGGACTACAATGTGTTCCTTTGTAGTGGCCCTTAACGTCCACGGCTCATCTGGGCCCCAACTAATGTGAAATTGATTTGCACCATTGTATTTCTTACAGAATATAGTCCTGTGTTACTTTTTTTTTTACCCATTTCAGTGGGTGAGTTTCCCAGCACCAAGATCACATAATAAGTTATTATTTTAGTGTATCTAGGCTTCTGGGAAACGTCCAGAGGTTTTTGTTTCTAGGTGTATATGATGCACTAATTGTACAAACTCAATGCCCTCCCACTGAGGCTGGATGCTCTTTATAACTGCCATGCAGACTCCAACTTCAGCCACCCTGACTGGTCTTTGAACAAATGTAATATGTGCTTTGAGTTTTTATTAAACATTTGAAAATAATATTAAGTTCTCATTCTAGTCCTTGCACATATCACTTGTCAACTGCTAAATTTGAATTACTTTGCCACTACGGCTGATTTTTATTGCCTCCCTCCTTACTTCATTTGCACACACTGTACACAGATTTTCTAGTGTTATTGACGTTTGTTTGTAATTGTTTTTGTCGCTCTGCTTCTTCTTGGCCAGGTCGCAGTTGTAAATGAGAACTTGTTCTCAACTGGCCTGCCTGGTTAAATGAAGGTGAAGTAAATAAATTCTAACTTTATGGATAGCTAAACAGACAACATACCACCCTCCAGTTTCCTATACTATTTATTAGATGTCTAAGCTAACCCCTACTATAAGCACGTATACCAAAATGAGCAACTCAAATGAGCCTACTTTGACAAATGTGGATGGAATCGTTGGCAATTCTTTCTGTCACATGAATGGAATGCAGTAGGAACAGGATTTTGTCCAAAGCCGATAAACAGCAGCGTTTTAAAACTAATCAAGCTTTTTAAGTTTTAAAGGGGGTAACATTAAAGTATTAGAACATGAAGGACAAACAATACGGCATCAATACACTATCAAACATGTATCAGTCTTTCCACAACAGAGCCATCCTTATGTGTGAGGGTGTGTGCATGATAGTGTAAATGTCCGTTTCCTTTTTCATGATCACAATCTTGTGAAATCCAAACCCTCCAAGATGTTCCCAAATAGCTGTCCCTCAATCATTCCAGACCCCTCCCACCCCCCCAGAAGAAATATACAATTAATGCCATTCCCCACCCCCAAGAACCCCAAACTAAAAAGGAAACGACAATGTAAAACAAAATACATTTAAAATCAAGGACAACAAATCATAACAGCAATGCCAACTGTATATGTTTGTGTGCACGTCTGGCACTATTACATGTGTGTTCTTGTATGTGTTTATTTGAAAGAGTGTGTGTGTGTATATGCATGTGTACAAACACCTGCACGGCATCAGCCTCAGGCAAACCGACATTAGTTGTAGAAACACTGCCACTTAGTGTCATTAAAATGTGCTTTTGTTTTATTTAGACTTTTTTTTCCCCTTGATCTTTTGACCATCATTCTCTCTCACACAGCAACTCCACTCCCACTTGTCTCCAATTCCACATACCTTCCCTCAGCCCATCCCATCTATCTCTGCTGGGACACCCACTTTGTGTTTCTACGCAACACATATCTTTCAACTGTGCTATGATTAACGTACAATTTAAATCTATCTAATCAAATAGAATCTACAGATTGCGTGTTGAAGAAATACTTTTAGGAAGAGTATTAGTAATTGACTGACCTGGTCTCTCCAGATCTCCTAACAGTACTATTTCTAGGATCAATTTTAGATCAATGATATGCATTTTCAGCCATTCCTGAACCAGAAACAGGCTACCTGAGGGCAATATCAAAATAAATGGTCTATTGATTCTGTATCCTCACAAAATCTGCAGAGCTTCGATGATTTTATGTCCCAAATATTCAACATTTTGTTGGTGGCAAGGATTCTATATAATTTTAGCTGAAAATCACAAAGTCTTGAATCTTGCGTTGTTTAATATATCAACTCATACACCCTGTACCATGGAATCGGTACATCAAAAATCTCTTCCCAACTATTTTGCAATCTGTATGGCACAGTTGTCAACATCCTAACTAATCATGCTTTTGAGTTGTGTCCACATTAGTATATAAGTCAGGTGTGCAGTTTGCTCATGCTTCCACTACCGAACACTATCTAAAGGCTTGATATTGCGCTCTACATCAACAAGTCTCAGATTTCCCTGGGTGTCTTCCTATCTGCCACATCATGCATTCCAAACAGCCTATGTCAATGGATGTTCTGGGTGTAGGAGTGATACAATGGCATGCCTCCACATGAGCCACCTTGACTGACACGCCCAACTATCTGCAGTACTGTTGGGTAATGCTGTAGAGCCTCCGGCAACGTGAACATCAGCTCACTTGGGCGGTAGAAACACAGCAAATGGTTTGTTACCATGGCAGCATTGGAGCCTGTGTTTGTTTACATGCTAGGGTGGAGTCACCATGTGTTCGGAATAGAGAGTGATGTGAGTCTGCTTTCATTTGTTCTCTCTTACCCCCCCCCCCAGGACTAAAATGTCCTTGGACATAAGATGTTGTGAATTGTTCCAGGTAGATAGGTCAGCCTGAAACTAGTGTGTGGATCTCACACTGTATGGTCATCATGAAAGGGGATGCCATGTGTCATGACCCCTCCCCACAAAACATAAACATGATAGTTCTCTATTTCAAATACAACTCAAAAGGCAGCATGTGTCCACTATTGTATGTTCTGACCAGCATGGACTTGGAGCATTTCATATTATTCTGTATGTATATCCGAGACACTCCATTTAGTATGATATGTGTTTCGTATTGTATGTATTCATTTGTGGATATCCATCAGCCATTTCGTATGATATGTTGCAAATTTGCAAAACGTACAATATTTTATGACTTGGCGAAACCTACTATATGTTATGAATTTGCAAAATGTATGATATGTTACAAATTCTAGCTAGCTGGCAAATGTTAGCTTGGCTAGGGGTTAAGTTTAGGAGTTAGGTTAAATGGTTAGGGGAAGAGTTAGCAAAGTAACTAAAAGTAGTAAGTAGTTGAAAAGTTGCTAAAATGGTAAAGTTGTCAGTGGGCCTCCCGAGTGACACAGCGGTCTAAGGCACTGCATCGCAGTGCCATCACTACAGACCCGGGTTTGATCCCGGGCTGTGTCGGAGAGAACCATGAGGGGGTACACAATTGGCCCAGTTGTCCGTGCTGAGATTCGAACTTGTGTTGTATTTTCCCACCCATCCACCTCGACCAATCACCCCACTAGATTTTGCTTTAAGGTAACCATCTGTCTTATGTAACCAAACATAACATACAGGTATCATACTAATTTGAGAGTCCTGGATTTACATTTACTGTGTTACGTCTGACGTCTGAGACCAGGCTGTTCTGGCAGGCTGGTACAGGTAGGCCTACATGTTGTGGAATGTTCCAAGTTCCAACCTCACAATGAAACGGCACATGCTGTTCCAAAGAACAGAAACACAACATATTACCCAATAATTATGCCAAGTTAAAATGTCTGGACACGTGTAAAGCTCTCCCAATGAAATGTCAGTCGGTGGTCTTTTTCTAAAATGCAGGCCGGTAATTTGTCCGCCAACCAGTCTGCTTCACAGTGCCATTCTGAAAGCTCCCCTGTTGAGTCTAGTGTTGTCCCACCTGAATGCTTCTAACATTTATGAACCACTCGCTAAACAGAGGGTTTATGTTGCTGTGTGAAGTGTTTTTGTCGCTTATTGCTGCCGCTCTTCACCATGACAAGAGGAAGAGGGGGGAACACTCTTTTGTCTGTGAGCTCTTTTGTCAGCAGCACACCTGAGATGGGCCTGGGCAGACAAACAGAGAACTGGTAACATTGCGTTCCACAGTTTGGCAGGTGTTCAAATATGTTGTCCATGTTCCTCTCAAAGTGCAGGACTTGTCACTAGGACATATGAAAACATTGGTTCCCTCTACTGGGGGTTTGAATGTTGGCCTGCATAGTACAATATTTGGGCCCTGTTTGAATTATAATCTCTTTGGCTCCCTCTTTCTTTACTTCCATAGTGGACAGTTATCCAAATAGAGAGACAGTGACACTAGTGCGAGTTTCTCAATCTTGATTAAGTTTCATCTGTTACTTAGTTTATCATCCACACAATCTCAAATATAAATAAATCCAAGAGTACAGTAGAACGAAGTGTGTTACTGGTTGGTAGGAGCGAGTTACTCGCTGGTAGGAGCGAGTTACTGGTTGGTAGGAGCGAGTTACTGGCTGGTAGGAGCGAGTTACTGGCTGGTAGGAGCGAGTTACTGGCTGGTAGGAGCGAGTTACTGGTTGGTAGGAGCGAGTTACTGGCTGGTAGGAGCGAGTTACTGGTTGGTAGGAGCGAGTTACTGGCTGGTAGGTCACAACCAGATATAGTACACAACAGGTAACATCAAAAGCTGACAACCAAATAGATTCAACTCAAAAGTAATGACTTGAAAAGATAAGGTGGTTTTAGTGGGGGAAAGCAATTGAACAAGGAGCTACCTGGAGCACTGAAGGAGCAGTGGTGGGAAAAGTACTAAATTGTCATACTTGAGGAAAAGTAAAGATACCAGAAAATGACTCTAGTGAAAGTCACCAAGTAAAATACTACTTGAGTAAAAGTCTAAAAGTATTTGGTTTTAAATATACTTAAGTATCAAAAGTAAATGGAATTGCTAAAATGTACTTACTGTAGGTATCAAAAG
This sequence comes from Oncorhynchus mykiss, assembly GCF_013265735.2. NCBI lineage: Eukaryota > Metazoa > Chordata > Actinopteri > Salmoniformes > Salmonidae > Oncorhynchus > Oncorhynchus mykiss. Next base: position 35,361,568 of record NC_048569.1, read on the forward strand.
TAAAAGTATAAACCATTTCAAATTCCTTATATTAAGCAAACCTGTATTCAATTTTTTTTTTTACAGATGGCCAGGGGCACCCTCCAACACTCAGACATAATTTACAAATGAAGCATTTGTGTTTAGTGAGTCCGCCAGATCCGAGGCAGTAGGGATAACCAGGGATGTTCTCTTGATAAGTGTCAGAATTGGACCACTTTCCTGTCAATATGTAACAAGCACTTTTGGGTGTCAGGGAAAATGTATGGAGTAAAAAGTACATCATTTTTTTTAGGAATGTAGTGAAGTAAAAGTTGGCAAAAATATAAATAGTAAAGTATAGATACCCCAAAAAACTACTTTAGTATTACTTTAAAGTATTTTCACTTAAGTCATTTACACCACTGTGAAGGAGCTATCTGAACTATGTTGTGTGATATCCAGCAGGAGCAGGGTCCACTGTAGGCCTTATTTCCTGTCACACTCGCAGATGAACCTCTCACAACCGTCATTGTTGCCTGAGGATGTGAGAGAAAGAACAATAAGGAGGGTAGAGAAAGAGAGTGACATGGAAAGAGCAAGGTAAAGAGTGTGATGAAAACCATGAGCAGTACTATAAATAATGCAGTACATCGCTAATCATTGTCGTGAATAAGGTGAGAGGGAAGGGGACTCTTTGGAGCATCAAGTGACCTTTCTGAGGCTCTGGTCATAGTCATGGGCATAGGACTCGGTGTAAGTATTGTCAATGATGGCCCATCATTCATTGTGCTGCATGGCATCATTGTGCTGTAGCACTTGCCATGGACCTCACAGCACCCGTTGGATGATACCATAGGACACACTAACTCTGAGACAATATCAGAATAACACACACTGGCAACACTTTGGTCAGTACTTTGGTGGCAGCAATAAGTAACAAAGAAACAACACTTTAAAGCAAAACCTTCATTGATGTCAAGTCAACACAGATTCATTAGTGGTTGGGATAGAATGTGTGTGGACTGGAATGGTTTTAACCCTATCGCCATATTCCCAACCCTTGTCCCTTGACCCTTAACCCCTGACCTGTCCAGATCGTCCACAGGGGACCAGAGCCTCACTTGCCACAGTAGCATCTGTAGTCAGTGTAGTCCAAGATGGGCCAACTATCAGGCATGGTGCAGGGGATCATGTCTCTGAACTGCCACAGGGCCCTGTTGTTAAGGTTGGTTGCCTGGGCTGTAAGAAAGATGATAAAGGATGGGTCAGATCAGATGAATATAAATATTAAGATTTGACCCCTTTACTTGTTTTCTTCATCCATTGAATACATTTAACATATTCACAAATATTGGATAATGCTAACGAGGATGATGATAATGATCGAGACTTATGCATGACAAAATGCAATTGAAACTGTTGCAGGTAAACTTTCCCGATTATAATTAGATCGTATGAAGCTGCTAGTCACCAACAGAGAGGCCCAAAGCCACAAGGAAAACTGCTTGAAGGGTGTTCATGTTGTCAGCCAATGAGAAGTGAAGTTCTGGACCTACAGTAAATCTCTGAAATAGGGTCTACTTATATTACTTGTAACTCAGCGACCTTGAGGCGCTTTCCAAGACAAACCAGTAGTAGACATTGTGGCAGATACTGTTTACAGGAGAACATGCAGCCCCTCTTTCCGGACACATATGGTCATGTCTGAGATTTTAGTCATTTAGCAGACGCTCTTAAGCAGAGCGATTGGGGTTAAGTTCCTTACTTCCAGCCACACCTGAGATCGCAGGAGAACATACAGTCCAGTCCAGACAGACACAACTGAGCTTGTCTTGTCTCAAATAAGCTAAGAGAAATGACAGTCCATCATTACTTTAAGATATGAAGGTCAGTCAATCTGGAAAATTTAAAGAACTTTGAAAGTTTCTTCAAGTGCAGTTGCAAAAACCATCAAGCGCTATGATGAAATTGGCTCTCAGAACCGCCACAGGAAAGGAAGACCCAGAGTTACCTCTGCTGCAGAGGATAAGTTAATTAGAGTTAACTGCACCTCAGATTGCAGCCGAAATAAATTATTCAGAGTTCAAGTAACAGACACATCTTAACATCGACTGTTTAGAGGAGACAGTGTGAATCAGGCCTCCATGGTCAAATTGCTGCAAAGAAACCACTACTAAAGGACACAAATGAGAATAATAGACTTTCTTGGGCCAAGAAACACAAGCAATGGTCATTAGACCGATAGAAATCTACAAAACACCAGTTTCAATGTCAACAGTGAATAGTTCCTCTGTCCAGTGTCTGTGTTCTTTTGCCCATCTTAATATTTTCTTTTTGTTGGCCAGTCTGAGATGTGTCTTTTTCTTTGCAACTCTGCCTAGAAGGCCAGCATCCCAGTTTCTCCTCTTCACTGTTGACATTGAGACTGTTTTGTTTTGCGAGTACTATTTAATGAAGCTGCCAGGTGAGGACTTGTGAGGTGTCTGTTTCTCAAACTAGATACTCTAATATACTTGTCCTCCTGCTCAGTTGTGCACCGGGGCCTCCCACTCATCTTTCTATTCTGGTTAGAGCCAGTTTGCGCTGTTCTCTGAAGGGAGTAGAACACAGCGTTGTACGAGATCTTCAGTTTCTTGGCAATTTCTCGCATGGAATAGCCTTCATTTCACAGAACAAGAATAGACGGATGAGTTTCAGAAGAAAGTTCTTTGTTTCTGGCCATTTTGAGCCTTTAATCGAACCCACAAATGATGATGCTCCAGATACTCCACTAGTCTAAAGAATGACTCCAACTGTATGTGTATATATATATATATATATACACACACACACACACACTCTGGACTCTGACATTGCTCATCCTAATATTTCTTCATTCCATTATTTTACTTTTTAGATTTCTGTGTATTGTTAGATTTTTCTGCGCTGTTGGAGCTAGGAACACAAGTATTTCGCTACACCCGCAATAACATCTACTAAATATGTGTATACGACCAATCAAATTTGATTTGATTGATATACATTTATTCAAAAAGTAATGTTCGAGATACAGTACAGTAGTTTTAGTGAATTTATAGTGTCCCAGACTCAGGCGGATGTGTTCCCAGAATAGCTTTGTGATAACATGGCATGACACAACGAACAGACACACTACTAGATAAGAAGACAAGGTAACACTGTTGAATTTCCACCAATTGGGTGAGTGTTTGGAAACATATGACAACTTTCACTGCAATTGAGCTCAGGGCAAACCAAAAAGAGTCACATTACTAGTTGTCCAAATGCAGTTTTTTTTTTAAAGTTGATGCAACAATACATCAAAATCACACATGTATACTCATGTAGATTAAACATATATGTTGTGGTTGTATGGGGAAAGACATGGTGAGAAATATGTGTCTGGAAATTAGGGCTGTGTGTACTCCTGCAATGACTCTCAAGGTCTCTATCCTTTTCACCCCAAAACATGTCCAGGAAAGAAATGTTCATAGTGCATTGGGGAAGATCATTTTTTCCCGCTGACATATTGCTATCTTCACACTTTTAGAATGCCATCTGGCTCCTTCCCCTAGGATTAATAGGGCCATGCCTCAACAAAATGTTACCTATTACTTGAACATGAAAGAATACTAGTATAACACTTCAATAGATTCACAATATTTTGGTTCAACGAATACTGTGGAAATCAGATCAAACAAAGAGGAGGAATACATTTAGATTAGATCTCCCATATGTGACACTCAAATTGATAGTCAAGGGGCTACGCCCATCTACAAGAGTTGTATTCCTACCCATACTGGTAGACCCTTTATTTCAGAGATACCACACAATAAGAATGCTATAAAATCAATTATCTTTATTGGGATAGAAATCTGGAAACAAAGAAGACAAATGTACACAACATGGTCCAAGAGGGTTACATTAACAAGGATGTCAAAGGAGCTTCAAGCCTCATTAATCCATCTCCAACTCTGCTTGTCTGTCACCGCACTGAGTTGGTCCCTTGGATTCACATGTAGGGGAGGTGTTTTAGACCATATATAGTCATTTAGAAAATATACACAGCACTATCTAATGATTACTTAACTTACTACTATTTAAATTAAACATGTGCACTGATACGCAAATGGATATAGCTGGTGAAGCATAATGATACAAAGGCACACTGGCCAAATGGCAAGTAACAGAGGCTGAAGAGAAAATCACAATAAAAAGGCAGGAAAAAAAAACTCCACTGGCAAAATCCATGATTATTACTACTGTACAGCAACACTGGGGCATCCGTCCAAAATCAAACACTGTATGGTTTTCCATGATACTGCATCTTACCTACTACTTCCTGTTATACTATTTCCTGTTCTTGTCTGATGAAGGGACCTCCTGTCATCAAGCACAGGTCACAACACAACCCTTACGTATTATCAGTCAGAATTCACCACCACCCCTAAAACGTCTCTATCCTTCCTATGCGTAACTATTCTGCTACCTAGTACTCCTCTATGTCTATAACAAAGCAAGGTTGGTGATCAGCAAATGGGATGGCAGTCATTGAACAAGAGGAAAGGCAGACTGAGGAAGATTGGGGTGATAGAAATAACTCTAAACTGAGATATGTACAGGTGTAATGCTGGAGGCTGTGCTGTGAGAAGCTGTGGTGTCTGCGGTGCAAAGGCAGAGACGCCATAGACCTCTGGTCAGATCGGCTTATACAGCAGGGTGGTGACATACTTCTTCTTGTAGCGATGAGTCGCACTAAGCACCATCACACCATCCTAAGAGGAGAGAGAAATATACAACTCCATTAGCACATACTTGACATTTACCTTCACCTCTCCAAAAGTAACTCTTCTGGGAGTCCTTCTGTTACCTCTTGCAGACGTTGAATCAATCTACTAAGGCTCCATGGCTTTGATTTAATCTTTCTGATCTCCCTGTGGTCTTACCTTGATGGACAAGGCGTAGAGGTGATTGAGCATGACATGATTGGGTTCTGGGAGCAATGCAGGGTCACACTGAAGAGGGAGAGAGAATACATCTTACTCCAGTGCATACACATTACTGTCAATTACATGAATAGCTCTCATGTCTTCATCATTGGTATTCCCATGAGGGTTTAGATTCAGTTGTTAGCGTCTTGTACTCACAGAGATTCCTGTGTCCTTGTTTAGGATGACCTGTAGCAAGTGAGGTGGGAGAATGGGCGGAGACTTGAACTTTTCTTCCTGCTTGGGTGTGTAAGGGTCCTGATGGTATGGTCCGGGAGGAGAGCTAGACAGGTCTAACTCACAAACAGATGGGAGGAGGGGCAAGTTAATAAATACAATGGGAGAGCGAACACCAAGATTTGTCTAGTTAATATTTTGCTATTGCAAGTTGAAATCTAACTTTCTAACGCCATGGAGACATTTTCCAATACAGTAGCATAACTTGAAGGGATGAACACGTTATGGATACTGACCTTGACACTGACCTGACATATCAGAGCATTTCTGTGAGTCCACCATAAGTGCATCAAACACCTCAAAGTCAGTCTTCTTCACTTGGATGACATTGTTGACTGTCCCTAGCTGGTTGGTTACAACAGGCTGGAGGACCACAAAACCAGCAATCAAACAGAGAACTCATAAACATCAAATCTGTTCCAGTCATTCACTCCCATATGCCTGTGTAAATAGCTGAGGAGACAGTTGTTCCTATAAAGCCATTACAACATGTAAAACAGAGGTCGTTCTGGTCCCCAAAACATGCTGCTCACCTCAGCTGGGTCATGGGTCCATGTGCCGTCCACATAGAACTTATACTGATGCTCCCCTTCAGGCAGATCCACAATTGCCACAAAGTTGTTCTGACTGAAATAGAGAACAAACTAATATTAAGCTTTATGAATTCGGGGGCAGAAATGATTAAATATTAAAGCATTATACCTCTCACTAAAGGTCTTCATTCATACAAAAGCTGGTTCTCTATCAGATAGGTAAGAATGGCTCACCCAGTGTTCAAGAATCACTTGTTTGAAAATGAAATAATTTCCAAAATATCACTATTTTTAGAACAAGCCATAGAAAGTTGGGTGCAATTTCAGTTTAATCCACCCGGAAAAGACAGAACAAATATTACAACAAATATTATAGTTAAACTCAAATATATTAATACATATTTTTTTTAAATGGAAATGTCTGCTCTGTCCAAAATTACAACCAACTGATTGCAACATTACCACAAAAATGGAGGAGGAAAGTGAAAGGGGGAGAAAGTAAGGAACTTTGTTTGTCGGCCCTGAATTAAAGACCATAATTGGTTAAAGAAAACTGTGATAAATAAAATGTATACCAGTTTCATTAAAGGACCAAAGAATTGACAGCTGTGTTGTATAGATGGCAAAATAGTTGGGAAGAGATTTTTGACGCACTGATTCCATGGCACATGGTTCATGAACTGATACACAAAAGGATGCCGGTTTCAAAACCTAAGAGTTATTCAATTTAAATGATTTGACAAAACTCTTGCAACATATATAATGTTATATATATGGGGGATACAACCATCCCAGCTCTGAAGATTTTGCCGCGAATAGACAGAATCATCAGATCATATGTTTTGGTACTGTCCATATGTAGCTTGTTTTTGGTCTCAGGTATGGCTGAAGAATTCAAATCAAATTGTATTTGTCACATTACACCTTACAGTGAAATGCTTACTTACAAGCCCTTAACCAAAAATGCAGTTAAGGATTTTTAAAAAAAGTATTTACTAAAATAAACTGAAGTAAATGTATAAAATAATTAAGGACAATCAATAAGATAACAGCAGCGAGGCTACATACAGGGGGTACCGGTACCGAGTCAATGTGAGGGGCACCGGTTAGTCCGGGTAGTTGAGGTAATATGTACATGTAGGTAGAGGTAAAGTGAATATGCATGGATAATAAACAGAGAGTAGCAGCAGCATAAAAATCGGGGTGTGGGTGGGGGGACGACGACAATGCAAATAGTCCAGATAGCCATTTGATTAGCTGTTCAGGAGTCATATGGCTTGGGGGTAGGAGCTGTTAAGGAGTCTTTTGGACCAAGACTTGCCGTGCGGTAGCAGAGAGAACAGTCTATGACTAGGGTGGTTGGAGTCTGGCCATTTTTTGGGCCTTCCTCTGAAACCGATTCTTAAAAAGTAGCCACCCTTTGCCTTGATGACAGCTTTGCACACTCTTGGCATTCTCTCAACCATTTCAGGTAGTCACCTGAAATGCATTTCAATTAACAGGGGTGCCTTGTTAAAGTTAATTTGTGAAATATTTGATCCAATCAGTTGTGTTGTGACAAGTTAGAGTTGTTATACAGAAGATAGCCCTATTTGTTAAAAGACCAAGTCCATATTATGGAAAAACAGCTCAAATAAGTAAAGAGAAACAACAGTCCATCATTACTTTAAGACATGGTCATTCAATCTGGAAAATTCAAAGAATGTTTAAAGTTCCTGCAAGTTGAGTCGCAAAAACCATCAAGCGCTATAATGAAACTGGCTCTCATGAGGACTACCACAGGAATGGGAGACCCAGAATTACCTCTGCTGCAGAGGTAATAAATGCTTCACAGAGTTCAAGTAACAGACACATCTCAACATCAACTGTTCAGAGGAGACAGCGTGAATCAGGCCTTCATGGTCTAATTGCTACTGTCATGACGTTGCCCTCTTTGGGTACAGCAAGCCCCATCCCCCTCTCCCTGCCTCCTACAACTAGGCTGCTGTGGTCAGAGAGGTCGTAAATTCCAGGAAGATCCTGCCCCATGGCCACACAGTATAGAGACAGAGTGAAGTTTCATAGAGAACAAAGGAATTTCTTCCACCTCACAGAACTTGAGGTCCAAACAACATTTATGTTCCGGAGAAGGTATAAAAGATCGGTGAAGAATCCAACTACGAACTGGTCCGTTTGGTACAAGTTTGAAAAACTCATGAGAGACGGTGTGGCCACATTACCATAATGCTGTTTATATAATAGCCTCAGATATGAGGTTTACATCTAATTGTTGTATAAGATGAATGAGTGAGGATGATACTATTTGTAAAATTGTGTAATGTGATTTTGGACTTTTTAATGAAGGAAACTCCAATTCCCTTTTGAGTTTAACTAAATCAGAGGACCGTCCATGAGCCCAGTTAGGGTCGGGCATCCTGGGACAGGCCCTTTTCTGCAACTCCTGAATAAAACCCCAACTTTGAGAAGTTCTCACGAGACCATGTTTTTCTCCATTACGAGAGAACAAAGGTAACAGACCATGTTTTCTCTCAATCACGAGAGGACAAAGGTTGCAGACCATTGCTGAATCTTTTAACCATACCACGTGGTTAAACTCTTAGACTATCGATACCGACAGAATAAGAATAAGTCTTTGATATTAATTACTAGTCTGCAGCTAGGAATTTGGTATCATTGAACGCGAAGAACGACAACCGCCGAAACATCCATTCTACAACAACATGAATGAATGTCACTCTGAACTATCCCCTCTAACCACGACAGAGAGAGAGAGAGAGAGAGAGAGAGAGAGAGGACGGAAACTCTCCAACAGAAACTAACTTTTCAGCAGAGATCCCGACGACACCCTGAGCGTAAATATATATATTGATTGCAATTGTTCCCGAATGAGTGAGCGTTCATGTGCAAAGGATTAGCATTTCAATGATCAACTGTGTGTTGTCTTCTCAGTCGACCCCCACTTCCCTTTCGTATATTCCCCTATCATTTCTTGTAACCATATTTACTTTGTTTGTTTGTTTATGCATTTCTGTGATTGTTTAGTTAGTTAATAAATAAATGATTTAAGACAATTGATGTATGGATGACTCATAGTGAAGACTGGGTTCGTGCAGATAACCAACAAATTCCGACGTTTGGAATGAGACTAACATGAGGTAAAATAAATAAATAATTAATCAGAAGACTATTGATCAGATATGAAAATATCTGAAAAGTTATATTAGGAAAATTATAACTTTGTAATCTGAATATTTTCCTTGGTGCCCCGACTTCCTCGATAATTACAGTTACATGATTAATCAGTTTAACCGCGTAATAATAATTACAGGGAATCTTTGATAAAAACTAAAAGTCTTCATTTAATGATAGTAAAGACACGACACTGCTAAGAAACCACTATTAAAGGACACCAATAAGAAGATAATTTCTTGGGCCAAGAAACACGAGCAATGGACATTAGACCGGTGGAAATCTGTCCTTTGGTCTGATTTGAGATTTCTGGTTCCAACCGCTGTCTCTTTGTGAGTCGCAGAGTAGGTGAATGGATGATCTCTGCATGTGTGGTTCCCACCGTGAAGCATGGAGGAGGTGTGATGGTGTGGGGGTGCTTTGCTGGTGACACTGTCATGATTTATTTAGAATTCAAGGCACACTTAACCAGCATGGCTACCACAGAATTCTACGGCGATACACCATCCCATCTGGTTTGCGCTTAGTGGGACAATCATTTGTTTTTCAACAGGACAATATTCCAACACACCTCCAGGCTGTGTAAGGGCTATTTGACCAAGAAGGAGAGTGATGGAATGCTGCATACGATGAACTGGCCTCCACAATCACCCGACCACAATCTATCTGCAATTTTAAAGCTGATCTACCCCCCTAAAATAAAATGTAAATAAACAGTAAGGGCATACATACAGTCTACACTGAGTGTATAAAACATTAAGAACACCTTCCTAATATTGAGTTACACCCCCTTTTACAAGGTGTCGAAAGTGTTCCACAGGGATACTGGCCCATGTTGACTCCAATGCATACCACAGTTCTGTCAAGTTGGCTGGATGTCCTTTGGGTGGTGGACCATTCTTGATAAACACAGGAAACTGTTGAGCGTGAAAAACCCAGCAGTGTTCCAGTTCTTGACAGAATAAAACCAGTGCGCCTTGCACCTACTAACATACCCTGTTCAAAGGCACTTAAATCTTTTGTCTTGCCCATTCACCCTCTGAATGGCACACATACACAATCCATGTCTCAATTGTCTAAAGCCTTAAAAATCCTTCTATAACCAGTCTTCATCTACACTGATTGAAGTGGATTTTACAGGTGACATCAATAAGGGATCATAGCTTTCACCTGGTCAGTCGATGTCATGGAAAGAGCAGGTGTTCCTAATGTTTCGTACATTCAGTGTATACTCACTCACAACACTGTGTGAATTGCACCAAAGGCAGGTCAACGATAATGTTATAAGTATGATGCCCTTCTCATGGCTGCTAACCCACCTCCTGGTTAGGGGAATCTTGTTGGCCCAGTTGTTGAAGGAACCGGACAGAAAGACCTCCTTTCCGCTTCCAGTCCAGCGGAACACAGTGGGGCGGTCCAGTGTGGGCCCTTTATCAGCCTCCAGGTCCTGCCGCCATGCAAGGTACTCCTCTTTCTCTAGTGAAGCCTAGGAGACAAGGGAAGAGGGAGAGATGAGTCTCTCTGTGTGTGTTTTGACCAAGGGGTAAAATACTACGTTAATACTGTAGACAATCCTCTAAGAAAACCAATGGTCCAAACCTAATGTCTCCATCTTAATCCATTCAAAAGTTATTGAAGTTTTTACCCTTGAAGGACAGACAGAATTAGTTTGGCATCCTACAGGGTGACTAAATGGAGGACAGAGAAAATAAGTGGTAATAAATCTGGAAAAATGGCATCAAGTCAGCTAGGCGGGATTCTGTGCAAGAATTAAGGCTACTGTCTACCTGACAATCCACAGGACACAAAACAATAAAGGTAAGATGGATAGGACACATGATATGTAGTATTTTCTTTTAAGATTCACGTTCTTTTTAGAATATTTCTCACAAAAACAAGCGTATCTCTGTGAAATGTCAACAGAGCACTGAGCTCATACCCAGCTTTTTATTTTCAAAGCCTTTTACATTTCATTCAGCTCATGTCATGCTCAATTAGCTTTTTAAGACCCACTGAAATAAATTTGAAGTTGACGACCACAAAATGTAAAATCCTCAACAGTTATTACGAGAAACCTGCACCACTGTCAACAGAGCTCGGTGCTTATTATCGGATGTATTAGGTTATCTTTTTGGATAGAATGTTAATGATATGATAGAGAACGACCCCAACAATTCAGAACATGAATAATCATATTTGTCTTGGTAAAATGTATTTTATAAACATAAGGAAGTTACATTTTATCACCAAAGCACATTTTCTCTGGGCCAGAGTGGTTGGACACCCTACATAATTACAGAGGTTCACTCCTGTAAAACTGACCTTGATGTCCTCTCCATGGAACATATCAGCATCCTCTGGACTGTCCATGAGGATTTTAGGCCTGTCGCCCTCCTTGGCACGGCTGTCTCGCCTGTGTCCCGTACCCATACCGGTGTTAGTGTTCCCCATGGTCCCCTGCTGTGTCAATAAGCCAAAATCACTGTGGACAAAGGTTGGAAAATTGCTTAAACTAATGGAACAGTAAAATAAACTAAAATCAATAAGGGACATCATGGACAGAGAACGTGGGCACATCCAATGACTATGCGTAGGGTAAATGCATTTGAATTTAATCATTTTTTCACAGTATCCCTTTTAATTTAAACAAAACTTTGCATACATGTTTTCCCATGGAAGAAGTGGTCAGAAAGATTATTTTTGGACATGAATGCCAAAACATTCAGGAGATAAAGGTGCCGGCGAATGTCAACTTAAATGGTCATGTCTATTCTATGATCTATATTTCTATGATTCAATGTCAGAGTGACCATCGAGTTCTTGGTCACCTTCATGACCAAGGCCTTTCTCCCCCGATTGCTGTTTGGCCAAGCGGTCACCTCTAGGAAGAGTCTTGGTGGCTCCAAACTTCTTCCATTTAATAATGAGGGTACCCTTCCCCAAATATGTGACTCGGCACAATTCTGTCTCGGAGCTTTACGGACAATTCCTTCGACCTCATGGTTTGGTTTTTGCTCTGACATGCACTGTCAATTGTGGGACCTTATATAGACAGGTGTGTGCCTTTCCAAATCATGTCCAATCAGTTGAATTTTACCACAGGTGGACTTCAATCAAATTGTAGAAACATCTCAAGGGTGATCAAAGGAAACGGGATGCACCTGAGCTCAATTTCAAGTTTCATAGCAAAGGGTCTGAATACTTATGTAAACAAGGTATTTCTGTTTTTTATATTTAATAAAATTGCAAACATTTCTAAAAACCTGTTTTTGCTTTGTCATTATGGGGTATTGTGTGTAGATTGATGAGTATTTTTTTATTTTCTTTATCCATTTCAGAATAAGGCTGTAATGTAACAAAATGTGGAAAAAGCCAAGTGGTCTGAATACTTTCCAAATGCACTGTGTATATACATATATACAGTACCAGTCAAAAGTTCAGACACACCTACTCATTTAAGGGAATTTCTTTAATTTGACTATATTCTACATTGCAGAATAACAGTGAAGACATCAAAACTATGAAATAATACATATGGAATCATGTAGTAGCCAAATAAGTGTTAAAAAAATCAAAATAGATTTTAGATTCTTCAAAGTAGCCACCCTTTGCCTTGATGACAGCTTTGCACACCCGTGGCATTCCCTCAAAGCTCTTCACCTGAAATGCTTTTCCAACAGTCTTGAAGGAGTTCCCACATATGCTGAGAACTTGTTGGCTGCTTTTCCTTCACTCTGCGGTCCAAATCATCCCAAACCAACTCAATTGGGTTGAGGTCAGGGGATTGTGGAGGCCAGGTCATCTGATGCAGCACTCCATCACTCTCCTTCTTGGTCAAATAGTCTGGAGGTGTGTTGGGTCATTGTCCTTGAAAAAACAAATTATAGTCCCACTAAGCGCAAACCAGATGGATGGCGTATCGCTGCAGAATGCTGTGGTAGCCATGCTGGTTAAGTGTGCCTTGAATTAAAAAAAAAAAAATCACTGACAGTGTCACCAGCAAAGGACACCCTGACAATCACACCTCCTCCTCCATGCTTCAAGGTGGGAACTACCCATGTGAAGATAATCCCTTCACCTGTTGAAACCAAAAATCTCAAATTTGGACTCATCAGACTAAAGGACAGATTTACACACAAACAAGCACGGTTTCTGGCTCTCACAGACCTGTAACTTATTCTTTAAGAGGCTTCTCTGTCCTCCACTCGTTACCTGTATTAATGGCACCTGTTTGAACTTGTTATCAGTATAAAAGACACATGTCCACAACCTCAAACAGTCACACTCCAAACTCCATTATGGACAAGACCAAAGAGCTGTCAAAGGACACCAGAAACAAAATTGTAGACCTGCACCAGGCTGGGAAGACTGAATCTGCAATAGGTAAGTAGCTTGGTTTGAAGAAATCAACTGTGGGAGCAATTATTAGAAAATGGAAGACATACAAGACCACTGATAATCTCGCTTGATCTGGGGCTCCACGCAAGATCTCACCCCGTGGGGTCAAAATGATCACAAGAATGGTGAGCAAAAATCCCAGAACCACACGGGGGAACCTAGTGAATGACCTGCAGAGAGCTGGGACCAAAGTAACAAAGCCTACCATCAGTAACACACTACGCCGCCAGGGACTCAAATCCTGCAGTGCCAGACGTGTCCCCCTGCTTAAGCCAGTACATGTCCAGGCCCGTCTGAAGTTTGCTAGAGAGCATTTGGATGATCCAGACGAAGATTGGGAGAATGTCATATGGTCAGATGAAACCAAAATATAACTTTTTGGTAAACTCAACTCGTTGTGTTTGGAGGACAAAGAATGCTGAGTTGCATCCAAAGAACACCATACCTACTGTGAAGCATGGGGGTGGAAATATCATGCTTTGGGGCTGTTTTTCTGCAAAGGGACAAGGACGACTGATCCGGGTAAAGGAAAGAATGAATGGGGCCATGTATCGTGAGATTTTGAGTGAAAACCTCCTTCCATCAGCAAGGGCATTGAGGATGAAACGTGGCTGGGTCTTTCAGCATGACAATGATCCCAAACACACCGCCCGGGCAACGAATAAGTGGCTTCGTAAGAACTATTTCAAGGTCCTGGAGTGGCCTATCCAGTCTCCAGATCTCAACCCCATAGAAAATCTTTGGAGGGAGTTGAAAGTCCGTGTTGCCCAGCAACAGCCCCAAAACATCACTGCTCTAGAGGATATCTGCATGGAGGAATGGGCCAAAATACCAGCAACAGTGTGTGAAAACCTTGTGAAGACTTACAGAAAACATTTGACCTCTGTCATTGCCAACAAAGGGTATATGACAAAGTATTGAGATAAACTTTTGTTATTGACCAAATACTTATTTTCCACCATAATTTGCAAATAAATTCATTAAAAATCCTACAATGTGATTTTCTGGATTTTTTTTCTAATTTTTTCTGTCATAGTTGAAGTGTACCTATGATGAAAATTACAGGCCTCTCTCATCTTTAAGTGAAAGAACTTGCACAATTGGTGGCTGACTAAATACTTTTTTGCCCCACTGTATATTAGAGGTCGACCGATTATGATTTTTCAACACCGATACCGATTATTGGAGGACCAAAAAAGCCGATACCGATTAATCGGCCGTTTTTTAAATTTGTAATAATGACAATTACAACAATACTGAATGAACACTTATTTTAACTTAATATAATACATCAAGAAAAATCTATTTAGCCTCTAATAAATAATAAAATATGTTCAATTTGTTTTAAATAATGCAAAAACAAAGTGTTGGAGAAGTAAAAGTGCAATATGTGCCATTTAAAAAAGCTAACGTTTGAGTTCCTTGCTCAGAACATGAGAACATATGAAAGCTGGTGGTTCCTTTTAACATTAGACTTCAATATTCCAAGGTAAGAGGTTTTAGGTTGTAGTTAATATAGTATTTATAGGACTATTTCTCTCTATACCATTTGCATTTCATATACCTTTGACTATTGGATGTTCTTATAGGCACTATAGTATTGCCAGTGTAACAGTATAGCTTCCGTCCCTCTCCTCGCCCCTACCTTGGCTCGAACCAAAAACACATCGACAACAGCAACACTCGAAGCAGCGTTTACCCATGGCTCCACAAAAGCCGCAGCCCTTGCAGAGCAAGGGGAATAACTACTCCAAGTCTCAGAGCGAGTGACGTTTGAAACGCTATTAGCGCACACCCAGCTAACTAGCTAGCCATTTCACATCGGTTACACCAGTCATTAGGCTGATAGGCTTGAAGTCAGAAACATCGCTGTGCTTGCGAAGAGCTGCTGGCAAAATGCACAAAAGTGCTGTTTGAATGAATGCTTACGAGCCTGCTGCTGCCTACCATCAGACTGCTCTATCAAATCATAGACTTAATTATAACATAACACACAGAAATATGAGCCTTTGGTCATTAATATGGTCTAATTCGGAAACTATCATTTCGAAAACAACACGTTTATTATTTTAGTGAAATACAGAACCGTTCGGTATTATATCTAACGGGTGGCATCCCTAAGTCTAAATATTCTTGTTACATTGCACAACCTTCAACGTTATGTAATAATTACGTAAAATTCTGTCAAATTAGTTCGCAATGAGCCAGGCTGCCCAAACTATACCCTGACTCTGCGTGCAATGAACACAAGAGAAATGACACAATTTCACCTGGTTAATATTGCCTGCTAACCTGGATTTCTTTTAGCTAAATATGCAGGTTTAAAAAATATATACTTCTGTGTATTGATTTTAAGAAAGGCATTGGTGTTTATGGTTAGGTACAGTCGTCCAACAATTGTTTTTTTCCCCCAGATGTGCTTTTGTTAAATCATCCCCCAGCGTTGCATCGATTATATGCAACGCAGGACACGCTAGATAAACGAGTAATATCATCACCATGTGTAGTTATAACTAGTGATTATGATTGATTAAGTTTAATACTAGCTAGCAACTTACCTTGGATTCTACTACATTCGCGTAACAGGCAGGCTCCTCGTGGAGTGCAATGAGAGGCAGGTGGTTAGACCGTTGGACTAGTTAACTGTAAGGTTGCAAGATTGGATCCCCCGAGCTGACAAGATGAAAATCTGTCCTTCTGCCCCTGAACAAGGCAGTTAAGCCACCATTCCTAGGCCGTCATTGAAAATAAGAATGTGTTCTTAACTGACTTGCCTAGTTAAATAAAGGTATATATAAAAAATACAACAAATATATATATTTGTTTTTAAATCGGTGCCCCAAAATACCGATTTCCGATTGTTATGATTGTTGATTTTCGATTGTTGAAATCGTCCCTAATTAAATCGGCCATTCCGATTAATCGGTCGACCTCTAATATATACACACACACAGATATATTAAATAGTTTGACAACCCCGTTTGTAAGCTTTTAAATTATATAAATCTCAAATGTGATTTTTGCAGTGACATGTATGTATGTATGTATGTATGGTGGGGTATGCAAAATAGGTCAACTGGGCAGCTTTATCCCTTGCACGTTTTGGCATTCAGGTCCCCCCCAAAAAAATCGCTTTCTGAGCATTTCTAAAATTGGAAAGGTTTCGTTCAAATAAAAAGGGGTGCTATCAAAAAGTGATTGAATTAAAATGGATTTAATCCATAATGATAGCTAGCTACAGTGCCTTCAAAAAGTATTCACACCCCTTTTCCACATTTTGTAGTGTTACAATGTTCACTGGACAGTTACTTTAAGCTGCAATATCTAACTTTTTAGGCAACCCTACCAAATTCACATAGAAAATGTGAGTTATAGGCCTCTCATTCTCCTTGAAAGACAGTCTAAGAAGTGGTAGATATGTCCTATGTGAACTATGTCTATGCTTCACGTTCTAAATACTTTATTTTCAGTTATTGAAAATATATTTCACAGTAGTTTAGATTCTCTACGCTTGTTTTGTCACATACACCAAAATCAGGCAAATTATTAGAAATTTAGCAACCAGGAAATGGCAGAGCGATTTCTGCCAAAAAATGATGGCTATACTGACACGATGCTTTTCTCCCCCCAAACAGCCCCAGCCATGAATATGCATAGCCTTGTCGAGACAACTCCGATATAAATAGCAAATAAACCATTTGTTTTTTGTTGTTGATCAAATTCAACAATCACATTGATCTCTATACAAAAACTCCTTGCTTGGTGGGCGAAAAAACACTGCTTGAGGAAGACAGATTTTCCATCAAGTGGAGCCTCGCTTTGCCGCTTCGTGTTTGTTTCTGCATAGTTCACCTTTAAAACAGGCTGACGTTTTTTGATCAATGGATCAACTTCCAATTCCGGGAAACGCAGTAAACAATACGGGAATGACGCTTTTTATAACCCTTAACGTTACTTGCAGGTGAATGGATAAATTGTTTTGAGATTATTTAAACACTTTATATTCTACTATTTTAAACAACGAAAATACATCCGCAACAGGGCCCAGATACGCTACATAATTGCAATTTGTTTTTTGGAAGGAAAATTATTTAACTCGTATTGTAATTAATTATTGGTTATATTTCATACTAGACATCTGGAAACACCGGACAGTTTAGTATCCCTGGTTAGGGTGCTGTGTTAACGTAGCTAGCTAAAAACATTAGCTAACGTTCGCTTTACGTTACCAAGCAATGTTTAGTATCTATGTCAAATAATTTGTGTGTGCGTCCCTGGGGTAAAACTTTTCCACATGATCGGATATTAAATGTTTTACCGGGAACAGATAATAGATGCGTGCTGTGTAGGAAATCGGGCAAGCTCTTTTCGAGCTGCTGCAACCGATGGATCATAGGACGCTATAGCTAGCGAGCTAAAGTAAACAGCTAGCTCCCTCTGTGGCTATATCTGATTTAACGTTGACAAGAACCACAAACTGAGAAGGAAATATGAATATTGAAAACCATACCTTAGAATTGATGTCAGTTTACACCACTAAAATGCTCGTCTTTTATTTGACAATTTTCCCACGTTCTGTTGTTGACAACACAACCTTCCTCATCATTCCAGGGCGCCCCGCCTCTTTTCTTTCTTGACGGTCAGAGAGCGCATGCAGTTTCACTTTCTTACCACCTGGTGGAAGTGTCGACCTTTAATGGGCTATCAAGGCTCAGTCCAGCAGGGAAAGCTAGATTTCGAGGACATAAAAGTTATAACCATCCTAGCTAAACACTCATTATTTAAGCATTATTTAGACATTATTTCAAACATTTTCCTTGTGTATATCTACAGTCACATAACAATGTATAATCCCTGTGCTGAAAGTCAAACTAGTAGTCCTTGTGTTTTTCATGGAGGTCTTTCAAGTCAACTTTACAATCATGATGACGGGCAGTCAAACAAACAAGAATGGTCACTTGCTTAGAAACTCCTGATATGGTTTTTCCAACACCCTACAGCTCTCAGCAGCTTGTGAAATAGCTCTGGCTGCACTGTCTGGTGGGCCCCTATCTTCAGTCCGTCTGAGTGTGAGGAGAGCTACAGAGGAGACTGCAGATTATTCTGTCCCTGTTTTATCCTCACCTTCTGCATGTCCTATATGCCAGTACAAATTACTCCCTTTCCAGCCTCCCTCCATAATACACAAACAGAAGGCTAGTGAAGGGAGGATGTCTCATAATGATGCCTGAAATGGAGAGAATGGAATGGTATCAAACGCATGGAAACCATGTTAGATGCGTTTGATACCAGTCCATAGCATTCCGTTCCAGTCATTACTATGAGCCCATCATCCCCAATTAAGGTGCCATCAGCCACCTGTGATACACACACTCATCCACTCATAAACAGACACACTCATTATACACAGTTACACATATCTCTGGAGCTGGAGTCTTATATCTCCCTCTCAAACTTTAAGCATCAGCTGTCTGAGCAGCTTACCAATCACTGTACCTGTACATAGCCAATCTGTAAATAGCACACCCTCTTGCTCTTTTGCACCCCAATATCTCTACTTGCACATCATCATCTGCACATCTATCACTCCAGTATTAATGCTAAATTGTATTTATTTTCACCTCTAGGGCCTATTTATTGCCTACTCTTCTACATTTGCACACACTGTACATAGATTTTTCTTTTGTGTTATTGACTGTACCTTTGTTTATGTGTAACTCTGTGTTGTTGCTTTTGTCCCACTGCTTTGCCTTATCTTGACCAGGTCGCAGTTGTAAATGAGAACTTGTTCTCAACTGGCCTACCAAGTTAAATAAAGGTGAACATTTTTTTCTAATAAATGCACTTATCAAGACAGACACGTACACACTCTCTCTCTCTCATGCATAGGTCAGGTACACATATACAGTGCCTTGCGAAAGTATTCGGCCCCCTTGAACTTTGCGACCTTTTGCCACATTTCAGGCTTCAAACATAAAGATATAAAACTGTATTTTTTTGTGAAGAATCAACAACAAGTCAGACACAATCATGAAGTGGAACGACATTTATTGGATATTTCAAACTTTTTTAACAAATCAAAAACTGAAAAATTGGGCGTGCAAAATTATTCAGCCCCTTTACTTTCAGTGCAGCAAACTCTCTCCAGAAGTTCAGTGAGGATCTCTGAATGATCCAATGTTGACCTAAATGACTAATGATGTTAAATACAATCCACCTGTGTGTAATCAAGTCTCCGTATAAATGCACCTGCACTGTGATAGTCTCAGAGGTCCGTTAAAAGCGCAGAGAGCATCATGAAGAACAAGGAACACACCAGGCAGGTCCGAGATACTGTTGTGAAGAAGTTTAAAGCCGGATTTGGATACAAAAAGATTTCCCAAGCTTTAAACATCCCAAGGAGCACTGTGCAAGCGATAATATTGAAATGGAAGGAGTATCAGACCACTGCAAATCTACCAAGACCTGGCCGTCCCTCTAAACTTTCAGCTCATACAAGGAGAAGACTGATCAGAGATGCAGCCAAGAGGCCCATGATCACTCTGGATGAACTGCAGAGATCTACAGCTGAGGTGGGAGACTCTGTCCATAGGACAACAATCAGTCGTATATTGCACAAATCTGGCCTTTATGGAAGAGTGGCAAGAAGAAAGCCATTTCTTAAAGATATCCATAAAAAGTGTTGGGTGTGCCACCTGGGAGACACACCAAACATGTGGAAGAAGGTGCTCTGGTCAGATGAAACCAAAATTGAACTTTTTGGCAACAATGTAAAACGTTATGTTTGGCGTAAAAGCAACACAGCTGAACACACCATCCCCACTGTCAAACATGGTGGTGGCAGCATCATGGTTTGGGCTTGCTTTTCTTCAGCAGGGACAGGGAAGGTGGTTAAAATTGATGGGAAGATGGATGGAGCCAAATACAGGACCATTCTGGAAGAAAACCTGATGGAGTCTGCAAAAGACCTGAGACTGGGACGGAGATTTGTCTTCCAACAAGACAATGATCCAAAACATAAAGCAAAATCTACAATGGAATGGTTCAAAAATAAACATATCCAGGTGTTAGAATGGCCAAGGCAAAGTCCAGACCTGAATCCAATCGAGAATCTGTGGAAAGAACTGAAAACTGCTGTTCACAAATGCTCTCCATCCAACCTCACTGAGCTCGAGCTGTTTTGCAAGGAGGAATGGGAATACATTTCAGTCTCTCGATGTGCAAAACTGATAGAGACATACCCCAAGCGACTTACAGCTGTAATCGCAGCAAAAGGTGGCGCTACAAAGTATTAACTTAAGGGAGCTGAATAATTTTGCACGCCCAATTTTTCAGTTTTTGATTTGTTAAAAAAGTTTGAAATATCCAATAAATGTCGTTCCACTTTATGATTGTGTCCCACTTGTTGTTGATTCTTCACAAAAAAATACAGTTTCATATCTTTATGTTTGAAGCCTGAAATGTGGCAAAAGGTCGCAAAGTTCAAGGGGGCCGAATACTTTCGCAAGGCACTATACATAAGGCATCCTCACAAACATACGGATACCCTCCAGTTTTGCTTGCTACCGCACAGGGAGCCTGTGCCCTTTGCTGTGGCTCATAATGAGGTCTCGGATCAAAGTGCTGTTCAAAGGGATGCTGGGTTGTGATGCCCACAGACAGTAGGAGGCTAATTATTACCAAGCTATCTAAAAACATAATCATTATATTATAGTAACATGGCCCCATGTTTAGAATTCAATCTTCCTTCACCCGAATGCCTTTTAGTCAAATAATGATCTTTACTTTCTAGCTGGGAGCAGGATGGTGTTGATGGTCCAGCATCCCTGTGGTGCCCTGTCTGTCAATCACACGGCACAGCATGCCCCTAGAGGCCAGGCCAGTCAGCAGTCCTTCCTCTGAGCTCAGTGGGACGTTTGTTACCCTTCACATTGATTTACACTGACCTTCATTCAGTCACACAAGAGACTCTGCATAGACACACTCTCGCTTGAATGGGCCCTGACCCTGCTGTCACTGAGTGGATCATTGCTGTTGTAAAGAATAGCAGTGCTGTGAGTTATTTTTGGGACAAAGGCTAAATCAAATTCAACTTCAAATGAAATTGTATTTGTCACACTTTGTAAAAAATTGTGGAAATGCTTACTTACCAGCCTTTCCCAACAATGCCAAGATATATATATATATTTTAAATAATAGAAAAATAATAACATGAGGAATGCATAATGAGTAACAATAACGTGGCTATATGCACAGGGTACCAGTACCAAGTCGATGTGCAGAGGTGTGAGGTAATTAAGGTAGATACAGTTGAACTCTGAAGTTTACATTCACCTTAGCCAAATACATTTAAACTCAGTTTTTCACAATTCCTGACATTTAATCCTAGTAAAAATTCCCTGTATTAGGTCAGTTAGGATCACCGCCTTATTTTAAGAATGTGAAATGTCAGAATAATAGTAGATAAATCACTCTATTTCAGCTTTAATTTCTTTCATCACATCCCCAGTGGGTCAGAAGTTTACATACACTCAATTAGTATTTGGTAACATTGCCTTTAAATAGTTTGACCCAAGTTAAACATTTCGGGTAGCCTTCCACAAGCTTCCCACAATAAGTTGGGTTAATTTTGGCCCATTCCTCCTGACAGAGATGGTGTAACTGAGTCAGTTCTGCCCACAAATTTTCCATAGGATTGAGGTCAGGGCTTTGTGATGGCCACTCCAATACCTTGACTTTGTTGTTCTTAAGCCATTTTGCCACAACTTTGGAAGTATGCTTGGGGTCATTGTCCATTTAGAAGATCCATTTGCGACCAAGCTTTAACTTCCTGACTGATGTCTTCAGATGTCTTCCTGCCTCATGAAGCCATCTATTTTGTGAAGTGCACCAGTCCCTCCTGCAGCAAAGCACACCCACAACATGATGCCCCCCGTGCTTCACGGTTGGGATGGTGTTCTTCGGCTTGCAATCCTCCCCCTTTCTTCTCCAAACATAACAATGGTCATTAATGCCAAACAGTTCGATTTTTGTTTCATCAGACCAGAGGACATTTCTCCAAAAAGAATCATCTTTGTCCCCATGTGCAGTTGCAAACCGTAGTCTGGCTTTTTTATGGTGGTTTTGGAGCAATGGCTTCTTCCTTGCTGAGCTGCCTTTCAGGTTATGTCAATATAGGACTTGTTTTACTGTGGATATAGAGACTTTTATACCTGTTTCCTCCAGCATCTTCACAAGGTCCTTTGTAGTTCTGGGATTCATTTTCACTTTTCGCACCCAAGTACGTTCATCTCTAGGAGACAGAACGCGTCTCCTTCCTGAGCGGTATGACAGCTGCGTGGTCCCATGGTGTTTATACTTGTATGCTATTGTTTGTACAGATGAACATGGTACCTTCATGCATTTGGAAATTGCTCCCAAGGATGAACCAGACTTGTGGAGGTCTACAATTTTTTTCTGAGGTCTTGGCTGATTTCTTCTGATTTTCCCATGATGTCAAGCGAAGAGGCACTGAGTTTTAAGGTAGGCCATGAAATACATCCACAGGTACACCTCCAATTGACTCAAATGATGTCAATTAGCCTATCAGAAGCTTCTAAAGCCATGACATCATTTTCTGGAATTTTCCAAGCTGTCTTAGAATTAGAATTTTCCAAGTTATCTTAGTGTATGTAAACCTCTGACCCAGTTGAATTGTGATACAGTGAATTATAAGTCAAATAATCTGTCTGTAAACAATTGTTGGAAAAATTACTTGTGTTATGCACAAAGTGCAAAAACTTGCCAAAACTATAGTTTGTTAACAAGAAATTTGTGGAGTGGTTGAAAATGAGTTTTAATAACTCCAACCTAAGTGTATGTAAACTTCTGATTTCAACTGTATGTACATATAGGTAGGGATAAAGTGACTAACCAACAGGATATATAAACAATAACAGCAGCGTGATGAGTAAAAAGAGTTTGTGCAAAATAGTTCCCCGGGCTAACTATTTAGCAGTCTTATGGCTTGGGGGTAGAAGCTGTTCAGGGTCCTGTTGGTTCCAGACTTGGTACATCGGTACCGCTTGCAGAGAGAACAGTATGAATTGGGTGGCTGGAGTCTGACAATTATTATGGCCTTGTTCTGACACCGCTTGGTATAGAGGTCCTGTCCTGGATGGCAGCGAGCTCGGCCACAGTGATGCAAGTTGCCATACCAAGCGGTAATGTAGCCAGTCAAGATGCTCTCAATGGTGCAGCTTTACAACGTTCTGAGGATCTGAGGGCCCATGCTGAATCTTTTCAGCCTCCTGAGGGGGAAGAGGCATTGTCATGCTCTCTTCACGACTGTGTTGGTCTGTATGGAGCATGATTATTCCTTAGTGATATGGCCACAGATGAACTTGAATCTCTCAACCTGCTCCACTACAGCCCTGTCGATGTTGATGGGTCTCTGACCCTCTCCCTGTAGGTCTCATTGTCATCGGTGGTAGGCCTACTGCCGTTGTGTTGTGTCGCCAAACTTAACGGTGTTGTTGGAGTCATGGAGTCGTTGGTGAACAGGGGGTACAAGAGGGGACTAAGCATGCACCCCTGAGGGGCCACAGTGTTGAGGGTCAGCGTGGTGTTTGTGTTTTTGCCTACCCTTACCACTTGGGGGCGGCCCGCCTGGAAGTCCAGGATCCAGTTGCAGAGGGAGCCATTTAATCCCAGGGTCCTTAATTTAGTGATGAGCTTGGAGGGCACTATGGTGAGCTGTAGTCAATTAACAACATTCTCACATAGATTAGTTGAGTTTCTTCGGAGCGGCCAATAAACAGAATATCATCACTTAATCTGTTATGAAAGCGTTATAAACGCTCATCTAAGAAAATATACACAAGCTTAAAACTCCATTTAGAGATGGATCCAATCTTTATTTTTCAGAAGAACAGTCTTGCAGTCTTGACAAACTCCCGGGGATAGTGTTCAGTGGTGTTGGTGGCAGTAACCACTCGCAGTAACCATTTTACTCCCAATGCAAGGTAGGGCTTCTTAGAAAACCACCAAGCCAGGAATAATGTGGATCACTCTGTGCCTTTCACGCTCACTGGCGCCACATGAACACCTGAGGGGTTTCAATGAGCCACTCCACTCAACAACACTCCAGTGAGCTGCTTAGGACACAATGGTTAGTCACTATCTATATAGTACTCTTGGAATTTATTTACAGTTTTTCACGTTTACATTTATCTTGATAGAGCAAATGGAATCTAGTAAAGACACTAACGTTTGTTCCCTGAGCATTGGACACTTAGCAAAGAAACACGTAATACATAGAGCCCATTAGGAGGGTTAATGCCATGCATTTATTTCAGCACTGTCACATATTCCCCAGCCTTTACCATCTTAACATTCAAGTACCAGACATTAGACCTTCATTACATGAGCATAAACATGATATACTGTAGCACCTGGGAAAATGTATCAACATGTTCCCCTAACTAACCCAAACTGTAATGCCACTCCATAAAGCCAATACATTTCACAGTTAATGTATAAGTCGAGTCTGAAGCAATGCTACTGCAAGTATCATGAAGGCCGAATGTGTGGGCTCCAACCTCACTCATCCTACGGAAATCCCTTTTAAATGCATGATTTCAATTCCAATAAATAACCCTCAAAAGCTGTACAATTCTAAATGTCAGTGTTCAAATAAAATATTAGAATGGCAGCAGTAGAGTATTCCACTTTGTCATGTGCAGTGGTTGTAGAAGGCTACTACAGTACAGGAGCAAATATACTTATAGGTGAATGAACAGGCCCAGCTACTGGATTAGTGTCCAATACAACAACAAATTCACAACCTTCATCATAGTCTTCGCTTAAAGATAACACATGGATCTTAAACAAGTGAGTGTAAAAATGGAGGGTAGAATAAATACAGTGTTTTAAATGCATAATAATATATGTTATTATACTTATATGGCATATGTCTCGATATATAATATTACGTATGCACATAGCTTTCATTCCTGTTTGGTACATGTGCTGATCAGGAAGCAGTTGCACTGTCAGTCTTAACACAGAAGTCTATCCGTTCATCAACCAAGATTTGAAGGGGCTTCAAAATCTCCCTCAATGACAGAGATACTATTTTACTTTCAACAATTATGATACAATACAGAAGATGATCCAATTAAGATGCTTGAACCAATAGCAGGTTATGTGATAGTCTTATGCTATCAATGCAATTCTTATCCAATTCAAAATTGATCACACAAAAGGTGTCTTAGACTGTAACATGACAAATGGAATGTATAAAGTAATCATTTAGTTTCCCCAACTCCGGTCCTCAAGTACACCAAAAGGTACATATTTGTGTTGTGGCCCCAGACAAACACACCTGATTTTACTTGTCAACTAATCATGAAGCCCTTGACAAAAACATCTGATTTAATTTGTCCGGGGCAACAACACAAATGTGTGCCGTTGGGAGAAATCAAGAACCGGGAGTTGGGAAGCACTGATTTAGGGAAAAGTGAGCCCTCCGGGAAACCCCGAGCCTTCAAAGCACCACTGAATTGTTGGCTTGTGTGTGAAAATGGGCCGTTGCCTTTTTATCCTTAGTGTTTCATGAGTGTCTATAACAAGTGGGTTGTCAGCTTGTGTTGTCATTTAACTGTCAGTAAGTACTTGTAGGTCATTGAATGTTGTTTTCAGTGGGTCGTTGATCGGTGGTGTCAGTGGGTCGTTGATCGGTGGTGTCAGTGGGTCGTTGGTGTCAGTGGGTCGTTGGTGTCAGTGGGTCATTGATCGGTTGTGTCAGTGGGTCGTTGATCGGTGGTGTCAGTGGGTCGTTGGTGTCAGTGGGTCGTTGATCGGTGGTGTCAGTGGGTCGTTGGTGTCAGTGGGTTGTTGATCGGTGGTGTCAGTGGGTCGTTGATCGGTGGTGTCAGTGGGTTGTTGATCGGTGGTTGTCGATCGGTGGTTGTCAGTGGGTCGTTGATCGGTGGTGTGAAACAGGAGATCTGTTGATGGCTTGTTCTGTCCAGTCTCTTAGTGGTGCAGTATTCCTCTATTTGCTCAGGTTTGTCCCCTATAGTGCCATGGTATATGCTCTCCCAGGCAGGGTGAGGTCTCGTGGGCTATAGTGGTAGGCGGATGTGCATGGCCAAGCTGTTGGGCCGTGCAGCCAGGATGTAGATGGCACTCTCCCTCAGGAAGTCTTCCCAGCTCACTGGTCTGGTGATGGGAACAGAGAGGTTAGGGAGCCAACTCCTCTAAACTGAGGCTTGCTTACTGCAAACACACAATTATATTTAGTACATACCTGTTGTCATCTTTCTGACTGCTTCTCTCACTGCTGGAGCTGGCTGGACTGCTCTCAGATATGGGGCCAACGTGGCTAATACTGCCTCAGGAAACACACAAACAGAAATATTGTATCACTATACACTACAATTGGTGGCATTGAGTTTCCAACATGTCTACCAAGGACAAGACACCCTTTTCTTTCAAAAAGTATTTTGTTTCAGCTGGGAAGAGGTCAGGTGCAAATATAGTGCAAAACCACATTCCCACTGAGAATGTCTCAGTGGGTTACTGAGACCAAACGACTCTCTTCCAGGCCACAGCCAAACTCATGAATTATTAACGATAGAGAAAGGTTCAAGGTCTGCTTTGTGAACCTCTATGAAAGCTTAATACTTGAACACTTGGTTACATCCTCAATCTTCTCGCACTCTCTGGCTTAATATTATGTTTACATTATACATTCTCCGGCTTAAAATGATAGACATCATATACTATAAGTAAGCTCTATGCAAAAGCTGTAAAAAAAAGAAAAAAAAAAGAAAACAGCAGCTCCTGACCTAAGAGGTGAATTAGAATGCATTCTCAGTTCTGGGCGTAGACCCTCTCACGTCAACTTAGCCCCCTGTGTCCTCAAAGCTGACAAGTGAAGCCTTCTAGAGCTTCTCACAGAAAAACAAAAGCCTATCTTTTGATCTTTCTAATGAGAGGACTGAATCGATCTTATCTAACCAACAGGGAATCATCATAGGAAGGACTCTTGGAGTATAGGCTAGACATCTCAATTGTTCTTTCAACTTTATAGCTACCACCTGTATTGTTTGATCTGTGATTTCATTATTCCTCAGGTGGACTTTATCCTGGCCTTGGTGGGTGGGGGAGTGAAATGATGGGTGGAATGTCAAAAGGGAATAGGTTGTGTGAGATTACTTGTGGATTGAGGGCTTGGATGTGCCGAAGAGAAGAAAGATACGTATAACCCATGCCGTGCTGTGTCACTTACCCACAATTCACAGGAGAACACAATCCAAAGAGTCTGTGAAGGATGGAATGGCATTACATGACATAACAATGAAGGAGGGTAACACAGGGTAGTGTATGCATGCACACACTTATTGTGAATTAATTGGTATCAGAGAGAAGGTCTAGATCACAGTGAGACCAACACTGAGATGAAGAAAGGTGAGTTATAGAAATAAAGCTAGCTTAGGTAAATTATTTCATACAGCTCAGAGCAGCCCTGAACAGGGCCAGCTCTACAAGGTAGCAAAGCCGGGCCTGGTTATGTCATAAGGTACCACCATTACCTTGTTAAGGAAGCTCATCGGATCCCAGGGTGGGGTTTCTTTCCTCACAGGCGAAAAAAAAAGTTGTTCATTTTTGCAGACAGCTAATAATAACCTAGCTAGTAGATACTAGCTTCGTTACGTTTTGGTAGCGACAAGCTGAATAATTATAGGTGGTTGGCTAAGCGTTTATCAGCATGGACATCCAAAAATGGCTGGGCACTGCCAAGAGCACACAAAAAATTAAAAAAGAGGACCATGTCGAGAGCGATCCCAAGCTCACTGATGAGCCTGCGGCAGGCCCGACCACTGAGATGGAGAAGAGCCAGGGCTTATCACCAGCAGCTCACGGGTAACATCACAACAAGCACCTGTACCTCTGTTACCCCAGTCAATAGCAACTGACAACCTGTTGCATCTAACCAAAACTGAACCAGTGGAGTTTATTGTGGCTCGAACATTCTTGCAAAGTGAAATGGCAACCACACCCAGCAACAACAAAATGGACCCCACTGAGTGTTCTTCAAAAACAGGATGGGCATTTGTCAGCAATGCAGACTGTGCTGTTGGCACTGAAATATGATTAAAAGTTGAGGCATCTACAGCAATGTGAGAAAATTCAGATGAAACCCCAGCAGTCAGCTTTAGTTCACAGCTCTCACAGGCACAGTCAATTTGCAGCATCTCACACCATGAAAAAAACTAATATTAGTTCTTCGTTTGTAGAGCAGGGTTCCCTAACTGGCGGCCTTCGATTCTCATAGATTTAAAAATTTTATTGTTGGACATAAAAGACTGAAAACACCAGTAAAATCGGCTCCAAGGGAGCTTCGGAAATCTGTTCAAGTATTCCCACGCATAATAGAAAGATACTGTATTTGATTGTATACAAATTTAAGCAAGGTTTTAAAGTATTGTGTCTTAGTACAACATTATATCCGTTTGGGCTTCTTGCAGTCAATTTGCAGTCTACAAAATATTTGTAATTATGAAAATATCATCCCGCAGCTGAATTTAGTTGATGTTCCCTGTTGTAGAGTATGAGGCGGATAGAAATGGGTCACATTGAGTAGGAGCGCCTGACTGTGAGTCTGTGACAGACATTGAATGAACTATTCAACCTCATCTCCATGAGCTCAGTCTCACCAGCGTTTTGCTCACCTCACGTTGCAGGACTGGGACTCCTTGCTGAACTTCTGAAACCAGGACTGCTGGGCCCAGCGGGTCTCTGCTCCCGTGACCACACCATCTTTATCCAGGTCCAAACCCACAAACACTGACCGCACGTGGTCTCTCTCCTTAGCACTCAACAGACGCACCAACGAGTTCTGGGAACAAGGCAGTGTTAATTTTGGCTCTCTTTTTTTAGATTTAGTCCAGTCTCATGAAAACAGTGGGCCATTTTAGTCAAATAAATGCCCTTTCATTTTAATCACATTTTCATTGCCAAATTAACCTATAGTTAACATAATCAGTGACCATGTGCACAAACATACATAGCCTTGTCCTACCAACATATTTAATGCATAACATCCTATTCTTCCCAACAGCAGAAATATGACAAACATAAACTCAGCAAAAAAAGAAACGTCCTTTTTTCAGGACCCTCTCTTCAAAAGATAATTCGTAAAAATCTAAATAACTTCACAGATCTTCATTGTAAAGGGTTTAAACACTGTTTCCCATGCTTGTTCAATGAATCATAAACAATTAAAGAACATGCACCTGTGGAACGGTCGTTAAGACTAACAGCTTACAGACTATAAGTAATTAAGATCACAGTAATGAAAACTTTGGACACTGAAGAGGCCTTTCTACCGACTCTGAAAAACACCAAAAGAAAGATGCCCAGGGTCCCTGCTCATCTGCGTGGAGGTGCCTTATGCATGCTGCAAGGGGGCATGAGGACTGCAGATGTGGCCAGGGCAATAAATTGCAATGTCCGTACTGTGAGACGCCTAAAGACAGTGCATACAGGGAGACAGGACGGACAGCTGATCGTCTTCGCAGTGGCAGACCAGGAATGTCAGTGTTCTACCATGGCCAGCAAAGTGCCCTGATCTCAATCCCATTGAGCACGTCTGGGACCTATTGGATCGGAGGGTGAGGGCTAGGGCCATTCCCCCCAGAAATGTCCGGGAACTTGCAGGTAGGTGCCTTAGTGGAACAGTGGGGTAACATCTCACAGCAAGAACTGGCAAATCTGGTGCAGTTCATGAGGAGGAGATGCACTGCAGTACTTAATGCAGCTGGTGGCCACACCAGATACTGACTGTTACTTTTGATTTTGACCCTGCCTTTGTTCAGGGACACATTATTCCATTTCTGTTAGTCTCATGTCTGTGGAACTTGTTCAGTTTGTCTCGGTTGTTGAATCTTGTTATGTTCATATATAGATTTACACATTTTAACATTTTATTTCACCTTTATTTAACCAGGTAAGCTAGTTGAGAACAAGTTCGCATTTACAACTGTGACCTGGCCAAGATAAAGCAAAGCAGTGCGACAGAAACAACACAGAGTTACACATGGAATAAACAAGCGTATACACAATGTTAAGTTTGCTAAAAATAAATGCAGTTGACAGTGAGAGGAAGTTTCTTTTTTTGCTGAGTTTATATAAGAATTAGCTGGCCATGTAAATTCCTAATTCAGCCTACATAGATATTACTCATTACATTTTAAAAAACAGAGAGAGACAGAGAGAAGCACAATCACCAGATGGTGCAGCAAAGTATTGGCAAAGTAGTGTGGGTTGCACCTCGCGTCATTGCCATTGTTGTCAATGTTCCACAGATGAATCGGCCACAATTGGGGTTTCGCCCAGTGATGTAGTTGAGTCACTTAACCGCATTTCCAAGTCCCCTGTACTCGAGTCCCAGACAAAGTCCAATTCACCAATGGTCGAGTCATAAGTCCCTATGGCTGAAGTCTAAGTCCCAGTGTTCAAGTCCTGGTCCAATTGCTCAAGTCTGAGTCACTGGGTCCACATTAACTCAAAATAACAATATTTACCAAGTCAATGTAGTGGAAAAAGGAAATTGGTCAATAAATTGTTTGCTATGCCTTTTCCTCTGTGCCGCCAAATATTTTTGGTAATGTTAACGGTTGCAAAACGTTGTGGAATGTTGCAGGTAGAAATTCCATGAATAGAAACAACGTTGTTCCTTATGCAACACGTCAGCAAAACATGTTTGTTTTACAGATCATATTTCTATATCTGAATGTTCCAAAATGTTCCGTCCTGCTGAACACGCCCTATGTTAGCTATCGCTAGCTAATAAGGTAACATAACTGAACAAGGTGTAGCCTAAAATCCGGTCCGGTCCACAAGTAGCCTAGTTTAGAATGGCCTGCTATATGCTCTATGAATGTAAATGAAATGCAGTGGGGAATGTGGGAAGGTTGAGGGAGACTACAACTTCAAAGACATTCTACTTTTCTACACTCAAGGGAGATAAAGGCATAGCTAGACTGTTGTTTTGCTATTAAACTGAATGCTGTTATTGTTTTTAATTTCGTAAAGCAGCTTGTGTTTCTTAACCAGGCAAAGGGTAGCTAACTAGAAGGCTGGTGGTGACTGGTTAGCTACAAGGAAGCAAGAGAGGGCGGTGGAGCTGGAGTGGAGCCTGTCTGCCCATACTCCCTGGAGCAGAGCCGGAGCGGAGCCTGTCTGCCCACACTCCCTGGAGCGGAGCCTGTCTGCCCACACTCCCCTGGAGCGGAGTCGAAGCGGAGCCTGTATGCCCACACTCCCTGGAGCAGAGCCGGAGCGGAGCCTGTCTGTCCACACTCCCTGGAGCGGAGCCTGTCTGTCCACACTCCCTGGAGCGGAGCCTGTATGCCCACACTCCCTGGAGCAGAGCCGGAGCGGAGCCTGTCTGCCCACACTCCCTGGAGCAGAGCCTGTCTGCCCACACTCCCTGGAGCGGAGTCGGAGCAGAGCCTGTATGCCCACACTCCCTGGAGCAGAGCCGGAGCAGAGCCTGTCTGTCCACACTCCCTGGAGCGGAGCCTGTCTGTCCACACTCCCTGGAGCAGAGCCGGAGCGGAGCCTGTATGCCCACACTCCCTGGAGCAGAGCCGGAGCGGAGCCTGTCTGTCCACACTCCCTGGAGCGGAGCCTGTATGCCCACACTCCCTGGAGCAGAGCCTGTCTGCCCACACTCCCTGGAGCGGAGCCGGAGCAGAGCCTGTCTGTCCACACTCCCTGGAGCGGAGCCTGTCTGTCCACACTCCCTGGAGCAGAGCCGGAGCGGAGCCTGTATGCCCACACTCCCTGGAGCAGAGCCGGAGCGGAGCCTGTCTGTCCACACTCCCTGGAGCGGAGCCTGTATGCCCACACTCCCTGGAGCGGAGCCGGAGCGGAGCCTGTATGCCCACACTCCCTGGAGCAGAGCCGGAGCGGAGCCTGTCTGTCCACACTCCCTGGAGCGGAGCCTGTATGCCCACACTCCCTGTAGCGGAGCCGGAGCGGAGCCTGTATGCCCACACTCCCTGGAGCGGAGCCGGAGCGGAGCCTGTATGCCCACACTCCCTGGAGCAGAGCCGGAGCGGAGCCTGTCTGTCCACACTCCCTGGAGCAGAGCCTGTCTGCCCACACTCCTTGGAGCGGAGCCGGAGCGGAGCCTGTCTGTCCACACTCCCTGGAGCAGAGCCTGTCTGCCCACACTCCCTGGAGCAGAGCCTGTCTGCCCACACTCCCTGGAGCGGAGCCGGAGCGGAGCCTGTATGCCCACACTCCCTGGAGCAGAGCCAGAGCCTGTTTGCCGCCACACATCACTTTCTCCCCTGCAGCTCACCAGCTGATGCAGGCTGTGTGCCAGGTGTGGCATGTACATCCCATTACTGAACAGAACTGCACTGCGCTTCTAATATTTATTGTGCTTATCACTGAAAAGCTCTCAATCACTCCAAAAACCCTTTCCCAGTCCACTTAGATATGATTTTGTCTCGTCTCGTTTTAGACATCTGAAATTAAAATAATGTTTGTTTAGTTATAGTTTCTGGGTCTATTTAGACAGTTATGGTCTCATCAATTGCCACTGAAAAATAGGTGTTTGAGTCACTATTTCTGTTGACGAAATGAACACTGGAACATGGGAATCCGGAGTATGTGAGTGTGAGTGTTTGATGGGTTTTGGTACCTCTGTGCGGAACTTCCTGAGCACTCCCAGGGACTCATGGTATAGGAAGTCAGACCACTCAATCTGGCCCCTCTTCTCTGAGTCCAGGGCAGCGAACTGAGCCAGTACCTCCTCTTCCTGCTCATCAGACAGGTCCTTCTCAAACAGTTGCTTGGACACAAAGTGGCGGTACTGCAGCAGCTCATCTGACACCAGGCACGACTCTACACAGCAAGAGCAAATGAAAGAAAATTAATCTCCACAAGCAGTGATCGAAAATGATTCATTTTACGAAGGTGAAATGCCTCTTGTTGATTTCCCTTCACAAAGTAGGAAACAAGGCAGTTTGTGCAGTTTTATAGCTACCTGTAAACAGACAATTGCTAACAAATACATACAGTGGGGAGAACATGTATTTGATACACTGCCGATGTTGCAGCTTTTCCTACTTAATTTTTATCATAGGTAC
Organism: Oncorhynchus mykiss; assembly: GCF_013265735.2. Lineage (NCBI taxonomy): Eukaryota > Metazoa > Chordata > Actinopteri > Salmoniformes > Salmonidae > Oncorhynchus > Oncorhynchus mykiss. The sequence continues at coordinate 35,395,024 of NC_048569.1, forward strand.
ACTTCAACCTGGGCGCGAACCCAGAGTCTCTGATGGCACAGCTAGTGCTGCAGTACAGCGCCCTTAACCACTGCGCCACCCGAGAGGCCCCTGTACAGAAACCTTTGTTTGCAATTACAGAGGTCATACGTTTCCTGTAGTTCTTGACCAGGTTTGCACACTCTGCAGCAGGGATTTTGGCCCACTCCTCCATACAGACCTTCTCCAGATCCTTCAGGTTTCGGGGCTGTCGCTGGGCAATACGGTCTTTCAGCTCCCTCCTAAGATTTTCTATTGGGTTCAGGTCTGGAGACGGGCTAGGCCACACCTTGAGATGCCACTCCTTAGTTACCCTGGCTGTGTGTTTCGGGTCGTTGTCATGCTGGAAGACCCAGCCACGACCCATCTTCAATGCTCTTACTGAGGGAAGGAGGTTGTTGGCCAAGATCTCGCGATACATGGCCCCATCCATCCTCTCCTCAATACGGTGCAGTCGTCCTGTCCCCTTTGCAGAAAAGCATCCCCAAAGAATGATGTTTCCACCTCCATGCTTCACGGTTGGGATGGTGTTCTCGGGGTTGTACTCATCCTTCTTCTTCCTCCAAACACGGCGAGTGGAGTTTACACCAAAAAGCTTTTTTTGTCTCATCAAACCACATGACCTACTCCCATTCCTCCTCCTGATCATCCAGATGGTCATTTACAAACTTCAGACGGGCCTGGACATGCGCTGGCTTGAGCAGGGGGACCTTGCATGTGCTGCAGGATTTTAATACATGACGGCGTAGTGTGTTACTAATGGTTTTCTTTGAGACTGTGGTCCCAGCTCTTTTCAGGTCATTGACCAGGTCCTGCCGTGTAGTTCTGGGCTGATCCCTCACCTTCCTCATAATCATTGATGCCCCACGAGGTGAGATCTTGCATGGAGCCCCAGACCGAGGGTGATTGACCGTTATCTTGAACTTCTTCCATTTTCTAATAATTGCGCCAACAGTTGTTGCCTTCTCACCAAGCTGCTTGCCTGTTGTCCTGTAGCCCATCCCGGCCTAGTGCAGGTCTACAATTTTATCCCTGATGTCCTTACACAGCTCCCTGGTCTTGGCCATTGTGGAAAGGTGTGAGTCTGTTGATTGAGTGTGTGGACAGGTGTCTTTTATACAGGTAACGAGTTCAAACAGGTGCAGTTAATACAGGTAATGAGTGGAGAACAGGAGGGCTTCTTAAAGAAAAACTAACAGGTCTGTGAGAGCCGGAATTCTTACTGGTTGGTAGGTGATCAAATACTTATGTCATGCAATAAAATGCAAATTAATTACTTAAAAATCATACAATGTGATTTTCTGGATTTTTGTTTTAGATTCCATCTTTCACAGTTGAAGTGTATCTATGATAAAAAAAAATACAGACCTCTACACGCTTTGTAAGTAGGAAAACCTGCAAAATCGGCAGTGTATCAAATACTTGTTCTCGCCACTGTACATTAACAGGTACAGATTCCTGTCTAGAGAATTTTTTTACTTGTAGGCATGTGCGCATTACAAAAACAGAGAGCTTTTGGCACCTTTCTGTACTCAGTAACTCACTGCGCTCAGAGGGTTGTTTCAGAGATACGTGAAGAGCTGTATGAGAATCAAATAAAATTGATTTATATAGCCCTTCTTACATCAGCTGATATCTCAAAGTGCTGTACAGAAACCCAGCCTACAACCCCAAAAAGCAAGCAATGCAGGTGTAGAAGCACAGTGGCTAGGAAAAACTCCCTAGAAAGGCCAAAACCTAGGAAGAAACCTAGAGAGGAACCAGGCTATGAGGGGTGGCCAGTCCTCTTCTGGCTGTGCCGGGTGGAGATTATATCAGAACATGGCCAAGATGTTCAAATGTTCACAAATGACCAGCAGGGTCAAATAATAATAATCACATGAGAACAGTCCTGTATGCATGTACTGATCTATTAATCTGTCAACTGTGCTGTGCCAAATAAAGCATACTTGTCCCGGCTTATGGAGATCTGTCAGCTATGAAATGTATTGTTCTCTAGAACTGCAGCAGTATGACTGACCAGGGATGATCTTGCACTGCTTGAAGGTTTCCATTAGGCTGTACATCTCCTCTTCAGTCAGAAGCAGGTTCACATTGTCCTGTGGGAGGGAAAGGTCACGGTTAAATGGGGAGAGATCTGATACAAACTGGCATCTGAAGTCAAGTCAAGTAGAAGGTACTGGAAAGCAGCACAAAGTTAGCTTGGGCGGGATACCGTATACTGAGGTATTTGGAAATAGCCTCAGGATGTTTTTTTCAATACCATCAATACCTTTGAGACGTTTTTTTTCTTCAATACATTTTTATATTTATAGCTTATTTAAGTAAATACTTCCAGTCAACTTGTGCAATACGATAGGTAATAAAGCAGATCACGGTCTTCATTTCACACGATGAAAGCGGAGCAACAGCTGAGCCAGTCATGTGTTTGTTTGAAAATAGCACAACAGGAGAAAGCAGGTGTCCCCAGCAGTGTATTGACAGGGGTTGCGTTTTATATTGAAAGGCTGCTGTTTTTGCTTCAATAGAGTGATCAGTGGCGTGCAGCTACAGTTTTCCTTCACAGAAAATACATTAGTGCAACACATTCGGCAGAAAATAGCTTCATTTACATCAGATGACAACAGAAGCGCAACACTATCTGGTTGGCAGCCACACAAGTAAATTAGCCTACATTGAAAAAGCAAGGTCTTTTTGGGCTAAAATGACACATGGCCATCATATTTCTAATGTTTAACATAGAAATAATGTAGCCAGCTACATTTCCTAATGTTTTGCTTAAAGTTAATCTTGCATTTTACCAGAGGAAAGTAGGCTACACCACAAAAAGTAGGCAACTGAAGCACAAAATGTGTCTGATGCCTAGCAGAAATTTAAATTAGAAGCATTTGTGTTTACAAAATGCAGCAAGATATCTTAGGGATTGAACACTAAAATAAGGGTTACATGGAGAAAATTGGACATCTCTGAAATGAAAATGGCCATCCCTTTACCAAAATATATATATATATATATATATATGACCTAAACCCTCCCTAAAAGTTTGAAAAAAAAAAAACAAGTGACCCTCCCCTATACCCAAGATAGTAATTAAAACAAAGCTCATTCTAAAAATGTAATCAAACAATTACATGACCCTCCCATGGACTCGATGTTTTTTTTTTTTTTTACAAAAACCCTCCTCTTGACTGAAATTGAAAAAGCATGACCCTTCACCCTCCAATTTTACTCCAGGTACTTATTCTGTAAATTTTGATCCATTCCTTACGGGTTTTATCTTTTTTCATTGTGAAAAACAAATATCATAATTTTGAGTTAACGCTTCCCCTAAGTTTAACTTGCTAGTTAACTAAGTAAGTGGCTGAATTAATGAGGAGATGGGGCATCATATAGTGTTCGCTTTCTGCTGTGTTTGAGAAGTCTGTACAGCTGTCACTGCTATGATTTCCTTGCGCTTTTTCTCCTCTCTGTTCTTGTGCCTCTGCTCCCCCCCCCCCCCCCCCCCCCCCCCCCCCTCTTCTCCGAGCAGAGCAGGCAGGGCATGTACACATGCTGCTCTAAATTCGGTAGCTCCTACCTATATGTATAAAACTTTGACCTTTGCAATTCACTTATATTTGTTTGCGCTCGTTGGAATATTTAGCTAGCATGGAAATTCACTATTACTTCTGCAAATTTGGTAATAGACACCCAGTGGGATTTTGTGAGTTGTTTTTGGTGCCCCATTGTGTACTAAGCCAGTAATACCATACATTCCAGGATGAGTAAAGGACGGTATGACGATATGAAAATCTGGATACTGCCCAGCCCTAGCAAAAAGTGTGACCCACTGCATGCGCTATAGTGGTGTGTATCATAATTATTTGAAGTGTTCTGTAGTAGATTATATGGTGTGTGCCCTTATGGATTAATGTGCAGTGTGTCTGAATGCATTAAGTTCAGCATGCGTCATACATGTTCCAGAAAGCCTTGGTGTGCTTATTATGCAGTTTCTCTGAAGCTATTATTATAAAGTATGTCAAGTGCGTGCGCTGTCGTAAAATGGCTGCTAGGTGGTTTTATAGTATTGCTTCTTAGAACCTGTCCTAAAATTAACAACCACGGTAATAGGAAAATATAAGCCTAGCAGCCATTTTACTACACTCCAGAAAGGTGATGAGTCTGAATGTGCACCATATGTCTACCTGATTCTGTCTATCATGCTGTTCACGCTAAAAAGAGGGAGCAGTTCAGGTCGAACACATTAAAACTTGAATTAAGTTAATTATCTGCAGGTGTGTGGTGGATGCGGAGGCCCTCGACCCTGATGAGCAGGTTGAGAGGAGGCAGTTGGAGGACAGAAGGTAATAATTGGGTTGGATAATTGGCCATGATGGGTGAAATCTCTGGGTCACCCAGGGTTATGAGATCACATGAATATCAAACCAATTTGATTTCCAGTAGCGTCACCCACCAAAATATATTTAGATTAAAGCTTTATGCACTAATATGGAGCTTGAAAACAGGATATGGAGTCCAGTGCTCTTTGGGCTTTCACTAGCCCCTTTAAGGAATCAAATAAACAGTAGCTTCAGGAAAGATGGGAGTATTCTTTCGTGTAGTGGTTCCCAAACTTTTTATAGTCCCGTACCCCTTCAAACATTCAACCTCCAGCTGCGTACCACCTCTAGCACCAGGGTCAGCACACTCTCAAATGTTTTTTTGCCATCATTGTATTAAACATAAGAATGAGTGTCACTTCACACGAGGCAGTTTGTGACAAAGAGCTCTTATAGGACCAGGGCACAAATAATAATAATTTTGCTCTTTATTTAACCATCTTACATATAAAACCATATTTGTTCATCATAAATTCTGAATAACAGGTTAATGAGAAGGGTGTGCATGAAAGGATGGACATAACTGCAATGTTGTGTTGCATTAGAGAGAGTCTCAGTCTTAAATAATTTCCCACACAGGCTGCCTGTATTTAGTTTTCATGCTAGTGAGGGCCGATAATCCACTCTTACATAGGTACGTGGTTGCAAAGGGCATCAGTGTCTTAACAGCACGATTTGCCAATGCAGAACGCAGCCCAATCCAGAAATTCAATTTTCACAGAACCGCTTGTTGCAATTGTTCAGATATCTGTAAGTGGACTGGAGGCATGGCATGAAAGGGATAACGAATCCAGTTTGTGTCACCCGTTTCGGGAAAGTACCTGCGTAATTGCGTACCCAACTCACTCAGGTGCTTCGCTATATCACATTTTATATTGTCCGTAAGCTTGAGTTCATTTGCACACAAAAAAATCATACAATGCTGGAAAGACCTGTGTGTTGTCCTTGTTAATGCAGACAGAGAAGAGCTCCAACTTCTTAAATCATAGCCTCAGTTTTGTCCCGCACATTGAACACAGTTGCGGAGAGTCCCTGTAATACTAGATTCAGATCATGCAGTGAGAATTTTAAAAATAAAATAAAAATGTATCACCCAGATAGGCCAGTCGTCTCATCATCATGGAAGTGGTCAGACAAGTGAAAATTATGGTCAGTAAAAATGTTTTTAAAAAGTGTCAATACTTTGCCCCTTGATAAACAGCACACTTCTGTATATTGTAAAAGTGTTACATGGTTGCTGCACATATCATTGCATAATGCAGAAAATACACAAGAATTTAGAGGCCTTGTTTGAACAAAGTTAACCATTTTCACTGTAGTGTCCAAAATGTATTTCAAACTGCCAGGCATTCCTTTGGCAGCAAGAGCCTCTCTGTGGATGCTGCAGTGTACCCAAGTGGTGTCGGGAGCAACTGCTTGCATGCGCGTTACCACTCCACTATGTCTCCCTGTCATGGTATCTGTACTGATGGCGCAAAAGCCAACACATCTTGACCACCCAAGTTAATTTGATGTCAGAAAGCTGTCCAGTACTTTAAAAATATCTTCTCCCGTTTTCCTGGTATACAGTGGTTTGCAGAAGAGGATGTCTTCCTTAAATTGACCCCCTATTAACATAAAGGACATAAACCAGTAGCTGTGTCAGGCCCGCCACGTCTGTTGACTCATCCAGCTGTAACGCATAGAATTCACTGGCTTGTATGCGAAGCAGTAATTGTTTCAAAACATCTCCTGCCATGTCACTGATGCGTCATGAACCAGTGTTTGATGAAGGCATAGGCCTTTCCCCCCAGCCATATCTGCAGCAGCAGGAAGAATTAAGTCCTCCACAATAGTATGGGGCTTGCCTGTCCTAGCCACTCGATAGCTCACCATATAAGACGCTTCTAGCCCCTTCTTAATAATGGTATCTGTTGCTTTAATAAGTCTTACTACTCAAAAGTCGTCTTAATTCTCGCTCAAAACACTAATGTGGCTTATTTTTCAAATTGGCATGTTTTGTTTCTAAATGTCTGAGCAAGAGTGAAGGTTTCATCGAGTTGTGAGATAGTACTTTTGCACATATAACACACTATGGCTGAGGAAAGGTACTACTCCCAATATAAGAGAACCCCAAATCAATGTAGTTCTCATCATATTTGTGCCTTTGATGGTCTGTTGTTCGGTGCTTTCCTGGGTAAGGGTGCAGTAGCTCTTAGGCTGCATCAGATTCACAACTGTCAGTGTCCATGCTAGCTGGGCTAACAACAAATGTAGAATTACTGATGCTAGCATTGGATGTGCTCGTGGAAGCAGAACAACTTGTGTCGTCGACAGGTGCAGATGTAGTACTGCTGGTAGTAGCAGTACTACCAGTAGAGCTGGTCCATAGAGACACATACGTGGGCCTTATTTTATTTGAACCATTTATCAATTTGAGCAAACGGAATGAGCAGCAACTACGTTTGGCTACATACAAACTGTTAGTGGAATTCCCACGAGAGAGTAACAGTTAATGTGTTTGGATGTTAATTATTTGACTAGGCTACCTGTATTTGACATTTGGTTGTTATTCCGCTGAACACTAGATGGTTCAATTTTATTTATGGCAGTGAAATGAGGCTACTCAGGCGAGAAAAAAACGTCACCCAAATGTACAGCCACGTTGGAAAATATAAAAAATGTAGTTTGAAAATGTGAAAGGCCAATATTTTTATTTGTCATACCCCCGACGGCATTGCACGTACCCCAGTTTGGGAAGACCTGCTTTAGAGAGTTTATTTTTCACACGTATGCTAAGTAGTCCAAACTCTGCCTGCCAGATATCATAACAGGGGGTGTCCGAACAGGAAAACGTCAGAAGAGGAGGGGATGAAGAGGTGGTGAATCAAATCTGGGGGCTGCTAGAGACAGCCTGCTGGGTAACATTAGTACTTTAGTATTTCTGAGTATTGCGTAAACACACTGCATTCAATACGAGTCAACAAATAATCCCATACTTGTGAGTGCATTGATTAGCCTGCATGGGGACGGAGTTTCCTGGGCCTGGCAGTCTTCCATACTCACTCTCACTCAATATCCACCATGATCAAATCACCTCAGCACTGGGAGACTGCTGACTTCATGTTTGAAAGAGCAAAATCTGTTCTGTATCTGTACATAGTGGGATGTGTTGAACTTGGTGTATAATTAAAACACCACAACCCACTTTCTTGGCTACTGTATGTATGTGTATTCTCTGGCAGGTTTGTTAAACTATTGCTCAAGATCAGTTCATGGTGAAAATAATCCCATTTGAAATCCTCAGGGAGCTATAGTAAACATACACTACGTGAGAAAAAGTATGTGGACACCTGCTCATCGAACATCTTATTCCAAAATCATTGGCATTAATATGGAGTTGGTGCCTCCTTTGCTGCTATAACAGCCTCCACTCTTCTGGGAAGGCTTCCCACTAGATGTTTGAACATTGCTGCAGGGACTTGCTTCCATTCAGCCACAAGAGCATTAGGGAGGTCGGCACTGATGTTGGACGATTAGGCAATTCATCCCAAAGGTGTTCGATGGGGTTGAGGTCAGGGCTTTGTGCAGGCCAGTAATGTTCTTCCACACCGATCTTGACAAACCATTTCTGTATGGACCTAGCTTTGCGCATGTGGGCATTATCATGCTGAAACAGGAATGGCCTTCCCCAAACTGTTGCCACAAAGTTGGAAGAGCAGAATAGTCTAGAATGTCATTGTATGCTGTAGCATTAAGATTTCCCTTCACTGGAACAAAGAGGCCAAGCCCGAATCATGACAAACAGCCCCAGACCATTATTCCTCCTCCACCAAATTTTACAGTTAGCACTATGCATTCGGGCAGGTAGCGCTCTCCTGGCATCCACCATACCCAGATTTGTCCGTCGGACTGCCAGATGGTGAAGTGTGATTCATCACTCCAGAACGTGGTTTCCCTTGCTCCAGAGTCCAATGACCACTCCAGCCGACGCTTGGCATGGTGATCTTAGGCTTCTGTGCGGCTGCTCGGCCATGGAAACCCATGTTATGAAGCTCCCAACAAACAGTTATTGTGCGGATGTTGATCCAGAGGCAGTTTGGAACTCGGTAGTGAGTGTTGCAACCGAGGACAGATGATTTTTAAACGCTTCAGCACTCAGCAGTCCCATTCTGTGAGATTGTGTGGCCTACCACTTCGTGGCAGAGCTGTTGTTGCTCCTAGATGTTTCCACTTCACAAGAACAGCACTTACTGTTGACCGGGGCAGCTCTAGCAGGAAGAAATTTGACAAACATACTTTTTTCAAAAGGTGACATCCTATGACTGTGCCACATTGACATTCACAGAGCTCTTCAGTACTGAAGACTCCTACCAAAGGTGGCTCCCCTTCCCATTCGGGTGGCGCTCGTCGTCACCGGCCTACTAGATGCCACTGATTTTTTCCTCCCCCTCCTTGTCTGTTTATTGGTTACACCGGTTGTTAATTTGGATATTAGTTGGGCTTTATTAGCCAGCCGGCCCGCCTGCTCTTTGTGTGGGATTGTTCTGTGTACTTGTCGTGCACGCATGTATGTCACGGCTGTTTCGTGTACGTGAGCTGTTTTTTGGATACAGTTTAGTTCCCCTGTGGTTTGGGGTATTTGTGTTGAGTGGCGTCTGCTTTTACACCTGGTCGGTGTATTAAAGACGTGCCTACTCTGAACTCTGAGTCTCCTGCGTCTGACTCCTTCCTCCACTAGATCCCAGACATTACAAGTACGGCCATTCTACTACCAATGTTTGTCTATGGAGATTGCATGGCTGTGTGCTCAATTGTATACACATCATGAATGAGTGTGGCTGATATAGCCGAATCCACTAATTTGAAGGGGTGTCCACATACTTTTGTATATATAGTACAACAACAGTAATAAATTGGATGACCTGCCCTAGATATTTCTGATGATATTGTCATCTCCCGAGTAACACCTGGAGTTTTTTTTATGTATGTGTTAATCCACAATCCAAACAAGTTTAAATAGGTTATTCTATCATGAGCACTTTGGGGATTTGTGCACCGAATCAAATTATAACATATTAAAAGTAATTCCTTTTATATTACAAAGACCCTTAAGCAATAACAATAAAATGTAGGGACAATGTTGCTGTGACTTTCTGGTCCCCTTGACAGTGGAAAAGTCTAGTCAGAAGTGACAGCAGCACGAGCTCTAACCACTTCAGTCAAAGCCCCAAGCCTGTGGATGAGAAGAGAGGTGATAATGGCACAACACCAAAGCTGTGAAATTAAAATGTCAAATGGGGACACAGCTAGACATTTTGGATGACTGTACTAGGCGATAAAATAAATAGTATTTGTTTCTGCAGCGTTGACGACGGTTCTTTGGCTGTCCCCATTGGATAACCTTTTTTGGTTCCAGGTAGAACTCTTTGGGGTTCCATGTAGAACCCTCTGTGGAAAAGGTTCTACCTGGAACCAAAAAGGGTTCTTCAAAGGGTTCTCCTATGAGGACGGCCAAAAAACACTTTTAGCTTCTAGATAGCACATTGAGTGTAGAGCTGAACTCTTCTGAGATGAAAAGGTGTCTTTTTCTCACTGTCACCCTCTTCTACTATCACTCTTCATCTCTTCACTTTCTCCCTCTCCCCCAAACTAAATGCCTGCTCTTCAACCGATCACTGCCCGCACCTGCCCGCCCATCCAGCATCACTACTCTGGACGGCTCTGACTTAGAATATGTGGATAAATATAAATACCTAGGTGTCTGGTTAGACTGTAAACTCTCCTTCCAGACTCACATTAAGCATCTCCAATCCAAAATTAAATCTAGAATTGGCTTCCTACTTCGCAACAAAGCATCCTTCACTCATGCTGCCAAGCATACCCTTGTAAAACTGACCATCCTACCAATCCTCAACTTTAGTAATGTAATTTACAAAATAGCCTCCAACACTCTACTCAACAAATTGGATGCAGTCTATCACAGTGCCATCCGTTTTGTCACCAAAGCCCCATATACTACCCACCACTGCGACCTGTACGCTCTCGTTGGCTGGCCCTCGCTTCACTCTCGTTGCCAAACCCACTGGCTCCAGGTCATCTACAAGTCTTTGCTAGGTAAAGCCCCACCTTATCTGAGCTCACTGGTCACCATAGCAGCACCCACTCATAGCACGCGCTCCAGCAGGTATATCTCACTGGTCAAGCCAATTCATCCTTTGTCCGCCTTTCCTTCCAGTTCTCTGCTGCCAATTACTGGAACGAACTGCAAAAATCACTGAAGCTGGAGACTCATATCTCCCTCACTAGCTTTAAGCACCAGCTGTTAGAGCAGCTCACAGATCACTGCACATAGCCAATCTGTAAACAGCCCATCCAACTACCTCATCACCATACTGTATTTATGTATTTATCTTGCTCCTTTGCACCCCAGTATCTCTACTTGCACAGTCATCTTCTGCACATCTACCATTCCAGTGTTTAATTGCTATATTGTAATTACTTCGCCACCATGGCCTATTTATTGCCTTAACTCCCTTATCTTACCTCATTTGCACTCACTGTATATAGACTTTTTTTTCTTTTTTTTCTACTGTATTATTGACTGTATGTTTTGTTTATTCCATGTGTAACTGTGTTGTTGTATATGTCAAACTGCTATGTTTTATCTTGGCCAAGTCTCAGTTGCAAATGAGAACTTGTTCTCAACTATAAAATAAAAAATAAAAAACACTGATCTTGGGCCAGATAGGAAAAAGTCAATTGGCAGAATTGTGCTGCATAGTATTTGGGTACATGGTGTGTTCAGGTTCATAAAGTGTGTGCTGTTAGTGGTCAGAGCGTTGGGCCAGTAACCGAAAGGTTGCTGGTTCAAATACCCGAGCTGAAAAGGTGAAAAATATGTTTGTGCCCTTGAGCAAGGCACTTAACCTTAATTTGTACTGCTATGGCTGCCCTGTAAAATAACATGTCACAGCACCAATCCGGTGTATGTGACAATAAAACTATTTTTTTCTTATTTTTTAACAGTAGCGGGTATGACTCAAGGTAAAAAAAAAAAATAGAGATACAAAAAATGTAAAACAACTTTGTGGAGCGTGGTTGGTCCATGTGAATAGCCAATGGGAGGTTCAGATTGAGTGACTCACGCAGTAGTAGCAGCTCCAGCCTGTCGAAGTGTGTGCTGTCTCCCTCATCTCCTGCAGGAGTTCGGTGCGAAGGTAGCCCAACTCCCTCAGACAGCCGTCATGGAAGACTCGTGTGCAGGTCCTGCAGGGGAACAGGTCGTTGGCCGTCCACACCTCACACACCTCGCACATCTCATCATTGACCGGCTGGAGGAAAAGGCAATTAAGGTCACTAGGTTAAAGGGCATACTCAAATCATAAAACTCATTGGGGTTTGATGCCTATGTAGGAGGACTGCGAGTTCTATTTCAAATCAACTAGGTGAAAGATGCATCTGTAGGTCTGTGAAATTTAAGTCACACACACACAGACTCTCAGACAGAGCAGCTTTGAATCAGATGGCACCATGATGAAGGCTAGCGGTCCTCTCCTTGAAGTTACAGTCTTGACCGGGTATTGGCTTGATTAAACAGTGAATACAAATAATTATGCACAGGAAGTTATTATTATTAGAATAATAAGTTAGATTCAATTCACTGTCTATGTACTTACCTTTTTAACCGTAGTTTTTATCCTATCATGGTCATCATCTGGACTGACCTTGTCAAACCTGGTCCTTGACAGGTGACCATAGCCAGAAGGAACCATACCTCCTCCATGCTCAATACTCAAACCTATGAATTATATCCCACAGACAGTGTGGTCTACACTCATCACATTATGAAACGGATGCAACTCAACAGTAGTTTCCAACTAGCTTGTCTTCTCATTATGAGGGAGGAATCTTATTATTCTGAAGAGGCTGATCGGAAAGGAGAAATTACTATTGGTTCTACCCAACCAGGAAGGAGGCTGAAACTGCTTTCCAATATCACAATTATAGCAGATATTTTTGTAACTCCTTGATGACTAATTATGATTTATTTTTTTTACTCTTATGCCAAGTATCCTACAGCTCCAAATATAAACAGTGTAATTTAGGTCTGATCTGTAAGTGCTATAGTAATATATGCCATTCAGCATTTTGTTGCTGCTATGGCCATCCGTTTCAGTCAGATGTTAATGTTTTATCTTTTCCTCTCCAGTCTGACCCTGGAGCTCGTATTATTGTAACATATCATTGTTAATTGCTGCAAGTAGTCCACTCTCTATTCAATTTGGTATATCTGATGAGCACCATTAGTGATAGAAAGCATAACAATCCTCTCTAAGAGTCCTATTATAACAATGTGCTCTTCCCAATAGCCCCAACCGGCTGATTGGTCATCTGGTACACTCCTGAACCCCGCCCCCATCCCTGACCACATCAGGATCCCAATTAGTTATGGTGGCCCTGGGTAGTGAGGCAGGGCCAAGGCCTCCTTTCTGAGACAGCCCGAGTACCCGCCCACACCACAGCACGCGCTCTATGAAGAGCACTTAGACAATAATTATATCGTGGCGTGGAAATAGCTGGTGTGTATTATTAGTCATTTGCACGGGATAGACATGGTATACACCGTCCAACGAAATGCTTCCTTGCTCATCTATAAATGCTTATTTCACCTATGGTAGAAAATGATAAGACTCACCATACTTAACAGTTGTTTAGGTCTCTTTTCAGTCAGAACATCAACTCAACTGGAATGCATGGGAGATAATACGGTTGCCATGGAAATTCCTTTAAAATCTCACACTCATCTTTAAAATTCCAAGATCCGGGGATTTAAAGAACAAAGTGTGGATTTAGTCAAAGTAAACCCTTTATTGTAGAATACCCTACCTGCTCTCTCTGTCCCAGTGCTATTTCAACAGGCTGGTCATCATTGGCATCTCTCTTGGGACGTACAAATGCAGGTGGGATGAGCTGATGGCCGGTCTTGTCCAGATCCTCAGGTTCCACCCCCTTCCCATCCCGTAACCTATTCCAGGCCTCCTGGTTGACCTTACACTCGTCCCTGGTGGGAGCCGGACCTGGAACAGCAGCTTGCTGGGAGGTCCCCGAGGGTCCCACTTTGCCGTCTGCCTCCCCGTGCTCCCCCTCCTCCTTTGGATTTGGTAGTGGCAAGGATTCAGCCGGCCCCTCTCCAGATCTTTCCCCCTGGTTTGTTGTGGTTGGAGCGCGTTCCTTCATGCCCTGCTGAAAGGCAGAGACGACCGAGGTGCATTTCTGCACCTGCTGCTTCTTAGACATGAGCACTCCCATTACTATAGATAGAGAGAGGGGGGGGGGGGGGGGGGGTGAGAGAGGTGTTCATTACTGCGTGCATGGCATAAATATCGGTTGAGCGATATGGTTAATTAGACTTGCCATTTTATCAAGAGTTACTATCAAACTGATTTACTGAACAACTTTGTGTGGTGTTTGTGTGCTTGCATTACATGCCTTGCTCTTAATGGTTCCATTCTCAGGCCTAGTGACATATGATCCATCACCACATTGATGAGCAGAAGCGGCTGAGCTCAATCACATCCCACTGGGCACAGATGTCAATTCAACATCTATTCCACTTGGTTCAAACATAGTTTCATTGAAATAGAAACACGTAGAAACAACGTTGATTCAACCAGTATGTGCACAGAGGGATGAAATGGAGCAGTAAACATAAACCAACAAATGAAATGGATGGGAATCGTAGAACAAAACCCAGTAATCTCCAGACAACAAACACAACACATGTAACTAACTACTTGTGCTCATTCCGCTCGGTTTATAAGTGACCATGAATTCCATTATTGAAAATGGGGCAGTTGGACTCAAGTTGATTACACGGTACTTAGAGGACACATGTTGTGATCTGAAATCCAATCCCATTCATCCAGAGTACAACAGGAGTCCTTCCGTGACTCTGTCCTTCCGTGACTCTGTCCTCTCCTGTCATTCTCCAGTTGAAGGGCTTTGGGCTTCAGTTCTTAGGGCTTTTGGTGTACTATTCCCTCCTGCTCAATGACAGGATTTGGAGGACACTCTCTCCTCACACCCATAGCCCTTTACTGATACAGCCTCCTTCTGTGGACCTCCACTAACTAGCAGCTCAGACAGACAGAGACAGATTGTGAACACAAGCTCATCAAAGTCCTCTAAGTGACAGGAGGCGATAATTATGCTGGTGTAATTAACCTCACCCAGTGATGTGTCCTTCCTCCCTTAGCTCAGAGTGTTGAGGTGATGGGGGACGGGTGATACAGAGACGCAGTGATGAGGCTTAGGAGCCAGGATGTGTCTGCGGAGCGGTCTGTCTAATGTGCTGTCTCATATTAGATGGTATTGAAATCAGGAGTAATGGCAAGGTCCAGGGTGGTCATCTTTGTTGAATCTACTCAAAATGTACTGAGGAAATATACGATTTGTCACGTGCACAGGATATAACAGGTGTAAAACAGTACACTGTAAAACAGTAAAATGTTAGCTAGTGTAAAAGGTGTTTCCAGACACTAGAACTAAGTTAAATGAAAGTGAAGAGCTTGCACTGTGAATAAGGAGAGGAAATACCATGCAGAGGATCATATAAAAACATGAGCAGGTTAAAAATAATAATAATCTCCTTTGCTCATGTCAGATATCTTCTATGATGGGAAGTCTGACTGTATCTGAGAATTGGAGCTCACATATTGCTGCAAGACTCATGGCACCCGGTTGTGGGAAGAGTCTATAGAGCTCACAGGGCATCTGAGGAAAACCACAGGGAGGATATCGCTGGCTGACCAGACCTGGCACACACACACTACCATCCTGACTACAGGGCCTGGCACCCCCTGATAGATCTAATAAATAATCTGCCTCTCATTACTAAACATCTTCCCCTGGAGCTGGAACTGCTCATAGAGAGACTGAGCAGTGTAGCAGTCCTCATCGTTGAGGTTAAAGGGGCAGTGCAATTATAAACATGATTTTCCGTTTTTTTTTAAATAATATTTCCAAATAACACTCTGAAATTGTGAAGATGACATAAAATGCCCTTTGTGTGAGCCATTTGGAGAAGAAAAAGAAAACAGAATTTCAGCCTTTTCAGGAAGGATGGAATTTTTGGCCCACATGATGTCACAATGTGATCTGATTATAATAGACCAATGACTGTTCATCTGGGTAAGGGAGTGGGCTCTAGAACATCCTATCAGCCAATCAAGGCCCTGTGTAACGTGTACACTGGGAGTCGGGAAGCAAGTACAGGGAGTGAATTTAATAATAAATAGACGAATATGGACAAAATAAGAAACATGAGCAGCGTACAGACATAAACAGAGTCAATAACGCCTAGGAAAAGAACCAACGGGAGTGACAGTTATAGGGAAGGTAATCAGGCAGGTGATTGAGTCCAGGTGAGTGATGAGGCGCGTAACGATGGTGACAGGTGTGCATAATAATGAGCAGCCTGACGACCTTGAGCGCCAGAGAGGGAGTATACGTGACAGTACCCTCTCCCTGACGCGCAGCTCCAGCCGTCGACGAGAGGTACGATCCCGGAGACCAGGAGCGAGTCGATAGATTCTGCTGAGGCCTGACAAACCAGCTTAGGCATGGAGAACCTGTCGCGCAAACTGAGGTATGGGAGCCTGAGCTAGCTGAGGCATCCTCGGTAGACATGGCAACGGACGCTTGATGGCGGAACCGGGTCTTGTAAACCTGACGAGCCAGCTGAGGCATGGAAGCCTGATGAGCCAGCTGTGGCATCCCCGATTTCTCCGGTACCTTGACCCGAAATCACCTACACTAACAAAAAAAATAACACAAAACACTCCCCGATGCTCCGCTTTGGTGAGGCGTTTTTCTGTAACATGTTCACTGGGAGTCGGGAAGCAAGTATAGGGAGTGAATCATTTAATAAATAAATGAACATGGACCAAACCAAGAAACACGGGTAGCATACAGACATGAAACAATAATGCCTAAGGAAAGAACCAAAGGGAGTGACATAGGGAAGTTAATCAAGCAGGTGATTGAGTCCAGGTGAGTCTGATGAGGCGCAGGTGTGCATAACGATGGTGGCAGGTGACTGAATGGGGGTTTTAACTTATTTATTTTTCTTGTGGAGGCAAGTTGAAGCTGACAAGTTGGTCAGTGCTTTGTACCATAAAGGGAATTGAGAAATATTCCACTGGTTGTCTAGCAGGTCTGCTAAACCAAAGCTTTTGCCAAGTAACTGTCACAAAATAATATACTTCCCCTCACACTTGGCTGGTGTTTTAGTAAGAATGTTTTACACGAATCTTACCTCATGAGACACTCAGAATGTGTAGCCCATGATCCAGAATTTACTCCAGTGAAAACGGCATTTATTTACAAAAGGGGATAAAGACTCGATATGTCTAAGATGGCAACAACCTTTATCTTTTGGCCCACATACTACAGCTCAGGCTAAATCAAGAGAAATATGTAGGGGATGAGTGCTGTGGTTCCGTCAGGCTGGCTTCTCACTCGTTTCCTACAGGAGCAGCTGGGTCAGACCACTCTGAATGATTTAAATGCCCCTGGATACTTTTGGGGGGTGGGGGTGGATGGAGCGGAAAACATGGCCACTCCTTGGGGCCGGACCTGACATACATGCACGGTAGAGAGAGAATCCCAGTCTGAATGAGCTGCACTGTGACAGCCTGAATATTCTTCCACTAGGTCTTGAGATATGGGTTTCATTCTAGGCCCTTTTATTGGCACTTGTATCTTTCATATTTTTCTGTTTAACAAGACCCGTAATACCTATGAAGAACTTGTGGATCCAAGTGTGGATTGTTTTCTACCGAAACTTCTGAATCAGTTTGATTAGCTTGTTAATTTTAACTAAGACCTCAAACTGTGTTTGCGCTCTGTAGAAGCAAGGCACCCAATGGTGGTGAACAAGATGGATGACGCTCACTGCACCGTCTTGGTGTAGTTAAATATTGATAATTTTGGAGGAAGATAAGAGCACCATGGTGCTCTTTAAATCCCTCTGATCTAGCGCTCACTCCCAGTAATCCTGTATGTAGGCTGTCTACACTCCACTGGTCCACACATGATCTATCAAAACGAGACTATGTCTGGCACTGCCAGGCAGCTCTGATGGGAGTTCTTGGGTGTTATATAGAATCTAGTTTTGTCCCGCAGAGACATTTTTGGCAAAGACAGAGCATATGCCAAACAGGAAATGAATCGTGGACTGGAATTAGAATGGGTTGAATCCTGTGAGCCGTGTATCAGGGGCAGATCAGGACACCTTGGTTCTCCATTAGTATTCAGTCTGACACCTCCTCTGCACAGGTCTCTAAACACGTTTTATGTGCCTAAAGTCATACCGTATAACAAAAATAAATCATGACATCTGTGATGGAAACAGGAAGGGTCGGTACAGTTTTATAAATGTCGAAAGACAATTTATTCGTTTGACACAGTGGGATCTTTTTGTGCCTGTAAAATTATTTATGCGACAAATTGAAGTGGAAACGATTTCTTGCTAAATATTTGATAGAATAACCATCATGTAAAGGCAAAGTTGCGGTCATCCCACTAGGCACAGACATCAATTCAACATCATTTCATTAAAACGATGTGGAAACAAAGTTGATTCAACCAGTGTGTGCCCACTACAATTTGAAAAAGCATGCAGTTTATTAGGCTACAGATGAAAGTTAGAATGAACTTCACAGGGTGGTGAAAGTGTATGGTGATGAGCTTGATGCTCCTTACCAATAAATATCTAGGGTCATAATTTGTATGCAATGACATCATGTGTCTCTCTGTGTGTGTTTCCTCACAGTCCCTGCCATTCCATGAGATGTTGTTTAATCCGTTATTTAATAAAGGTCATTTTGCTATTAGCTTGAGTAATTGGAGATGGGAGTGAACTTATGCCTTGAGAGCATGCGCAAAAACCTGATTGGGTAAGTTTGCCCTTTATTGCAATAGTTTGTGACAAAACCATCAATAGATTGCATTTTCCAATGGAAACATTGAGTTTGTTTTTATTTGGTACATGAGAACTTATCAAGAGTGGTTTTTATGTGCACTGTCGTCACACACAGCCTTTTATTTGCAACAAGTCAGGTCGATGGAAACAAACCTCTGCTGGGAAAAATTTGATCCCCCCCCCCCCCCCCCCCCCCATGCAGATTTTCTATAATATTCACATGAAAATCTGTCACAAATTGGATGGAAACCTAGCTACTGTGGAATGTCATCCAAGTTTAGCGCCTACATGATTTTTTCTTCTTCCTGCATTATACAAACTGGTGGATTTAAAAGATTAGTTCAAGGAATCCATTTTCACAGTAAGGCTTGAGGTTCTAGGTCTGACTAGAGTTGTGACATGTTTCTCTTCACAGGTCCATTCTGGGTATGTGCTGATTAGAATCCCAACCAGTCCTCCTTTTCATGCTGGGATCATTGGGGGGCGGCACAAAGCGCCAAAGATCTCATCCACGGACCCACAGAGCAAAGACCTGGAACTAATTACACTAACAAGTTCGCCAATGAGCAGAATCGTTTACAAAACGTACACAAACACAACCACACACACTGGTAAGCATACACAAAAATGGCAGAGACAACGGTTTCTTTTTGGAAACACAGACCATCAGGCAGAAGCTGTATGATCACATCTGTGTGAGGCACACTGCCATAGTTCTCTGTGCATGTAGAGAATGACTGAGACCAAATATCCTTGCCCTGCTGGGACTCCTCATCTCTGGTACACCGAGAACACCTCTTCTCTTCTCTGTCCTAGAACCCAACAAAGACACCCAGCGGGCTGACAACTGTTTGGTTGGTCCCAAAAACAAATTCTGTTTGTGTGCTGTCCATGGTGCACAGACAGAGGCGCCTGGAAGTAGAGGAATTTAAATCCAAATGCATCCTTAGAGAGGAGCTCCTATGTTTGCATTGACAGGCTGCCAGGCAAGCAGAAAAGCTGTGCCAGTCAATACACTGAGGCTGAGAGAAGCGGACAATGGTCACTGTGAGAACGGCAGAGGAACATGCACAAGCTGCAGGGATCTGTCGCAGGCTGTTGAGCATGACTCAGTCCAGTGATCCAGAACTCCCTAGGTACAGGACCTGTGTTGACCCCAGGATTACCACAGGATGGGACATACTACCTGGGGTAGTATTTAACTCTGTTGCTCTGTTCTGCTCTGTTGCAGGTAGCCTACATAGTGGGACATGATTCAGCCTTTGGTCTTGAGGAATAGCAGGATGTTATTTCCCCCACCCACACGACTAACTCCTTTTCCTGCCACCATTAATTGAAGTGAGCCATCCTACACTGCCCAAAGAGAGGTTATGATGCACAAAATGATCAAACGTGGCTAGGATCTACCCCCCAGCTGAGTGCCGACCTAAATCGGCTGTGAAACGTGCTGTATTCCAGCCAGTATAAGTGGAACGATTCCAAATATTTTTCAAATGAACTGTCAGTATGCCAACATTCCATACAAACAATGCAGTCAATCAACAGCCATACAGTAGCTGAAATCAGTTGATGATAGGACTTAATGCAACAAGTACTGATATTTTAGCAAAACACTCACATTGAGACATTTATGGTCTGTTTACATATATTTTAGAGGCTATTTATATTGGTATAAAACCAGTTTAATGTATTTATGATCATATGACAATATTTTAGGATGACAGTAATTATATTACACAATCTCTGATATACATCAGATGCCTTACTTTCAAGTTCCTGCATAAGAAAAAGCAAGATTGCATCACCTATGCCACAACTACCATTCATTCAAATTAGACTGGTTTGGATTTCTCCCTGGCCACAATGGCTGCCATTTTCATATCATTTTGGAAATTGGGGCCATAGCCACTCTAGTAATTAAATAGGATATCTGTGGTTTCACCCCTATAGCACACACATAGCGTTGCGAAGGCCTTGCTGACACCAGGTCACTATATCCAGCCTATGAATGTTTAGTTTAAAAACACAGCCATCAATCATTGGCAGATGAAGAAAAATGCTATAGCCTAGCTCCTGCAAATCACCCGAGAAGCCTTTTCGTCATGCATTAAATTAAATGCAACTCTGAAATGTGTTATGCAACAATTTTGCTGTTGGTCTGTATGCCATATTGAAAATAAATGGAATTTACCTGAGATAAAATCGGACAACTCTCCACCGTGATTTGGGACTTTTTTTCCTTGTGTCTCACGAACAGCTACCCAGCATTGCAAGGCTTCGATTGAATGAAAAGTACGCGTTTAGCCTACTCAAAATAGCCTGGATTCCACAAATATATACTGCAAATGTGACACGAATGACCTATTCCGTCAGAGTCCGTCAAAACGCTGACGTGAACAGCTCCAGTGCTGAAATATTTTTCTTGACACTTGCACGTGTGGAGAGCGACAGTGCAGCTCCGCCAAGAGGAACGCGCCCTTGAAAATACAGCCGTATGCACAGCACAGTTACAGCCAGAATAAAGAACCATGAAGCAAGTGCTATGCACTAATCACACCCACACTAACACGCCTTGCTAGTCAATCGAAAGCATCGAGGAGCTAGATAACTTGTAGGCTACTAAATCTACCTTCTTGATTGGCCGGGACCAGTTCTAATAAAATGAAGTTTGCGCCAGGATACACTTATAGCCAATAACCTCCCAGAAAGGTTGAGAACGTCATGGAATGTGGAGGCTTTCACAGCCCTCACTCATTGCTCTCATGGATCAATACCATCAACTCAAAACAACATGATGCAATCTGGAGATTTAATGGAAGCCTATAGAACTATCTGTTGACACACAGTTCGGGATACTCATCGGTACAGCACAAGACATGCAACCAAAGGACTCTTCACAGTCCCCAGGTCCAGAACAGAGGCTGGGAAACTCTCTGCCACCCCTGGTAACTCAAGCTAGCAATAAAAACAGTTTCAAACCAACAGATAAAATAACACTTTACTGCACAAAGGGGCCTGGAGAGACACAGCCATATATATATATATATATATATATATATATATATATATATATATATATACACACAATGTATTAGACCTAGATATTGTGTGTATATGCTGACATGTAGGCTGTGTGATGTTTTAAAATGTATGGATTTCAGTCCTAGACTAATATGTTCTGTACTGTGGATTATATCATGATTCATGTGGACCTCAGGAAGAGTAGCTGCTGCTTTTGAAGCTGCTAATGGGGGATCCTAATAAATACCAAATAGTTCAAATTGAAGTTCAGGCATCTTCCAAATTCATTGGAAATGATATTTAGACACATTCAATTGCAGTACTGCACATTTGAACAGAGAAGAAATTCAAATGAATATCATAAATTGTCGTCCTTGTGCCTGAACACTCAGCTTTAAAAGCCCTCAGTTTCTGAGCACATCACTTCACTAAGATTGTCCTTTCTACATATGGACGGGAGTGTTTGGACAGTGAAGCAAAATTTTTTCATCTGGCTCTATATTCCAACATTTTAGATTTGAGATGCATTTTGTTGGATGCATTTGAGGTTTGTTTTGGATTATCTTTAGCCCAAAAGGAACTGAATGTTGAAAAATATTGTAGTATTTTGGAGTCACTTTTGTCATAAGTAAGAATAGAGGATGATTCTGAACACTCCTACATTTGTGTGGATGCTACCATGATTATGCATAATCATGAATAATGATGAGTGAATTTACAGAGGCACAAAGATCATACAAATGCTAAGCTCCCCTGTTATTGGAAATGGGTTAGTTAGCATGTTTTGGTGTAGCCTCTAACCTTTATCAGCATTATCAGGATTCATTTATAAATTGTTCATAAACATTATCTACTCACTTAAAAATAAATTACTTACTTACTCAGTTACTATTGGACAAAACATAACACAAAACAAACTGCAAAATGCATCCAATGAGTTTGTAGAGTCACAAGCTTGATGTAGTCATTGCGGGCAAGGAATATGGGACCAAATACTAACAGCTTTTGACACCCTTTAAGTGACTAGTTTCCTTTACACTGATCGGCTGGGATGGTGCAATGGAACAAATCATTAGCAGTTCATCCACAATGCAATAGCATTTTCCATTAGCATTAATTTGGCTGGATTTAGGAGAATAGCCTTGGCTGCTTTTCATGCACCCTAATTAACAAATGCCCCAGCACCATACCAGAGACAGGGTGTCACAGTCTCCTATCCCCTTTCGTTCGCACCCGTACGTACCCTCCATAGATATGGTAATTGTTGCATTGCCTTATGGTTGAGCCAAGATTGATGTGAGTGACTGATATGCTTTCTTCCTTTGTCCTTTTCTTATACAGAACATCAACTCAAGTATGAACCCTTACAAAGCCTTTCATTCTTCAGTGTCCTTGCCATCTGCGATCCTTGTGACCTTGTCACTGTTACACTGTAGATGGAATTTCCTGAATGATTGACTGCTCAGGATTCAAACCAACATAATGAAAAGCACATCCACGCTCTCGCTCTGTTCAAAAGATGATTCATAAAATAAAAATGTAATTCAATGACCTGTTTTATCAAACAACCCCAAAACATGAATTCATCAAAGGGCAATTCAAGGCTTTCATCTGTTGTATACCATGCAAATAAATTAAGATTTAGAGAGCACAAAAGAGAGCTGGCTATTATCCAAGTTGTTTTAAATTGGAGATTTTCAAAGGTTATAAAAATATTTCAGTGTCTCCAGATTGATCTTCTTTAATTCCCTTTTTGTTCAAGCTGGACTGTTGCATTACAATTACTGATATGCCCACAGCCTCTCCTTCCAAGTGCAGTTACACTGTATCTGTATTTGGTCCAAGACAGCTGAGACAACGATACCTATCAGGGTTCTTTCACAGTGTACTCTTCATCAAATCAGCTCACACTGCCAAACAGTGTCCGTCAGAGACTTAAACGGAATGTTTAGAGGCCAAATGTGCTGCCGCAGGGAGATTGTTCCAGATCATTGTGAGTTATGATTTAAATATTAACCAAAAAAAACTTTGTTTTTCAGAGAATATGGGGGATTTTCTTTTTTCTCTTCAGTTCAACGCAGTCCCCATCAGAGGACCATCAAAACTCAATAACAGAGTGAGCAGACAGTATAGGAGGAAAAGTGAGTTTAGAACTGACGTGGTGCTGTCAAACCTATTTAGTCGAACATGATTCAATCATGTAACCGGAGGCTGTACAGCATAATACTTTAAGTGCAATGCTTCACTATAGGGAAACTCCCAACCTTGGCGGTTGGTCTTTCTTCTCTTTTCAAATAGCTACGATAGAATATTCTAGTAGTGCAGGGGTTTACACAAAAGAGATAGAACCCTATGGGTTTACACCCCTCCAAAAATAATCAACAACCTATATATGACTGACCCTGGAGTGTGTCATTCTCTGAGATAACATTTAGCCTCCTTCTTTCTAAACTGGGTTAAAACGGTCCTTCATGGTTTGATAGGATTTAAAATAGAAACTTATTTGTGCATCCCGATGTTACTGTATTGTGTTGATATTTACTAAATGAACTAAAGTTTAAAAAAAAAAATAATGTTTCTTAACTGCGTTGTTGGTTAAGGGCTTGTAAGTAAGCATTTCACTGTAAGGTCTACCTACACCTGTTATAGTCGGCGCATGTGACATACAAATTTGATTTAAACATGAATAGGAGGCGGTTGTAAAAGTATAGTGATGTATGTTGATGACAGGACTGTAGGACAGGACCACCTTACCAGACATAATAGAATGTAATGGTAATTGGATTAGGGTCCTAATGCTGAAACGCGATAGAGACTACTACAGTCAATGGTCTCCGTCATTCAGGTGTCTGAATCACATTTATTCACACTATAGGCACTGAAGCTAAAAACTACAGACTATACTTTAAAACACTTTAAGCTACATTGTAGCTAATATACAGTTGAAGTCGGAAGTTTACATACACTTAGGTTGGGGGCATTAAAACTCGTTTTTACAACCACTCCACACATTTCTTGTTAACAAACTAGTTTTCGCAAGTCGGTTAGGACATCTACTGTGTGCATGACACAAGTCATTTTTCCAACAGTTGTTAACAGACAGATTATTTCACTGTATCACAATTCCAGTGGGTCAGAAGTTTACATACAATAAGTTGATTGTGCCGTTAAACAGCTTAGAAAATTCCAGAAAATGTCATGGCTTCAGAAGTTTTTGAGTCAGTTAGAGGTGTACCTGTGGATGTATTTCAAGGCCTACCTTCAAACTCCATGCCTCTTTGCTTGACATCATGGGGGAAAAAAATCAAAAGAAATCAGCCAAAAGAATTATAGACCTCCACAAGTCTGGTTCATCCTTGGAAGCAACTTCCAAACATCTGAAGGTACCACGTTCATCTGTACAAACAATAGTACACAAGTATAAACACCATGGGACCACGCAGCCATCATAGCGCTCAGAAAGGAGAAGCGTTCTGTCTCCTAGAGATGAATGTACCTTGGTGCGAAAAGTGCAATTCAATCCCAGAACAACAGCAAAGGACCTTGTGAAGATGCTGGATGAAACAGGTACAAAAGTATCTATATCCACAGTAAAAGTCCTATAAATCGACATAACCTGAAAGGCAGCTCAGAAAAGGAAGAAGCCACTGCTCCAAAACCGCTATAAAAAAAGCCAGACTAACATTTGCAACGGCACATGGGGACAAAGATCGTACCTTTTCAAGAAATGTCCTCTGGTCTGATGAAACAAAAGTAGAACTGTTTGTCATAATGACCATCGTTATGTTTGGAGGAAAAAGGGAAATGCTTGCAAGCCGAAGAACACCATCCCAACCGTGAAGCATGGGGGTGGCAGCATCATATTGTGGCGGTGCTTTGCTGCAGGAGGGTCTGGTGCACTTCACAAAATACATGGCATCATGAGGGAGGACAATTATGTGGATTGGATATATTGAACAAACATCTCAAGACATCAGTCATGAAGATAAAGCTGGGTCGCAAATGGGTCTTCCAAATTGACAATGACCCAAGCATACTGGCTTAAGTGGCTTAAAATGGCTTAAGGACAACAAAGTCAAGGTATTGGAGTGACCATCACAAAGCCCTGACCTCAATCCTATGGAAAATTTGTGAGCAGAACTGAAAAAGCGTGTGCGAGCAAGGAGGCCTACAACCTGACTCAGTTACACCAGCTCTGTCAGGAGGAATGGGTCAAAATTCACGCAACTTATTGTGGGAAGCTTGTGGAAGGCTACCAGAAACGTTTGACCCAAGTTCAACAATTTAAAGGCGGTGCTACCATATACTAATTGAGTATGTAATCTTCTGACCCACTGGGAATGTGATTAAAATACATAAAATCTGAAATAAATCCTTCTCTCTACTACTATTCTGACATTTCACATTCTTAAAATGAAGTGGTGATCCTAACTAACTTAAGACATGGAATTTTTACTAGGATTAAATGTCAGGAATTGTGAAAAATAGTTTAAATGTATTTGGCTAAGGTGTATGTAAACTTCTGACTGTATATAAAATCTAAGAGAAACAATGTAACAGGATGATGTGCAATGGGGTAAATGTATATATACACACGTATGTGGACCCCCCCTTCAAATTAGTATATTAAGCAATTTCAGCCACACCCGTTGCTGACAAGTGTATAAAATCAAACACAGAGCCTATGCAAACTCCAAAGACAGACATTGGCAGTAAAATTGCATTTCTGAAGAGCTCAGTGACTTTCAACTTAGCACGTCATAGGATGCCACCTTTCCAACAAGTCAGTTCTTCACATTCTTGCCCTGCTAGAGCTGCCCCGGGCAACTGAAAGTGCTGTCATTGTGAAGAGGAAACATCTAGGAGCAACAACGGCTCAGTCGCAAAGTGGTAGGTCACACAAGCTCACAGAACTGGACCGCCGAGGGCTGAAGCGTGTAACACATAAAATCATCTGTTCTCAACATTCAAAGCCAAGTTCCAAACTGCCTCGAAACAACGTCAGCACAAGAGCTGTTCATCAGGAGTTTAATGGAAGGGGTTTCCATGGCCGAGCAGCCGCACACAAGCCTAAGAACACCTTGCGCAATGCCAAGCGTCGGCTGGAGTGATGTAAAGCTCATCGCCATTGGACGCGGGTACAGTGGAAATGTGTTCTCTGGAGTGAGGAATCACGTTTCACCATTTGGCAGTCCGACGGACTAATCTGGGTTTGGCGGATGCCAAGAGAACGCTACCAGGCCGCATGCATAGTGCCAACTGTACATTTTGGTGGATGAGAAATAATGGTCTGGGGCTGTTTTTCATGGTTCGGGCTAGGCCTCTTAGTTCCAGTGAAGGGAAATTTTAACGCCACAGCATAAAATGACAGGCTAGACTATTCTGCTTTTCCAACATTGTGGCAAGGACCTTTCCTGTTCAGCATGACATTGCCCCCATGCACAAAGCAAGGTCCATACAGAAATGGTTTGTCGAGATCGGTGTGGAAGAACATTACTGGCCTGCACAGAGCCCTGCCCTCAACCCCATCGAATGCTGCCTGCGAGCCAGGCCTAATTGGCCAACATCAGTGCCCAACCTCACTAATACTCTTGTAGCTGAATGGAAGCAAGTCCCCGCATCAATGTTCCAACATCTAGTGGAAAGCCATTCCAGAAGAATGGAGGATGTTATAGCAGCAAAGAGGGTAGCAACTCCATATTAATGTCCATGATTTTGGAATGAGATGTTTGACGAGCAGGTGTCCACATAATGTTGGCCACGTACTGCAATGTTTCCAAACCCTGGTCCTCCAGTACACATGTTCGTTGTAACTCGGTACAAAACATACCTCATTCAACTCATTGAGGGCACGATGATTAGTTGACAAGTTGAATCAGGTGTGCTTGTCCAGGGTTACAATAAAAATATGTACTATTGAGGGTACTGGAGGACCAGGGTTGGGGAACACAGGTGTAGTGTATATGTTGGAGTCAGTCCATGGCATAGCGCAAAATGCAGTGCAGAGAGCAATGTGCAGTCCAGGATGAAAGTGCATGGTGCAGAGTTTGTGTATGAATAGTGAAAAGCCTATAAGTGGGAAGATCAAAGTGGACCAGATGGCCGGTTAGTAAGGTTCACGGCGCGGGGGAAAAGCTGTTAAGGTGGCGGGAGGTTTTTGTTGTGATTGACCTGAACAGTTTGCCAGAGGGGGGAGTCTTCTGAAGAGGGAGGGCTTGGAGTGAAAGAGGTCGGCGAGGATCTTTCCTGCAAGCGTCCTTTTCCTGAAGGGCAGGACCTCGATAGAGTGCAGGTGCAACCAATGACCCTCTCAGCAGATCGGACAATCCTTTGCAGTTTGCCCTTGGACCAGGCACACGCATTCCCAAACCAGACATTGATCGAAGAGGTGAGAATGGACTCAAGGATGGCTTTGTAGAACCAGATCAGTATCGTCTGAATTTCTTCAGCTAATTCAGTAGAGTCTGAATTTCTTCAGCTGGTGCAAGAAGTGCATCATCTGGTGTGCCTTTGTGACTGATGTAATGTTGTCCTCCTCCTTGAGGGAGATGATGGTCCCCAGGAATCTGAATGATTCAACCATACTTACAGCTGAGCCATAGATTATTTTCATTTATTATGTAGGGGAAAAGGCATTGAGATCTAGGTCTCATTTGCAACAATGCAGAAAAGAAAATTATACACAATTTAAAAACACAAAATTAAATATCAAATATTACATACACAATCAAACATGTATCAATATGCTACCTGAAGACAATCCCCATTTCCACGGTTTTGATAATGTTCAGCTCCAGGTTATTGAGCTGGTCCTCTGTAGCTCAGTTGGTAGAGCATGTCACTTGCAATGCCAGGAAAGTGGGTTTAATTCCGGGGACCACCCATACAGAAAATGTATGCATGCCTGACTAAGTTACCATGGATGAAAGCATATATTATACTACTGTGACTGCACCAGGAAACTATCCGGCCAACCTCTCTCCAGTATATAGACTCATCACCGTTAGAGATAAGGCAAATCAAGGTGGTGTCATCTGCAAATTTGAGTAGCTTGACAGATGCGTACAGTGATTGGGGGGGGGGGGCACGCAACCCTGTTGCACCCCTATGCTGAGTGACAGAGACATCACTACATTGCTTTAAGCACACAAGCACTGGTCAGAGCCTAGGATCCTAGGAGTGGTTAATTAGTCTGTGGCTTAACATTCACAATCAAGCAACATAGCTTGACTAATATTATGGATGATAAGAGATGTTGCTTCTTGTAGAGATAGGACCAGTTATCTTACGCAATGCATAGATACCGACACTAATGTATTAAACAAATAATTGACTGGTTGAGTTTGCTAGATGAAATCTATCGATGGTGCCTCCTGCTGAGCAGTCGATTGCAATGCTTTACGGCCTCTGATTGGAACCAAGTCAATAATTCACATACGAGGGAAGAAACCCTGCGGAATGGTGCTTGTCTCCTCTTGGGTAGGAACAGTTCAATCTTGAGGTTTTGACCCTTGCATTTTACAGCTTATACCTTAAAAGGGCAACTACGCCACTTTCAACCTCATATTCATGAAAACCAGTGTCTACATGTGAAAACTGCACATTTTTAAGTTTGGTAGAAAACATTTTAAAAAAAGTTCTACCCAATGACATCAAAAGTTATATTTTAAAAACAGTGGTTTTCAAACACTGAAAATCACGATGACATGGGGAGCAAGAAAATACCATCCCTCTGGCTATAAACTCATTGCAGGTTTTGAAAATCACTGTTTTTCTTACTTTTATTCCTATCGTGGGATGTCACAGAAGCATTTTTCACAGATAGCGTCATTTTCACAGACACTGGTTTGGTGCTGGAGATAATGAATATGAGGTTGAAAAGTGTCGGAGTTGGCCTTTAAGGCTAGGTGACGGCGCATCAGTAGTAATGTGAGCTAAGCCAACAGTGTGGACCTGCCAAACAGTCATTATGGACCACAAGACATCCATTAGGACCAGTGAGACGGCCAGGCAGAACCGCTGACAGCCTTGAGCAATGAATTTAATTAAATGTGTCACAGGTTTCTGCCTATTTATGGCACAGCTGGAGTACAGAGGACAGGCTGTAATGCTGGTGAGCACAGCAGGAGATTTATATAATTTAATCTCCCCTGATAAAAAATAATTAGACCAAACAATATTTCAAAACCTAGACACTATGATGTGTAGCTTGCCAAGAGGAAAAATAAATATGAAAAAATCTTAAATGCAGATAAATGTGATATATACACCGACCTGTCAAAAATATGGGCGGAAAAAGAGAAGAAAGCTAAATGCAATTGAACAGATCAGCTGGAGGGTCTAATTCCCACCTGGGAAATGCTGTGCTAAGGGGATTCATGTTTGATGTTTTGTTGAGGCAATCAATTACTTTTTTTGTATTTACACAGTCTTTTCGGTCATGACTCTTGGGTCCCTTGTGGCTCAGTTGGTAGAGCATGGTGCATGCAACGTCAGGGTTGTGGGTTTGATACAATTCCCATGGGGGACCAGTACAACAAAAGTATGCACTCACTACTGTAAGTCACTCTGGACAGGAGTGTCTGCTAAATGACAAACATATAAATGTCCAGCTGTGTGTACATCGCATAGCCCTACATTAAGTTGATGGATATTGATTATGCCGGAATGAGGACATTAGCACCAATGAAACATATGGTTTTCAGAAATGGGGCATCGGGGAGAGTATCTGCCACATCTCTACCTGAGAGAGAGAGAGAGAGAGAGGGGGGGGGGGGGGGGGGGGGGTTGTGTTTGTACAATGTAAATCAAGTTAATGCTTCCTCTCTAAAATGTACACTGTCAGAGAGGAAGCATTAACTTGACTAGCAATGAACCATCTGAAGAAATGCAATTAGCAGTTTACATTATAGATAAGACTATCAAACTGTGTACAGTAATGCTTCATCTGGAAATGTGTCATGATTATTCTACAAACCATTAATAGTGTTCAAGCATTTTTCATATTTATTTCTGTGTCTGGATGATGAAAGTGAAAGAAACTCTTTGTCATTACAGTTGCGTGATACAATAAATCCACAGGCATTTGGTACATATTTATTTGAAAGCAGAAAAATATTTTTTTGTTTTGTTGAGTTTACAGACTTAAGACAAAAAGTCGACTGAAAACGTGCTACTTTCATAAGTATATTTAAAAAAACCTGCTGAGATTAAATGCATAGCTGCAGAGGAACGCATATCTAGTCTTGACAATTAGCATGATTGCGTCGCATTTCCTCCTATGAAAGTGTGAATTTAATTAGAATGGATTCTAATTCAAATTGATTTCACTAGGATATTTTAAAGCAGGAATCCCTCATGGTGAAACTGCCACGTCTGTTTGTGATATTGCAACGACAGAGAAGTTACTTCAAACAACCAACAATGTTTTATTTTCCTTCTGACATCACTGCACACATTTACCACCATGCTGGATGCTCCTCAGTTCCATTAACAAAACAAAAACAGAAAGTGCTCGGGCGAACAGTGGCACTGTTTCCCTAATGCCGATTTCAGCTTTAAGTATTCCGTTAATTTAATAGATCTGCTGCCTCAAGCAGTAATAAGTAAAACAGGATTACTAACAAAATAGATATGCACACAGCTGAAAACTGTGGCTGACAGCAGCCTGACAAAACCTCAACATGAGAGGATCTCTGCTGATAAAAGAGGAGAAAGAGATGAGCAGAGAATGGCCACCTCTGACTTCATTCCTCTTATTTTCCAATAGGGTAGTTCATTGTTAATTTGTCTTTTAGCAATATATCTATGATTTACTGTGAGGGCACTTCACTGAAGAGTAACTTCATAAAAGTTGGACAGTAATGAATTGAAAGTGCATTAGCTTTAGAGTAAGGAGAAAGAAGGCCCCTTCTGTCTGCCAGACAATCACTCAGATGTCAAATATAAATAGTGTTGACGGCACAAAAGGAATTCCATCTTACCGTGGCAGTAATCCAACAAACCGCTTTACAGCACTTCTTCCTGTAAAGGAAATAGGTACAACCAGAACCTGATGTTGTGGTGCACTGAGCATTCAAACTTTCAAAGCATCAGAGGGAACATCTCCTGCCAGAGTGTTAAGACCACACATGTGACAAAGCCTGTCTGCACTGCTTTCCATTGCATGCTATTTGCAACCAATTGAAGGCTGTCTAATTACTGGACTCCTCTCATTTGCTGATAAGGATTTGGGTGTGGCCGCCCAGAGGAAGGAGCTCCATGGAGTGGACACCAGGGCTGCGTTCATTACATTTTTACGTTCTGGAACGTCAAATTGACCAGAAATTGTGCTGTACTGAACGACGAGTTGAAAACGGGGAAGGGTTGGGTTGTGGAATGCTGTCAGCACGCTGTCAGCCATTTCCCTTTAAATACGTCACTTATTACTTCAAGCCACACCCACCAAAGGGGACCAAACGTACCTCAAAGTCCGTTTAAGAACATTTTGGTGGAAACGTGTCGTTCAGTACACCGTACCACAACATAGCAAACGTTCAAGCTAACTGAGCGCACCTACAGTAAACACTTCCTTGTATGTAAAGAGAAAATAAATGACTCTTTACTTGGTCTTGGTCTGTTCATTTTCATATTTGCCAGCTCAAGCAGATTTTTAGTACCTTAGAGGATTTCGCCGCTAATGAACATCATAGCATAGTCTTGGCATTGTTACATTGGCCTCACAACCACAAGGCAGAAACTGTACCCTATTACAGTGCCCTATTTACCAGAATATATTTGAACTTTGTATGTCCTTCCAAATGAACATAAAAAAGAAATCACTATAATGTTGAATAAATCAACACAACAAAATATAGGCCTACTTTAATAAGTGGTCAACAAATTACTGTTGCGTAAGGGAATATGTGACATAATTTGGAGGTAATGCTTGAAAACTGAGAGCTGCAGGGGAAAATCTACCATCTCACTGATCTAATTACCCTCTTCCGCACATCCTCACAAATTACTGTACGGCTGTCTACCCAAATCACCAGTTGGATAAGTAAAAAGTGCCTCTCTCCATGGCAGCATGACACCTTGCAAACAGAGAGATGGAGAGATGATCTCATCAACTCACTGCGCTCAAGTTTGTTTTTGTTCAGATTCAGCACCAATGAACCCAGCTGTGCTTCCTGCGATTGCGGAAAGATGGGCGCAAGGTAAAGATAAAGATATACATCCATCACATCCAAACTGCAGGCGTCACCGCTCCAGCCATGATGCTCTAATGTACTTGAGTCAGAAAGACAGGCTCAGCTTGCATGCATAATTGATTTCGTCGCTGGGCCAGATTAAAGATGGGCATGCTTTTGTGCGCGATGAGAGGCGGAAAATGTTTTCCCTTTGGCCCTAATGTGAAAGGAAATGGACTGCCACTTATCAGAGATGCACTGTTATGAATGCCTTGTTTGTTGGTTCAACTCATCCTGTTGTCGGCATGGATACAGTGTGAAAAGAGAGGGTGAGACAAAGTGAGGGGAGAGGTCAAGAGTCTGAATCTACAGTGAGCTCCAAAAGTATTGGGTCAGTGACACATGTTTTGTTGATTTGGCTCTGTGCTCCAGCACTGTGGATGTGAAATGATACAATGACTATGAGGTTAAAGTGCAGACTGTCAGCTTTAATTTTAGGGTATTTTCTTCCATATCGGGTGAACCGTTTAGACATTACAGCACATTTGTAGTGAATAAGGATGAGTGGGGGTACGATATTTGAGCATCTTTTGAGAGTTTTTCTCACTCATTATTCACGATTCATTCAAGACTCAGGATTCATACAGTCTTGAAGGAGTTCCCACATATGCTGAGCACTTGTTGGCAGATTTTCCTTCACTCCGCGGTCCAACTCATCCCAAACCATCTCAATTGGCTTACAGTTGGGTTATTGTAGAGGCCAGGTCATCTGATGCAGCACTCCATCACTCTCCTTCTTGGTCAAATAGCCCGTACACAACTTGAAGGTGTGTTGGATCATTGTCTTGTTGAAAAACAAATGATAGTCCCACTAAGCACAAACCAGATGGGATGGCGTATCACATGCTGGTTAAGAGAGCCTTGAATTCTAAATAAATTACAGACTGTGTCACCAGCAAAGCACCCCCACACCATCACACCTTCTCCTCCAAGCTTCCCGGTGGGAACCACACATGCGGAGATCATCCATTCACCTACTCTGTGTCTCACAAAGACATGGCGGTTAGAACCAAAAATCACACATTTTGACTCATCAGACCGAAGGACAGATTTCCACCGGTCTAATCTCCATTGCTCATGTTTCTTGGCCCAAGCAAGTCTCTTCTTCATATTGCTGTCCTTTAGTAGTGGATTTGTTGCAGCAATCTACCATTAAGGCCTGATTCACGCAGTCTCCTCTGAATAGTTTATGTTGAGATGTGTCTGTTACTTGAAATCTGTGAAGCATTTATTTGGGTTGCAATCTGAGGTGCAGTTAATTCTAATGAACGTATCCTCTTCAGCAGAGGTAACTCTGCTTCTTCCTTTCCTGTGGCAGTCTTCATGAGAGCCAGTTTCATCTCAGCATTTGATGGTTTTTGTGACTGAACTTGAAAAAACTTTAAAAGTTCTTGAAATGTTCAGGATTGACTGACCTTCATATCTTAAAGTAACGATGGACTGTCGTTTCTCTTTGCTAATTTGAGCTGTTCTTGCCATAATATGGACTTGGTCTTTAACCAAATAGGGCTATCTTCTGTATACTGTACCACCCCTACCTTGTCACAACACAACTGATTTGCTCAAACCCATTAAGAAGGAAAGAAATTCCACAAATTAACGTTTAACAAGGCACACCTGTTAATTGAAATGCATTCCAGGTAACTAACTACCTCATGAAGCTGGTTGGGAGAATGCCAAGAGTGTGCAAAGCTGTCATCAACGCAAAGGGTGGCTACTTTGAAGAATCTCAAATATAAAATATATTTTGATTTGGTTAACACTTATGTTTTGGTTACTACATGATTCCATATGTGTTATTTCATAGTTTTGATGTCTTCACTATTATTCTACATTGTAGAAAATAGTAATAATCAAGAAACACCCTGGAATGAGTAGGTGTGTCCAAACTTTTGACTGGTACTGTTTCAGGCTGCCTGGATGGCTGTACGGCCTTGTGGTGAGGATGTGCACTTACAGTAATTGGACAAGTAGAGCAGTGTTAAAACCATACCTACAGTATAAGCTGTTATTGGATCCAAGACAACAGACTCCGGAGCCCATGGATTTTGTATTTTGTGAAATGTTGATGTTTTTTTATGTTTTAAGTATTTTACACTTGACAGTATGAAGATGGCTGAGTCATCTGCTACATCTGCTCTTCCTTCATACCCGGCAGGTCTTTCTTTCTGCATGTCTTTGAAAATCCCTTTTTTGAACCTATTAACATTTTCCATTATTTATTCTTGTAGATATTCAAATGTGTTTGAAAGAGGATTTATGTTTGGAAGCAGATAGGACAGTCTCTTGTAGCAACTAGATTGAAATGACAGGAACAAGATAGGCTAAGATATTACATGCTTCTAGCTGTTTGTCTGTGTGTTATTGGATAAGGAAGGTGGCTATGTGTACAAATGGGTGAGTATGTATTCCCTTCCGATTGCTTATTTCTGATGTAAAATTGTAAATCAAGGCACTGAATGCTGTCATTTTTATCTGACTTATTCTTCTCTGAGATGTCTATTTTTCATGCATTTATGACAGCCTCTCGAAATAATGACTTTTAATCGTTTTAAAGCCTGTAAAGTTGAGATTCCATATGCTTTTATAGTGAATAATCAATTTCTGGGGCCCAGTCCCTGGTTCGAATCCAGGCTGTATCACATCCGGCTGTGATTAGGCAGTGCACAATCGGCCAAGCGTCGTCTGGGTTTGTTTAGGGTAGGCTGTCATTGTAAATAAGAATTTGTTTTTAACTGACTTGCTTAGTTAAATTAAGGTATATTGACTTAACCTGACTAACGGGTTGTTACATCAATCTCATTTCGACACAATCATCAGAACTATGTGTACATTGAAATTGCGTACAAAATTCCACATGGAAACATAAAATCTGTATTTATTTAACCTTTATTTAACTTGGCAAGTCAGTTAAGAACAAAAATGTATTTACAATGACTGCCTACCCCGGACGACGCTGGGCCAATTGTGCACTGCCCTACGGGACTCCCAATCACAGACGGATGTGATACAGCCTGGACTTGAACCAGAGGCTTGTCTCAACATCATGCTATCAACCTAGATGAAGAGATGTCTTGAAATACAATGGGAAGCTACAGTTCAGCTATTTCTGCCTGAACAGTGACTCCTGCTGCTACAGTAGTGAGAACACACTTCAGTGAGAACAAGCTACCATCCAAATGCCTACAGTACCTTTATGTAACCTGCTTATCGTTAGAAATAATCATGTCAACACATTTAGGTATTGATCAGCTTTCATACTCATTTGTGTAGACTATCTAAATAACATTGAATAGTTGAAAGTAACTCTAACCTTTCTTATACAAGCTGTATGTGAAAGTAAATTCAGAGTGAGGTTGGGTTTATGTCGGTTACATTGACATCTGATTTGCCAAACAAAGGACCTCATAATTTCAATATGAAGCTAGTTATACTATAAGTCATCCATGGTTGATATGGATCTTTGGAAGTTTAGAAGTAGTTACCATTAGCCCTAAAATTAGGAAGCCAAATTCATGATATTAATAGAAAACATTTACCTTTGAATATTGGATATAAAATATATCTTGAATATTGGATGAGATTTTTAAAAATATTTTACAAAATACACATGCAATTTCAACATATGCGGCAGGTAGCCTAGTGGTTAGAGCGTTGGCCAGTAACCGAAAGGTTGCTAGATTGAATCCATGAGCTGCTAAGGTAAAAATCTGTCGTTCTGCCCCAGGACAAGGCTGTCCCTAGGCTGTTATTGTAAATAATAATTTGTTCTTAAGTGACTTGCATAGTTAAATGTACACTGAACAAAAATATAAATGCAACAATTTCAAAGATTTTACTGAGTCACAGTTCATATAAGGAAATCAGTCAATTTAAATGAATTGTTTAGGCCCTAATCTATTGATTTCACATGACTGAGAATACAGATATGCATCTGTTGGTCACAGATACCTTAAAAAAACAAAAAATGGATCAGAAAACCAATCCGTATCTGGTGTGACTGCACATTTTAGTGGCCTTTTAATTGTCCCCAGCACAAGCTGCACCTGTGTAATGATCATGCTGTTTAATCAGCTTCTTGATATGCCACACCTGTCAAGTGGATGGATTATCTTGGCAAGGAAGAAATGCTCACTAACAGGGATGTAAACAAATGTGTGCACAACAAAATCTAGAAATAAGCTTTTTGTGCATATGGACATTTTCTGGAATCTTTTATTTCAGCTCGTGAAACATGGGACCAACACTTTACATTTTGAGTTTATCTTTTTGTTCAGTGTAGTTCTGAAGATTATGTTTAAATCAGATTTATGTAACGACCTGTTAGTGAGGTTAGTCAATGTATTTAAGTCAACGTTTGACCCATAATTTCAATGTTTACAAAGTTGGTTGAAATTAGATGATATACTGGTTGATTACTTTTTTCAAATCCATTGATTCCACGTCATAATACGTTGACAAATGACGTTGAAACAACGTTGATTCAACCAGTGTGTGCCCAGTGGGATTGCCATAGATTCTTTATTATGACATGTCCCATTCTGAGGACAAATCTATAATTAGGAAGTACACAAACACATTGAGTCGTTCTCGTTCACATTGTGAATTACAAAGTAGTAATTGGCTGTGAGAGAAACATTTTGACAAAATACAGGTACATGCCATACTGACTGGTCTCAGACTCATTTAGTCCTTTTTTCTCCCTATGTTATTTTTTTGCCCCAGTTGGTGTTGTGCTGAGTGTGGCTGCAGAGATAAGCTGATGAATATAGATTGTCCCTTCTCCACAGTTTAACATGGAGTTTACAGTACCAAACTCCTTCCATTTGTTTTAAATGGTTATCGCTCCAATTCTGAGACCAAACAAGCCTTAGAACCCTAAGGTAACCTGCCTAAATGACTACCGACCCGTAGCATTCACGTCTGTAGCCATGAAATGCTTTGAAAGGTTGGTCATGGCTCACATCAACACCATTTTCCCAGAAACCCTAAACCCACTCCAATTTGCATACCGCCCCAACAGATCCACAGGATGATGCAATCTCTATTGCACTCCACACTGCCCTTTCACAGCTGGACAAAAGGAACACCTTCAGTATGTGAGAATGCTATTCATTGACTACAGCTCAGTGTTCAACACCAAAGTTCACTCAGCTCATCACTTAGCTAAGGATCTTGGGACTAAAAACCTCCCTCTGCAACTGGATCCTGAACTTCCTGACAGGCCACCCCCAGGTGGTAAGGGTAGGTAACAACACATGCACCATGTGTTCATGATCATGATCACACACATGATCATCAACACGGGGGCCCCACAGGGGTGCGTGCTCAGTCTCCTCCTGTACACCCTGTTCACTCATGACTGCACGGCCAGGCACGACTCCAACACCATCATTAAGTTTGCCGATGACACAACAGTGGTAGGCCTGATCACCGACAACGACGAGACAACCTATAGGGAGGAGGTCAGAGACCTGTCCGTATGGTGCAAGGACAATAACCTGTCCCTCAACGTGATCAAGACAAAGGAGATGATTGTGGACTACATGAAAAGGAGGACAGAGAACGCCCCCATTCTCATCGACAGGGCTGTAGTGGAGCAGGTTGAGAGCTTCAAGTTCCTTGGCGTCCACATCACCAACAAACTAACATGGTCCAAGCACACCAAGACAGTCGTGAAGAGGGCACAGCAAAACCTATTCCCCCTCAGGAGACTGAAAATATTTGGCATGGGTTCTCAACTCCTCAAAAGGTTCTACAGCAGCACCATCAAGAGCAATCTTACGGGTTGTATCACTGCCTGGTATGGCAACTGCTCGGTTTCCGACCGCAAGGCACTACAGAGGGTAGTACGTATGGCCCAGTACATCACAGGGGCCAAGCTTCCTGCCATCCAGGACCTCTATACCAGGCGGTGTTAGAGATAGGCCCTAAAAATGTTCAAAGACTCCAGCCACCCTAGTATTAGACTGTTCTCTCTGTTACCGCATGGCAAACGGTACCGGGGCGCCAAGTCTAGGTCCAAGAGGCTTCTAAACAGCTTCTACCCCCAAACCATAAGACTCCTCTACCCAAATGACTGCTCAGACTATTTGCACTGCCCCCCTCCCTCCCCTCTTTTATGCTGCTGCTACTCTCTGTTATTATCTATTTATGGTCACTTCAAAAACTCTACCTACTTGTACATATTACCTCAATTACCTCGACTAACCGGTACCCCCGCACATTTTTCACATATATATATTTTTTATGTTCATTTAAAAAACATTAAAACTGTATTGTTGGTTAAGGGCTTGTAAGTAAGCATTTCACTGTAAGGTCTACTACATCTGTTGTATTCGGCTCATGTGACTAATAACATTTGATTGGATTTTAATAAGATTCTTTGACAAGTCTTTGATTTGCTTTGGTTTCACTGGTTTACACCAAAAGATCATATGCAAACTATCTTCAGTTTTTCCTGAAAAACATTTAGCTCTTTCCTCAGACTCTTGATGATCTGATGATATAAAGCTCATCAGCTGCTCAACGGCTTTTAAAGGCTCAATTATTTCCAGCAAAGTTGGTAGAATTTTACAGCGTTACCTGACCTTACTTGGGGGGCCCAGGAATAAAACGCCAATAAAATTCCAATATGCTATCTCACTGGACTAAACAATAACTCAGACAGCAGACTGTGCACACGCTTCAAAATAAGATAGGTGGACAAAAACACACTGCAAAAACACACTGCAAAAACACACTGCAAAAACACAAAACACACTCAGCAAAAACACTGTCCCTCTTTTTCTCTCTCCATTATACATTTTCCAACACTATCGATTCTGCTAACTCCAGGAAGTGAGTGGTAGCCGGTGAAGAGGCTTTCACCCTGTAGTCCTGAAAACATCCTTCCTCTGTGTTGCCAGTAGCTGCAGTAACATAACAGAGCAGTGATAGACAGCCTCTGGGAATCAGGCAGGATTTCATGATCCAATCCGCCAAGAGTGGTGATCCTGAACAGGCTTCATTATCATTATGGTCCCTTGAAGACCTCCAGGGCTATGATCAGCCATGCACATTCCTCTTACATGGCTTCTTAGGAGCACTTAAGGGGTTTACTGGAGAATAAGGGACTCCCTGAGTATCCACTTACGGACTTGGACATTTAGTATGCAACAATAACACATGGAGCTTTCTGCAATCCACAGCCGTGCAACCCTTGACTGTAGTGTGATGCACTTTAAGCTTATTATAGAAGGGATAGAACTTCTGTATATTTACAATAGAAACTTTAATCTCATCTGCTTAAAAGCAGATCATTGTTAGAATGCCAGTTGGTGAAGAGAGGTGCATTTGGAAGGTAAGCAAAGGAGCTCTCCACAAAGATCCACATCTGGAAAAGAGGCCTATTTTGGTGATTTAGTTTGGTTCTTCCTTTGCTTTCCTCCTGATGGTTAGTTATGGAGATTATTTACTCAGCATCCTCATCCTGTTTCACTTTATCAATGCAAAAGTTATCCACTCCCCTCCCATTGTCCAATGATGTTAACAACTGCAGATAAACATGTAAGATGGAATAAGATACCAAATTGGTTTGAAGGCTTGCTTCCATGTCCTCTAACACATTTTCAAACAGTCCATTTTATATTTTCCAACGTGGCTGTACATTTGGGTGAGGTTTTTTTCTGGCCTGAGTAGCCTCATTTCACTGCCATAAATAAAATGAAACCATCTAGTGTTCAGCGAAATAACAACACAATGTCAAATACAGGTAGCCGAGTCAAATAATTAACATCCAATCACATTAACCATTACTCTCTAGCGGGAATTCCCCTAACAGTCTGTATGTGTAAAACCCCAAACAACAAGCAATGCAGATGTAGAAGCATGGTGGCTAGGAAAAACTCCCTAGAAAGGCCAGAACCTAGGAAGTAACCTAAAGAGGAACCAGGCTCTGAGGGTTGGCCAGTCCTCTTCTGGCTGTGCCAGGTGGAGATTATAACAGAACATGGCCAAGATGTTCAAATGTTCATAGATGACCAGCAGGGTCAGATAATAATGAGAGTGCGCTGACCCTGGTGCTAGAGGGGGTACGCAGCTGGAGGTTGAATGTTTGAAGGGGTACGGGACTATAAAATGTTTGGGAACCACTGCTCTAACACATCCCATACAGAACTATACTGAAGGGTTTTGAGAACACCTTGGGAAGTCCACAGCCGGACCAGGATGTGATGGACCAGTGAAAACATTGACTCCAGGTTAGCTTATACCTCTAGTCATGTCAGGCAAATCCTGAAAGGATGAGAAGGTCTATAGTTGCCCACAACAACCGTGGCACCTAGCACTGTTTCATACTTTAAACAGCCATTAGGTCAGAGTTCAGAACTCTCTTATGATATTCTTCCAATACAGCTAGAGAGGAAGAGGCGAAGCGAGAGGGCTGACTCTGCCCCCCAAAATCTGTCCGTGTGAGAATAAAGAGTGAAGGAGACCAAGTGGAGATGTTTTGTATGGAGGTCAATGAGAGTGTTTGGTCAACATAAAATTGAATTGGTAATTTGCTAAGTGAAATATACGTTTTGTATTGTTTTGGTTGTTATGAATGTACTGATATAAGCGGATGCACGTGGCTTCCTGGCAACTTTGAGAAAAAATATTTATATCGTTGTTGTGCCTGTTGTTCACGTGTATCTTCCCTCTCATTGACTAGAATATTCCCGCCTGTTCCCCCCTCCTCCAGCCTGCCTTCAGCCTTTGAGGAAATGTACTCCCATTGTTAGACCAGACAGTCCAGTATCTTGTCAGTATAATAGATAATCCTTGATACATTATATCTCAAGTATGAATACAAAAATAGGCTCAATATTCGTATAAGAAAATAGTATACTGTAGCTTCTCCAACAAAGTCTGCTCTTGCAACAC
Organism: Oncorhynchus mykiss; assembly: GCF_013265735.2. Taxonomy (NCBI): domain Eukaryota; kingdom Metazoa; phylum Chordata; class Actinopteri; order Salmoniformes; family Salmonidae; genus Oncorhynchus; species Oncorhynchus mykiss. The sequence goes on from NC_048569.1 coordinate 35,436,543, forward strand.
ACTGATAAAAAGCCTACCGTAGTTTCTCCCAGGCAGACCCAGTGATTACCCTGCACGCTTGGGGTAGATGGTGCATTAGTGAACAGAGGTTGGAGGTTAGAGAAGTGTATGGAGTAGCCCACTGGCTCCATCCATTAGCCTGTGTTCCTTCAGCCAAATCAGTACCACTGCCCCATTCCAAACACAGAGACACACACACACACACCCTCCCATCCTCTTTCAGTGCACTGTCAAAGCTCTGCTCCGGGGAACTGAAAGAAAGAAAAGAGATATCACAGCCCCTCGTCTCTCGCTCTCTCTCATCCTCAAAGTGGCAAGGGGTTGAGAAGGGCGGGAGCAGCTCTGTGAAGTGCCCACATGAGTGTACTGCTGAGGGGAGCCCAGAGAGCGAGAGGTAGACAGAAAGAGGCAGAGAGAGCGATAGAGAGACAGAGACAGACAGAGAGAGAGATGGGGAGAGAGGCAGAGGCAGAGTAAGAGACTGCTGAATGGGTGTGTGATTGCAGAGTGTAACAGTTACCAGTGGGATTGAACACTGGGAGGACCAGAAACAGGGTGCAGTGCATGAGACTGACTCAAAGTGACTATGAAAGGGAATAAATGGAAGGGAAAGAAAATAGAGCAGCAAGAGACAGATGGGAACTTTATTTTCGTACACAAGCCCTTTCCTGTTCCACTGCTGCAAAATTGATGAAGGCTAAACCAAAATGTGCTTAGATGTAAAAACGTTGTTTATATTTTATAATGAATGAAAAGCATTCCCCAGATATCCTCAATGTTGGTGAAGAGAACTACAGTAACATCCTCACCCTTGCTGAGAAAGCAATTGACCGTGTTGAGAAAGCTGAATTTAGTCTCATATCATAGAGTGTAGGACTGTAATCGGTGCGTTCAGGGCTGCAGGCAATGAAGGATTCTGGGACATCTGGGATGTGTGTGTGTGTGTGTGTGTGTGTGTGTGTGTGTGTGTGTGTGTGTGTGTGTGTGTGTGTGTGTGTGTGTGTGTGTGTGTGTGTGTGTGTGTGTGTGTGTGTGTGTGTGTGTGTGTGTGTGTGTGTGTGTGTGTGTTCCTAATCTTAGCAGTAGCCCCAGTGGAGAGAGAAATCAGTCTCAGTCCAGGGACAGAAGAGACCCACTCAGATGATTACCCGCCGGCTGGGAAAATATCATATCCAAAAGAAATCAGGATCTGTCTGGTGTGTGTGATCCTATGTATGTGTGCTACTGTTTCTGTAATATAACATTAGCATGAGACAGCTTTTGATATCAATCAAATCCAGCCCGAAAATGATTTATGTGAATTGCTCTAAGGTCATACTCAAAGTATCCCCAGCACTAAATATTGTTTTTATGCAGCAAAATGACTTTGTCATTCTATTCCATTACCCTGTAGCCATCCACACAGCAGGTACACATTTCCTGTGGAGCAAAAGGGGAAATGAATCTAATTTACAAAGCATGCTCTACCTCACCTCATCTTCAGAAATCACCAGAAGATGACGCACGTTGACCATCACCTCTTCATGACTATTGATTCTGCTCAAATCAGCCAAATTGACCCTGTATCAGAAAAGGGAGACAATCAGCCGCTGTAATGAACTGCCCTCATCTAATGTCTGTATAAATGACTTTCAGTGGCACATCCCATATGAGGTATTTTTCATACAGCATGGGTTAGAAATACTAGAAACACATTATATATGAATAGTGGATTGAAACATGATAGGAATATGAATACAGCCCAGGCTTGTCACATCCCTCACAGAACAGACTGGTTGTTTCAACTTCAACTGTCAATCTGAGGGAGTTAGTATGTTCCCACATTAGTCTGACAGGACTGGGTGTGAAGCTGGGATTTAGAGGAGTAACCTGAGGAGTAACCTGAGGAAACTTCACCTACATGGGGCTTCCATGAATATAGAGATGTCACATTCTCATGAGCCATTAGATGGTGAGTTACAGGGAGACATGAAGCTGATGTCCCAATGCTCAATTCTTTCAGTTGGCATACTGTTATCATCGGAGAGAGATATGCTAGGCCACAATTTGGGCCAGATTCTTTTTATATTTTTTTATTTTTTTATTTTTAAATTATACCCCCTTTTCTCCCCAAATTTGTGGTATCCAATTGTTAGTAGTTCCTATCTTGTCTACAACTCCCGTACGGGCTCGAGAGAGACGAAGATCGAAAGTCCTCCGAAACACAACTCAACCAAGCCGCACTGCTTCTTCACACAGTGCGCATCCAACCCGGAAGCCAGCCGCACCAATGTGTCGGAGGACACACCGTGCACCTGGCAACCTGGTTAGCGTGCACTCTGCCCGGCCCGCCACAGGAGTCGCTAGTACGCAATGAAACAAGGATATCCCTACCGGTCAACTAACTCGGACGATGCTAGGCAAATTGTGCATCGCCCCACGGACCTCCTGATCGCGGCCGGCTGCGACAGAGCCTGGGCACGAACCCAGAGTCTCTGGTGGCACAGCTTTGCAGTGCCCTAGACCACTGCGCCACCCAGGAGGCCCCCAGATAATTTTTTAGAGGAAATTAAACATAGAACTTGCATAGAACAGAATTATGAAATAAAGGTTATGAGAATAAGGAATAACCCATTCAAGTAAAAGTGTAAATCTGTCTTAAAGTGTGTTCATGCTTTATTTGTAAAGTGTCAAGAGAGTTGTTCATGGCAAAGAAGATATTTCTTGCACCAGCTTGTTCCTAAGTAACCTCATCAAAGTATTAACACCTTAAGCATGTACTGTAACTCAGAGACTTGTTTCTCTATACCCATCCCTTGATGTTGTTAGAACCTGCTCTAGGCCTAGCATACCTCTCTCTGATGCCAGCTAGAAGGATAATATCGATGTATATGCTGATTCGGTGAGTGAGTTTATAAGGAAGTGCATAGGAGATGTTGTACCCACTGTGACTATTTAAACCTACCCTAATCAGAAACCATGGATAGATGGTGGCATTCACGCAAAACTGAAAGCGCGAACCATCGCATTTAACCATGGTAAAGTGACTGGGATTATGGCCGAATACAAACATTGTAGTTATTCCCTCCGCAAGGCAATCAAACAAGCGAAATGTCAGTATAGAGACAAAGTCGAGTCGCAATTCAGCGTAGCAGGCACGAGATGTGGCAGGGTCTACAGACAATCACGGACTACAAAAAGAAAACCAGCCACGTCACGGACACCGACGTCTTGCTTCTAGACAAACTAAACACCTTCTTTGCCCACTTTGAGGATAATACAGTGCCACCAACGCGGCCCACTACCAAGGACTGTGGGCTCTCCGACTCCGTGTTAACCCTTGCAAGGCTGCCGGCCCAGACGGCATCCCTAGCCGCGTCCTCAGAGCATGTGCAGACCAGCTGACTGGTGTGTTTACGAACATATTAAATCTCTCCCTATCCCAGTCTACTGTCCCCACATGCTTCAAGATGGCCACCATTGTTCCTGTACCCAAGAAGGCCAAGGTAACTGAACTAAATGACGATCGCCCCGTAGCACTCACTTCTGTCATCATGAAGTGCTTTGAGACGCTAGTCAAGGATCACATCACCTCCACCTTACCTGTCACCCTAGACCCACTTCAATTTGCTTACCGCCCCAATATGTCCACAGACGACGCAATCGCCATAACACTGCACACTGCCCTATCCTATCTGGACAAGAGGAACACCCATGTAAGAATGCTGTTCATTGACTATAGCTCAGCATTCCAGACTCACATTAAGCATCTATAATCCAAAATTAAATCTAGAATTGGCTTCCTATTTCGCAACAAAGCATCCTTCACTCATGCTGCCAAACATACCCTCATAAAACTGACTATCCTGCCGATCCTCTACTTCGGCGATGTAATTTACAAAATAGCCTCCAACACTCTACTCAGCAAATTGGATGCAGTCTATCACAGTGCCATTTGTTTTGTCACCAAAGCCCCGTATACTACCCATCACTGCGACCAGTATGCTCTTGTTGGCTGGCCCCGCTTCATATTCGTCGCCAAACCCACTGACTCCAGGTTATCTACAAGTCTTTGCTAGGTAAAGCACAGCCTTATCTCAGCTCACTGGTCACCATAGCAACACCTACCCGTAGCATGAGCTCCAGCAGGTATATCTCACTAGTCACCCCCAAAGTCAATTCCTTCTTTGGCCGCCTTTCCTTACAGTTCTCTGCTGCCAATGACTGGAACAAATTGCAAAAATCACTGAAGCTGGAGACTCATATGTCCCTCACTAACTTTAAGCACCAGCTGTCAGAGCATCTCACAGATACCTGCACCTGTACATAGCCCATCTGTAAATAGCCCATCCAACTACCTCATCCCCATGCTGTTATTTTTTTTGCTCCTTTGCACCCCAGTATCTGCACATTCATCTTCTGCACATCTATCACTCCAGTGTTTAATTGCTAAATGTTATTATTTCGCCACTATGGCCTATGTATTGCCTTACCTCCCTTATCTTACCTCATTTGCACACACTGTATATAGACTTTTTTCTATTTGTGTTATTGACTGTATGTTTGTTCATTCCATGTGTAACTCTGTGTTGTTGTCTGTGTTGCACTGCTTTGCTTTATCTTGGCCAGGTCGCAGTTAGAACTTGTTCTCAACTGGCCTACCTGGTTAAATATTTTTAAGTAAAAAAATATTAGGGGCCTCCCGGGTGGCGCAGTGGTTAAGGGTGGCGCAGTGGCTGTGCCATCAGAGTCCCTGGGTTCGCGCCCAGGCTCTGTCGTAACCGGCCGCGACCAGGAGGTCCGTGGGGCGACTCACAATTGGCCTAGCGTCGCCCGGGTTAGGGAGGGCTTGGTCGGTAGGGGTGTCCTTGTCTCATCGCGCACCAGCGACTCCTGTGGCGGGCTGGGCGCAGTGTACGCTAACCAAGGTGGCCAGGTGCACGGTGTTTCCTCCGGCGCATTGGTGTGGCTGGCTTCCGGGTTGGATGTGCGCTGTGTTCAAGTCAAGTCAAGTTTTAAGTTCCTCGGCGTACACATCACGGACAAACTGAAATAGTCCACACAGACAGTGTGGTGAAGAAGGTGCAATTGCACCATTGCTAAATGTTATTATTTCACCACTATGGCCTATGTATTGCACCTCTTAAACCTCAGGAGGCTGAAGAAATTTGTTTTGTCACCTAAAACACTCACAAACTTTTACAGATGCACAATTGAGAGCATCCTGTCGGGCTGCATCACCGCCTGGTATGGCAACTGCACCACCCACAACCACAAGGCTTTCCAGAGGGTGGTGCAGTCTGCACAATTCATCACCGGGGGAAAACTACCTGCCCTCCAGGAAACCTACAGCAACCAATGTCACAGCTTCCTGTGACATTGGTTGCTGTAGGTGTCCTGTATAATCAAGGACCAGATCTACTGCCTGTTCACGCCACTATCATCCAGAAGGCGAGGTCAGTACAGGTGCGTCAAAGCTGGGACCGAGAGACTGAAAAACAGATTCTATCTCAAGGCCATCAGACTTATACAGCCATCACAAACACAGAGAGGCTGCTGCCTACATACAGACTTGAAATCATTGGCCATTTTAATAAATGTATCTCTAGTCACTTTCATAATGCAACTTCAATAATGTTTACATATCTGCATTACTCATCTCATATGTACATACTGTATTTTATACCATCTATTGCATCTTGCCTATGCCACTCTGTCATTGCTCATCCATATATTTACATGCATATATTACTTATTCCATTCCTTATCTTTTGTGTTTTGTGGAATTGTTAGATTACATGTTATATATTGCTGCACTGTCAGAACTAGAAGCACAAGCATTTCTCTACACTCGCAATAACATCTGCTAACCATGTGTATGTGACAAATAACATTTGATTTGATTTGATAACTTGGAAATTTTACCTATTCCCAATAATATAAGACCAAGGATTTGACTGAATGAAATTATTAAATCATTGATACTAAGATGAAAAATGCAATGTTTCTTAAAAAAATAAACACTTATTTATTTACATAAAATGAGTTATACAATATGAAATCAAGCTTATAGTACCTGTGAGCAACATTTTGACAATGACGTTCTGCAATACACAACACGTGACAAGAGTGTTGGTCAAAAATAATTCAACGGTATCACAGTGCCGTCCACCTTAAAATGAGAACTAACTCTCAGTCCCATTCACAAAATATTTGAAATGTTGACTCTTCTCAAAGGACGTATACTGGAGCTCCGAGGTTTAAGGATCACCCACAGCCTTTCAGTGTCTTCTCTTGCCTGATGGGAAAGCAACAGGTTAATACAGAGGCCGGTTGGGAAACCTCACTCTTAAAGGAAGAGTATAGATGAGCCCCATGACTGACTATTTGTATCCTTAATATAATTGTTTATTGAATTGCATCAAAGTTTTACATAGAAGCTCACCATTCTTCCCTTTTCTGTCCTTTCCCTTATGTGATTTCCTCTTCAGTTGCTTGATGAGTTTGGCCACCCAGTTCTTCTTGGTGGCAGGAGGAGCACACAGTCTAAGGTTCTTCTTCGTGACAAACCTGTTGTCAGAAGTAAATGGCAGATCAGACACATTGCATCAATGCAGTCACACACAGGCAGAAAACATTCACCTTGTGGTTAGGGTGAATGGGTTAAATTCAGTCTGTAGAAGGTATAATGTTGCTTACACAGTGGCAGCTATCCGACATCCTCCACTGACTGTCTGGATTCTGTATGACTTCACCACTCTGTGGGGAAGCTTGGTATCAGTCGTTGTCAAGCAGCAGTCCAAAGCCTGATCCGTGCTTGCTGAAGGGACACACACACAAACACACAGCAGGTTAGATTATACCCTCTGTGTATCCCTTCTGTGTGCGTATACCGTTCTACTCAAATTAAATGAAGAGCGTGTTTACAGTTCCACAGATGATGATAACAACTAGTGATCAAGCCACAGCATCATGTTACTAAGACGTTGTTAGAGTAGTTACTATGACGGCAACTTGCAGCAAAAGTAGTAATAACAGCAACTCTGCAGTAGAAAATAAGAGGATCTCACCTGCTACATGGCTCCAGAGGACAGATGCCAACAGAAGAAGTGCAGCCACCCGTAATGACATCCTGTCTCAGTTGTGCTCTGTCTTAATGCGTTAGACAAGGATCTGCAGATCAATGGACTACTGTGGTTCAGGCACAGCTTTATATATATATATCCTCACCGCAGAACTCCTTTCACTTTCACTGTCCTCAAGTCACGCACCCATTTCCCGTAAACCATGCTTCAGCTCAGTACGCCCCTTGACCTCTCACCTTTTTAAAGAAAACTAAAGAGAGGCTCTGCCAGTGCTTTCTTCTGAGATTAAGAATACTTTCATTGCAGTTACGCCTCCAGGCAATAATGTCTGTAAATCATTTTCACCGTTGATGGGGAGATAAGTAACCTATGAGAACTGATAATAGAGGATGGCCACAATCCCGTGTGTGGGTGTGTGTCAATGTGTGTGGCTTGTGTCAACGTGTGTTGGTTTGTGGTTGTTTGTGTGTATGTAAGAGAGGGGCTGTTACTGTAAGTCAGTACTCTTTCTTTTATGTTTGTGTTTTACTGTGTGACAGAGGGGACACACATGTCTGAGGCAGGCTACCTCTATGTGTCCGTCTGCCCTTACCTGTCTGTCTCCCAGATATGAATTGTTTGGAACCTTCTCAAATGCACCGTAGCATTAAATGTACATTCCAGCGGTTGTCTTACTAACCCTGTGTCAGGTCTAGGCTGAAATGCTTATGAAGACTGATGAGGCATGAAGAGAGACAGAGGCTTAGTGTTTACTTTGATCCTGCGTTGAGCTAAATGTGTATCCCTTCCAGCTCGTTTTGCTATTATATGCCACCCAGTCTCTACGATGAATCAAGCCAGAGAGAGGCAGCCTTCTCCTTCAAAACCCAGTGATTAGAACAACTATTTTTACACTGTGTTTTATCAAAAGGGTACACAATATGGCTTCTCAATACTAAGTACTTATCGTTAAATCTCTTACGTTGTTTAGAATATCTCTGCACACAAAATGGGCCAGTAGCTCGTAACAAAATAAGCTGCAGAACATAGGACTGGCACTGCCGTTTTCCCATTTTGTTATCTGACACACAACTAAACCCATCAGAGTCCTAATAAACTTACTCGTTCAAACTTGTATCTCGTAAAATTTGTTCAGATCGGTTATTAGGAATGATTATCTAAACACTGTGAAGTCTCTTCAAAGTGTCATGTCACATAAACACCACATTGCGTCAATTCTTACCAGTTTCACATAACTCTATTCAACGCCTGCCAGGTCTATGCTGGGATCTTTGTTGGGTAAGTCTATTCCGGGAAAGAGAGCCCTTGATAATGTACTGGCATGAAAGATACAGGATATGCAGGTAAGTAAGGCATGGCACAATAGATGGCAGTCCTCCAGTGCCGGCAAGGGGAATGTCAGTCAGTGTTTTGTTCTGCTGTGACAGAGACATGTAATTACCAACGGCTGGAGCTACAGAGACCTGATGATGATGCCAAATGGAGGATGAAGTTGCCAATGACTGTTCTCATGTTCTCCTGTTTCATAGGCCATGAATGTTTAGTACCTTAACATTTAACAACCCCTCGCAGCAGTCAAATCCTAATAGACTGTGGTGGTCATCCGTAGGTGAGTAATTTGCCCCATGCTCGCCTCACGTCAACCGTAAAGTTGGAGCTGGCCTGCCGATGCCACTGTCACTTCAGAGTTATGTAGTTGTCCAGTCAACAAACAATTAGCCAGTACTAAGAGGGTTGTATGTGTCAATGGTATGTCTTGTTTTTGGCCAGAAGCCAAGCAGAAATTCATTGTAACAGTTCCAAGAATACTTGGTTTTTGGGAAGTCATTCCACAGGGATCCCTGACAGATAACATAAGACCAACAATGACACACTATGTACACCTCTTTTCACAAGAAAGCAATGTCGTACGAAAACAATCCTAGCTTCTAAAATAAGCAGTACGAGACTGTTTAACAATGTATATTGCACACTTATTTCGCACAGCTATTCCTTTATACTCTGACAGTGTTGGTCATGTAATCTTTAGAAACTAACCTGTTCAAGGAAAGGCTGTGGTAGTGGCACTGCATATTTGTCCATGATTATAATTTTAATATTCTACTGGGTGGTAAAGGAGAGCCAGAGAGTTGTGGAAAGCCCCAAGTTCACTCTGCAAAAATCAGAGATAAGGCTGCTTGACCCTATGGCAAGTGTCACCCTGACTAGGGGTCAATGGCTACAATTCCCAGAAATTCGTCAGGCAGTCAGCAGGGGATTCCCACCCTCTCACAGAGCCATGGAAACTGCTGATATAACCTTGAATCGACAGAATGTATCAACTCCTACCTCACAGCCTGAACCAAGCTATGGAAATGGGCTGTACATGGACTCCTCTCTTCAGGTGGGAGTGCCAAAAATGTTGAAAAACTATTATTCAGCTTCCCTTTGTTCAGTTTTTTTAAAATTGGACATTGTTTCATATCTCAATTAGCAACACATTTCAAGCCTAACTTCCTTGAGCAGAGCTGTTCTGTTGTCATGACTGTGACTTATCAGTTTGCGACTAGCAATGACTAGTGTGACTGACAGACCAACTTCGGTGCTGCTTTAAATGAAGTGCAGCTCATAAAGGCTTCATAAAGCCTTCATAAACACTACATAAATGTGTTACAAATCATCTTTAACCACATGTCATGCTTTGTAAAGGGTTCATAAATGTGGCATAACCACCCATGTCAAATGTGACATAAACCTGTGCTTTAAAGGCCTTATAAATCATATTAAATTGAGGCTTCAAAAAGCATGTATTACCCTGTCAAGCATCTTGGTAGAACATTACAACGCTAGGATAGTGGGTTTGAGTCCCAGGACCACCCATGCATGACTGTAAGTCCCTTTTGATTAAAGCTTCTAAATTGTATATATTATATCATATTACTCAAACATTTCTAGGATGGCCCAACCTCTTTCCCTTTTGGGTGCACAGACAATATTGGACCTGACCTCAACCTCTCCAAAAATGCACACTCTAAAGTGAAGTCATGCACAGCAAAAAAACATTGGTAAGGTCTGTTTCTATTTTTCACCTTTTTTCAGACTTTTTTAGTAGAAAAACATTGGATTTTAACCCTTATTTTGCCAAGTAAGTTGACTGAGAACACATTCTCATTTACAGCAATGATCTGGAGAATAGTTACAGGGGAGAGGAATGAGCCAATTGGAAGCCGGGGATGATTAGATGGCCGTGATGTTACAGCCAGATTGGGAGGCAAGCTAGCAGTGGGATGCAGGGTGGTATGCTGCTTGCTAACAATGCCTAGACCGCATAATTGGATGACTTCTGAAGTCTGGGAAAAATCTAAGGAAACTTACATTTGAGGGTACTATCCCTTGAATTCAGTGAACATGCGCTGTACTGTTGTTTGGTTAGCGGTTTTCTGTAGCTCAGTAAGTCACGTGAAGGTTATGTATTCCATATTCAGTGATTTGCTTTGTGGCCAATGGAATGGGTGGAGTAAAAGGCCAGCAACACTCCGTATTATTCAGAGCCCCATGACATTACACCATATATACATTCTCCACACCTTACTGAGTATTCCCTACAATATTCCCGGACAGATGCTTCTCTCTGGTTTTGTGATGTAGTTTAATATGTTCCGCCACAGTGTGACTGTTGTCTTTATGCTGTCACGGCCTTATTGTATATCACGTGGCGTATGAACGAATGGGTTTTTGAGCAAACAACGCAAATATCACAACATGGGTTGTTACATGGCTTTTTAACTGGCTTGGCTTCTCCAGTGATTTTACCCATGCACGGCTGCCGGCTATAAGCCAATATGTATTCCATACACAGTGATTTGAATTGGGGGCATTCATGTGATCTTGGAAAATGTTTTTTTTAAAACCCACATTCAATGCAAATGTCCCTTAAATATGAACACATTAATTATTGTTCATGTTTAGACAATTATTTTCATATATCATGAATACAGGTTATTGACAGTTTTCTACTATTTGTTGGGGACTTTTATTTAGAACATTTCTGAAATTCTGTGACCCAGAAGTACTTTTTTAGTGTTGCTGATCATGTGAGTTCAAAAATTAAATGCCCACTTGTGGTGTCACAGGACAGCGAAAAACAAGTAACTTAACCTTTATTTATTGTAATTTAAATTAGTTTGAGTTAGATTACATACTGTACTTACCTCAATCGTTATTTCTAATAATTTCGGTGACTTTAGAGCAATTGCTAGCTAGCCAAAATTAAGCTAGCTAGCAGGCTCAGCTAAATAAAATTCCCCTTAGTCACGTCATTAAATTTGTAAAGGAAAGAGGAATATAATAATATGAATCTAATGGAGTTTCTCATCTCCCCATTTAGAGTTTCTGGCACACCACAGAAATGCCCTTATCCAGATGGTGTGACAAAAGGCATTTCCTAACAGACCTGCTAGCTTTCTTTGTTGTTACTTTTAAGGTTGGAACCTCCAACAGGCAGAGACCAATAACCATTTGTCCGCCGGCTCAGTGTAAAGCTACTCTATTCACAGCTCTGTTTAATATTCAATGTAATTGCATTGCTGGACTTTTTGAAACTTTATGTATTTATTTGTATTGTTTAAGAAAAAATACAAATTAAAGGAAATGTATGGCTTAAACATGTCTTTGTTTATGTGTTTTAGCTTTTATCTATGATTTGTGTAAATACATGTGTGTACATCATTAAATCTTTTTGTATGTGTTATGACCAAAGGTGTCTGACTTTATAGTCAGAACAGCATCATATGATACAAGGCATTAATGTATGTGTTATAAATGGCCATAGGGGTATATCTTTAAATTAAGTACTGCGTCGTGAATGACCGAAGGTCTCTCAATTCAAACTAAGTAGTACAGGACACTACACAGAGTCAATAAATAGGTTATTAACGTTCTGCTGATTTATGAAGGTGCTCTCGTGATCCACAGGTTACAGTAGGGTGTGAGAGGTATTTAAATGCGTTTGTGTGTGTGTGTGTGTCAGAACCAAGATGACTTGGTGTCCAACCTGAGATGACTGCACCAGGTATTCCTCTTCTGTTCCCATGCTTGAGACCAGGGCTTGATTACAGCCTGTTACAATGGTGACAACATTCTGTAGGGGATCTTTCAGTGGGGAAGTGGATGAATGTGTCAAAGACCTGATTGGGCCAAGCACCCCACGATATGGCTAGTTTTTGTGTGCGTGTTGTGGACTGTGGAACATGTAACTTGGTTCCAGAAGAAATACATTTTCTATTTCTTTAAGTTGGGGGCTTTCATCAAGGTAAGTGTTTCTTGGTGTAATGTCATCCTCAGGTTATTGCACAAGAAATACAGTGGTGCAAAAAAGTATTTAGTCAGCCACCAATTGTGTAAGTTCTCCCACTTAAAAAGATGAGAGGTCTGTAATTTTCATCATAGGTACACTTCAACTATGACAGACAAAATTAGAAAAGAAAATCCAGAAAATCACATTGTAGGATTTTTTATGAATTTATTTGCAAATTATGGTGGAAAATAAGTATTTGGTCACCTACAAACAAACAAGATTTCTGTCTCTCACAGACCTGTAACTTCTTCTTTAAGAGGCTCCTCTGTCCTCCACTTGGCACCTGTTTGAACTTGTTATCAGTATAAAAGACACCTGTCCACAACCTCAAACAGTCACACTCCAAACTCCACTATGGCCAAGACAAAAGAGCTGTCAAAGGACACCAGAAACAAAATTGTAGACCTGCACCAGGCTGGGAAGACTGAATCTGCAATAGGTAAGCAGCTTGGTTTGAAGAAATCAACTGTGGGAGCAATTATTAGGAAATGGAAGACATACAAGACCACTGATAATCTCCCTTGATCTGGGGCTCCACGCAAGATCTCACTCTGTGGGGTCAAAATGACCACAAGAACGGTGAGCAAAAATCCCAGAACCACACCTAGTGAATGACCTGCAGAGAGCTGGGACCAAAGTAACAAAGCCTACCATCAGTAACACAATACACCGCCAGGGACTCAAATCCTGCAGTGCCAGACGTGTCCCCCTGCTTAAGCCACTACATGTCCAGGCCCGTCTGAAGTTTGCTAGAGAGCATTTGGATGAAGAAGATTGGGAGAATGTCATATGGTCAGATGAAACCAAAATAGAACTATTTGGTAAAAACTCAACTCGTCGTGTTTGGAGGACAAAGAATGCTGAGTTGTATCCGAAGAACACCATACCTACTGTGAAGCATGGGGGTGGAAGCATCATGCTTTGGAGCTGTTTTTCTGCAAAGGGACCAGGACGACTGATCCGTGTAAAGGAAAGAATGAATGGGGCCATGTATCGTGAGATTTTGAGTGTAAACCTCCTTCCATCAGCAAGGGCATTGAAGATGCTGGGTCTTTCAGCATGACAATGATCCCAAACACACCGCCTGGGCAACGAAGGAGTGGCTTCGTAAGAACTATTTCAAGGTCCTGGAGTGGCCTAGCCAGTCTCCAGATCTTAACCCCATAGAAAATCTTTGGAGGGAGTTGAAAGTCCATGTTGCCCAGCAACAGCCCCAAAACATCACTGCTCTAGAGGAGATCTGCATGGAGGAATAGGCCAAAATACCAGCAACAGTGTGTGAAAACCTTGTGAAGACTTACAGAAAACGTTTGACCTCTGTCATTGCTAAGAAAGGGTATATAACAAAGTATTGAGATAAACTTTTGTCATTGACCAAATACTTATTTTCCACCATCATTTGCAAATACATTCATTTAAAATCCTACAATGTGATTTTCTGGATTTTTTTCCCCTCATTTTGCCTGTCATAGTTGAAGTGTACCTATGATGAAAATTACAGGCCTCTCATCTTTTTAAGTGGGAGAACTTGCACAATTGGTGGCTGACTAAATACGGTTTTGCCCCACTGTATAAGCCTGGGATATCAATCATTCAGAGTTGGCCTTAGTGGGAGTGACCAGAGAATTCTACAGGAGTGACCTTACAGAGTAAAGTAAGTCTAAAAAATTATGGCTAAACCCTGGCCATTTCCACTATTTATTTGATTTGAAACCTAACTAATGAAGGCCAAGTGTGATGCGTTGGTACACCAGACCGTCCACACATTTGGCCGATAGTGTCTTGGAATGAGATTAGGTGTAATGTGACCTTACTTTAGAGTGTATGCAATCCTTCATCAAAACATGTCACATTTGTGAACCCTTTATAAAGCATGACATACTGTTATGGATGCTTTGTAACACAGTGCTTATGAAGGATTTTTGAAAACAGTATAAGCTAAACAATTTAAAGCGGGACAAACACTTTCATAAATGTACAAACTATTTAATTTGAGTTTCACAATAAGATCAATTTAGTTCATTGGTTATATTAAACAAAAGTATTTGTAACGAAAAAAATCTATGGCAACTGAACCTATCAACTCACCAACACTTATAACAAGGCATGACTCAGATTGGCATAAATATAGTACCCACTACCTTCCGCCAAGAGAAGTAGACATCAATCATTCACTTAGACAGCTTGAGCAAGGGAGCTCTATTGCATTGGGGCAAATTCAACCTGAGCTCAAATTACATCCCTTCAGTTTCATGCATTGTAGACTAGAGCTGAGAAATGTAACATGTCCTTGTCCAGTGACCTACAGAACACTGTACCTACCACAGAGAAATAAATAAAAACAGTCAATGCTTATGTCCTCAATTTCAACTTTTTTTTTTCCATCCAACAAGTCACATCACACAAGGCATTCATTAAAGCCATCCTGTCCAAGGGAAAAGGTGCTTTATTGGCTCACAAGACTACTGACCTGTATATTTGGGATTAGAAAACATTATTATAAATCATACTGTTATTCGAGATGAATTAAGACAGTTATTGCTGATGCTGTGAAATATTGTAATATAATCGTCAGTGTTGGCAGTAAGAAGCCACCAGTTTTAAATATAAAAACGATAAAAACAGAAGAATTGAACATTTCCTTCAGCAGACACTTGAGATGACAGACATAATGCACTTTGTTGGGATGGATTAATTTCATTGCTTTTTGCACACTATCCACCCATTTCCTGTTGACCTGTCATACATAACTGAGCATGAGCCAGAGAGCATTGTGGGTCCCATAGGCCCCTTTCCCATCCACTCTGTAAACAGCCTCATTAACTGGCCACCCGATAGGCAATACAATGGAGAGTAATGCTGTGAAGGCTTGGATCTGTCCCATACATGACCAAGGAGAATAAAGTGGAGTATTACAGATGTTCTTCAATGGTTTTAGAGTTTGTCATTTTGAGGATGGATGTGAAAAGTTCAACCATTCAGTTCCATTGTGGTCCGTCTGCATTGACAGAGCAAGAGGAGAGAGCACCTTTGTTGACATCATACAGCCTACACTGAAGTTGAGTTTGAGAGGACAAGTCACCCAAACACCTCAGTCCCTCTAGATACTTACGGCTGCCCTTATGGCGAATTCCCCTGGGTCACCCCAGGACCCCCCCCCCCCACCATCCTTGCACCCCCCCAGAACCAGAGAGGGATGTACAGTGTAGGGTGCCTTACAGTGGGCCCTGGTCAATTGCAACAGTGCAATAGCAGCTCTACCCAGACGTGTCAGGGAGGAGTCTCTTAAACCAGCGCCCCACTGCCACGTCCACCCTCATCACCAGGGTCACCCCCACCAGCACAAACACACTGCTCACCAGGAACCCTGAGGCCTCAAACATCAACCTGCAAATATATAGGAAACATGTTAGAGAAGACATAATGCTTAATAGCATGCTAGAGAAGACAGATGACACATTTTGAGAGCATGACCAGGGACAAACCCAGTAACACAGAGTAGGAAGGAATGACACAAAGCCAATACTGTGGTTACTGTGAGTTGGTAAAGATACTTACTTGGGTGCAAAAACCTTCCACACCATTAAATGTCTCCTGAGGATAGCAGCTGCACAGACTGATGCAAAGACCTGAAAGAGGGGAGAAGAGGTCCTGAGTCAATGGCAGAGCAGTAGCGTGTGTGTTAGGGATGGGCATGGTAATTCTACTATCCGAATGGACGTTATTATTCAAACACTTGTGAGTGTATTCATTTTGATAAACGTAGGTCTATTTTAAAACGTTGTCTAACTGAAATGGTCCAAGTTACTTTGTTACACACAAGCATATTTTCATGAAATTCTTAATTTAATAAAAACTAAAAAAATGTAGTGTTTATGTACGGTCCATTGAGCTACTGCTGCTTCAGATGTCACATGGCTGACAGTACACTATTTACAGCTGTAAATGTAGCCTACATTTCTGAGGACACACAAAGGGATTATTTTAATATCATTGTCTTTCTCATGGACTCTGGGTTATGTTTTACATGAAAGGGCATTTTATACTATTACAGCATTTATCCCTCCGGTTAGCCCTGACAACGATATGCTATTTTCCCCACTTCAAACAACAATTAGCCTACAGGCACGCACCAACAGAGACCTGACACAGATCAATGCAAAACTCTCACCAGAACAGAATCAGTTCTACAATGGCAAACGCCAGACTTCTCTTTCACTGTTGCTGTTAGCCTATGCTTCTGTTAGCCAGAAACTACCGGAGAATAGCACCCAGAAAACAACTGTGTTTGTGACATTTTGCATCATTCTGATTAGTCAAGAGCAATATTTTGGTTATTTAAATAAAAATGTAAATATTCATGCCATTATTCTAATAGTGCTTACCTGTGCCCCGTTAATGAAGAGGTAGCGTGTTGCGAGCTGTAGAAGGGCAGAGCTGAACTGCTGGGGACTCTCCCTTAGTCTCATCTCCATGATAGCATTGTCCTCTCCTTCCTCCCCACCCCCCCCTCTTCCTCCTCGTCCCCCTCGCACCTCACACACCAGCGGCCAGAAGAGAAGCAGCGGACAAGCCACTGTATTCACAAACATACAGACACATCAGCATAAACTGAGCATCATATTCATGATCAATATTCAGGTACACTGTGTAGCCATCAATTAACTTAAGAGGTTGTCAGTATTGAAGTGTGGTACGGTATTACGCATAGACTGAAATAATGTCAGGAGGGATATGATTATAGCCACATTAACCACGATGTCAATCAACCTAAATACATTAGAATTCTTACTGTACAACACAGTAAACGGGTGAGTACCTGCAAAGAGGATGTGTGAGGAGAAGGTGTTGAGGGTGACCAGTGAAGCGGGGAGTATGGTGCCCGTGTGCCCACCAGGGAAGCCCACAAAGGCAGCAGCCCACTGGATGGATGGGAACGTAGGCAGATGGCCTGTGGCATGGAAGAACTGAGTGGCAGCCAGGGACCACAGCATTACCGGGGTCCAGGGCACAGAAAAGCCACCTGGCAGAGGGAGAGACAAGTCAAATCAAAGTAAAACCTTATTGGTCGCACACACATATTTAGCAAATGTTATTGCAGGTGTAGCGAAATGCTAGTGTTTCTAGCTCTAACAGTGCAGTAATATCTAACAATACACACAAATCGAAAAAGTAAAAGAATGGAATTAAGAAATATTAGGACGAGCAATGTCGGAGTCTGTCTGTCTGTATGCATTTATGTATCTAGGTATGCACACTACCGTTCAAAGTTTAGGGGCCACTTAGAAATGTCCTTGTTTTTGAAAGAAAAGCACATTTTTGTCCATTAAAATAACATCAACTTGATCAGAAATACAGTGTAGACGTTGATAATGTTGTAAATGACGATTGTAGCTGGAAACGGAGGATTTTATATGGATATCTACATAGGCCCATTATCAGCAACCATCACTCCTGTGTTCCATTGGCATGTTGTGTTAGGTAATCCAAGTTGATCATTTTAAAAGGGTAATTGATCATTAGAAAACCCTTTTGCAATTATGTTAGCACAGCTGAAAGCTGTTGTCCTGATTAAAGAAGCAATACAACTGATTTTCTTTAGACCAGTTGAGTATCTGGAGCATCAGCGTTTGTGGGTTTGATTAGAGGCTCAAAATGGCCAGAAATAAAGAATTTTCTTCTGAAACTCGTCTGTCTATTCTTATTCTGAGAAATGAAGGCTATTCCATGCGAGAAATCGCCAAGAAACTGAATCTCTCGTGCAACGCTGTGTACTACTCCCTTCACAGAACAGCGCAAACTGGCTCTAACCAGAATAGAAAGAGGAGTGGGAGGACTCGGTGCACAACTGAGCAAGAGGGCAAGTACATTAGAGTGTCTAGTTTGAGAAACAGACGCCTCACAAGTCCTCAACTGGCAGCTTCATTAAATAGTACCAGTAAAACACCAGTCTCAATGTCAACAGTGAAGAGACGACTCTGGGATGCTGGCCTTCTAGGCAGAGTTCCAAAGAAAAAGCCATCTCTCAGACTGGCCAATAAAAATAAAAGATTAAGATGGGGAAAAGAACACAGACACTGGACAGAGGAAGATTGGAAAAAAGGGTTATGGACAGACGAATCGAAGTTTGAGGTGTTTGGATCACAAAGAAGAACATTCGTGAGAGGCAGAAAAATGAGAAGATGCTGGAGGAGTGCTTGACGCCATCTGTCAAGCATGGTGGAGGCAATGTGATGGTCTGGGGTGCTTTGGTGGCAGTAAAGTGGGGGATTTGTACAGGGTAAAAGGGATCTTGAAGAAGGAAGGCTATCACTCCATTCTGCAACGCCATACACTGTGGAAGGCGCTTCATTGGAGCCAATTTCCTCCTACAACAGGACAATGACCTAAAGCACAGCTCCAAACTATGCAAGAACTATTTAGGGGAGAAGCAGTCAGCTGGTATTCTGTCTATAATGGAGTGGCCAGCACAGTCACTAGATCTCAACCCTATTCAGCTGTTGTGGGAGCAGCTTTACCGTATGGTACGTAAGAAGTGCTCATCAAGCCAATCCAACTTGTGGGAGGTGCTTCAGGAAGTATGGGGTGAAATCTCTAGAGATCCCCATAACAAATTGACAACTAAAATGACAAAGGTCTGCAAGGCTGTAATTGCTGCAAATGGAGTATTCTTTGATGAAAGCAAAGTTTGAAGGACAATTACTTCAATTAAAAATCCTAATTTATAACCTTGTTAACGTCTTGACTATATTTCCTATTCATTTTGCAACTCATTTCATGTATGTTTTCATGGAAAACAAGGACATTTCTAAGTGACCCCAAACCTTTGAACGGTTGTGTATGTACAGTGCACCCGGAAAGTATTTAGCCCCCTCGACTTTTTCCACGTTGTTACATTACAGCCTTATTCTAACATTTGATTAAATCGTTTTTTTTCTGTGTGAGACGCACACACACACATCAAAAGTTTGGACATGCCTACTCATTCAAGGGTTTTCTTATTTTTACTACATTCTACATTGTAGAATAATAGTGAAGACATCAAAACTATTAAATAACACATATGGAATCATGTAGTAACCAAAACAAAGTGTTGAGAAAAATATATTTGAGATTTCTTCAAAGTAGCCACCCTTTGCCAAGAGTGTGCAAAGCTGTCAAGGCATTCTGGCAATCAGCTTCACCTGGAATGCTTTTCAAACAGTTTTGAAGGAGTTCCCACGTATGCTGAGCACTTGTTGGCTGCTTTTCCTTCTCTCTGCGGCCCAACTCATCCCAAACCATCTCAATTGGGTTGAGGTCATGTGATTGTGGAGGCCAGGTCATCTGATGTAGCACTCCATCACTCTCCTTCTTGGTCAAATAGCCCTTACACAGCCTGGAGGTGTGTTTGGGGTCATTTTCATGTTGAAAAACAAATGATAGTCCCACTAAGCGCAAACCAGATGGGATGGCATATCGCTGCAGAATGCTGTGGTAGCCATGCTGGTTAAGTGTGCCTTGAATTCTAAATGAATCACTGACCGTGTCATCAGCAAAGCACCCCCACACCACCTCCTCCATACTTCACGGTGAGAACCACACATGGGGAGAACATCCGTTCACCTACTCTGCATCTCACAAAGACACTCTGTGAAGCATTTATTTGGGCTGCTATTTCTGAGGCTGGTAACTCTAATGAAAGTATCCTCAGCAGCAGAGGTAATTCTGGCTCTTCCTTTCCTGTGGCGGTCGTCATGAGAGCCAGTTTCATCACTGCGCTTGATGATTTTTATGACTGCACTTGAAGAAACTTTCAATGTTCTTGAAATTATCTGGATTGACTGAGCTTGACTGTTTCTCTTTGCTTATTTGAGCTGTTCTTGCCATAATATAGACTTGGTAGTTTACAAAATATGGCTACCTTCTGTATACCACCCCTACCTTGTCACAACACAACTGATTGGCTCAAATGCATTAAGGTGGAGAGAAATTCCACAAATTAACTTTTAACAAGTCACAATTGCTAATTGAAATGCATTCCAGGTGACTACCTCACGAAGCTGGCTGAATGAATGACAAGAGTGTGCAAAGCTGTAATTAAGGCAAAAGGTGGACACTTTGAAGAATCTAAAATAGATAACATTTGTTAAATTCCATGTGTTATTTCATAGTTTATGTCTTCACTATTATTGTACAATGTAGAAAATTGCAAACATAAAGAAAAGCCCTGGAAGTGTGTCCAAACTTTTGATTGGTACTGTGTTTGGGTCTAATATATATATATATATATATATATATAAAAAACTGAAAAATTAGGCGTGCAAAATTATTCAGCCCCCTTAAGTTAATACTTTGTAGCGCCACCTTTTGCTGCGATTACAGCTGTAAGTCGCTTGGGGTATGTCTATCAGTTTTGCACATCGAGAGACTGAAATGTTTTCCCATTCCTCGCAAAACAGCTCGAGCTCAGTGAGGTTGGATGGAGAGCATTTGTGAACAGCAGTTTTCAGTTCTTTCCACAGATTCTCGATTGGATTCAGGTCTGGACTTTGACTTGGCCATTCTAACACCTGGATATGTTTATTTTTGAACCATTCCATTGTAGATTTTGCTTTATGTTTTGGATCATTGTCTTGTTGGAAGACAAATCTCCGTCCCAGTCTCAGGTCTTTTGCAGACTCCATCAGGTTTTCTTCCAGAATGGTCCTGTATTTGGCTCCATCCATCTTCCCATCAATTTTAACCATCTTCCCTGTCCCTGCTGAAGAAAAGCAGGCCCAAACCATGATGCTGCCACCACCATGTTTGACAGTGTGGATGGTGTGTTCAGCTGTGTTGCTTTTACGCCAAACACAACGTTTTGCATTGTTGCCAAAAAGTTCAATTTTGGTTTCATCTGACCAGAGCACCTTCTTCCACATGTTTGGTGTGTCTCCCAGGTGGCTTGTGGCAAACTTTAAACGACACTTTTTATGGATATCTTTAAGAAATGGCTTTCTTCTTGCCACTCTTCCATAAAGGCCAGATTTGTGCAATATACGACTGATTGTTGTCCTATGGACAGAGTCTCCCACCTCAGCTGTAGATCTCTGCAGTTCATCCAGAGTGATCATGGGCCTCTTGGCTGCATCTCTGATCAGTCTCTTCCTTGTATGAGCTGAAAGTTTAGAGGGACGGCCAGGTCTTGGTAGATTTGCAGTGGTCTGATACTCCTTCCATTTCAATATTATCGCTTGCACAGTGCTCCTTGGGATGTTTAAAGCTTGGGAAATCTTTTTGTATCCAAATCCGGCTTTAAACTTCTTCACAACAGTCTCTCGGACCTGCCTGGTGTGTTCCTTGTTCTTCATGATGCTCTCTGCGCTTTTAACGGACCTCTGAGACTATCACAGTGCAGGTGCATTTATACGGAGACTTGATTACACACAGGTGGATTGTATTTATCATCATTAGTCATTTAGGTCAACATTGGATCATTCAGATATCCTCACTAAACTTCTGGAGAGAGTTTGCTGCACTGAAAGTAAAGGGGCTGAATAATTTTGCACGCCCAATTTTTCAGTTTTTGATTTGTTAAAAAAGTTTGAAATATCCAATAAATGTCGTTCCACTTCATTAATTGTGTCCCACTTGTTGTTGATTCTTCACAAAAAAGTACAGTTTTATATCTTTATGTTTGAAGCCTGAAATGTGGCAAAAGGTCGCAAAGTTCAAGGGGGCCGAATACTTTCGCAAGGCACTGTATATATAAGGTGCCTTGCAAATTTATTCATCCCCCTTGGCGTTTTTCCTATTTTGTTGCATTACAACCTGTAATTTAAATGGATTTTTATTTGGATTTCATGTAATGGACATACACAAAATAGTCCAAATTGGTGAAGTGAAATGGTGAAATGGTGAAATGGTGAAATGGTGTGTGCACATGTATTCACCCCCTTTGCTATGAAGCCCCTAAATAAGATCTGGTGCAACCAATTACCTTCAGAAGTTACATAATTAGTTAAATAAAGATCACCTGTGTGCAATCTAAGTGTCTCATGATCTCAGTATATATATATACATACATATACACACCTGCTCTGAAAGGCCGCAGAGTCTGCAACACCACTAAGCAGCACCACGAAGACTAAGGAGCTCTCCAAACAGGTCAGGTACAAAGTCGGAGAAGTACAGATCAGGTTTGGGTTATAAAAAAAATATCTGAAACTTTTAACATCCCACGGAGTACCATTAAATTAAAGATTATTCACCACAACAAACCTGCCAAGAGGGCCGCCCACCAAAACTCACAGACCAGGCAAAGAGGGCATTAATCAGAGAGGCAAAAAAGAGACCAAAGATAACCCTGAATGAGCTACAAAGCTCCACAGCGGAGTACTTTAAGCCTACCCTCCACAGAGCTGGGCTTTATGGAAGATTGGCCAGACAAAAGCCATTGCTTAAAGAAAAAAATAAGGAAACACGTTTGGTGTTCGCCAAAGGGCATGGGGGAGACTCCCCAAACATATGGAAGAAGGTACCCTGGTCAGATGAGACTAAAATTGAGCTTTTCGGCCATCAAGGAAAATGCTATGTTTGGCACAAACCCAACACCTCTCATCACCCCAAGAATACCATCACCCCAAGAATACCATCCCCACAGTGAAGCATGGGGGTGGCAGCATCATGCTGCGGGAATGTTTTTCATCTACAGGGACTTTGAAATTGGTCAGAATTGAAGGAATGATGGATTGCGCCAAATACAGGGAAATTCTTGAGAGAAACCTGTTTCAGTCTTCCAGAGATTTGAGACTGGGACGGAGGTTCACCTTCAGCAGGACAATGACCCAAAGCATACTGCTAAAGCAACACTCGAGTGGTTTAAGGGAAACATTTAAATGTCTTGGAATGGCCTAGTCAAAGCCCAGACCTTAATCCAATTGAGAATCTGTGGTATGATTTAAAGATTGGATTGCTATACACCAGCGGAACCCATCCAACTTGAAGGAGCTGGAGCAGTTTTGCCCATACCAGTAATTGCTGCAAAGGGTGGCTCTACAAAGTATTGATTTTGGAGGGGTGAATAGTTATGCACACTCAAGTTCAGTTTATTTGGTCTTATTTCTTGTTTGTCTCACAATAAAAAACATTTTGCATCTTCAAAGTGGTAGGGATGTTGTGTAAATCAAATGACACAACCCCTTCAAAAAATCTAGTTTAATTCCAGGTTGTAAGGCAACAAAATAGGAAAAATGTCAAGGGGGGTGACTACTTTTGCAAGGCACTGTATATTCTGAAAAATAGTATAATGTACAGCAATAGTTAAATAGGATAGGCATTGACTACAATACAGTATATACATATGAAGTGGGTAAAACAGTACGTAAACATTATTAAAGTAACCCGTGTTCAATGACTATGTACATAGGGCAGCAGCCTCTAAGGTGCATGGTAGTGTAACCGGGTGGTAGCCAGCCAGTGACAGTTACTAAAGTTCAGGGCAGGGTACAAATAAGTCAGAGGCAAATAAGATAAATCCATAATCATTAGTATCTCTAGTAGTTAGTTCGAGACAAACATTCAACATATGCAAAAGTAAAATTACAGGCATGTTATTGAAGATGAAAAGAGGACCAAATAGTCAGACCATTGATCACACACTGTGAGCAGCTTACCAGAGTGCGACCCCTGCAGGGCGTTGAGGGTAGTGGAGGAGGCGTGAATCTGCAGCAGGGCTCCCATCTCCAGGAGCAGCAGCAGGAAGGACAGGGACATGCCCTCTGGATGCAGCAGCAGCAGGCCCAGCCCTAGCAGGCCGCACAGCAGGACCACGGGGGCTGAGTAGACCGTACCCAGCCCGTAGGCCTCCACGGCTGGCCGGTCACCCCCCTCAGGAACCCTGGCTGGTTCTCCATCCTCCAGGGAGCGGCGCATGCGCTGGTAGAGCTGGGGGATAAGGTGGTGCAGCTCTGCCTGGGTGCTGATGCCCGTGCTGGCCCGGTAGCGGGGTGGGGGGAGCGATACAGGGCCTCGGACAGGGGTTGCAGCCCTGCTTTTGATAAATACGGTGAGCGGGTCCAGCCATAGCAGCGCCAGCCCTACGCCCAGCAGAGAGAAGGCAACCCTAGGGAGGGCCCGCTGGCCCAAGCTGATCAGCTCAGCCAGGTTCCGAAAGCTGTCCTCTGGGGTGGCAGCCACAGCCCAGTGGAGCCCCAAACAGACAGACAGCAGAGGCAGGATCCAGCGGGCCGTGAACACCGTGCCACCAGGGCTGTTCAGGTTGCCGTAGTGCCGCAGCCAGCGCCGCAGCAGGTAGGTCCAGGCGCCCAGAGAGGCCAGAGACAGGATGTAGTGCAGGTTCTTCAGACGGCTGTCCTGCACCCGTGACAGGGGGGAGAGGAACGGGGAGGGCTGGCAGGAGCCCTGCTCCTCACGACAGCCGTGAAAGAAGAGGGAGAGGTAGAGAGAGCCCACTAACACCCCCAGGCAGGCCAGGAAGGTGCTGCTCTCCCTCCTTACGGCTAAGGGGGATAGAACCGGGGAGGGCAGCAGCCCGGCGGGTTTCAGGGGGTCATGGACAGGGGGTAGCAGGAGGCCGTCCCAGTTGAGATGGAAGGGGACATAAAGACTCATGGAAAAAAGCAGAAAGGTGACCACACGGCCCTCTGCTATTACATAGCTGTCAGAGAGCAGGGAGGCACAGCGCAGGAGGAGCACCAGAAGGGGAGGGGTTAATAAGAAGCGAGGCAGGGTCAGCCAGCCACGTCTTGGGGACACCTCTCCACCCTCAGCCGCTGTAGTCTTCCTGGCCTGTTGGGCTCTCCAGAGGACCAGTACCTCAGAGGAGAGGGCTGCAGCCGCCAGGCACCAGGACCCCTCAGCATAGCCCTGGGTGAACAGCTGACTTGCAGCCACACACACCCCCACCACAGTGGCTGCCACCAGAGGGACCCTCAGCAGACCACTCTCCCTCACCAGCACAGAGGACATCTCAGAGAGGACGTAACACAGCACACAGGCACACGCCAGGACAGCTATGCCGGCAGCCATCTTGGCTGGGTTGAAGTGGGCCCAGGTGGCGCGGCAGGTGTCCCGGACAGAGGTCAGGTACCCCTGCAGGGAGGCCACTAGTTCTGGGGTGGGAGAGCGGCCCTCTTTGACGGTGCTGAGGTAATTGGAGGAGAGGCGGGAGAAGTCTGCCTGCAGCTGAGACAGACTCTCTAGAGGGATGTCTTTGGCCATTCTGGAATAGGTCTCTAGGAAACGGTTGACCTTTAAAAAGACAAAAAGGGTCAAATTTATAATTTGGTTAGTCACGATACCAGAATTTTGGCTTTGATACCGACACCAGGTTTAGCATTACCATGCCCGATACCACGTCAAAACAAGACGTATTAGCCAAAGTCACAGAACGGGACTTGATCCAGAAAGATCTCTTGAGTTCAATATTATTATACATTTTTCAGAGATAGCCATGAATTAATTAATGACGGGTAAAAGTATTTAAAACCCTTTTATAATTTTTGGGTTACCAGATGCACGTTTTCAATCACCAGGTGCACGGAGGAAAATGAGCATTTGCATCCATAGTCATTAATGAATCAATTTTACAATCAATTTGACTTTGTTTTTACCAATATATACTGAACAAAAATATAAACGCAACATGTAAAGGGTTGATTTCAGATTGCAGAAATTATCCATTCACACAAATTGCTTATTTCTCTCCAATGTTGTGCACAAATTTGTTTACATCCTTGTTAGTGAGCATTTCTCATTTGCCAAGATAATCCTGTGACATATCAAGAAGCTGAATAAACAGCTTGATCATGACATATGCCAGCCCAGGACCTCCGGCTTCTTCACCTGCAGGATCGTCTGAAACTGAGGAGTATTTCTGTCTGTAATAAAGTCCTTTTGTGGGGAAAAACCTTCTGATTGGCTACGCCTGGCTCCCCATTAGGCGTGGCCTAATGAATAAATTTCAATTGACTGAAATTGTTGCGTTTATATTTCTGTTCAGTATAACTACATAATTTATTATTTATTTGAATGGTAAATATTTATTTATTTAACCAGGCAAGTCAGTTAAGAACAAATTCGTATTTTCAATGACGGCCTAGGAACAGTGGGGGGCAGAACGACAGATTTGTACCTTGTCAGCTCGGGGTTTGAACTTGAAACCTTCCGGTTACTAATCCAACGCTCTAACCACTAGGCTACCCTGCCGCCCCAAAATAAATTGAGTCAATCAATATGTAGCCTATCCACATTTCAAGTGAATGCATATTCAATAGGAGTGTGTGCATGCATTGAGTTATTGAGCTTGAGCTGGATTTCAAAAGGCTATAGACATAAAACAATCAGTTTCCTTTCCATTTGGGACTTATTGTATTTAACTGATGAACAACATTTGAATAGAAGTGCGAGATGTCTCTAAGAACTAATTAATTAATTCACACACAAAGTGAGAGACAGGAGAATCGTGGCTGATGCGAAGGAGATAAAGTGAATGAATAAATGTTTTGGCAATGACTGTTTTTTGTGACAATGAGCTTTAAAAAAATCTACATATTTTGCATTATGGTTTGCATATTATCAAAAAGTACAAGGGTCATGAATTGATGTTAGCTTCACCTGTAAACTAGCAAGGAAAGTTTGCCTACAAAGCTGGAAGCTACCTGTATCTTCTTGCATTGTAAAGTGTTGTAAATTGTTTTCTGAACAATTGCAACATTTCTACATGCCATATTATTGAAGTGTTTTAACTTCAGTGTAGCATGAGTGAGGAGCTAACATGCAGCCCAGACTCCCAGTGAGGGAAGCGGTTCCTCAGTACAGGCTAAAGCTAGCAATAAATAAGTGGAGCAGGTACAGTGAGCTCGGGCTATAAGGGGACATCAGATGCACTGATAGAGTTGATCCTCTCTCAAATCAGTAGATGATGTGAGAGAAGTACTGAAAGTAACAACAATTCTAGTACTGACTCATTTTCCATGTTATAGTATCAAATAAGTACAGAAGTTTACCAGAAGTACAACACTTAATAATCCAAATTAATATAAACTCGTATTCATGGTTAGAATATGCACATAAATGTGCAGTCAATTGTAATGTTCAACATACATCACGTGTGCATCTGATATGATAACAGATCTTTGGGATTACCTGTTTGGCATTGATCCACAGTGCCTCTGCCTGGCTGAGACCTGCTGGTGCACCCCCTGTCTGGCTTTCTGCAGGGAACAGAGGCAGCAGGACCTGTCCCACACTGCTGTAGGGGATGGGGATGCCCAGGAGCAGGGCCAGAGTAGGCACCAGGTCTGTCTGGGGCACCACCTCAGGATCACTCTACAGGGAGACAGAAACAAAACAAGGGTCATTCAATGTGGAATGATCAATGCAACACTCACTATTCATATCATGATTGTTGAGGATATTATAGGAATGGTGGGAATGTGCAGCTGCTATACTCACCTCGGAAGGGGATGCTGGAAAGAGGGGAGAGGGGCTGTAGAGGAAGATGGCAGCATCAGTCTCCTTCTGGCTCTCCCCCCCGTGGTCACCAGTATCTGTCATACCGTGATCTCCCATAACCACTAACAGGGTGTCATTCTGCAGCCGATCAAGCACAGATCTTGGGGACAAAACAATGGTCAGACTGGTAGAGCCATGCATGGTATGTCATCTGACATACAGCACACAGTATTTTAGAGAGCATTGTACAAATGCAATCCTAAAGATAGTTCTTTAAAATGGCATTGATATTACATTCTGTACTACTGAATCTAAGAGAGTATGAAATAGCCTAGTGCTACTGTGGCCAGGAGACCTTATAATTCCCACTGACCTGATGACCCCATCCATCTGGGTGAGCTTGTCAGCCATGGCCGGGTGGTCAGGACCAAACCTGTGGCCACAGTGATCCACCCCCAGGAAGTGAGCTACCAGCACATCCCAGTCATCACTTACCACTGAGGAAGAGAGGAGAGAGAAAGGGAGATGTGAAGGAGAAGCCAATACTGTACACCACAAATACAAATGTGTCTGGCTGTCTGCCAATGCTTACTGATGTTGTACAGGTGCTGCAGAATTCCATTGTCCACTGTGTGCAGATCCTTGACATTGAAAGAGGGGAAGGGCAGGGAACGGTGGAACTTTTTTGGGAAGAGACTTTCCCATGTGTCATCACCCATGAAGACCACTCTCTTGCCTATAGAAAGAAGAAAGGGAATAATCAGGCAAAGCTGAGTTCAAATTTTTGTCATGTCCCATCTGTGCCTTTCTGAGCATAACCTTGAATGTTTTACTTACAGGATGGCGAATTGAGCCAGACTTTATAGACTGTCACTCACCCACTTCTGCTAGCTGGTGAACTAGGTTGTCCTCCAGGATGGCACTGGAGGCAAAGTTATTGCCCACATCAATGAAGGTGGGCAGGGAGCCTGTGGTGAAGCCCTTGATCCTCTGCATAGTGGTGGTGGGGGGGTCGGCACGGAATGGGAACAGGCGGGCATGGGAGGGCTTTGATGAGGTCACTTCCTCCAGCACGGGCAGCTTGTTCTCGAAAGGGCGGGGCTCTTTGTTCGCGGGGTCAAAGCGGGCAAAGTCGATCTTCAGGGCGTCTATGATGAGAACCACAGCCTTGCGGAAGCGTGGCTGTCCTTGGCAGAAGTCCCCCTGCTGGTCCCCTGGCAGCAAAACATCCCCACAGGTGCTGGTCCGGTTGACCTCCAGCCTCACCAGCAGGAAGCCGCCCACAAACAGGAAGATGCCAATGTAGAACATGGCACATAGCCACAAGAGCAGAACTAGGATGGGGAGTCTCTTCATCCTAGGGACAGATCATAGACTGTATATGGGCCAAATGCATGAGTGTAGAAACAATTTGCTGGTTGTAGCTGAAATCTTGATCATGACATAAAAATGTCAATAGCCAACTGACAATCACGGTAATTGCTATAATAGCAGCATTTCTACGTGATTTAAAATAATGTAGAATCTTGCAATATATGTACAGATTCAACCTCTATGTAACAGCAAACTGGCCAACGTTCGCTAGCTACTGGTACACAGGAGGCGCCATAGCATCCATAACCATGGGCCAAAAAGTTAAATTATCTGACGTGTCTTTTCCGTAAGACTTTAAGACTGGTTTCGTTAGAATTCAAGTTAGCGAGCTGGACTTGTAACTTGTTACCACGTAGCTATTTACATGATCTGTTTTAAACGCAACAGCCATATCGCTTATCAGTTGCTAGTGCTAGTTAGCCTAGGTACCAACCTGTACAATTACTAGCTAACGTTACTGACCTTGTAGAGCTCCGTTTTGTCCTCTCTGAGACGGGGCTTGTCGACAACGAGTGTATACACGAGAGCCAGCAACGAGACAGGTGCCTCAGGTACACACAGTGCGATAATATTCCCTCTTACCTTCATTGGGACTCCAGTTCAGCTATTCATTCAACTGCCAGCGCCTAACAGAGCAGAAGCGCATGTCCCTACACGGTCACCTCTCGCTGTAACCCCACTTCCGGTATATACTTCTTCTTTGGTATTATTGTGGTCTGCAATTTTTTTTAGAATTGCATGCTACCACCTACTGTATCGGCTGTGTATCAGCCTCCTATTCTGTAGTACGAATTAATTACACAATGTGAAAACATTGCCCTACCAAGTAACCCTGCACACATTAAAATCTCACCCCTATTCCACTACTTTGGCCCTATCTGATCCTACTCCAGGCCAGCAGTCTGGGAGGACGGAACACTATCGTTCAAAACATCCTGTAACTCTTCAGCAGGTAAATCTAAGACACCCAAGTACTTCTCTGCAACTGCCACCACAACATCTATCCTCTGTGATTTACGTTCCATTCCTGCGGTACAATCTACAACCAGGGCCATAAACACCAAATAAGCAACCTTACTGAAGCACGTTATTCATATCACTATAGGCCTCGGCCTACTCACAGGTATCCTCTTAGGATCCCTCACCCTAGACCCATTTTCCTCTTCTATTCTCTTCACTGCCTCAGCATACGACACCTTCTGCACTACTCTAACCCTGGCAACCTCAACCTGTCTTTCTCTCAATGGACACCTCTGATCTCCAGCATCATGGGCACCCCAACAGTTTACACACAAATAGTGGAAAAAGTACCAAATTGTCATACTTGAGTAAAAGTAAAGATACCTTCATAGAAAATAAAGTCAACCAGTAAAATACTACTTGAGTAAAAGTCTAAATGTATTTGGTTTTAAATATACGTAAGTATCAAAAGTAAATGTATTTGCTAAAATATACTTAAGTTTCAAAATAATAAATAATGATTTCAAATTCCTTATATTAAGCAAACCAGATGGCACCGTTTATTTTAATTAGATTTTATCTACGGATAGCCAGGGGCATACTCCAACACTCAAACATAATTTACAAAGTATGTGTGTTTAGTTTGTCCGCCAGATCAGATGCAGTAGGGATGACCAGGGATGTTCTCTTGATAACTGTGTAAATTGGACAATTTTTCTGTCCTGCTAAGAATTCTAAATGTAAAGAGTACTTTTGGGTGTCAGGAAAAATGTATGTAGTAAAAAGTACATTAATTTCTTTAGGAATGTAGTGAAGTAAAAGTTGTCAAAAATAGAAATAGAAAAGTAAAGTACAGATACACCAAAACACTTTAGTACTTTATAGTATTTTTACTTAAGTACTTTACACCACTGTTACACACACAACTTTTTCCACCAATACTACACATTCCTTTGTCTCATGTCCTCCTGCATCAAAACTCAGAGTACAGACAGTGTCTTCTCTGGTCTATGCTGACGTTCGCACTGCAACATATGGAAAGTGCTGGAAATTCAGACTCGGAATATTGTCAAGGCCTACATAACAATGATTAAAAACATCTGAAAGTGTTAGAAATATTAAACATTCACAATGTATTTTGTATTATATTTACAATAATTTAAACGTATATTTGTTTCAGGAAACTACGCATCCTCTGGAAAGATAATCGCCAAAGTTCCATTTCCCCTATCAACAGGGGGACGTGTTTAACCAGTGCACCAATTTGATGTTGTAACTTCGTTTCCTGAATCGGTCGAGGGTCACACATGAACAAATATTCATTCATTTCACCTAAACCACATAGCTACATATCAGCCAACAATTACGTTAAGAAAATGTTCCGAACATTGTGCCGGACTGGCGGTGCCCTTTTAATGGTAAGACACATGCTAATTCAAGCTAGCTAACGTTAGGTAATTACTGTTAGTCTACTGAGTTAGCTTGCTACTGTACGCCAGCTAGCTTGCCTTGCTATCATGTGTTCACTGAGATGTTAGTCAGCTAACTAGATAACTAGTTACATTATATATATAGTCAGTTCGTCAAATATCTGCGCCGCTAAAACTGCCCTGGTGTACTTTAAGTGCTGTTGTTGTGAAGGTGAAACGCAAAGTGGTAGGCCACACAAACTCACTGAATGGGACCACCAAGTCTGTCCTCCGTTTTGAACACTCGCCACCGAGTTCCAAACTGCCTCTGGAAGCAATGTCAACTGTTTGTCGAGAGTTTCTTGAAATGGGTTTCCATGGCCGAACAGCCGCACACAAGCCAAAGATCACCATGTGCAATGCCAAGCATCGGCTGGAGTGGTGTAAAGCTCGCCGATAGAGAACTAGCCGAAACGTGTTTTCTGGAGTGATGAATCACGCTTCACCATTTTGCAGTCCGATAGACGAATCTGGGTTTAGCAGATGCCAGGAAAACGCTACCTGCCCCAATGTACAGTGCCAACTGTAAAGTTTTGTGAAGGAGGAATAATGGCCTGAGGCTGTTTTTCATGTTTCGGGCTAGGCCTCTTAGTTCCAGTGAAGGGAAACCTTAAAGCTAAAGCATACAATTACATTCTACATTATTCTGTTCTTCCAACTTTGTGGCAGCAGTTTGGGGAGGGCCATTCCTGTTTCAGCATGACAAAGCCCCTGTGCATAAAGCGAGGTTTGTCAATTGATGTGGAAGAACTTGACTGGTCTGCACGGAGCCCTGACTTCAACCCCATCTAACACCTTTGGGATGAATTGGAAAGCTGATGTGAGCCAGGCCTAATCGCCCAACATCAGTGCCCGCCCTCACTAATGCTCTTGTGGTTGAATGGAAGCAAGTCCCTGCAGCAATGTTCCAACATCTAGTGGAAAGCCTTCACAGAAGAGTGGATGCTGTTAGAGCAGCAAAGAGGGGACCAACTCCATGATAATGCCCATGATTTTGGAATGAGATGTACGACGAGCAGGTGTCCACACTTTTGGCCATGTAGTGTATGTCGTTGGCCAGTTGAAAATGCCCTCAACAATACAATCAAATCAAGTTGTATTTGTCACATTAGCCAAATGGTGTTTTTAGAGTTTATAAACCTAAATCTGTGCTCTTTGGTGCTATTATATTTAGTGTTGCACGGTAATATCATGGTACCAAAATGTTTATGAACCAACATTTTAGAATACCATTTCATATGATAGATACTACTGACTTTTTCAGCCCTACCCATCTGAAGAACATGCTTGTGCCTGTTATAAAATCTTTATAAAGTCAGTTTTGTTTATAAATTCAGTTGAATTTAAGCTACATTCGCTAGTCTCTTGTATGTGCAGATCCAATAATATCCACTTTCATGTGCATATCACTTGTGGCATCTGTAATCGCCAACCGCATCCCCTATCAGCCCTCACTCACCTGCTTCTCGCCGTCCACTCTGCTCGCATCTATTCCTCAGTCAGTTTGAAAAAATATATACTTTAGCCGGGATGCAGACCCTGATGAGTCTTCTGTTACAATGTATCAACATTGCTCTTTGTATCATCACCTGTTATAACCAAGAGCACTGACCAGTCTGAGTAAGCTCACTCTCATGCAGCCTCTGAGTGTCGGAGATGGAAAAAGCACCGCTCCGCGACAGGTATGCTTGCCGCTTTACAGCAAAGAAAATGGCTTTTCTCTAGCCTAAATGGTTCCAAAAATGTGCCATATTACCAGAGAAGCCTTTTTTCTTTCTATCGGGGTTCACACTCATTTTATATAATTTCACAAACCATGTCGAGGGACACCTTAAACTAATCCTGGGTCGCTAATTATTGGTTTGATAATATACAGTGTTGTTCAGTCATGTTACCTAGCTATCTAACAACCTGGTAACTTGACAGTAGGTTTAGGTACATTTTAATGGCACTTACAGAAAGGAAAAGAGCCTGCTACTCATGAGATGTGCTTAAAAAGGTAGGATTCATATAGGCTTAATGTAAGCCTAAACTATCGTGTGCCTCCTATAGCCTGTTCTGGATTTGTTCTGGATTGTGAAGAGACGTCTTGTGGGGTATGCATGGGTGTCTGAGCTGTGTGCTATTAGTTTAAACAGACAGCTCGGTGCATTCAGCTTGTCAACACTTCTTACAAAAACAAGTAGTGATGAAGTCAATTTTGAGCCATGAGAGATTGACATGTATATTTAAGGGCCAGCTTTGCTGCCCTGTTCTGAGCCAACTGTCATTTTCCTAAGTCCCTCTTTGTGGCACCTAACCACACGACTGAACAGTAGTCCAGGTGCAACAAAACTAGGGCGTGAGTGTAAAGCCATAACACAAGTTTTTCCAGCAGGAGACTATGATCGATAATGTCAAAAGCTGCACTGAAGTTTACTAAGGGTTGGTAACAGGCTGATTGGTCTACTATTTGAGCAAGTAAAGGGGGCTTTACAATTCTTGGGTAGCATAACTATTTTTGCTTCCCTCCAGAACTGAGGGCACCCACATTTCTAGTATGCTTTGATTGAAGATATGGCAAATAGGAGTGGAAACATTGTCTGCTATTATTCTCAGTAATTTCCTAAATAAGTTGTCAGACCCTGGTGGTTCGTCCATTGTTGATAGACAACAATCATTTTTTCACCTATTCCACACACACAATTCAAAATGACAATGCTTGTCTTTCAAAATTTGGTCAGTTATACTTGTATGTGTAGTGTCAGTGTTTGTTGCTGGCATGTCATGCCCAAAAAATCATTAAACTAGTTGCCAATATAAGTGGATTTTGGGATGAATGAGCTATGTGATTCAATGAATGATGGAGCTGAGTTTACCCTTTTGCCCAAAATGTAATTTAAGATGTTCCAAAGCTTTTTACTTTCATTCTTTATCATGTATCTTTGTTTCATAGTATAGTTTCTTTTTTTTTAAATTCAGTTTAGTCACATGATTTCTCCATTTGAAGTATGTTTGCCAATTGGTTGTTCAGCCAGACTTATTTGCCATTCCTTTTTCCTCATCCCTCTCAACCATATAATGTTTCAATTCTTCATCAATCCAGGGGGATTTAATAGTCTTTAGTCATTTTCTTAATGAGTGCATGCTTTTTAGTAACTGTAATAAGCAATTTTATAAATGTGTCAAGTGCAGTGTCTGGTTGCTCCTCATTACACACGATGGACCAGCAAATGTTCTTTACATCATCAACATAGGAATCACTACAGAACGTATTCTATGACCTCATACTTTGGTTTCCCAATATATGGCTACTATATTGTGATCATTACATCTGATGGATTTGGATACTGCTTTCAGGCTTATTTCTGCAGCACTAGTAAAGATGTGATCAATACATGTTGATTTCATTCCTGTGCTGTTTGTAACTACCCTTGTCAGTTGACTGATAACCTGAACCAGGTTGCAGGCACTGGTTACAGTTTGAAGCTTTTTCTTGACTGTGCAGTTTGAAATCCACTGAAATCACCCAGACAATAGAGAGGTATATCACATACATTATCAAGAATTTCAGACATATTATCCATATACTGACTGTTAGCACTTGGTGTTCTACAACAGCTTTAGAAAAGTTTGCGGCCATACGCACATCCTTAACATAGGTGCCGGGATAATAAAGAATACTAGTATAGAACAAGAAGCAGCTTCCCACAAGAATGGGCTTTAGGTGAGGCAGATGAACCAGTAGCCATATTATTTAAACAGTATTTAACATGAGATCCTCTCTTAGCTTTACAGGAGTGTGGTTCGTAATATAGACCGCAACACCGCCCCCATGGCATTTCTGTATTTTTTTGTAGATGTCATAACCATGTATTGCTACCACTGTATCATCAAAGGTATTATTATCTAAGTGAGTTTCAGAGATAGACTATGAATGTCATCTATAACTAGCAAGTTATTCATTTCATGAACCTTGCTTCTTAGGCTACATATGTTAATGTGGGCTATTTTTAGCACTTTTCTGGGATGCTTGATTGTCTTTATTGCTGAAGCTGATCAGAAGTAGACATGCTCGTGTTGTTTGTTTGAGCTGATAGTGCAGGGTGAGCTGCACGTGGTGGACTTCCTACTAGGGCACACCACCTCTGCTAATAGTATTACTCTGGTTCATAGGCACATGATTACTGCATACAATAGCTGTTGGATCAACAGACCCATTCAGGGCATTTAGAAGGACAAATTAAGTTACTTATGTTGTTTGCCAACGCCCCTGGGCTAATGTACATTTGATGCTGCATTATGACAATTTAGCAACACAATGGTAGGGATTAACTGAGCTGGTCTTGGGTCATTAAGTCATTCTCAACGTGAAATGCGTGGACAGGGTCCAGGAGCCAAGATGATTTGGATCAATCCGTCATTCCTGTAGAGCATCTTCTATTTCCAGAAGGTGTTGAAGTTATCTATAAAAGTGATTCCAACAGAACTACAGTAATCTTTTAGCCAGGTGTGTAATGCCAGTAACCTGCTGAATCTTTCACAACCGCGGCTAGACGATGGTACCGGACCTGAAATAATTGGCTGCTTTTTGGGATCTTTCAGTGCTAGAATCAGTTATTTTAAAATCAATTTTCAGAAGTTCCGAGCTAGCCCTCGTCATTTGACCCCACATGGACTACGACAGCGTCAGCTCCCGGCATCTGTCTTAGAACAGTCAAAAGCTGCCTTGTAATGTCCTGTACTCGTGCTCCAGCATAGCACAGGGTTTTTTCCCCAGGAGCCAAGATGTTTCTCGGTTTCTGTTCATCTCTCTACTTTTGGAAATATTTATATTGACAAGTACATTTGTACACCCACTGTATATCTGTACAGCCACTACTCATTCTCTTATTCTCTATGTTCTCTCTACCTGTTTGTATATAATGTATGTAAACACTGTAAATTCTGTCTCTTAATGTTGTCTCTAAATGTTGTCTATCACTAGCAGCACCATATCACCAAGTACAATTCTGAGTGTGTAAATGTACTTGGTGAATAAAGGTGATTCTGAAGTTGCAACTCTCATGGAGTAACCTTCTGATGCAACAATGTGTAATGTACATTGATGGTGATTTTGTTTCCCTCCAGCATTCCCAGAGAACAGTGCCCACAGTCCCAGCGTTGTGGGTGACACAAGCCCAGCAGCGATGTGCGTCCAGTCTGCCCATGAACACTGTGGTTCTGTTTGTGCCACAACAAGAATCCTGGGTTGTGGAAAGGATGGGCCGCTTCCATCGCATCTTAGAGCCGGTAATTGAACCATTGTTTTCCAATTAGCCAGTGATCTGCACCCTTAATTACTTTCACACTATTTCACAGTTTATATCCCGAATGCATAAAAATGATCAATTTACTAATTTCTTTCACCTTTCTGGATAATCTGTAGGGCTTGAATTTCCTAATACCAATACTGGACAAAATCCGTTATGTGCAAAGTCTTAAAGAGATAGTTATTGATGTCCCAGAGCAGTCTGCGGTCTCTTTAGGTGAGTGACAACTGTCACTGTTGGCTTCACTGTAAGCCAGTCTTTATTATTCTCAGTCAGTCCTTGTCTCGGAATTAACCGATATCTGATTACATCCACAGATAATGTGACACTACAGATAGATGGAGTCCTCTATCTTAGAATATTGGATCCTTTTAAGGTACGTTTGTGAAGTCCATGATTTCTTGAGGTTGTTGTTCATGGAAGTTTTTGCTTTGTTTGTAGATATTGATTACAAGATGTACTTCCTTCCAGGCCAGCTATGGAGTTGAGGACCCAGAGTATGCTGTCACCCAACTTGCCCAGACCACCATGCGGTCAGAGCTGGGAAAACTGACCCTGGACAAAGTATTCAGGGTGAGTCTCGGTTCTTTTTTACAAATTGTGTTTGTGATATTTTTTTTAACCTAATTTCCTTGTTTTATATTTCTCTATTTCTCCAGGAAAGAGAGACCCTTAATACCAACATAGTCCACTCCATCAACCAGGCGTCAGATGATTGGGGAATCCGTTGCCTTCGTTATGAAATCAAGGATATACATGTTCCACCACGTGTCAAAGAGTCCATGCAGATGCAGGTGAGAGGGGCTGGCACTGCTGCCAACAAACTGGGAGACAGGTCTTGAACCTCAAACTATTTCTGAGCATGATCTTATTTATAGATTAGTGATACATTGCACATTATTAATACTTAGCCTATCAGTTTTGCATGTTTACACCCTTTCTGACTGCCTTCCGTTGTGTAGGTGGAGGCAGAGCGTAAGAAGAGAGCCACTGTGCTGGAGTCTGAAGGTCACAAGGAAGCAGCCATCAATGTTGCTGAGGGTCGCAAGCAAGCTCAGATCCTGGCCTCGGAAGGACAGAAAACAGAACAGATCAACAAAGCAGCTGGTAGGTTAATTCACAGATCTAGATGACTTAAGGCCTTTGTTAACTACTAAGGATGGTGTGAAAGTTGGACCGTTGTTTTTCATGTAAGTTTTGTCTGAGTTAGAACGGCTTCTGTTTGCCTTATCTGCCTTAGTTGAATGTAAGTCGATCTAGATAAGTGTCTGCTAAATTACGGAAATGTTTCTGTTGTGCGAGGCAGCTTGATGTACTGAGCTTTCAGAAAGTATTCAGTCACCTTTTTCCACGTTACAGCCTTACTCTAAAATTGATTAAATAAACTCAGCAAAAAAATAAACGTCCTCTCACTGTCAACAACGTTTATTTTCAGCAAACTTAACGTGTAAATATTTGTGAACATGAACATAACAAGATTCAATAACTGAGACATAAACTGAACAAGTTCCACAGACATGTGACTAACAGAAATGGAATAATGTGTCCCTGAACAAAGGGGGGGTCAAAATCAAAAGTAACAGTCCGTATCTGATGTGGCCACCAGCTGCATTAAGAACTGCAGTGCATCTCCTCCTCATGGACTGCACCAGATTTGCCAGTTCTTGCTGTGAGATGTTACCCCCACTCTTCCACCAAGGCACCTGCAAGTTCCCGGACATTTCTGGGGGGAATGGCCCTAGCCCTCACCCTCCAATCCAACAGGTCCCAGACGTGCTCAATGGCCATGGCAGAACACTGACATTCCAGTCTTGCAGGAAATCACGCACAGAACGAGCAGTATAGCTGGTGGCATTGTCATGCTGGAGGGTCATGTCAGGATGAGCCTGCAGGAAGGGTACCACATGAGGGAGGAGGATGTCTTCCTTGTAACGCACAGCGTTGAAATTGCCGGCAATGACAACAAGCTCAGTCCGATGATGCTGTGACACACTGCCCCAGAGCATGACGGACCCTCCACCTCCAAATCGATCCCGCTCCAGAGGACATGCCTCGATGTAACGACCACTCCTCCGACGATAAACGCGATTTCGACCATCAGCCCTGGTGAGACATACCCCAAAATGACAAACCAAAAACACGTTTTTAGAAATGTTTGCCAATTTATTTAAAATAAACATATCTTATTTACATAAGTATTCAGACTCTTTCCTATGAGACTCGAAATTGAGCTCAGGTGCATCCTGTTTCAATTGATCTTCCTTAAGATGTTTTTACAACTTGATTGGAGTCCACCTGTGGTAAATTCAATTGATTGGACATGATTTGGAAAGACGCCCACCTGTCTATAAGGTCCCCCAGTTGACAGTGCCTGTCAGAGCAAAAACCAAGCCACAAGGTGGAATTGTCCGTAGAGCTTCTAGTCAGGATAGTGTTTTGTCTCAGATTTGAGGAAGGTTACCAAAACATTTCTGCAGCATTGCATGTCCCCAAGATCACAGTGGCCTCCATCATTCTTAAATGGAAGAAGTTTGGTGTAACGGTTTTCTTCCGCTGAAGGAGAGGAGGACCAAAATGCAGCGTGGTTAGAGTTCAACATGTTTAATCAAGACCATACATGAGAACACTACAAAACAACAAAAGTGAAAACCGAAACAGTCCTATCTGGTGCAATGACACAGACAGAAGACAATCACCCACAAAATACCCAAAGAACATGGCTGCCTAAATATGGTTACCAATCAGAGACAACGACAGACAGCTGCCTCTAATTGAGAACCAATCTAGGCAACCATAGACATACAAAACTACCTAGAAAGGACACAGCCCCATAAACATACAAAACCCCTAGACCAGACAAAATACTTAAATCCCCCATGTCACACCCTGACCTAACCAAGATAATAAAGAAAACAAAGATAACTAAGGCCAGGGCGTGACATTTGGAACCACCAAGACTTCCTCGAGCTGGCCGCCTGGCCAAACTGAGCAATCGGGGGAGACGGGTCTTGGTCAGGTGGTGACCAAGAACCCAATGGTAACTCTGACAGAGCTCCAAAGTTCCTCTGTGGATATGGGAGAACCTTCCAGAAGGACAACCATCTCTGCAGCACTCCACCAATCAGTCCTTTACGGTAGAGTGGCCAGACGGAAGCCACTCCTCAGTAAAAGGCACATGACAGCCCGCTTGGAGTTTGCCACAAGGCACCCAAAGGACTCCGAAACATGAGAAACATGATTCTCTGGTCTGATGGAAACCAATATCAAACTCTTTGGCCTGAATGCCAAGCGTAACGTCTGGAGGAAACCTGGCACCATCGCTACGGTGAAGCATGGTGGTGGTTGCATGCTGTGGGGATGTTTTTCAGCGGCAGGGACTGGGAGACTAGTCAGGATCTAGGTAAAGATGAACAGAGCAAAGTACAGAGCGAACCTTTATGAAAACCTGCTCCAGAGCGCTCAGGGCCTCGTCCCTAAGCACACAGCCAAGACAGCATAGGAGCAGTGGTGGAAAAAGTACTCAATTGTCCTACTTGAGTAAAAGTATAGATGCCTTTTTAATAGAAAGTTACTCAAGTAAAAGTCACCCAGTAATATACTACCTGAGTAAAAGTATTTGGTTCTAAATATACTACTTAAGTATCAAAAGTAAAAGTATAGATCATTTCAAATTCCTTCTATTAAGCAAATCAGGCGGCACCATTTTCATATTTTAACATTTATGAATAGCCAGGGGCACACTCCAACACTCAGTGCGTGAATTTGACAATGTTCTATGTCCTGCTAAGCATTCAAAATGTAATGAGTACTTTTGGGTATCAGGTAAAAATTACATTATTTTCTTCAGGAATGTGGTAAAGTTAAAGTTGTCAAATATAAATAGTAAAGTACAAATACACCAAAAAACTACTTAAGTAGTACTTAAGTGTTTTTTATTTAAGTACTTTACACCACTGGACTGTAGTGGTTTCTGGACAAGTCTCTGAATGTGCTTGAGTGGCCCAGCCTGAGCCCGGACTTAAACCCGATCAAACGTCTCTGGAGAGACCTGAAAATAGCTGTGCAGCGACACTCCCCATCCAACCTGCCAGAGCTTGAGAGGATCTGCAGAGAAGAATGGGAGAAACTCCCCAAATACAGGTGTACCAAGCTTGTAGAGTCATACCCAAGAAGACTCTAGTCTGTAATTGCTGCAAAGGGTGCTTCAATAAAGTACTGAGTAAAGGGTCTGAATACTTATGTAAATGTGAGATTTCAGTTTTTTATTTGGAATAAATCTGCCCAAATTTCTAAAATCCTGTTTTTGTTTTGTCATTATGGCGTATTGTGTATAGATTAAGGAGAAATAAAACAACTTAGCTAGAGGTCGACCGATTATGATTGTTTTTCTACTACGATACAGATTAATCGGCCAATTTTTAAATTTTATTTTATAATTTTTTACATTTAAATGTCATTTTATTTGTAATAATGACAATTACAGCAATACTGAATGAACACTTTTATTTAATAAAATACATAAATAAAATCTATTTAGTCTCAAATAATGAAACATGTTCAATTTGGTTTAAATAATGCAAAGTGTTGGAGAAGTAAAAGTGCAATATGTGCCATGTATAAAAGCTAACGTTTAAGTTCCTTGCTCAGAACATGAGAACATATGAAAGCTGGTGGTTTCTTTTAAACATGAGTTTTCAATATTCCCAGTTAAGAAGTTTTAGGTTGTCGTTATTATAGGACTATTTTTCTCTCTACGATTTGTATTTCATTAACCTTTGACTTGGATGTTCTTATAGGCACTATAGTATTGCCATCCTAATCTCGGGAGTTGATGGGCTTGAAGTCATAAACAGCGCTGTGCTTCAAGCATTGCGAAGAGCTGCTGGCAAATGCAGGAAAATGCTGTTTGAATGACTGCTTACGAGCCTGCTGCTGCCTTCCACCGCTCAGTCAGACTGCTCTATCAAATCATAGACTTAATTATAACATAATAACACACAGAAATATGAGCCTTAAGTCATTTATATGGTCAAATCCGGAAACGATCATTTTGAAAACAAAATGTTTATTCTTTCAGTGAAATACGGAACCGTTCTGTATTTTATCTAACGGGTGGCATCCATAAGTCTAAATATTGCTGTTACATTGCACAACCTTCAATGTTATGTCATAATTATGTAAAATTCAGGCAAATTAATTACGGTCTTTGTTAGGAAGAAATGGTCTTCACACAGTTCGCAACGAGCCAGGTGGCCCAAACTGCTGCATATCCCCTGACTCTGCTTGCACAGAACGCAAGAGAAGTGACACAATTTGCCTAGTTAAAATAAATTAATGTTCGCAGGGAATATTAACTAAATCTGCAGGTTTTAAAAAATATACTTGTGTATTGATTTTAAGAAAGGCATTGATGTTTTTGGTTAGGTACATTGGTGCAACGACAGTGCTTTTTTCACTAATGTGCTTAAATCATCACCCGTTTTAGAATAAGGCTGTAACGTAATAACATTTGAAAAAAGTCCAGGGGTCTGAGTACTTTCGAATGCACTGAACAAGTACACCCACTTGACAGGACGCAAGCCTTTGTGACCGTTTCTGATTAGACTCTTGTTATCTTCACCTAGGTGAGGCCAATGCTGTCTTAGCCAAAGCAGAGGCCAAAGCTAAGGCTATCCGGCTGTTGTCAGACGCTCTAGCTGAACAGGTAAAATAGTTGATGGCTTCATCGTGTGTGTGTGTGTGTGTGTGTGTGTGTGCGCGCATCTAGATGGCACATTGACCCAACTGATGTGTTTTGAACAGAATGGAAACGCTGCAGCTTCCCTCAGTGTGGCAGAGCAATACGTATCCGCTTTCTCCAACCTGGCCAAAGAGTCTAACACCATCCTGCTGCCCTCCAACTCTGGTGACATCAGTGGCATGGTCACACAGGTCTGTCTCTGTTTAAGAAACAATTTAATTATGTGTGATTGCTCAGCCCATCCTCCCTGATCCTCCCTTTCAACACACCCCTGTCTCTCCGTCTTCTCTCTCAGAACAGTAACAGTCTATATCTTCCCCTTCCCCTCAGGCTATGACTATTTACGGCAGCCTGGCTAAGCAGAGCTCAAAAAAGTTAGAAAGTGTGTCCCCAGAGTGGGCGATGGAGAAGAGTGAGGAGCTTGTACCACCAGCCCAGTAGTGAAGGATGTCAAGACCACTCAAAGCAGTCACCGAACCGGAAGCAGTGACAGACAACCATGAGGCGCCAAGGCATTGTTGCCTGGTCAGCACCACCACTGTCTGGCCCAAAGGACACACTATCTGTTGCAGATTGAAGGACATTGAAACAGGAACAGGATAAGAACATAAAGACTTGTTTAGAGGCCTGGAAACATCAACCCATTTTGGAGGATTCATGTCACTTACACATTGTTTAATTTTGATTGAGTGTTATTGCACCCATTACATACATATGTTCCAATTACAAATCCACAAGCTGTCATATTGGTACTCTTCTCTTGCATCAAATACCAAATGACTGCGATGATCGAAAACTAGTAACCTGATTTAGTGCGTTCTGTTTAAGTGCTGTATTGTTGTCTTTTATATTTCCAACTATTTGTTCTTCATATGTTTTCATTTAAATATGTCATGAATGTTTTCCTTCATGTGAGAGCTTGTGACCTTACATTAAGAGCCACCCAGGGTCAGAGGAAGCAGAGGAGGGAATATGGTCAGGTATATGAAGAGAGGTTAGAATGCAATCTTTCCTGGAATACTTTCAATTTGGCTGCATTTAGACGGGCAGACCATTCTGATCTTTCTTCTACTAATTGGTCTTGACCAATCACATCAGATCTTTTTCAGAGCTGATCTGATTGGTCAAAAGACCAATTAATGAAATGAATGATGCCTGTGTAAATTATAAACTACATCAAGTTAAGTCACCAAAAGTACTTGTAAGAAAATGACCTTGGATGGAAATAGTTTGTTGAAGTGGAATGTTTTATTTCACACCAATACCGAATGGGAAGGGGCCTCTGTTTTGGAGGAAGGTTTTGCATAACATAGCAAGTTTATTGATTTAAATGGCCAATATACCGATAATGGTCATCCACGATGATACTGTCACTATTAAAGGTATTGTGATTGACTTTAGG
Organism: Oncorhynchus mykiss; assembly: GCF_013265735.2. NCBI lineage: Eukaryota > Metazoa > Chordata > Actinopteri > Salmoniformes > Salmonidae > Oncorhynchus > Oncorhynchus mykiss. The sequence goes on from NC_048569.1 coordinate 35,480,616, forward strand.
GAGGATTGTAACACCTCATCACAATAAATCTTGGTTTGAATGATTTGGAAGTAGACACAGCAGTGATTTCCAGTAATTTTTTCTACATATTGTAGTAAATATACATACAGAAGTCATGCTCTCTGAAAATGACAACTATCTCAGTGAGATTTCTCCTAAAGTGCAATTTTCTGATGATTTTTCACCTTTGACATCAGATGTTTTCCATCAGTATGCATGTTACACATAGAAAAAGCCTCAGGGGGGGGCTGTTGTGTTATTCAGTGGTAGTTTGTCTACAAAGCTGCTTTACAGCCTTTCTTAACCATTTCTGATGCACCGTGACTGGGGGCTCAACTCCTTATGTCGTCCTCCATCCTCATTTCGCCTGCTTCCGAAAAATGTCAAAGATAATTTCGGTGGCAAAGAGAGGAAACGTGGAAACAAATGCCCTTGTTTGAAATGAGACTAGGCCGCTAGCACTTTATCAGGCAGGAGGAATCCCAAAATATGTGTTAAGTGCCCCAAAAATTAAGCTTCTTTTGCCAGACATTTTATAGATCAAAGGATAAGTAGAATAGTTTTCTCCTCTGAGAAAACAGCTGATTCAAAGGGGAATAGGCAGATTTTAAAACGCGTTCATGCTAGCCGTAGGGAGGATGCTCTTGTGCATCCTCTGCCGAAGTAGATAATCGAGGAGGTGAGCATACTGTTCGCCTACTAACGAATTGACACTTCGACCACCTACCGGTCTCTGGATCACAGAGGAGAGGATGGAATTTTGTATAATTGAGAATTGTTCAATATCGTCAATTATCCCATGAACCACCCAAACAAAGCTACATGCTGACCAAACCACCTCTGCGCCATCGTGCGTATGTTGATTTTCACTATGTGTTCATGACACGCAGGTTAAAATACTAAAACCAACTGTGAACCAGCTATATTGGTCAAATTCTAGGTTATCCTGATGGTTTTTAGGCATAATGACATCACTCAGACTCAACAATGACAAGGTATTGGCCACCTAGATATGTACATAATGTAGTTTATTTGAAATAGGAAACACTGTCAGCAGAAAATATAATCGTCTAGAATATCCATGTGAATGGACAATAAAGGGCTATCAAAATGTACTGTTGATGGCATCATTGTTTGTGATATTGTAGGATTTACTCATGTGACACCATTGCTTCCAAGCAGTTTTGTGATCGTTTTAATCATTAAGAAAATTACTCCAATCCTTAGTAGTTATTTATTTATTCTTTCAGCATGGGTTGTTGTCATTTGTATCATACGCTTGCCCGACACATTTTACTGAACATACATTGGGAAATTTCTATCCATTTATGTCTCTAGATTAAAAAAAAAAAACATGTCTGGAAAAAAGCAAAAGCATACTTTTTAATCCTTAAGGGAAGATAAATATGTAGCCTTATGTTCTGTGCAAATTTGATATAGGCCTATATTTAGACCAAAAAGTTACACTTTTTTAATTCTATATTTTTTGTACAGGTGAAAACTACAAAATAGGCCACTAACTGGGAGCGAAAACTCTGCGTCACCACCTGTTCCCTCAATCTGTGGTTTTTAGTCTCTCTTCATTGATTGGTCAGAACCTTCTCTACGGTCCGACCTTTTCAGAGATTATGCTCACTCAATGGATGGACTAGATGTCATTAGAGAGTATTTCGGCGCCGCCCTCTTATCTCGGTGCCGCCCTCTTATCTCGGTGCCCTCAGGTTAGTCTAATGAATTTTATCATGGCGTGCCCGTGGCAGGGGGCTATTGCTCTCTGCCGAACCTTTATGTTTCTTTTTACAGCATCTGAAGCCCACCTGTAACAACTTAAAAAAGTGATTGGAGACATTGTTTGTAATGTTACCTGGCTGAGCGCATTTTTTCTGAGACGTTTGGTACATTTTTTTAACTAGAGGGATTGTCAGAGAAAAGCTCTTGCCATGTCTCTACTTTGTGTAAGAGGTGAGTTATTCCTTTTTTCTTTAATACATTTTCATATATTTTGACTTCATAAATCGAAAACAGAACACTTGTTTCAAGTGAAGTAACGTTAGATTGTGAAACCCAGCAGTAACCGGTTTGAAAGCCGGATAGACCAAACTGGATGAATTGAACTTTTGCGGCCGTGATTGTTTGTTTTTTCCCTTGTTGAAACAAAGTTGTTTCCGTATGTCTCCCTTATGTAGATGTAAAAGAAACGCCTATAGTTAATATATTGTATAAAAATAGTATATTTTGGCAATTTTATTTGGATTTGGAGATTATCTGTTACATAATTCTGAGATGGGAGCCGTCACCTCTACCACCAGCTGTTTTCCAGTGTTTCTGCTCTTGTCAGCTGATTTAACGTTTGTTAGTTTGACATGTCAGTTTCCATATTACAACATTAGGAAAAAGCAGTTTTACTTGCTAAATATTTTTTGCTTGTGTAATGGTTGTAATTGGTTATCAAAAGTATATTTAGAATTTGGTTGGCTTTTATATCAAGTACACCAAAGCCACCTAAATTAGAATATTGTATGGTTGTGTGCTCTTATGGTACACAATCTGGTTTTTGCAATCTTGTTATCGTTTGTGTGGTGTGTGTGTGATCACCATTGCCATGTCCTCTAAACATCTCATTTACTTCACAAAGAGTTGCCTATAATCCAATTTGTGTGGTAGTGTTTCTGCTTAACATCTAAAGTGTCTTAACAATACTGTATACTACAGTTCAGGTAACATTTAGCAAATAAGGTTGTCTAAAGTGAAATAAGTGTCAACTTAGCCAAAACCACATTTCTCCTCTTATACATGTGTAGTATACAGCCATTATTCATTCATGCTTGACTGGCATTTTTGTTGGTTAAGCTGGCTGGCATGTTTTTCAATTATTTTTCTGGGGGTACTTGATACTGGCACAATTTATGCTTGTGCAGTGACTCCTTGTTCAGTTGATGATGTAATTAGTCATTGAAATTATGTACAAAATACCATCAAGGAATAGAGGCAAAAAATACAATTTTGCTTGACTGAGTTCTCTGAACTTCTCAATTATTTATACTGTAAGAAAAGCTTTTCCCTGTTTCTTTTTTTTCCGTTCTGAAAAATACAAAAATGAGGCAAAATATCACTCAGATATATCTATTAATGAAACTGAAAAATAATTACTAGTATCCGACTAGTTTTATTAGCTCCCCCTCTGTCGTCAATACCTGTGGTTCAGGATCAATACCCATGGCTCTTCGGCTGGTACGGGAAATCTCTTTTTGGCACTGAGGGAAATGGGATGAAAAACAGGCAGGTGTTGACTGTCAAGTCTTTCAGACCTATCTCCATCAAGACTAATGACGTTTAAACAACATTTTATGCCTGACATCTCATGTTAGTATACATAGCAGACCAGGTAATAGACCAGTGTCAACCATGCTTGAAGCGTTATTTTCATTATCTCTTCAAACATTCTATTTTGGCAGGTACATAATGGCACAGATGTGTGATTGTGGTCAGTAGGAACTGCAGTTGGCAGAGGCACTTTTTGATGGAATTTGTGCCTTGCCACAATTTCATTGTAATCAGGCTCTTCCTAACAAGTGAGGCGTCTAAGTGTTTAGCTCACCTAATTGAGTCAATGGCTTTTGTTGTCACGTCCAGACTTACAGTAGGTGCATGATACCAGATGGTGATGTAATAAAACAATATAAATGATAGCTGTCTTCTCTTGGCATCTCTCCATGGGCTAACCTTAATTCTCCCCATCCAGTAGAATCTTGTTTGACACCTCATTAGGCCAAGCCTCAACCTGGGCCCGTCACAGGCCAGAAGAGATTAGGGCTTGTGGCAGTGTATGGGTCATGAGGAGTCTGGACAGGTGAACACAGCACATCCAGAGACGAACACTCTAATTTACAGTAATTTAGCATGTTTGTTTAATATGCTGTGGTTTCCTCTAACACGTTCGTCCTAGAAAATGTACAACATACATTTATTGATTAGTATTGAGAAAATGGAAACTGGAGCCACTGTAGTTTAGTCTACCAACCCAAACATAGTAGTAGTGCATTGAATCCTAGACCGGATGTATCCTGTATGTGATTGGCTGCTGTGACTCACCCCTTCCCCTGTACAGCAGTGTCATGTTTTTTTGTTTATTTATTGCCCATAGAAAGGCCCATCTCCATGGTGATGTCTTTACACAACAGATATGTGTTCTACCCCTCCAAGTGTGACAGGTGGACAGTCACAGAGACCCATGCTGTGTGTGGATCAGGGCTGGGCTGGGTGGACAGTACACATGGACATCTCATAATAATATGGTCCTGCAAACCTAGGGATTCTATTGTGTGGATGCTGAATAGGCATCCTGGTTTGGTAGATGATTATTATTGCAGACTGGGTGTTTTAGGAGTATCACCAATCCTTTTCAAATGCTAAGTGTGCCATTGACATGGAGAGGGATTTATTCTGTGGCTCCTATGAATAAACTCTGATGTGTGTGTCTCAGTGCTATAAAAAACAGTGTTTGTGACAGTCTTGATGAAATGAAAGCACACTACATGAGGAAATGGGCCATGTTGACTTTGTCACAGATTCAGCTGCGTCAATAATCTGATATATAGATAGAGGGACAGAAGGATAGCTTGATGTATGGTCTAGGCCTATAAATCAAGAAGATGTCATGTTGACAGGGCGAAAGAGAATTGGTCAGAGGACAGCGAGATTGAGTATAAAGTGCAGTGAGAGCGAGGGAGAGAGCTGAGAGATTGCAACAGTAATCCCCTGGCCATCTGTTGCTCTGTCTCACTCGGTCTCTGTTTCTCTCTGCTCTCTGGTCTGCTTTCCCGCCCATAAGCTCCACCTGATCAGCTCCAGTGCAGTGTGTAAATACAGAACAATAGAAGCCTCTGACCCTGCTCTTCTCTTCCTGTCTCCCTGTACCGCCTGACAACACTCCCTAGGCATGCGTGGCCGGAGTAAGCAGTGTGTCCGTCCCATCCACAATGTGGTCACGTGACTTGCTTCCTCTGACCCCAATTTAAGGGTTACCAGTACTAATCCTCCGAGCTGAGTAACAATCGCAAGCCAGGCAGGCGTCCAGTGGATTCACTGGTGGAAATCCCTTAACTCAATATTCAAATGCACCTTGTGCTGGGCTGCTGTCAACTCCCAAACGTATCTTAAAATTTGACTGGATGTGAACAATGATATAGTTTGTATGTAGTATTCTTATTGGACCTTTTTTCTGTCTTATCATTTTATTACTCTGCTGCTGTGTTTCCAGTCTACTAAAACTAATCTTCAATTATATGTAGCCAATTGTTTCCTTTTACTGCTTTGGTTACAGTTAGGGTTCTTTTGTTGTTCCTATCATTTGGTAAAGAAACAAAGCTATGGTCAGACATCAGGTGAGCACACAGTAGAGCAGATTAGTAAACAGTAGGTTGATAGGGGAACTGAGCAACTGCCCCTGGCCAAACACTGATGGCTTCCTCCAGTCACAAAGATGGACGGCTGAGCAGAAGAGCGATAAGAATCAGTTTCCATCATAATGGCCCCTCGCTTTATGGCCCTCTGCTCTGTTCGCCTCCGCTTACAATGACGTCAGCTTGATTGGGACATCATGCCTGCCGTCGTGCCAGCTCAGGCCAGAGTCACAGTCTGGTGGCCTAGAAGAGCCTCTCTGGAAACACTGACGTCACACTCCTGACCCTCTGCTTTTCCACTGCTCCCTTTCCTATTTTCGCAGAGCCAGTGGGAGAATCGCAATTGGATTTCCTTGGTTCCTCCAAGAGGAAAGATGGAAATAAATGAGCTTGTATGAAATGACTCTTCTGTAGCGCGTCATCATCAGCAAAATGTCAATTACAGAAGTGGAATCCCAAAATAATGTGTAATAATGTGTAATAAGTGACGAATGTAGCTAGTTGTGCTAGACTTTTTATATATAGAAGGATAAGTAGGGTATCAATTTGTGCGCATGCTTTTCTTATCTGAGAAAACGACAGCAGTTTCAAAGGGAGTGTGGTGGATTACAAACTCTTCCGTGGTAGGATACACCTGAACATACTCCCCCACAGGAGGCAATCTAGGAGAGGAGCAAATTCCTCCGGTCACCTATTAACTAATTGATGCTCTCCAACACATGGCGACCGCTTGTCGGTTTCCGGGTCCTGGAGGAAGGAGGAGTCGGAGTGGACAGACCTTTGCCCATTTGAAAATATCTCCGTGTGTGTAGAGAATGGAAGATGGCAGGTGCATTTTGAAAGCGCTCTCTCCTCTACCTCCTCCATTTCCCTCCTTGGGGTCGTCTCTTTGCCACATTGTTGCTGGGGAGATTAAGAGGCTAACTAAGATGGGCAAATAAATAGAGCCACACTCACTTGGGCTGCATGTTATTCTAGCTGTGTACAGAGCGAGAGAGGGGGAAGAGCTGTACGTGCTGATATTAAAATCATGTAGAGTCCGCTCCTGTCACTCACCGCCACCCGATCCTGCCCATCTGCCATCCCAGCCCTGTCGTTTAGTCGCTGGTACATAAGGCTGAAGCAGCATTCACAATTAATCCCCTCTAAACCGTCTTTCAAATCCATAACCCTTATTGTATAGATACAGGAAATGTCTAAAGTCAGCCAGGTCTAAAAATACACGAGTGCACTAGATGTTGTTTTTATGCTCTCGTTGTTCACATAGTAGATGAAAAGAGAATTTGCTAATTGTTTTGTTTTATAAACATCTGGTAGGCTTAGCATCATATCATTGCCCTTGTTGTATGTTACATTCTGCTTTGTGATACCTATATTTCGTGTAGATTAATCCGCCATTCAACCAATGACTATCTTTTCACCATTCTGATGTGTTTCACACACCTTACACTGGAATGATGGGTATGACTTTGACTTTCTGCGAACTGAAGGTCATTAGGTCAACATTAGGCTATTCCTAGACATGTGAAGTATCTTCATGTCTAGAAGAGCTTCCAGGCTTCTGTCATAATGGTCCATTTTAAGTTAAAAAATTAATAAAAAATATTGCAGGGGAAGTGTGGTGAAACTAATTCCGTCTGAATTGTCCACTGGAAAAACGGACATGCTGTGGTAACATTTATATAACCAACGTTCTATAGTAATACTAGGCCTGTGTGAATAGGATTCAGGGCTCTCCATATTCCAGTCTATCAGGGTTTTGTCCAGGCAAAGGTTGGGATTATGGCTCCAATGCCAGAGAACGTAGCCCTCCCAGATAGGCTAAGTCAGTACGGGAGTGGATTGTGTATTATGGGATTTGACTGTGAAAGATTACAGCAAAGAGGTCAATATGAAAGTGTGGCCTGACAGAGTAGTGGTAAATTTACATTTACATCTGAATATTTACATGAGAACTTGATAACCTTGTAACATGTTATTTTAACTCCTTTCTATGATGTTCAATGGTGTATTGAAACATCATGGTTTCTTTTGGTTTTAAAATATTGATGATTTCAGCCTTGCTGTTCTCCATCGGAATAACTAATCAGTTTTTATGAAAGTATCCCACGTCTTTAGGGTTTAGCTAAAAATTTTTTTTTAGTATTTAGTGATTGTCTAAAATGTGAGAGGCTGGTGTTTTCTGCTGCTAGGTTGAGGTTGAGAGGATATTGTAATGCTGATGCTCACTCATACAGACATCACCTGGATGGCCAGGTCTCACCCTTAACAGATTCCTACTCGATGCTTCATCAACACGTGCTCTATCTGTTGGTCTACATACATTATTAATTCATTTTTCAGGCCTCACCTACACATGTCATGTGCTCTTTTTTTCTGTGGTTGTGGTTGATTGGTGTTTGTGTGACTGGTTCCTGGTCCCTGATTCACCAATTGGCATGCACTGCTGGGTTACACTCAGCATGATGGATCTGACTGCAGCCTCTCAGGGGATGCCATTGAGGAGACATGAAGTGACCACGGGATCACAGTCATTGTACACAATGTAGTCTACAGCAATTTGTTTCTGATAAAGCTGTGTGATATCTCTGAAGTAAGTCATGAGCAGGGATACTGACTTGCTGTTTCTTTAAAAATGAAAAATAAAAACACATCTGACATTTCTAATGGTTATTTTATGTTTCTTTTTCAGTAAAGAAAGCCAAGCTACATGGATCACGGGGTAAGTCCTTAAACTCTTTAGTTTGGTGTTATGTCTTTGAATGTTGTCCCAAACTAGGACCTTGTGGGTGTGTCATAAATATGTTAGCTATTTTGACAGTGGGAGTTATGGGCAGAACACCTGGCGTTAGCGTAATAAACGCAACAAATAAGTTATACGTCTGATGGTTTGACCACTCACTGGCCAATGAAAACCTGCTCCGAAGCTTTTTGAGGTTGTAATAAACAGAGCATTGTCTGTTTTCTACCTACAAATACAGCGGGGAGAACAAGTATTTGATACACTGCCAAATTTGCAGGTTTTCCTACTTACAAAGCATGTAGAGGTCAAATGTTTTATCATAGGTACACTTCAACTGTGAGAGACGGAATCTAAAACAAAAATCCAGAAAATCACATTGTATGATTTTTAAGTAATTCATTTGTATTTTATTGCATGACATAAGTATTTGATCACCTACTAACCAGTAAGAATTCCGGATCTCACAGACATGCAGTTTTTCTTTAAGAAGCCCTCCTGTTCTCCACTCATTACCTGTATTAACTGCACCTGTTTGAACTCGTTACCTGTATAAGAGACACCTGTCCACACACTCAATCAAACAGACTCCAACCTCTCCACAATGGCCAAGACCAGGGAGCTGTGTAAGGACATCAGGGATAAAATTGTAGACCTGCACAAGGCGGGGATGGGCTACAGGACAACGGGCAAGCAGCTTGGTGAGAAGGCAACAACTGTTGGTGCAATTATTAGAAAATGGAAGAAGTTCAAGATGACGGTCAATCACCCTCGGTCTGGGGCTCCATGCAAGATCTCACCTCATAGGGCATCAATGATCATGAGGAAGGTGAGGGATCAGCCCAGTACTACTCGGCAGGACCTGATCAATGACCTGAAGAGAGCTGGGACCACAGTCTCAAAGAAAACCATTAGTAACACACTACGCCGTCATGGATTAAAATCCTGCAGCGCACGCAAGGTCCCCCTGCTCAAGCCAGCGCATGTCCAGGCCCATCTGAAGTTTGCCAATTACCATCTGGATGATCCAGAGAAGGAATGGGAGAAGGTCATGTTTTCAGATGAGACAAAAATAGAGCTTTTTGGTGTAAACTCCACTTGCCGTGTTTGGAGGAAGAAGAAGGATGAGTACAACCCCCAAGAACACCATCCCAACAGTGAAGCATGGCGGTGGAAACATAATTCTTTGGGGATGCTTTTCTGCAAAGGGGACAGGACGACTGCACCGTTTTGAGGGGAGGATGGATGAGGCCATGTATCGTGAGATCTTGGCCAACAACCTCCTTCCCTCAGTAAGAGCATTGAAGATGGGTCGTGGCTGGGTATTCCAGCATGAAAACGACCCGAAACACACAGCCAGGGCAACTAAGGAGTAGCTCCGTAAGAAGCATCTCAGGGTCCTGGAGTGGCCTAGCCAGTCTCCAGACCTGAGCCCAATAGAACATTTTTGAAGGGAGCTGAAAGTCCGTATTACCCAGCGACAGCCCCAAAACCTGAAGGATCTGGAGAAGGTCTGTATGGAGGAGTGGGCCAAAATCCCTGCTGCAGTGTGTGCAAACCTGGTCAAGAACTACAGGAAATGTATGATCTCTGTAATTGCAAACAAAGGTTTCTGTACCAAATATTAAGTTCTGCTTTTCTGATGTATCAAATACCTATGTCATGCAATAAAATGAAAATTAATTACTTAAAAATCATACAATGTGATTTTTCTAGTTTTTTGTTTTAGTTTCCGTCTCTCACAGTTGAAGTGTACCTATGATAAAAATTAGACCTACATGCTTTGTAAGTAGGAAAACCTGCAAAATCGGCAGTGAATCAAATACTTGTTCTCCCAACTGTATAGCTGTCTTTTGAACGGTTTAAGCTACAAAATATTATGACTCCATCACTGAAAGATAAGACTCGCAGGAACACGTATTGCCTGATGATCTCATGAATTTCCCAAGATCTTTTTGATGCATTTGTCACTGCAAACCATACTTCCATATGATTGAAGTACTGTCAAAAGTACTGTCAGACTGATTTAGCACTGGTGCACGTTTTTAAGGACACACCTCAGATATTGCCATCCCTCCATCCTCAGCTCAAGCGAGCACATAAAACAGGTAAATTACCAATCCTGCTGCAAGGGTTGGAAAATAGCAGAGCACCGGTTTTAACAAGTATAAATGACCAACAAGTGTGTTTGACAATTGCCGGCCTAAAAATAGAGGTATTACCGAGGTATTTGGAAATGGCCACGGGATGATTTTCTATACTGTCAATGCCATTGAAACAATTTATTTGAAGCTTTCATTACTTTTGAATATTTGTAGTTACTTATTAAGTAAATACCTGCAGTGAACTTGTGCGATCGTTGGAGATAAAGGTGGTTGCGTTCTTCATTTCACCTGTCACATTTTACATTATGAAGCTTACCGGTAGTCTCCAGTCTAGGGCTGTCCCGACTAAAAAAAATCTTGGTCCAATCAATTGGTCAATTTTTAAACATGTATTTTTCCATATAGAGACACCCTGTGTTTTTAACTTCTTGGCGCACCCATCCCTTTAGAGGAATCATTTTCGTCAACATCCGCTGAATTGCAGAGCGTCAAATTTAAATTACTAAAAATATTTAATTTTCATGAAATCACAAATGCAATATAGCAAAACACAGGTTAGCTTGTTAATCCACCTGGTGTGTCAGATTTCAAAAAAGCTTTACAGCAAAAGCTATCTAAGCTTTTATGTTAGGACATCTCTCTCAGCAGACAAAACATTACAAACAGCTAGCAGCAAAGTAGATTGGTCACGAAAGTCAGAAAAGCAATAGAATGAATCGCTTACCTTTGATCTTCGGATGTTTACACTCACGAGACTCCCAGTTACACAAATGTTCCTTTTGTTCGATAAAGATTATTTTTATATCCAAAAAACTCAATTTGTTTGGCGCGTTTCGTTCAGAAATCCACAGGCTCGTGCAGGTCATGACAGCAGACAAATTCCAAATAGTATCAGTAAAGTTTGTAGAAACATGTCAAACGTTTCTTATAATCAATCCTCAGGTTGTTTTTACAATAAATAATCAATAATATTTCAACCGGACCCTAGCTTTGTCAATAGGAGAGAGAGAGAGAGTGTCTGCTCCAAGCTGTTGTACATGCAAAACTCTGCTGGCACCCAGCCATCCACTGATGCGATGTGATCGTTCTCGCTAATTTTTCAGAATAAAAGCCTGAAACTATGTCTTAAGACTGTTCACACCATGTGGAAGCCATATGAAAAGGAATCTGGTTGACATCCCTTTAAATGGAGGGAAGACATGCAATGGAACAGGGAGATTCGTTTCTCTTAGGCACTTCCTGGTTGGATTTTCCTCAGGTTTTCGCCTGCAATATCAGTTCTGTTATGCTCACAGACAATGTTTTGACAGTTTTGAAACTTTAGAGTGTTTTCTATCCTAATCTGACAATTATATGCATATTCTAGATTCTGGGCCTGAGAAATAGGCAGTTTCATTTGGGTAAATTTTCATCCAAACATCAAAATACTGCCCCCTACACTCAACAGGTTAATGAAATCAACTAATGCATTGAGCTTGTCTGATGCTTAAAGCTTACGGTTTGATGAAATAAGACAAACGCCTCATGAGGGCGCCAGAGATCTAGATAACCAGAAGAAAAAAACGTAACCTGACCCAACTATTCTCCTCCAGCTCCTGCTGGCTTTCGCAGATTCTGCTATTACTCTCCTGAAGTTGCTTGTAATGCGCTACACGAGGAGTTCAAATCAAATCAAATCAAATCAAATTTTATTTGTCACATACACATGGTTAGCAGATGTTAATGCGAGTGTAGCGAAATGCTTGTGCTTCTAGTTCCGACAATGCAGTAATAACAAGTAATCTAACTAACAATTCCAAAACTACTGTCTTGTACACAGTGTAAGGGGATAAAGAATATGTACATAAGGATATATGAATGAGTGATGGTACAGAGCAGTATAGGCAAGATACAGTAGATGGTATCGGGTACAGTATGTACAAATGAGATGAGTATGTAAACAAAGTGGCATAGTGTAGTATAAAGTGGCTAGTGATACATGTATTACATAAGGATACCGTCGATGATATAGAGTACAGTATATACGTATGCATATGAGATGAATAATGTAGGGTAAGTAACATTTATATAAGGTAGCATTGTTTAAAGTGGCTAGTGATATATTTACATCATTTCCCATCAATTCCCATTATTAAAGTGGCTGGAGTTGAGTCAGTGTCAGTGTGTTGGCAGCAGCCACTCAGTGTTAGTGGTGGCTGTTTAACAGTCTGATGGCCTTGAGATAGAAGCTGTTTTTCAGTCTCTCGGTCCCAGCTTTGATGCACCTGTACTGACCTCGCCTTCTGGATGATAGCGGGGTGAACAGGCAGTGGCTCGGGTGGTTGATGTCCTTGATGATCTTTATGGCCTTCCTGTGACATCGGGTGGTGTAGGTGTCCTGGAGGGCAGGTAGTTTGCCCCCGGTGATGCGTTGTGCAGACCTCACTACCCTCTGGAGAGCCTTACGGTTGAGGGCGGTGCAGTTGCCATACCAGGCGGTGATACAGCCCGCCAGGATGCTCTCGATTGTGCATCTGTAGAAGTTTGTGAGTGCTTTTGGTGACAAGCCGAATTTCTTCAGCCTCCTGAGGTTGAAGAGGCGCTGCTGCGCCTTCTTCACGATGCTGTCTGTGTGAGTGGACCAATTCAGTTTGTCTGTGATGTGTATGCCGAGGAACTTAAAACTTGCTACCCTCTCCACTACTGTTCCATCGATGTGGATAGGGGGGTGTTCCCTCTGCTGTTTCCTGAAGTCCACAATCATCTCCTTAGTTTTGTTGACGTTGAGTGTGAGGTTATTTTCCTGACACCACACTCCGAGGGCCCTCACCTCCTCCCTGTAGGCCGTCTCGTCGTTGTTGGTAATCAAGCCTACCACTGTTGTGTCGTCCGCAAACTTGATGATTGAGTTGGAGGCGTGCGTGGCCACGCAGTCGTGGGTGAACAGGGAGTACAGGAGAGGGCTCAGAACGCACTCTTGTGGGGCCCCAGTGTTGAGGATCAGCGGGGAGGAGATGTTGTTGCCTACCCTCACCACCTGGGGGCGGCCCGTCAGGAAGTCCAGTACCCAGTTGCACAGGGCGGGGTCGAGACCCAGGGTCTCGAGCTTGATGACGAGCTTGGAGGGTACTATGGTGTTGAATGCCGAGCTGTAGTCAATGAACAGCATTCTCACATAGGTATTCCTCTTGTCCAGATGGGTTAGGGCAGTGTGGTTGAGATTGCATCGTCTGTGGACCTATTTGGGCGGTAAGCAAATTGGAGTGGGTCTAGGGTGTCAGGTAGGGTGGAGGTGATATGGTCCTTGACTAGTCTCTCAAAGCACTTCATGATGACGGAAGTGAGTGCTACGGGGCGGTAGTCGTTTAGCTCAGTTACCTTAGCTTTCTTGGGAACAGGAACAATGGTGGCCCTCTTGAAGCATGTGGGAACAGCAGACTGGTATAGGGATTGATTGAATATGTCCGTAAACACACCGGCCAGCTGGTCTGCGCATGCTCTGAGGGCGCGGCTGGGGATGCCGTCTGGGCCTGCAGCCTTGCGAGGGTTAACACGTTTAAATGTCTTACTCACCTCGGCTGCAGTGAAGGAGAGACCGCATGTTTTCGTTGCCGGCCGTGTCAGTGGCACTGTATTGTCCTCAAAGCGGGCAAAAAAGTTGTTTAGTCTGCCTGGGAGCAGGACATCCTGGTCCGTGACTGGGCTGGATTTCTTCCTGTAGTCCGTGATTGACTGTAGACCCTGCCACATGCCTCTTGTGTCTGAGCCGTTGAATTGAGATTCTACTTTGTCTCTGTACTGACGCTTAGCTTGTTTGATAGCCTTGCGGAGGGAATAGCTGCACTGTTTGTTTTCGGTCATGTTACCAGACACCTTCCCCTGATTAAAAGCAGTGGTTCGCGCTTTCAGTTTCACGCGAATGCTGCCATCAATCCACGGTTTCTGGTTAGGGAATGTTTTAATCGTTGCTATGGGAACGACATCTTCAACGCACGTTCTAATGAACTCACACACCGAATCAGCGTATTCGTCAATGTTGTTGTCTGACGCAATACGAAACATGTCCCAGTCCACGTGGTGGAAGCAGTCTTGGAGTGTGGAGTCAGCTTGGTCGGACCAGCGTTGGACAGACCTCAGCGTGGGAGCCGCTTGTTTTAGTTTCTGTCTGTAGGCAGGGATCAACAAAATGGAGTCGTGGTCAGCTTTTCCGAAAGGGGGGCGGGGCAGGGCCTTATATGCGTCGCGGAAGTTAGAGTAACAATGATCCAAGGTCTTTCCACCCCTGGTTGCGCAATCGATATGCTGATAAAATTTAGGGAGTCTTGTTTTCAGATTAGCCTTGTTAAAATCCCCAGCTACAATGAATGCAGCCTCCGGATGAATGTTTTCCAGTTTGCAAAGAGTTAAATAAAGTTCGTTCAGAGCCATCGATGTGTCTGCTTGGGGGGGGATGTATACGGCTGTGATTATAATCGAAGAGAATTCTCTTGGTAGATAATGCGGTCTACATTTGATTGTGAGGAATTCTAAATCAGGTGAACAGAAGGATTTGAGTTCCTGTATGTTTCTTCCATCACACCATGTCACGTTAGTCATAAGGCATACGCCGCCGCCCCTCTTCTTACCAGAAAGTTGTTTGTTTCTGTCTGCGCGATGTGTGGAGAAACCCATTGGCTGCACCGCTTCGGATAGAGTCTCTCCAGTGAGCCACGTTTCCGTGAAGCAAAGAACGTTACAGTCTCTGATGTCCCTCTGGAATGCTACCCTTGCTCGGATTTCATCAACCTTGTTGTCAAGAGACTGGACATTGGCAAGAAGAATGCTAGGGAGTGGTGCACGATGTGCCCGTCTCCGGAGTCTGACCAGAAGACCGCCTCGTTTCCCTCTTTTTCGAAGTTGTTTTTTTTTTGGGTCGCTGCATGGAATCCACTCAGTTGTCCTGTTTGTAAGGCAGAACACAGGATCCGCGTCGCGAAAAACATATTCTTGGTAGTACTGATGGTGAGTTGATGCTGATCTTATATTCAGTAGTACCTCCCGAGTGGTGCAGTGGTCTACGGCACTGCATCTCAGTGCTAGCTGTGCCACTAGAGATTCTGGGTTCGAGTCCAGGCTCTGTCGCAGCTGGCCATGCCCGGTCGCTGCATGGAATCCACTCAGTTGTCCTGTTTGTAAGGCAGAACACAGGATCCGCGTCGCGAAAAACATATTCTTGGTAGTACTGATGGTGAGTTGATGCTGATCTTATATTCAGTAGTACCTCCCGAGTGGTGCAGTGGTCTACGGCACTGCATCTCAGTGCTAGCTGTGCCACTAGAGATTCTGGGTTCGAGTCCAGGCTCTGTCGCAGCTGGCCATGCCCGGGAGACCCATAGGGCGGCACACAATTGGCCCAGCGTTGTTCAGGTTAAGGGAGGGTTTGGCCCGCAGGGATGGCCTTGTCCCAGTGTGCACTAGCGACTTCTGTGGTGGGCCGGGTGCAGTGCACGCTGACACGGTTGCTAAGTGTACAGTGCTTCCTCCAACACATTGGTGCTGCTGACTTCTGAGTTAAGTGGGGATTTGCAGCAGTGCGGCTTGGTTTGGTTTTGTTTCGGGGGATGCACAGCTCTCGACCTTTGCCTTTCCTGAGTCCGTATTGGAGGTGCAGCGACAAGACTCCAACTACCAATTGGATACCACAAAATTGGGAAGAGAAAGGGGTAAACTTTTTTTGCCAACACCTCTCTGCAACGAATTTGAAACTTTGTATCAACTATTAAGTTGGGTCCAGTCATGATGCTTGTGCTAGCGAACTTGCAACATTGTATAAAATATTCTGGGCACTCAGTTTCCTGCGCCAGTGACCTCGGGACAGACACAGCTCTAGGCTATTTGTGCAAGGGATAAGAAGCAGTGCTTGACTTGGGCAGGAACCTCAAATTTTCTACTGCTTGAGCTCCTGTTCCTCTTATAGAATATTAGCTCAAAAGTATTGTGGATCTCCTGCACCTAAATATAAACAGTACCAGCACCCAAAATGAGTACCAAAACCTATTTCAGTCCAAGTCCAGCTGTTCTGGATGATTGAGTGATAACGCTCTCGGTAGCCGATGTGAGCAAGGCCTTTAAACAGGTTAACATTTACAAAGCCGCAGGGCCAGATGGATTACCAGGGCGTGTACTCAAAGCATGCTCTGACCAACTGGCAAGTGTCTTCACTGACATTTTCAACCTCTCCCTGACAGTCTGTAATACCTACATGTTTCAAGCAGACCACCATAGTCCCTGTGCCCAAAGAAGCGAAGGTAACCTACCTAAATGATTACCGCCCCGTGGCACTCATGTCGGTAGCCATGAAGTGCTTTGAAAGACTTGTCATGGCTCACATCAACAGCATCTCCCGGATACCCTAGACCCACTCCAATTCGAATACAGCCCCAACAGATCCACAGATGTCGCAATCTCAATCGCACTACACACTGCCCGTTCCCACCTGGTCAAAAGGAACACCTATGTAAGAATGCTGTTCATTGACAACAGCTCAGCGTTCAACACCATAGTGCCCACGAAGCTCATCACTAAGCTAAGGACCCTGGGACTAAACACCTCCCGCTGCAACTGGATCCTGGACTTCCTGACTGGCCACCCCCAGGTGGTAAGAGTAGGTAACAACACGTCTGCCGCGCTGATCCTCAACACTGGGGCCCCTCAGGGGTGTGTACTTAGTCCCCTCCTGTAATCCCTGTTCACCCACGACTGCGTGGCCAAATACAACTCCAAAACCCTTAAGTTTGCAGATGACACAACAGTGGTAGGCCTGATCACTGACAACGATGAGAGCCTATAGGGAACAGGTCAGAGAACTGGCCGTGTGGTGCCAGGACAACAACCTCTAACTCTGTGTGTGCAAGACAAAAGGAGTTGATCGTGGACTACAGGAAAAGGCGGGCTGAACAGGTCCCCATTTAACATCGATGGGGCTGTCGTGCAGCGGGTTGAGAGTTTCAAGTTCCACATCACCAACAAACTATTATGGTCCAAACATACCAAGACAGTCGTCAAGATGGCACGACAAAACCTATTCCCCCTCAGGAGACTGAAAAGATTTGGCATGGGTCCTCAGATCCTCAAGTTTCTCCAGCTGCACCATCGAGAGTATCCTGACCGATTGCATCACTGCCTGGTATGGGAACTGCTTGGCATCTGACCGTAAGGCGCTAAAGAGGGTATTGAGTATAGCCCATTACATCACTGGGGCCAAGCTTCAAGCTGTATAATAGGCCGTGTCAGAGGAAAGCCCATAACATTGTCAGAGACTCCAGTCACCCAAGTCGTAGACTGTTTTCTCTGCTGCCGCACGGCAAGTAGTGCCGGGGCATCAAGTCTAGGACCAAATGGCTCCTTGGCAACTTTCTACCCCCAAGCCATAATACTGCAGAACAATTAATCAAATGCCCCCCCCCTTGTTTTGTACACTGTTACTTGCTGTTTGTTATCTATGCATAGTCACTTCACCCCTACCTACATACCAACAAATTACCTAACCTGTAACCCCGCACATTGACTCTGTACCGGTACCCCCTGTGTATATAGCCTCGTTATTGTGTTTTTATTCTTGATTTATTTTTATATATATATATATATATATATATATATATATTTTTCTTAACTCTTATTGAACTGTACTGTTGGTTACGGGCTTGTATGTAAGCGTTTCACGGCAAGGTCTACACTTGATGTATTCGGCGCACGTGACAAAGTTTGATTTTGATAAGAACTAGTCAGGTAGGCCTATTTTATTAGGTTTCTGGATGAGAGCATGACATTTTTCTCTTTTTAAACAGTGGTTATCGAAAGGGAGAGCTGGAAAGATTTTTCAAATACATAGATGGACTATTGTAATTCTCAATGGATGTAAAAACATACATGCTTGCTGTTTTGAAGTGAAGAAAGCATTACTTTGCGAAACTCCATAGGTCATTAGTGGTGGTGCGTAAAGCCAATTTAGAAAGACTCAGATCCCCAAATGGGCGCATTTTATATGCCTACATTTGCACCTATATGCCTATTTCTATGTGTGTGCGTCCTTACACATCATTGACAGGAGCGTTCCGAACAAAAGACAATGACTAAATTGACAACTTGTAAATGGAATGGAATGAAATAAACCAAAACTTGTTTCTCACAAGTGTAGCATTGTTTGCTGAGTGCACAATGTTTCCACTCCTACATTGAGAACGGGAAGATTGGAATAATAATATTGAATGCATTAACAGAAATGACCATAACCAAATAAAGAAACATTGTAGATTTAAAGTTTAAATTCTTATAATTTAAATTCCTATAATTTCTGATGTACTACTGGTTATATATGTGATAGGGAATTGATATACACTAACAATCAAACGCAAACAATTCACACAATGAAGTTATGAAACAATGAATGTGCACAAATTGGCTAGAGAGCGCATTCTGGAGAGAGAAGTACATTGTGCATCTGGGTGCATGGTCAATCCAGCGTCTGAATTGGCCATGCAGCATTTATGGTGATATGACCTCGGCACAAGTTAAGGCATTCATACTTCTTGCGATTCATGGAGCAGCGCAGAGTTGTTGTCAAGGAAGTGAGTTTGTTTATACAAGATTTACCGCCCCCACCTAGTGTCAACCAATCATGTCAATGCGGAGCTATATGCAGCCCTCCGCATTGTTACAACATTTGGGGGGTGCATGGCGATGCGGTACAGAGCTGGATTTGACCTCTGCATGCCTCTGGAGGCTCCGCGATTTGCGTCACACCCTGCATATGGTGCTTCCGACCACATTTTCGGATCAAGCATAAATGGGCTTTTAGTCTAGGTCTCCGCAATGGATTAGTTCACTGAGATGGGGGTAAATATATATTTGTTTCAGTCAAGCAGTAGCAAACACTCTTGGTCAACCAACAGCCTAACGACCCAACAATCAACCGGTCGACTAATGTGCTAGGGCTATCCTAAGTCACGTTTGTTTACACACACACAACGACAAGAGACCAGAGCCTTGTGAGTCACTCACTGTGGTGCAGCACGCACCAGGTGATCTAGTTACAGTATGGAATTCACAAAATGATAGATCTTATAATTATTACCGTAACTGTCTAAAATGTGCTAAATGTTCTGCATTTGGTTTGCTAACTTAGTAGCTAGTTATATAGTCTTGCAAAATGAAACGTAACAGCAGAGAATCCCCTCCTGGATCAAGAGCCTTGCTGTCTATTTGTTTTGTATGCAGCAAACTGAGTAGAATTTTGAGTTGCTTGCATAACTTTATGAGCTGGGATGACTGTCCTGCAAATAGCTTGCATTTTGCTATGAGATTTGACATGTACTTGTTAGCATTGCTTATCTTCAGATTACAGCGGCTCAGTGGGGTTTGCCCCTTGTGTTCAGTGCCGGTGTTACTGAATATCCCAGGATGGCACAAGGTCTGTTTGACAGTCTGAAAACTGCCTAAATCTAACGTGCACAGACCTTTTGTGGGGGCATCCCAAAAAAGGTTTCCCACAACCGCGGTCACAGATTCGTTCAGCAATTAACACAAGTGGGGAAATCAGCACACTCGGATGAGTAAAGTATTTTGCAAAACTATTTTGATCTGGAATAAATTATACATTTATTAACAATAATTCCGTCAAAATAGAAGAGTAAGAAATATTATAGCCTAACATTACTGTATCCAACCCAACTCCATTTCTTGCCACTAATATGTATCCCAGTGGTTTTCAAACGTTTTGTCCCGCTATCCCCCCAAAACTATTTGGCACATGTGCATTCGGAAAGTATTCAGACCCCTTCCCCTTTTCCACATTTTGTTACGTTACAGCCTTATTCTAAAATGGATTAAAAAAAAGTTACTCATCAATCTACACACACTACCCCATAATGACAGTGAAATTGTTGGAATTGTATTCAAAATAAAACATTTTGTTAACATAAGTATTCAGACCCTTTGCTATGAGTCTCGAAATTTAGCTCAGGTGTATCCTGTTTCCATTGATCACCCTTGAGATGTTTCTACAACTTGATTGGGGTCCACCTGTGGTACGTTCAATTGATTGGACATGATTTGGGAAGGCGCATATATATATATATATATATATATATATATATATATATATATATATATATATATATATATGGTCCCACAGTTGACAGTGCATGTCAGAGCAAAAACTAAGCCATGAGGTCGAAGGAATTGTACGTCGAGTTCTGAGACGGGATTGTGTCGAGGCACAGATCCAAAAAATGTCTGCAGCGTTGAAGGTCCCCAAGAACACAGTGGCCTCCATTCTTAAATGGAAGAAGTTTGGGACCACCAAGACTCTTCCTAGAGCTGGCCTCCCGGCCAAACTGAGCAATCGAAGAAGGGCCTTGGTCAGGGAGGTGACCATGAGAAACAAGATTCTCTAGTCTGATGAAACCAAGATTGAACTCTTTGGCCTGAATGCCAAGCATCACATCTGGAGGAAACCTGGCACCATCCCAACGGTGAAACATGGTGGCAGTATCATGCTGTTGGGATGTTTTTCAAAGGCAGGGACTGGGAAACGAGTCAGGATCGAGGGAAAGATTAATGGAGAAAAGTACAGAGATCCTTTATGTAAACCAGCTCCAAGTGCTAGGCACCTCAGACTGGGTTGAAGGTTCACCTTCCAACAGGACAACAACCCTAAGTACACAGACAGGACAACGCAGGAGTGGCTTCGTGGAAGTCCCTGAGTGGCCCAGCCAGAACCCGGACTTGAACCCGGATGTGAAATCTCTGGAGAGACCTGATAATAGCTGTGCAGTGATGCTCCTCATCCAACCTGGCAGAGCTCCAAGTACAGGTGGACCAAGCTTATAGCGTCATACCCAAGAAGACTCGAGGCTGTAATCGCTGCCAATGGTGCTTCAACAAAGTACTGAGTAAAGGGTCTTTATACTTATGTAAATGTCATATTTCTATTTTTTTCTATTTTTTTAAAATACATTTGCCAGCATTTCTAGACCTGTTTTTGCTTTGTCACTACGGGGTATTGTGTATGTGTGTGTGTGTGTACATTGAAGGGAAAACTTTTATTTAATACATTTTTATAATAAGGCTATAACGTATCAAAATGTGGAAAAAGTCAAGGGGTCTGAATATTTCTGAATAAGTCCACTGTACATGCAAGTGTGCATAGGCTCACAATCGCTGCACAAATCTAGCCTGTCATTACAGCCATAAACGTTGATGCATTTTCAAAATGCAAGATCGACTAGAGAAATCTACTGTTTTACAACTGCATTTGGAGCAGAAATTCATTCATGTTTGCAGCAAATATCAACTAGGGGTATATCATGTAGCTTTTTTGGAGTCCAGGGCAAGGTAAATCATATACCCTACATTAGCAGATGTTGCAGGATTGGATGGAAAGCATGTTATGTCTGCACTGCGCCATCTTTTTGGAGTGCAGCCTGCCTGCAGAGTGCTCGTTGCCAGCTGGGAAGCCTTGTTCTTCCTTGTCGTAATACATTTGCCAGAATATGTTACGTCTTCATGCCATAATATTGAAGGCAGTGCGACTTTACAGCTGCTTATATTTAGACATGTAGCCACTCAAACTAGGCCTATGTGGAAAATGATCAATCAAATCGGCAGGTTGAGCCTCCCGGGTGGCGCAGTGGTTAAGGGCGCTGTACTGCAGCGCCAGCTGTGCCATCAGAGTCCCTGGGTTCGCGCCCAGGCTCTGTCGTAACCGGCCACGACCGGGAGGTCCGTGGGGCGACGCACAATTGGGTTAGGGAGGGATTGGTCGGTAGGGATCTCCTTGTCTCATCGCGCACCAGCGACTCCTGTGGCGGGCCGGGCGCAGTGCGCGCTAGCCAAGGTTGCCAGGTGCACGGTGTAGCCTCCGACACATTGGTGCGGCTGGCTTCCGGGTTGGATGCACGCTGTGTTAAGAAGCAGCTGTGTATCGGAGGACGCATGACATTCAGCCTTCGTCTCTTGGACACCACGAAATTGGGGAGAAAAAGGGGTAAATAAATAAATAAATAATAATAAAAACATTCGGCAGGTTGTCTATTATTGTTTTGGCAAAGATGCCTCCGAAGTATGTTTGGTCATTGGTCAACATCAACAATCAAGACGTGCAACTATTGGTTCTAAAGCGTAGATGAGAATTTAACCACGACTTGTGGGTTCTGAACAACGACAAAATGTATACAAAATAAATTAATATTTTTGGGGAAATTCTATCACCACTGAAAAGGGCACTTTGGCGGGACAAAGGGTGAAGTGCAGGTAGAGCCCTATCTGTGCACGTGCCTGCCTATGTGTGTAAACCTTAAAGCCTTCATAGCAGCTAGTCAGTTGCACCCATTTATCTTGTAGGTCAAACAGTTAAATGTGTCAGGGCGGTGATTGGTTGATTGTGTATTGCATAATCTCATGGAGCTCTGTGTCCCTGCTTCCTGCCTAGCTCTAGCCCATGTGCTTCAGGTTAGCTGCTCAGATCAGTGTTGGCTAAGTCCAAATCCCCACGCCCTCCACCTAGGCAAATCCTTCCACTGTTTGCCTTCACGCCTATCCCATAAGCCCCATGAACGTGTTCCTGGCTAGCAGTAGCTGCAGCAGTGCAGTGAGTCACTGCTGACCTTACCATGGCATCTCCCAGTGTGGTGGAACTCGCACACCTCAGGTCCTTGACTGACCCTTGTCTTGGCTAATGATCACTGACTCCCTAGACTTTATCTCCTAGAGTTGTTTGATTCTTTGTCTTAAACAGTTAAACTTTGTACTTTTTCTGGGATGTGTTGTATAGTCCTAGGTGAACAGCCTATGTCCTAGGAGGTAAGAGAGCAGTATCCCTCTGGCCCCTCCACTTGTGACAATAGCTCAGCCGCAGAGCAAACACTCCACTTCTCTGCTCAGAACAGAAGACATAAAGTCTGTTCAATCTCCTCCATTGTGCTGTGGGCTACATGTACACATTCACCTCACAGACAAGGACAGGACCAGTTTGCCAGCAGTTTGTCTTTTGTCTGTTTATTCAGTTCTATTGAGCCTGTAATCATGGCTTGACTTGTAAGCTCTGTTCTGAAAAGTTCTGTGACTTGACTGAGGTGATAGGTTAGTTGCAGAATAAACATGGACACGCATATACAGGCATACACATGCACAGCCCTTTTAATGTTTTGGTCTCTGGTCAAGTGCTTTTACCACACATTACGATTGACCTTGAATTGGCCTGGGATTTTTGCGAGGGCTTGCATCATGCTGCTTCCATATTACCTTGAAACCGGCCAATGGACTTGAGGGGTGATGCCTTTGTTTTCCTCTCTAGCAGAGTTCTGGTGCTCAGAATGGAGACTTGATACGAGGCTGCGTGGTTGATTTGAAATGTGCATGCACTGACGTTTTCCTGGAAGTATCAACGGGGTTATATAGTCCTAGAATTGGACAGAATATGGCTGTGTTTTATGGTAGTCACTGGGCAGGGGAAAGAGGATGGTGTAGCTATACTGCACGGTACAGTACGTATCTTCTGAAGCAGTGTTTGGTTGAGCTCAATGTTTTGACTACTCCATGTTAGGATAGTTTTTCAATTGCAAATTAATCCAGCTGGTCGTGCTTGACAGATTGTTGCCCAGAATACAAATATACTGTAGCTACTAGCAAATACTTACCCACCACATACATTTGTACTGTAAGCTATTCATAAAACACAACTACCCAGGTGCTTCTTGTGACAGAGGAATATGTCTCCTAACTCATACAACATTGATGAGTGGTCTTAATTTTAAATGTCAGCCTTCAAACCACACGTGTTTTTCTGACTAATTTATTGAAAAACTTAGCATGCGTTAATAATGAATGAAGGCACTTGACTAAGGCATGTGGGGTGAGTTGGAGCGACAGACAGAGGGGCTTGGTGAGCTCCCAAAGAATGGTTTAGTAACCTGGGCAGATCTTCGCTGATCAGTCTCCACACTCTGATAGTAGACCGTGAGCAATCATTTCCTGCTCGAAGCTGGACTGTCTATGCTTCTTGATGCTGGATCAAATCAAATTGTATTTGACACATGTTTCATAAACAACCTGTGTAGACTAACAATGAAATGCTTATGGGTCCTACCCAACAATGCAGTGTGAGAGAGGAAAAAAAGATGAGTTATAATAAATACACTGAGTATCGATTACTTGGCTATATACAGGGTACCAGTACAGGGGCACGAGGTAATTAAGGTAGATACAGTTGAAGTCAGAAGTGTACATACACCTTAACCAAGTACATTTAAACTCAGTTCCTCACAATTCCTGACATTTAATCCTAGTAAAAATTCCCTGTCTTAGGTCACCAGTTTATTTTAAGAATGTGAAATGTCAGAAAAATAGTGATTTACTTAAGCTTTAATTTCTTTCATCACATTCCCAGTGGGTCAGAAGTTTACATACACTCAATTAGTATTTGGTAGCATTGCCTTTAAATTGTTGAACTTGGGTCAAACACTTCGGGTAGCCTTCCACAACCTTCCCACAATAAATTGGGTGAATTTTGGCCCATTCCTCCAGACAGAGCTGGTGTAACGGAGTCAGGTTTGTAGGCCTCCTTGCTTGCACACGCATTTTCAGTTCTGCCCACAAAACAGCCCCCGTGATATGCAGCTGTTCAGGGAAGCTAGAAACCATTATACACAGGCAGTTAGAAAAGCCAAGGCTAGCTTTTTCAAGCAGAAATTTGCTTCCTGCAACACTAACTCAAAAAAGTTCTGGGACACTGTAAAGTCCATGGAGAATAAGAGCACCTCCTCCCAGCTGCCCACTGCACTGAAGATAGGAAACACTGTCACCACTGATAAATCCACCATAATTGAGAATTTCAATAAGCATTTTTCTATGGCTGGCCATGCTTTCCACCTGGCTACCCCTACCCCGGTCAACAGCACTGCACCCCCCTAAAGCAACTCGCCCAAGCCTTCCCCCATTTCTCCTTCTCCCAAATCCAGTCAGTTGATGTTCTGAAAGAGCTGCAAAATCTGGACCCCTACAAATCAGCCAGGCTAGACAATCGGGACCCTTTCTTTCTAAAATTATCTGCCGAAATTGTTGCCACCCCTATTACTAGCCTGTTCAACCTCTCTTTCGTGTCGTCTGAGATTCCCAAAGATTGGAAAGCAGCTGCGGTCATCCCCCTCTTCAAAGGGGGGGACACTCTTGACCCAAACTGCTACAGACCTATATCTATTCTACCCTGCCTTTCTAAAAAGCCAAGTCAACAAACAGATTACCGACCATTTCGAATCTCACCTTACCTTCTCTGTTACGCAATCTGGTTTCAGAGCTGGTCATGGGTGCACCTCAGCCACGCTCAAGGTCCTAAACGATATCTTAACCGCCATCGATAAGAAACATTACTGTGCAGCCGTATTCATTGATCTGGCCAAGGCTTTCGACTCTGTCAATCACCACATCCTCATCGGCAGACTCGACAGCCTTGGTTTCTCAAATGGTTGCCTCGCCTGGTTCACCAACTACTTCTCTGATAGAGTTCAGTGTGTCAAATCGGAGGGTCTGCTGTCCGGACCTCTGGCAGTCTATGGGGGTGCCACAGGGTTAAATTCTTGGACCGACTCTCTTCTCTGTATAGATCAATGATGTCGCTCTTGCTGCTGGTGAGTCTCTGATCCACCTCTACGCAGACGACACCATTCTGTATACTTCTGGCCCTTCCTTGGACACTGTGTTAACAACCCTCCAGGCAAGCTTCAATGCCATACAACTCTCCTTCCGTGGCCTCCAATTGCTCTTAAATACAAGTAAAACTAAATGCATGCTCTTCAACCGATTGCTGCCTGCACCTGCCCGCCTGTCCAATATCACTACTCTGGACGGCTCTGACTTAGAATACGTGGACAACTACAAATACCTAGATGTCTGGTTAGACTGTAAACTCTCCTTCCAGACCCACATTAAACGTCTCCAATCCAAAGTTAAATCTAGAATTGGCTTCCTATTTCGCAACAAAGCATCCTTCACTCATGCTGCCAAACATACCCTTGTAAAACTGACCATCCTACCAATCCTCGACTTCGGCGATGTCATTTACAAAATAGCCTCCAATACCCTACTCAACAAATTGGATGCAGTCTATCACAGTGCAATCTGTTTTGTCACCAAAGCCCCATATACTACCCACCATTGCGACCTGTACGCTCTCGTTGGCTGGCCCTCGCTTCATACTCGTCGCCAAACCCACTGGCGCCACGTCATCTACAAGACCCTGCTAGGTAAAGTCCCCCCTTATCTCAGCTCGCTGGTCACCATAGCATCTCCCACCTGTAGCACACGCTCCAGCAGGTATATCTCTAGTCACCCCCAAAACCAATTATTTCTTTGGCCGCCTCTCCTTCCAGTTCTCTGCTGCCAATGACTGGAACAAACTACAAAAATCTCTGAAACTGGAAACACTTATCTCCCTCACTAGCTTTAAGCACCAACTGTCAGAGCCGATTACTGCACCTGTACATAGCCCACCTATAATTTATCCCAAACATCTACCTCTTTCCCTACTGTATTTATTTTATTTATTTATTAATTTTGCTCCTTTGCACCCCATTATTTTTATTTCTACTTTGCACATTCTTCCACTGCAAATCTACCATTCCAGTGTTTTACTTGCTATATTGTATTTACTTTGCCACCATGGCCTTTTTTTGCCTTTACCTCCCTTATCTCACCTCATTTGCTCACATCGTATATAGACTTGTTTATACTGTATTATTGACTGTATGTTTGTTTTACTCCATTTTGTAACTGTCGTTGTATGTGTCGACTGATTTGCTTTATCTTGGCCAGGTCGCAATTGTAAATGAGAACTTGTTCTCAACTTGCCTACCTGGTTAAATAAATGTGAAATAAAAAAATGTTCTATAGGATTGAGGTCAGGGCTTTGTGATGGCCACTTCAATACCTTGACTTTGTTGTCCTTAAGCCATTTTGCCACAACTTTATGAAGTATGCTTGGGGTCATTGTCCATCACCTGCAGCAAAGCACCCCCACAACATGATGCTGCCACCCCAGTGCTTCACAGTTGATGCTGTTCTTCAGCTTGCAAGCATCCACCTTTTTCCTCCAAACCTAAGGGTGGTCATTATGGCCAAACAGTTCTATTTTTGTTTCATCAGACCAGAGGACATTTCTCCAAAAAGTACGATCTTTGTTCCCATGTGCAGTTGCAAACCATTGTCTGGCTTTTTTATTGCGGTTTTGGAGCAGTGGCTTCTTCCTTGCTGAGCTGCCTTTCAGGTTATGTCGATATAGGACTCGTTTTACTATGGATATGGATACTTTTGTACCTGTTTCCTCCAGTATCTTCACAAGGTACTTTGCTGTTGTTCTGGGATTGATTTGCACTTTTCGCACCCAAGTACGTTCATCTCTAGGAGACAGAACGCGTCTCCTTCCTGAGCAGTATAACGGCTGCGTGGTTCCATGGTGTTATACTTGCGTACTATTGTTTGTACAGATGAACGTGGTACCTTCAGTCGTTTGGAAATTGCTCCCAAGGATGAACCAGACTTGGTATACAATTTTTTTTCTGATGTCTTGACTGATTTCTGTTGATTTTCCCATGATGTCAAACAGAGGCACTGAGTTAAGGTAGACCTTGAAATGCATCCACAGGTACACCTCCAATTGACTCAAATGATGTCAATTAGCCAATCAGAAGCTTCTAAAGCCATGACACAATTTTCTGGAATTTTCCAAGCTGTTTAGAGGCACAGTCAACTTGGTGTATGTAAACTTCTGACCCACTGGAATTGTGATGGTGAAATTTCTGTAAACAATTGTTGGAAAAATTACTTGTGTCATGCACAAAGTAGATGTCCTAACCGACTTGCCAAAACTATAATTTGTTAACAAGAAATTTGTGGGGTGGTTGAAACACCTAGGTTGGAGTTAACTCGTTTATCTAAACTTTCGACTTCAACTGTACATATGTAGTGCCTTAAAGTATTCATACACTTTGATTTTTCCAAATTGTGTTACAGCATGAATTGAAAATGTATTAAATAGAGATGTTTTGTTGTTGTCGTCACTGGCCTACACATGATATCCCCATAATGTCAGTGGAATTATGTTTTTTGAAATTTTAACAAACCAATACCAAATGAAATGCTGAAATGTCTTGAGTCAATAAGCATTCAACCCCTTTGTTATGGCAAGCCTAAATAAGTTCAGGAGTAAAAATGTGCTTCACAAGTTGCATGTGTGCAATTGTGTTTAACATGATTTTTGTATGACTACCTCATCTGTTCCCCACACAAACATATATTATCTGTAAGATCCCACAGTCGAGCAGTGATTCAACCATAACGACCAGGGAGGTTTTCCAGTCGCAAAGGGAGGTGTTCAGTCCCAGGGACCTTGGGTTAGTGATGAGCTTAGAGGGCGCTATAGTGTTGAATGGTGAGCTGTAGTCAATGTACAGCATTCTCACACAGGTGTTCCTCTTGTCCAGGTGGGAAAGGGCAGTGTGGCATGCAATAGAGATTGTGTCATCTGTGGAGATGTTGGCGCAGTATGCGAATTGGAGTGGGTCCAGGGTGTTTATATGAGCCATGACCAGCCTTTTCAAAGCATTTCATGGCTACAGATATGAGTGCTACGGGTGATTATCATTTAGACAGGTTACCTTGGCGTTCTGGGACTATTGTGGTGTACTTGAAGCATGTAGGTATTAGACTGGTAGGTATTACAGACTGGGAGAGGATCAAAATGTCACTGAAGACCCTTGAACAGTGTTTTCCACCAGCGCCGGCTGTCGGCTATCCAGCCAACTACAGTGTCATTTTCAGCCGGGTACTTTTTCCATTTCCATTAACTAGGCTACTTTTCAATTCACTAGTCAGAAAAAAGTCTGCAGAGCCATCTCCCGCTAGAATTAACAATATGCATCTTCTAGCGATCTGTTGATTAGACAGGCACCTGTCAGTCACGAAGTGTGTGATGACAGGGAAAGACTGCTCGTTTGACAGTCTGCTGTCGGTCCGACCTCTCCATACCTGGGTGTGTGTTCTGTGCACAGTGCACTGTGGTTGCAGTCAAATTTCTACACGGTGGGACAGAGCATGAATTTGCGTGTCACAATTAGCCTATTGTTTTCTGGCATATTCATTTATTTTCTTTCGCGTGCAGGGTCCGACATTAACGATAGCTTGCCGGGGCCAGTGAAAACATGTTGGGCCAGTAGATCTCGTCAGTGGCCAGTTACATTTCATTATAGGATTTGTTTTATTTTTCTAAACTTTATTTTACTTGAAAGTGGGAGTGTTCACTAATGATTGATTATAAGCAAGTGTTTTGCTAACTTGGTCTAAACATTCTACATCTCCTCTTTCGAACTGTGATGCTGGATCAACTAGTCTGGCTAGATGCGAGGGGGGGTGTAGAGCGCTGTAGGCCGTGGCACTTCAGAATAAATATTTGGACTTTTATACAATGCACGCTTTCATTGCTTTGCTAGTAAATTAATATATTGTGTTTTTGTTGGTTTTTAAAGGTTGGATATGTCTGACTTTAATTGTCAACAGCAGTTGACAAGGTGGTTCTGGCTCTGAGGCCTATAACCTAATGTGCTAATGTTGTGTCAAATGGACAATGCGCCAATCCTTTCCAACCTGGCATGGTATCATTTGATAGTCTTTTTTTAATTTATAGACCAATCAACACCGATCATGCCCGATCCTGGCTGATATGCTGCCCTAGGCGAGACCCAAAATAATTCCACCCTCCAATCCCCGCAAAGTAGAATACTAGCCTAGACTTTAGTGTCGGCCTGCAATGCACTTTTATGAATGCCCATGTGGTAGCCTACTGTTTGTAAAACAATTTACTGTTAATCCCTGTAAATAAGTGAAATTAATTTCTGTTAATGCATGTATCAATTATCGTTATCATTCTCTGAGTGGAAATGTTTGAGTTCATTCATAACCTGCTACACTTGTGAGAAACAAGTTTTGGTTTATTTAATACCACACTCCATATGAGCATGTGCCTGGTTTCTCTGTCCTGTTAATGTTGACAGAGCGCTCACGCACCTGAGGACTCATAGAAGAAGCTGGCATGCTTCTCGCAAATGTCAAATGTAGTCAAATGTAGTTAAGTGTCCAGCTCAGCTTCTCAGGATTTTTTTTCTTCACTTCACACAGTAAGTCAAGTCTTTCTATTTTTTATTTTTTTACATCCATTCAAATTGTAATTGTTCAAATATTGTGCGTAACTATCTTCACAACACTCTCCCCCTCTATAATCAGTGTCGCTAATAAATAGGCTATGGACGTGTTTTTGTTTCTATTTTAATGATTGTCCATTTTCTCTTCATAGCTATCCCCTTTCATACTTGCCTTGTCAATTCATTGTCTTATAACCATGCAAAATTATTTGTTTTTCATGCAGGAATAAAATATTTAATGTTAATTTTGTAAATGCAGTTCTAAAATGCTGCTTATTGTCATTTCTGCTCTGCATCAGACTAATTTTGTGCTTTAGTTGCACTTCTCCACGCAGAGAATTCACTAATTGGGCATTCTATCAGCAAACAGCAAGCACTCTGACAAATGTGTAGCTACTTTTCTCAGGTACTTTTCTCAGTGTAGCCAGCCTACTTTTCTCTGGTAAAACGCAAGATTAACTAAGAAAAACAGTAGGAAATGTGGCTTGCTACATTCTTTCTATGATAAACAGACATATGATAGCCATGCATAGTTTTTGTGAAAAATACCTTGCTTTTTCATTAAACTCATTTAGCCTACTTGTGTGGCTACCAGCCAAATAGCGTTGCACTTCTGTTGTCATCTGATAAATTAAGCTATTTTCTGCCTCGTGTTGCACTGTTTTCTGTGAAGGAAAACTAGCCACACGCCCCTGATCTCTCTATTGACGCAAATACCCCGGTATACGGTAAATACTATATACCGCCCAAGCCTACTGGTGGCTTTGATTGAGTGCTTTTACGGAGGTGTGCACGTGTGAGTTAACATGGACATGGAGAGAATCAGCTACCTTGACTGTCTGAACTCCGTCTCTTTTAATAAAAATCTAATGCTCCTGTCATGATTTAATCTTGTAAAAGGCCTATTTTCGGTAGCTTGGGCTACATTTATTTCTCTCTTTACGGCATCATCTCTTTGAAGAACATATGCCATTGAATGACCACAGCAGCAGTGCTTGTGACGTTATATAAATATTTTGGGAAAAGTGGGAGAACTCAGACTTAGTTTGAATGGTTTTGTGCGTCGAAATAGGACCTGTATTAGAAATGTATACATGCAGAAAAGCCAACAGACAAGGTAGACATCTTATAGGCCTACAAGTAAAACATGAATAACTTCTTAGTGATCCCTTCGTGTGCCAATTCCGTTAACAGGATTTATTTGGTAACACCCAGTGAAATAGCAGCGCTACCAATTCAAAAACTGAAATACTCATAACAATAATTTATGAATCAGACAAGTGTTTTACGATGAACTTCTTGTTAATCCAGCCAGTGTCAGATTTCAAAAGGCTTTACGGCGAAAGCAAACCATGCTATTATCTCAGGACAGCACCCCATGAAACAAACACAAATCACATTTCAACCCGCCAGGCTCGACACAAAAGTCAGAACGATATAATTCATGCCTCACCTTCTGTTGGCACTCCAATATGTCGACTAAACATCACAAATGGTCCTTTTGTTTGATTTATTCTGTCGTTATATCTCCAAAATGTACATTTATTTGGCGCGTTTGATTCAGAAAAACACTGGTTCCAACTTGACGACAAAGTACCTAATAGTTACCTGTAAACTAGATCCAAACATTTCAAACTTTCCTAATCAAATTTTAGGTATTTTTAAATGTAAATAATCTATACAATTTAAGACTGGATAAACTGTGTTCTATACCGTACAAAAAAAAAGTGGAGCGAGCTTTCAGGTCGCGCGCCCCAACCACAACAGTACACTAGACTCGACCCTCGTTTTGAACAGCCCTACTTCTTCATTTCTCAAAGGAAAAACATCAACCAATTTCTAAAGATTGTTGACATCTAGTGGAAGAGATAGGAACTGCAAGCAAGTGCCTTAGAAATCTAGATCACATAGAAAACCCATTGAAAAGAGAGTGACCTAAAAAAAACATCCTGGATGGTTTGTCATCTGGTTTTCGCATGCCAAATAAGTTCTGTTATACTCAGACATTTTAACAGTTTTAGAAACGTTAGCGTTTTCTATCCAAATCTACCAATTATATGCATATCCTAGCTTCTGGGCCTGAGTAGCAGGCAGTTTACTTTGGGCACACTTTTCGTCCGGACGTGAAAATAGTGCCCCCTAGCCTTAAGAAGATAAGATTGAAATGGCATGATAATAACAAAGTGTCATGGCTTGTTTCAAATAGCTTTTATTAAGAAGCATATTCATGAAAACAAATGTACAAACAGAATTTAACCATTGTCAGTGACAGTGTACATTGGCCTGGCCATTTACCGTAACCTCAAATTCCAAGACCGTAACAGCCCTATTTCTGTTTCCCTACATTACAATCACCGACCACGAGGAGCGCAACCTGGATGAGCATTTTCTTGTATGCTTATTTCTACCAGCGTGCCGCTGCACGTGGATCTGTGTTATTACAGAGGGTGAGTGTTTCCTCCTAATGGTATCATTCCTTTGTGGAAGAGTTCTTTCAGGGAGAGACCGCAATCACTAAGTGGCTCTGATCTAATCAAGGCCTCCTCCTTCTCCCCTTACCTTTTTACCTAGTATTCATGGGAAGCAGCAAGTGTGGTCCAAGACTAGGTATGGGACATCTAATTTGTAAGGGGGAGATGGTGAGTGTCTTCAGGGCATGGTTGTAATGTAATGGCTGTATTGTTGTTACAGACTGCCTGTCCTCCTAAGACTCTAATTAGACCTGTGTCTTCTCACCCCAAAAGCCCTGGGCCTGGTGTCAATATAACTAGTCCTCTGGGGCTAACATAACTGTGAACAAAACATTTGCATTTGCAAGGCTTTGACTTGGCAGTGTGACACCAATTTTTTTTATTGGTGCTAGGGTGCCAGTAATTATTTATTTATTTCCTCAACTGTTCAGAGGAGACTGTGTGAATCAGGCTGTCATGGTTGAATTGCTGCAAAGAAAACACCACTAAAGGTCACCAATAAGAAGAGATTTGCTTAGTCCAAGAAGCACAAGCAATGGACTTTAGACTGGTGGAAATCTGCCCTTTGGTCTGATAAGTCCAAATGTTTTTTTTTTTTTTTTGTTCCAACGGCTGTCTTTGTGTGACGCATGTTAGATGAATGGAGAATCTCCGCCTGTGTGGTTCCCACTGTGAAGCATAGAGGAGGTGTGTGGGTGCTTTGCTAGTGACGCTGTCTGATTTTATTTAGAATTCAAGGCACGCTTAACCAGCATGGCTACCACAGCATTCTGCAGCGATACGCCATCCCATCTGGTTTGTGCTTAGTGGGACTATCATTTGTTTTCAACAGGACATTGACCCAACACACCTCCAAGCTGTAAGGGATATTTGACGAAGGAGAGTGATGGAGTGCTGCATCAGATGACCTGGCCTCCACAATCGTCAAACCTCAACCCAATTGAGATGATTTGGGATGACTTAGATCGCAGAGTGAAGGAGAAGCAGCCAACAAGTGCTCAGCATATGTGGGAACTCCTTCAAGACTTTTGGAAAAGCATTCCTGTCTCAACAATTATTCTATGTATAAAAGAGTGAAAAAAACAACAACAAAAAACAACCTTGAATTAGTAGGTGTCTAAACTTTTGACCGGTTTTGTATATATACAGTGCATTCGGAAAGTATTCAGAAGCCTTGACTTTTTCCACATTTTGTTACGTTGCAGCCTTAATCTGAAATTGATTAAATTGTTTCCCACCCCCCCCCCCCCCCCCCCCTTTTTTTAATCTACCCACAATACCCCATAGTGACAAGTGTTTTTTTTGGTGCCTTTTGGGTAACTCCAAGCGGGCTGTCATGTGCCTTTTACTGAGGAGTGGCTTCCGTCTGGCCACTCTACCATAAAGGCCTGATTGGTGGAGTACTGCCGAGATAGTTGTCCTTCTGGAAGGTTCTCCCATCTCCACAGAGGAACTTTGGAGCTCTGTCAGAGTGACCATTGGGTTCTTGGTCACCTCCCTGACCAAGGCCCTTCTCCCCCGATTGCTCAGTTTGGCCAGGCAGCCAGCTCTAGGAAGTCTTGGTCTAGGAGTCTTGGTGTTTCCAAACTTCTTCCATTTAAGAATGTTTTTGCTTTGACATGCACTGTCAAATGTGGGATCTTATATAGACAGGTGTTTTCCTTTCCAAATCATGTCCAATCAATTGAATTTACCACAGGTGGACTCCAATCAAGTTGTAGAAACATCTCAAGGATGATCAATGGAAACATGATACACCTGAGGTCAATTTTGAGTCTCATAGCAGAGTCTGAATACTTATAAGGTATTTGTTATTTTTAATACATTTGCTAATATTTCTTTAAACCTGTTTTCGCTTTGTCATTATTGCTTATTGTGTGTAGATTGAGGGAAAACAATTTTATCAATTTTAGAATAAGGCTGGAATGTAACAATGTGGAAAAAGTCAGTCTGAATACTTTCCCGAATGCACTGTGTGTGTGTGTGTGTGTGTATATGTATATGTATATGTGTATATGTATATGTATATGTATATGTGTATATGTATATGTATATGTATATGTATATCTATATATATGTATATATATATCTATATATATGTATATATATATCTATATATATATGTATGTATGTGTGTGTATGTGTATATATACATGTATATATACTATATATATATATATATATACACACACACACACACACACACACATATATATTATATATGTGTGTATATATATTTTTTTTTTTAAATGTAAAGTGTTTCCAGACCTTAAGTGGTCTCCTGATGTGGTTGAAGCATTGTTGTGGATTTAGAAAATCCCATTTTTTTTACGTTTTTCTATTTTAAAAAAGTGTGATTTTGAGAGTGAACCTGAAAAACCTAGGACAACTCGTTAACCTGGAAAATAATACCAGGAAAAAGGTTGAACTGATTTTCATAGGGCCTGTGGAGTGAATCGCAAACAATAACACCCTTTTTGAGATTGCGAAAGGTTGTATTTCTTCCCTCCAAACAATCAATGTAAATATGATATTGTCAAATTGGAATTAATTGTGTTCGCAGGGTATGTCATTATTGGCTATAGACTACTTGCTCAGCCCGCTAATTAAGAACATTTTATTTACGTGCGCAACGTTCGCTTTCTCGGGCCATTATTATTTTCTTTCGGACCAGTAGCTTTGTTGGCACTGGCAAATGTACCTGAATGTCAAACCCTGCTGTTGTTAATTCGCCTGGTTATGTATCTAATGAGTCCTCTGGGGCTAACAGGTGATATTCCATTAGTGTTAATGCATTGTTTCCTTCTCTGTAGAATGTGGTCCGTGCATGGATGACGTTGTTGCCCTATACAGTCTCATTCTGTACCTGTTCTAATGATTTTAATCAAGTTTTGTTGAGTTTGTGTCCATGGCATAATAAATGTTTATTTTTGTCACCTTGGAAACCGGTGGAGAGGCATTGGGATGTGATTTAACCAGTCTAAAACTAATCTGGTTACATGTATATTTTCCCAGGTTGATAGGTGGGTTTGCGTGAATGCGTGTCTGTCGGAGATCACCGCTCTTGGAAAACAGGTCATTTTCCTGAGAATTGTATATAATTGTCTACTGGTTTGTTGGACGACATTCAAATCCATAGTCTGAGCGCTTTGGTGCTGGCGTGTTTGTGTAGCTGTGTTACGGTACCACTACCACTGTATCTGATAGTTTAGATGACTGTTTCTCATTCTGGCCCCTCCCCTCTGCCCCAGGCTGTGGGTCAAGCAGAACCAGCAGCACTATGGGAGGGCGGGGGTGGCGCGGGGGCTGGTAGCTAGCAGAGTGCGTCAGCAGGCACGTGTCGGGCCTGCCCGCTCTCGCAAACTGGCGCAGGAAATGAAAAGTGGTGGTTATGTCACACGGGCTCTAATCTCCCCTGGGCTGGCGCCGCTGCAAACCGCTGCTGGCTCCCTTTTTGGGAGAAACCAACCAACAACGTTATGTTATGCTGACGTTGAGGGTGAGCATTGGCTGTGTAAAGCTGTACACTACAGCCAGGGCCACTGGGATGGGCTCATCCCGATCTACCCTCCTCCTGTCATCCCTCTCTCCATGTCAGTGCTGCTGGAGGGATAGAGGGAGTTACCAATGCAACTTCAGACTGAAGGGCCAGCCAACGTCTGGTTGCATATCCTCCTACCACTAAAGTGGAATATGTTTTATGTTGTGGCCTTCATATATTTCAATAACAATCAAGATGGAGATTGTCTTCTCTACCAATTATTTAGATTTGGTACACAACATAGTATACTGTACTATACGCTAAGTGTATACAACATTAGGAACACCATCCTAATATTGAGTTGCACCCCTAAAGTTCTTTGGGCATGGACTACAAGGTGTCAAGTGTTCCATAGGGATGCTGGTCCATGTTGACTCCAATACTTCCCACAGTTGTCAAGTTGGCTGGATAATCCTTTGGGTGGTGGACCGTTCTTGATATACAAGGGAGACTGTTGAGCGTGGAAAACCCAGCAGTGTTGCAGTTCTTGACACACTCAAAGGCACTAAAATATTTTGTGTTGCTCATTCACCCTCTGAATTGCATACATACACAACCCATGTCTCAAGGCTTAAACATCTTCTTTAACCTGTCTCATCCCCTTCACCTACACTGAAGTTGATTTAACAGATTCCTAATGTTTTCTACAGTCAGTATAATATCCTACAGTAAATATGAAATAGTTTGCCTATCATTGTTTTATTAAATGAAACGACCTGCTTCAGTGCTGCCTTTTTCAATGTTTATGAATCAATGGTATTTTAACCTTAGTCTTTAACTTCATAGTATGATTGATGACAGTGACCTTTTCTGCTGTAGAAGCAGGTCACAAGTATACCGACTGTCTCTGCATCACGTAGTCTTATGTACTGGCTTGTTACAGTATCCGAGGTGAAGTGGTGATGATTCCCACAGCTATGTTCGGGAGGCTGCTCTGCAGTGAGGGAATCGGATCTTCCTGGGGAGAGAATGGCTAGGCTATATTTTGCTGCCACCCTGGCGGTGTCTGACTCTGTAGTGAGATTAGCATGGGGGGGGGGGGGGAGAAACAGACTTATCTCCTTGGTCTCTCACTAATGTTGCCAACCGTCACAGTCGCACAAAGACTAAGTGAAGCTGTTGGCCAAGCTAGCTTTACTGCTACTGTACAGGCCCGAAGTCTGATCTATGGTCAATCATGTTACTATCATGTTACTGCATCCCATCATGGCCACGTCTGCCACCATGTTTTTGTTTTCTGACCTACATACAGAAGTTCTATGATTCTTGTCTGGAAAATCATTTGATGTCCTGCAGATTACTGCCTATGTCATATAAAGACAAAGTAATATGGAGACTTCGTCTCCTACATGTACACAGTAATTAATATGTTTGACTCAATGGTATCTTTCTCTTTTGTCCCCTCCCACAATTACTGAGGTACTTTCAGCATGACAACCCTATCCTAATTATGTGGTGGGGATAAATACTGTATCAGTATTGTGTACTGAACAAAAATATACCACCATTTGCATCATGGAGCGTGACATCTCTTTCACATAAAGTTGATCAGGCTGTTGATTGTGGCCTGTGGAGTCTTCTCCCACTCTTTAATGGCTGTGTGAAGTTGCAGGATATTGGCGGGAACTGGAACATGCTGTAGTATATGTTGATCCAGAGCATCCCAAACAAGCTCAATGGGTGGCATGTCTGAGTATGCAGGCCATGGAAGAACTGGGACATATTCAGCTTCCAGGAATTGTGTACAGATTTTTTCAACATGAGGCTGTGCATTATCATGCTGAAACATGAGGTGATGGTGGCAGATGAATGGTATGACAATGGGCCTCAGGATCTTGTCACGGTATCTCTGTCCATTCAAATTGCCATCGATAAAATGCTAATGTGTTCGTTGTCTGTAGCTTCTGCCTGCCCATACCATAACCCCACCACCACCATGGGACTCTCAGCAAACTGCTCGCCCATACACATGGGCTTCGGTTGTGAGGCCTGTTGGACGTACTGCCAAATGTTCTAAAACGGCCACTCCCACCCAGAAGTACGTGGCAATGCCGTTGGGGTTACGCCAAATATAAATGTGATTTACCATTTTCAAACTGTCCATTTCGATTTTCCAACGGGGTTATACATTTGGGTGAGTTTTTTTTCTTGCCTGAGTAGCCTCGTTTCACTGCCAAAAATGAAATTAAACCATCTACTGTTCAGCGAAATAACACAATATCAAATAAAGGTAGCCTAGTAAAATAATTAACATCCAATCACATTAACAATTACTCTCTCGTGGGAGTTCCACTAACGGTCTGTATGTAGCCTAACGTAGCTGCTGCTCATTACGTTTGCTCAAAAACCAGGACAACAGGGGTGGATATTTTTCAAGTACTGGACACCTTTGTGACATCAAATGGACTTTGGTGGTCAAGATGTGTTGGTATCTGTACTGATGGAGCAAAAGCCATGACAGGAAAACGTAGTGGAGTGGTAACGTGCATGCAAGCCGTTGTTCCCAACGCCACTTGGGTACACAGAGGCTCTTGCTGCCAAAGGAATGCCTGACCGCTTGAAAGACGTTTTGGAAACTACAGTGAAAATGGTAAAGCAAGGCTCCCTCTCGTGTATTTTCTGCACTATGCAATGATATGGGAAGCGACCATGTAACGCTTTTACAACAGAGAGAAGTGCACTGGTTATCAAGAGGCGAAGTATTGCCACGTGTTTACATTTTTAATTTTTACTGACTGTAATTTTCACTTGTCTGACTGCTTGTGTGGTGATGAGTTTCTCACATGACTGGGTGATAAAGAAAAATAATTAAAAAAAAGTATTATTAAAAAAAATTCTCGCTGAATGAACTCTCCAACTGTATTCAATGTGCGGGACAAAATTGAGGCTATGATTAAGAAGTTGGAGCTCTTTTCTGTCTGCATTAACAAAGACCACACACAGGTCTTTCCATCACTGTATGAATTTTTTGTGTGTGCAAATGAACTAAAGCTTACGGACAATGTAAAATGTGAACCTGAGTGACCTGGGTATGCAATTACGCAGGTACTTTCCTGAAATGGATGACTGACACAAACAACTGGATTCGTTATCCCTTTCATGCCCTGCAACCAGTCCACTTACCAATATCTGAACAAGACCCTCGTCAAATTGCAACAAGCGGTTCTGTGAAAATTTGATTTAATCAGACACCACTGCCAGATTTCTGGATTGGGCTGCGCTCAGAGTATCCTGCCTTTGCAAATCGCGCTGTTAAGACACTGATGCCCTTTGCAACCACGTACCTATGTAAGAGGGGATTCTCGGCCCTCACTAGCATGAAAACAACTAAATACAGGCACACACTGTGTGAAATGATTTAAGACTAAGACTCTCTCCAATACAACCCAACATTGCGGAGTTAAGTGCATCCTTTCAAGCACACCCTTCTCATTAAACTGTGGTGAGTTATTCACCATTTTTGATGAACAAATACGGTTTTATATGTAAGATGGTTAAATAAAGAGCTAAATTATTAATTATTATTTGTGCCTTGGCTCTTTGTCACTTCCCAGGAGCTGGGTTGTGACACAAACGCACTAATTATTATGTTTGTGTGTGTAGCAGGCTTATAATGATGGCAAAAGACATTTGAGAGTGCGCTGACCCTGGTGCTTGAGGGGTTACGCAGCTGGAGGTTGAATGTTTGAAGGGGTTTGAGACTATAAAAAGTTTGGGAACCACTGCTCTAAAGCAACGTTGGAGGCGGCGATAGCATTCAATTATCTGGCAACAGCTGTGGTGGACATTCCAACAATCAGTATGCCAATTGTACACTCTCAACTTGAGACAGCTGTGGTGTTGTGTGACAAACTGCACATTTTTGAATGCTATTTTTTTAATGTCAATAGCACAAGGTGCACCTGTGTAATGATCAAGCTGTGTAATCAACTTATTGATATGGCACACCTGTCAGGTGGATGGATTATCTTGGCAAATGAGAAATGCTCACTAAAAAGGATGTAAACAAATTTGTGCAATCTTATCAGCTCATGAAATATGGGACCAACACTTTACATGTTGCGGGTAATATTTGTATTCCGTGTATAGGAGTCACCTCCATGGTCTTATGTCATCGTGCAGGCTTTTAACCTCCTTTCTCATCTCTTTGTATTACAGACAAGTTCAATTCATATGTGACTCTGAAGGTACAGAATGTCAAGAGCACCACCATCACCGTGCGAGGGGACCAGCCATGCTGGGAGCAGGACTTCATGTTGTAAGTGACCAGACTTAGACTGCTCTTCCTGTCCTATGCACTCACACACTGTCGTATAGGCCACAACACACCTGTTTGTGTGGAGTATAGAATAGTCTGAGGGCTCTAAGTGTCGCTGTTTTCATACAGTGTCAACGGAATCATGTAACATCAGGTTTGTTTTGGTCAATGAGGATCAGAGAGTGAAGATAAAGGGAGGCGCTATGGCTCTGAGCTCAACAGACTTTATTGTGACAGTATGTCCTCCATGCTCAGTCACGAACACCTTTTATGCAGCAGATGCAATCACCCGAGTGCTCTACCCTACAGACAGGTGAGAGCAGGAAAGCTAGCCTGCCGCTGGTGGTAATGCTCTGTAGCTACACTTCAGGTTTATGATTTTCAGACAGTAATACGTGACAGTAGGTCAGTCAAGGATTTCCAGTTTTGTCCCCATTTGTTGACTACCAGGTGGGTTGTTGTTTCGAGAAAGGTAGCTAACCGGTTCTCGCAGCTGTTCACTTATTGTTAATCATCTCATCTCCTCATTTTAGTGTTCTGATTGTAGGCTGTTATGTTGTAACTGTAGATTTATTCTTTGTGTGTGTGGTCATCGTTCTGTTTATTTTTCCAGAACTTTCACAAGGATGTTGCGGCGTGTAAATGCTCTGCCTTAGTACTATTTATGAAACACAATACGATAGCTTAGCACATCACTCAACAGTGTTGCCATCAAACATTCAGCTCAGGCCCCTTGACGAGCACCACCTGTTAGACCTGTATGTAAATCATGTTTAGCAAATGTGTTAGTTTAGCACAAACTACAAGTCCTATGCCAATGAACAGGACAGTGTATGGTCTAGCTGAGGTGAGCAATTGAAGCGCTAGCGAATGGCATTGGCATGTTAAAAATGATATCTGGTGTGTCCGGAAAATACACAAGTTTACTGTTATCTGAAAACTGGCTCAGCTCGATTTCTTCCTCCTTCAGTGATGTTTTCTTGCCAGAAAGCTGTAGCCTATTAGTTCTGTGGGTCAACCTTTATGGACCAGCTTCCCTAATTGATATCGATCACATTCTATATAATTGACTCCGAATAATTTAGTGGATGGCTGCACGTTGGTCTTCTTAATGACATAGCAGATTGCCAAAGGGTCTTATGGTTTGTCAGGCCAGGCTTCTGTTTCTATGTTAGCCAGAGCGAGACTGGAGTCCAGATCAGACCACACCTTTCTTGTGAGAAAATTTGATTATTTGATTTGAATGGCCATCCCCACCTAGAGACATGCTCAGGCCACCAGAGGTTACAGAAAACAGGCGTGTAGTGACAGCTGTGGATCGATATGTATATCTTACATCCCTCACTCGCCTTATCTCTAGGTAGGGCTTTTTCCATAGCGCCTCTGCTATGCAGCTCAGAGTCATTATAATCCTATTGTTCTTAATGTTCTTTCGGGTTTACAAATACAACAGAGTTTGATAGAGCCAAGCCTACAGTATGTGATGTTAAGAGCCTACATGGAATTGTCTCATTTGGACTGGGGCTTATGTTTACACTGACTGTGATGGTGTTGTTTTTGACGATTTGTGGTAATGGAAGGATCTCTCACTGTTTCCG
Source organism: Oncorhynchus mykiss (assembly GCF_013265735.2). Taxonomy (NCBI): domain Eukaryota; kingdom Metazoa; phylum Chordata; class Actinopteri; order Salmoniformes; family Salmonidae; genus Oncorhynchus; species Oncorhynchus mykiss. The sequence continues at coordinate 35,522,935 of NC_048569.1, forward strand.
TGACGGGTGCTCCAGGAAGTGACATGGAGGAGAGCCTTAATGTTTCTGTGCTTGAATGAGGCCTCAAAAGAACCATCTGTTTCTATGGCAACCCATCAATTAATCATTATTTTGTCCTATCCCTGCTTTTTTAGTGTTTAGAGAAAGTAATGGGGGTAAATTATAAATGCAGTATTTTCCAGCATTGTTTCCCAAAGCCTGTTGGGGTGGGGTCCTGTGGTTCATTCCCATCTCACTCCACAGACAATGGGAAGCTCAAATGAAACATGAATGGATTTCTGGATGCTGCTTTCACAGAAATCAGTCTGTGCCGTGGGTTCTTTAGTTTGTTTCTATGCTGCAGAAAGAGAGCTCAAAGTGAATTCAGTGTGTGATTGAGTCTGTTTACTGTTTACTCATTGTTTGTATTTGTTTTCTAAAAGTATATTGGTATGACCAATTACTTTATGACCATAAGCAGTTTATTCAAGTACCTGGTTGATCATGTTTGCATTCACTGTGGCAACGTAAGAGCCTAAGAGATTGACAGTGAATGGTTTTCTCATTAGGGTAATAGTGTTGTCGTCATTTGGTGCATCTCTTTAAGTGTGAGTGGTTACAATATCTTTGTTTGCACCTGGGCTCACTCTTACTGCCACTGTTACTTAGGGCAGTGCACTTTTGATAATTATCTTCTCTCATCTTTCTAAGTTGTCAACCACGGTCGATGCCAGTATGCAAATGAGATCGATACATCACAAGCAATCGTCTCTTTCAAAGGAGATGCTCTTTTATTGTTAGCAGGCTTTGCTTCCATTTGAATGGCAAATAAAGGACTGAATGCATCACAACGTCTGACATGATGCGTAAACAAAGACCACAAGTAGTCGATGAGCAGCAGGCCAGACAGTAGTACTTATCCCAGTTTCTGTTGTCATAGTTACTTCGATGTTTCCATTTGAATGGATGTGACTCACTACATAATAAATGCAACCATCCTTTAGAATATTTACAGTTTACATTGTTACCTATGGGCTTAATCACTTGGTCTCTCTTAATACCAATTTCTGTCTATCAAACTTTATCAAATGAGAGTTGATTATGACCCAATCTCCTTCATTCCCATCCTCTGTTTCTCCAGTGAGATCAACCGTCTGGACCTGGGGCTCATCGTGGAGGTGTGGAACAAAGGCCTTATCTGGGACACCATGCTGGGGACTGCCTGGATCCCCCTCAAGAGCATCCGCCAGTCAGAGGAGGTGAGGAACACAGAACGCATACATGCATCCAAACGTACGCACACAATTACATCAGACATCCAGCTCAAATGTTGAAACCATGTACACATATGTCTGGGCCCTAGTTCACCGCCCGGTTGGTTTAATCTGGTTTGTTTATGACCTCTGACCTTGTCTTCCTCTTCCTTCAGGAGGGCTCAGGGGAGTGGACCTTCCTGGACGCTGAGGTTCTGATGAAGGCTGATGAGATTTACGGCACCAAGAACCCAACTCCCCACCGGGTTCTGCTAGACACGCGCTTTGAGCTGCCTTTCGGTAAAATGTCATATAGATCACAATTTTTCGATTGGGCACATAGCTATCTCTTTTATATAATAGGCTCTCTTTAAAATGTATTTGTTGCTTCTATACAGTACATGGTCAAATAGCTTTTACAGTTACAGTACCTAAAGGTACGATGCTGAAATGTTGTAGGTCTGTTTTTGTTGTTGCATTGGAAGATGTGACAGACATAAGGCACAGTAATGATTTATACAGTACTAGATTTTCCAATGACCTGTGCTTTAACGTACGTCACCAGACATGATATCGATTGGCTGAAATGCCAGCAGGTTGAGTAGTGAGCCTCTTGGATGCAGCCACTCTCGTCTCTCTACACTGAGAGGGAACAGTTATGTAATTTGTACGTCACTTTCGACATCACTGTCCCTTAATGTTGCCAGAATTGGCGTCGGCGTGCCTAAAACACTTCAGATTGGTAGCTTCAAAGTTAAACTGTGGGAGGTGCTTGGGCTACTTTCAGGTGTTTAAAGGCAGGCCTTTGAAGGTAGCGGTAGGGGAGGTGAGGCTGTGTGTATGTCTGGGTTCTTTGTACAATTGATCCCATTCATTCACCAGGAAAAGGGTTTGGTTTCATCTGCCTTTGAGGCCCTGGCCTTTTGTGTTCGGCTCTCTTTAATGTCCAGTGTCTCTGTAAAGGATCATGGCCCATCCGGGCACAGGGAGGGAGTGGGAGCTCTGCTCTAATAGACCAGCGGCATCAAATCAAGTTGTATTTGTTACATGGGCCAAATACAACAGGTGTAGACCTTACATTGAAATGCTTCATTACAAGCCCAACAATAGTTTTAATAAAATACCTAGGAAAAAAAGAGAAGAATAACAAATAATTAAAGAGCCAGCAGTAAATAACAATAGTGGGGCTATATACAGGAGGTACCGGTACAGAGTCAAAGCGTGGGGGCACCGGTGTCGAGGTAATATGTACATGTAGGTAGAGTTATTGAAGTGACTATGCATAGATAACAGAGAGTAGCAGCAATGTTCCGGGGGGGTGGGGGGGCGGCGGCGGCGGCGGCAATGCAAATAGTCTGGGTAGCCATTTGATTAGCTGTTCAGGAGTCTTATGGCTTGGGGGTAGAAGCTATTTAGAAGCCTCTTGGATCTAGACTTGGCGCTCCGGTACCGCTTGCCGTGCGGTAGCAGAGAGAACAATCTAATACTAGAGTGGCTGGAGTCTTTGACAATTTTTAGGGCCTTCCTCTGACACCGCCTGGTATAGAGGTTGTGGATGGCAGGAAGCTTGGCCCCGGTGATGTACTGGGCCGTACGCATTACCCTCTGTAGTGCCTTGAAGTCGGAGACCGAGCAGTTGCCATACCAGGCAGTGATGCAACCCATCAGGATGCTCTCGATAGTGCAGCTGTAAAACCTTTTGAGGATCTGAGGACCCATGCCAAATATTTTCAGTCTCCTGAGGGGGAATAGGTTTTGTCGTGCCCTCTTCATGACTGTCTTGGTGTGCTTGGACCATGTTAGTTTGTTGGTGATGTGTCAATGAGAATGGGGGCGTGCTCGGTCCTCCTTTTCCTTTAGTTCACAATCTTCGCCTTTGTCTTGATCTCGTTGAGGGAAAGGTTGTTGTCCTTGCACCACACAGTCAGGTCTCTGACCTTCTCCCTATAGGCTGTCTTGTCGGTGATCAGGCCTACCACTGTTGTCATCTGCAATGGTATTGGAGTCTGGCCATGCCTGGCCATGCAGTCATGAGTGAACAGGAGGTAGCTGAGGGGCCCCCGTGTTGAGGATCAGCGTGGCGGATGTGTTACCTACCCTTACCACCTGGTGGCGGCCCGTCAGGAAGTCCAGGATCCAGTTGCAGAGGGATGTGTTTAGCCCCAGGGTCCTTAGCTTAGTTATGAGCTTTGAGGGCACTATGGTGTAGAACGCTGAGCTGTAGTCAATGAATAGCATTCTCATATAGGTGTTTCTTTCTTCAGCTGTGAAAGGGCAGTGTGGAGTGCATTAGAGATTGCATCATCTGTTGGGCGGTATGCAAATTGGAGTAGATCTAGGGTTTCTGGGATAATGGTGTTGATGTGCGCCATGACCAGCCTTTCATAGCATTTCATGGCTACCGACGTGAATGCTACGGGTCGGTAGTCACTTAGGCAGGTTACCTTAGTGTTCATGTGCACAGGGACTATGGTGGTCTGCTTGAAACATGTTGGTATTACAGACTCAGACAGGGAGAGTCTGAGAATGTCACTGAAGACACTTGCCAGTTAGTCAGCGCCTGCTCAGAGTACACATCCTGGTAATCAATCTGGCCTTGTGAATGTTGACCTGTTTGAAGGTCTTAATCACATTGGCTGCTCAGAGCGTTATCACAGTCGTCCGGAACAGCTGATGCTCTCATGCATGTTTCGGTGTTCCTTGCCTCAAAGCGAGCATAGAAGTAGTTTAGCTCGTCTGGTAGGCTTGTGTCACTGGGCAGCTCTTGGCTGTGCTGCCCTTTGTTGTCTGTAATAGTTTGCAAGCCCTGCCACATCTGACGAGCGTCGGAGCCAGTGTAGTATGATTTGATCTTAGCCCTGTGTTGATGCTTTGCCTGTTTGATGGTTCATCGGAGGGCATAGAGGGATTTCTTATAAGCTTCCGTCAGCCCTAACCTTTAGCTCAGTGCGAATGTTTCCTGTAATCCATGGCTTCTGGTGGGGTATGTTCGTATAGTCACTGGGGACGTCATCCTTGATGCACTTATTGATAACGCAAGTGACTGATGTGGTGTATTCCTCAATGCTATCAGAAGAATCCCAAAACATATTCCAGTCTGTGCTAGCGAAGCCGTCCTGTAGTTTAGCATCTGCTTCATATGACCACTTTTTGGGAGGGCCGAGTCACTGGTGCTTCCTGCTTTAATTTTAGCTTGTAAGCAGGAATCAGGAGGATATAATTATGGTTAGATTTGCCAAATGGAGGTCGAGGGAGAGCTTTGTACACCTCTGTGTAGGGTAAAGGTGGTTGCACATTTAACATGCTGGTAGAAATTAGGTAAAACTGATTTATGTTTCCATGCATTAAAGTCCTCGGCTACTAGGAGCGCCACCTCTGGATGAGAGTTTTCATATTTGCTTATCGCGGTATACAGCTCATTGAGTGCAGTCTTAGTGCCAGTATCGGTCTGTGGTGGTATGTAGAGAGCTACGGAAAATACAGAAACTCTCTAGGTAGATAGTGTGGTCTACAGTTTATCATGAGATACTCTACCTCAGGCAAGCAAAACTTTGAGACTTCCTTAGATATCGTGCACCAGCTGTTGTTTACATATATGCATAGGCCACCGCACGTGTCTTACCAGTCTGCTGATCTGTCCTGCCGAAACAGTACATAACCCACCAGCTGTATATTCTTAATGTCGTTGTTCAGCCACGATGCAATGAAACATAAGATATTACAGTGTTTAATGTCCCCTTGGTAGGATATATGTGCTTTCAGCTCGTCCCATTTATTTTCCATCGATTGAACCTTAGCTAGCAGTATGGAAGGTAAGGGCAGATGAGCCACTCGTATAATCCTAGCAAGGCACCCTGATCTTTTTTCACAAAATCTCAGTTTCCTTCTCAAGTGAATCCCGGGGATCTGGTCGGGTTTCTGTAGTAGTATTTCCCTCCCATCCGACTCATTGAAGAACTATTCATTCAATTTGAGGTGAGCAATCGCAGTTCTGATGTCCAGAAGCTCTTTTCGGTCATAAGAGACGGTAGCAGCAACATTATGTACAAAAGAAGTTACAAACAACGCAAAAAACAAACAAAATAGCATGGTTGGTTAACAGCAGTTAAGACAGCAGCCCCCCCCCCCCCCCCCCCCCCCCCGGCGCCATCATAATACCCTGGTAGTAGGTAATAATGTGTACTTTATCTGTCTGTACATTAGTCACTTGTTGGGCTGGTTATGTCCTCAAGTAAAGGCTTGTGCAGTTTTGCAGCCCATAACACTCCTGTACTCTGTGCTTCTTATGTCTCTGAAGTTCTGTCACTGTCAGGACTATGATCCTTTTCTTCTGTGCATTCATTTGTCTCTGTCATTACAAACGTTTCTACAGTGGAGCTGTAATACCGGGCCCTGGCACCCAACAGTGCAGTTTGAAGGGCCGAGCCAACTATTTGTAATGTCTTATTCTTAAGTGGCTTATGATATATTTAAAGGGACATGAATATGTAATGGCAGCATGGTGTATGTGGGAGCACGGATGGTGTAGGTTAGGATGCAGCTCACCAGTCACCCGTGTGTGTGTGTGTGTGTGTGTGTGCCTGCACCCCTCTCTGCCAGACATCCCAGACGATGAGGCACAGTACTGGACCGGCAAGCTGGATCGCATCAACACTATGAGGATCCATGATGAGGTAAGGCCCACCCAACATGCAAGGCGCCAGGAACAGTGTGTCAAATATGTAGATACAAAATTTACGTATTTATATTTCAAGCAGTTACACTGGTAATCTATTTATGAAATTAGCCTCTATGTTTGCATATTGTAAAATACCATGTACATTGCGGTCAAATGTTCTGTTACACTTGGCTCTTTGCACACAGTAAAATACACTAGCACACAGTAAAATACATGTAAATAGACGATGGGACTAACTCTGGTCATTTGACTCTTTCCTCACAGAAAACACTGGTTAGGTACTGTATTTGACGTGTTCATCACTGTTTGCTGAGCTCTGAAGTGACAACATAGATTGTAGATAACTATTGCATGCAGTGGCATTGAAGTCATGGTGGTTATACAAATGCAGGAGTTTGAGAGTGACGATGATGCTTTGTTGTGGATGATCAGAGGTCACAATTCCTATTCTCTTTTCCTCTCTCCAGTACCCTCTGCAGGATGAGGTCCAAAGACGCCCCATGCCGCTTGCTGCCTCCCAATGTTGTGAGTGGGACTGACTTCCACACCATAATATCCCACTAGATGGCGCTCTCTCATCAGCCCCGTGTCTCTCTGGCTTACCATTAGTTTGGGCTTTTCACGTTGTTTAAGTTGTCGTATTCCTGAGTTATGTGTGAATCTCCTAACCCAGACTTAACATCAAGTAAGCCTTTTTTCCAAAACAGTCACTACTCCTGCAAAGTTAGGAAGAATGTCAACACACAGTGATGCCACTTTCATGCATGGTCATAATTTCCCCTCCTATGTCATGCACAGTTTTTGCACACTCTCCACTACCTCTCACTTTACTTCTCTGCCAACACCCTCACCAGGCAACTATTTCGGATGGGCTGACACACTGAGTATGTAACAGTCTTTTTTGTGATGAATTTTATCCCTTCCCAAAGCTTCACCTTGGCCTATCCTCAATGCATTGTGCATGTTATCCAGCACCAAAAACAATCGCTACAGCCAGGGGAAATATCCCCCCCACACACACACACTCTCCTCTCTTTACACCTCATGTCAGAGTTTCATCTATATTTCTTGAGTTTCATCACCTTTATCAATTTCCCCACGGGACATGGAAACACACACATTGTTATTGTTTCTACCTGCATGTAAACAGAACTGGACAATAGCAGTTAAGCCTACATCTGTTTTTGCAGTCAGTAGGTGACCTTAATAAGCATAGTGGCAGTTGATGACTTTGTGAACAATGTCAATGAGATGCAACAGCATCGTCACACAGACAGGGGGCAGTGTTCGCCAGCCTGTTTTGAGAAATCGAAACATCAGTTTGTCCTGAACTATCTATTTCACTTATCAGTCTGGACGCAGCCCACCTCACCTGTCACCTTAAGTAGGCCACTCAGCTTAGGGTCAGCATTCTGCAATCCAAAGGACCTGTTTGCGTGCCAAAGTTGAGACTGCGTCACTGAGAGACGATGTCAAAATTGCATTTGAGTTCCTTAACTGATTAATTTGGGTGTCCCTTTTTGACTGTTTAATGATTTATACGTTCAGTCGCATCACATTCCCCTTCCCACTGTGGTTTACTTCCTGGTTGGCTTGCATTCAAAGGTGCATGACCCTTGCCCTCCTTACCTCCCTCTTACCTGACCCTACCTGACCCCAGTGTATATCACCACTTGTTCTTATTGTGTAACTCATATGTGTGAGGCGAACATGTTTGTTTTTCTTTTTTTTTGTGTGTGAAATTGTGAGCATCAGTGGGTTAGAATGGAGATTCTGTAGTCATTTTAGCAGTTATAATGCCTAGGTCTCTAGAAGTTATCTTGTGGAGCTTGTCCTTTTGCCCCTCCCCCTTTACAGCGCTGGATGACCATGACAGTGCGGTGGACGACCGGGACAGTGACTACCGTAGTGAGACCAGCAACAGCTTGCCCCCGCGCTACCACACCACGACCCAGCCCAACTCCTCCATGCACCAGTACCCCATGGGCCCCCGGCTCCAGAACCACCTGGACTCCTGCACCGACTCCATCCACAGCTTTGACATGGACTACAGAGACCACCGTGGTAGCAGGTAGAGCTTCTGATACCACCCGCAAACGTACAATACATGCCCCGACACAGAATTCACAGAAATGCACAATTTCAACTGTAAAAGATTGCACACCTGTTCATATATTCTGCAATCACACTTACTGACAGATAGTGAAGGATGTCCAGAGTTAGGACATTAATAAAAAAATGTTTAGTGCAGTATCAGACATTTATTTTGTTTTGTTAGAAAACTGTTTAAAACAAACTATGTAAATAAATAATTTTGCAAATAGACCCAGTTAGCTGAGGGCCTGAGTCTTAGCTGTTTTGTATGTTAGAGGGCTTCCCTCTTTCAGACGATTAAGGGACATCCACCCTCCTGGGACAGAATGGCAGAATCAATTGGCTGCCTTAGTTGTACCCTGAATACAAGCATATTCCTCAAGTAATGTGAGCAGCTTTAAATTTAGTCAGTTTATGTTCATTTGTCACTGGCACATGGTTTGACACCGCATAGGAAGGAGGTAAACAATGTCACCTGCTTGAATATATGAACAGTGTCCCCGAGGACGTGCTAATAGCAATTGAGTCTTTGGTGATTTGTATATTTGGATCTAGTATAGAATTTCATTTAGTTAATGGAATGTCAAAATGCAGTGTAGCTTTGAAGAAGGAACAGATTTGGTCTTAATGTCGAAATTGTCCAACTGCTTAGATGTTTTCCCAGATGGAGCACAAATAATCTGCCAACTCCATTCACGTACCCAGTGTAGAGTGGGTCTTTGCTCTCTTACATGTGTGACTTGCTGTGGAAAACATGTGCTTCAGTGAGATTGTGGTAAATCTCAGTCTGTGTGGACAGATAGAAAGCTGATCCGGATAATTCCATAACATCTGAAAAGAAAAGTGGGATTACAGCCAGGAAAAACTGATTTAAAATTGACGTATTGTTATATGAAACTTCTTTGGCAGTTTGAATGAAACTGAGCTTAGTTAAGCCTGCTATTGTCACATATGGGTCTTTGTGACCCTGGTTTTGGAAGGGAAGGTTCAGTTATAGGGAAATACTGCCCTCCCTGACCGAATTTCTATGCAGTCTGTAAAATGACTTTGGACAGAGAGATACTTCAGGTTGGATTTCAGGGCTTTTGTGCTGTTATTGATAATCCCCCAGAATGACGACATCACGCACATAAAACGGGCATATCAAACAATCTGAACACACATTCACCAAATTGAATTTGTTATTTACACATTAAAAACATTTTTTATGTATCATATGTATTTAATGCTTGTCTGTCAGTCACATGGGCTTTATTAATTTTCTGTCCTCTTATAATTTGCAGTAATTTCTGTTTGCTTTTTTCTTTCTGGTTTTTGTCCCCCCCCCCCCGCACATCCCATTTTGCTACTTTAATCGATGAACCTAAACTAGAGCAATAAACCATAAAGGGAGGGTCAGAATCATCCCTGTAGATTCTGGCATGGGTGTGGAGGATTGGGAAAGCAAATACAAAGTGCAGGGGAGAAATCACCTGAGCGAGTTCCTGGACAAGGAAGAGAATCCTTGGGTTGAGGACGATGTTATTCTCCGAATGGGGCGAGCTCTCACTGAGCCCTCAGGCAGCTCGCTCTGCCAAAGCACACAACACAGTGGCATCATACCTGCCACCTACCCAGTGGGCTATGACACTATCGATCGGCGGCGGAAAAAAAAGATCCGGGATCCAGGAGGGCTGTCCTTCTCCGAGGCGGAGAAACTCACAGATGAGCCTTTTCCCCCTGACCTTGCACTCCTCCGCCAGAAGAGAGGGGAGCTCGTGCTGCGGCAGGTGGCAGAGATCGAGGAAGAGGAGGAGCAGATGACGCCATGCCTCAAGCCATACAAGAATGGACTTCTTTACAAGACTAGGATGTGGGCCAAAAACAAGCTGGGGGACACCTTGGAGAACTATGTGGTCTATCAGGAGGAGGAAGCTGCTAGAATGAGAACAGGTTTGGCGTACGATTCAGAGGAGGAGCTGCCGTACTCCATGGGATCAGAGGAGGAGCTAGAGGAAATTGCCTCCTTAGCGGAGGCCATTCACTCTGAGAATGGGAGGGGCCAAGGCAGGTATGCTTCATCCCATGGAGGTCACATGGACAAGTATCAGAGTTATCTGGTTAAGAAGAGTGGAAAGGGGAAAATGGGAGGATGGGCTCCTGAAGCAATGCTGTCTCCAGTGGAGGAACCAAGCGATGAGTATGTTGATCCCATGGATGAGCTCCAGTGCCTAGTTGAAACAGTTTCAGAGTACCTGGCTGAAAAAGAGGAGGAAATAAGCAGGTATGGGTCTCTTCCCAAGTCATCCAAGTCAAGGTTATCTTCCCAGGGCAGCATAAGAACAGAATCTACTGGAGAGGACCCAAGGACCCCTATTGATGTCAAGGAAGAGACCCAGACAGAGGCTCCACCTGAACCAGGAATATCTGGAGTGAAACATGCTATGAGTTCATTATTCAGTTCCTTCACAGACAAGGTTAGTTCAGCCCCCAAGCAGCCACACTCTGGTTCTGCAGAAACTAAAGAAGTACCACCTGCACAATCTTCTCAATCTGGTATATCTAAGCTATTTTCATTAATTCCAAAATCCACCAGCCCTGCTCCTGCTCGTGTAGCTCTTGTATCTCCTACAGCTCACCCCAACGGGACATTTTCCTTCAATTTGCCTTCCCAGTCTGATGCCAAGACACAAGTCCAGAATCAAGAAATGGCAGCCATGAGAACAGAGATGTATAGTACAAGTGATGAAGTTCCGGACTCTGCAACAAAGCCACAAACACCAGCAGTCACTTCAATTGTCGAGAAAATGAGTTTTGCTATAAAAAAATCTGGTGAAGAGGTAGTGAACTCCACCGAGGGAAAACAATCCCCAGGGAGAAGTGGCTCAAGAGAGGGCTTTCAAAATCTTGCAAACTGGGAGGAGAAACATATCCACCAACGTGAACAATCAATGACTGTGGGAGGAGGCAGAAGACTTGATAATTCAAGAAATGTACCCCAAAATAAACCATTTGTTAATACACAAGGAAAAGTTGTGCATGTGAGACCTGACTCTATGATTGCCTCTCAGCAAAGTGTGCCTACTTCAGTGGATGGGAAGTCCATCAACCAACCAGAACCAGCAAGTTCAGGGTTCTTTAGCCCTTTCAAGAAATCGTTCAGCTCATTGATTGCACCAGTTAACCCTGTTCCCCCGCAGGGCCCTCCACCTGTTGCAGTGTATCCTGTATTTGGGTCGGCACCAGATATTACATCAGAGAAGCCTGTGGAGGAGCCATCTTTAGGCAGTAAGCTAAAACTTCAATTTCTCTCCTCTGACAATGTCTCTTCCCAACAGCCTCCAAAAGCAGCAGGAGGAGGAATGTTCTCTGGGTTCATGAAATTTGCTTCTGGTGAGGATGTCAGTGCTTACAAACACCCAGAAATTCCTAATCAAGAACAGGCCCAGCATTGCCAATTGCCCCCAGTTCCACATCAGCAGCATATGCAGCAACATCAAAGGCCACCACCAATGTCTCTTGGGATGCAGCAAGCACCTCCTGAACATCAAGGTTTTTTGACAGGTCTTTTTAAAGGGGCCGCCACTGACGATACATTTAAGGTTGGCTCCAATCAGCCCCAGCAAGGAGGGTTGTTGTCAGGAATTCTTAGATTTGGCTCTGGAAGTGACTTATCTGGGAACCCACCACCACAGCAAGTTCCCCCAAACAGTCAACCTCCTAGTGCCAGTAATTGTCAACAATTCCCTCCTCAACCTCCCCCACAACAAATTGCACCTCCTCCTTCTCAGCCTGGGGGTATTCTCTCAGGGTTACTGAGGTTTTCATCTGCAGAAAACCTTTCACCTAATGTACCACCTCCCCAGGGCCAACAGCAAGGGGTGTTCCCTAGCAATCACCCCAGACAGAAACAAGCACCAAGCCCATCCCAACAACCACCCTCTCAACAAGCACCTCCTCAACAAGGAGGACTTTTCTCTGGCTTGTTTAAATTGGGTTCCTCTGATAATGTTTTGAGCACCCAAACAACTCCACTCCAGCAACAACTGCCGCCATCTGCTGGTCCTCGTAATCAGCAGAACTTCAACCAACAGAATATGCAAGGGCCAAACCGTGATCCACTGAGGGACCAGGCTTTTCTAGACAACAAACCAGACTTCTCTAGACAACATACAGTTCCAAAACCTGCTCAACAAGGTGGTCTCCTTTCTGGACTTTTTAAGTTTGCTTCTGCAGACAATGTATCTACCAATCAGTCCCCAATACCTCAGACACATTCTGCACCTCCTCTCAATCAGCCTAGCCAGCAGTACCCAAACAGGCAGAATGTGCCATTGCAAAACCCAAATCAACCAACTCAACAAGTACAAGACCAAAATCAACCAACACAGCAGCCTAGTCAACAGGTACAAAGCCAAAATCAACCAACTCCACAGCCTAGTCTGCTGTCTGGGCTATTCAAAAAATCTTCCACAGAAAATGTGCCTCAGCAGTCGCCACCAATCAGCCAAGAAAGACTGCAACATGTAATTTCGCCACCAAATGTAATCTCGCCAAATGCCAGGCAAAATCTAACTCCTTCACGGCAAGATACTGCAAGCCAGCCTGGAGTTCTCTCTGGATTGTTTAACAAGTTAACAAAATCCTCTGGAAATGTTGAGGCCTGCAATCCGTCACCACCCTTGCAAATACAGCAAATACAACATCATACAATCACTCCAGCTGGACAGCCTACACAGCAAACACCTCCATCTACACATATAGCACATCAGGTCCCACATGAACCCAATGAGGAGGCTGACAAAAAGCCAGGCTTTCTATCAGGACTATTCAATAAGAATGATGAAGTCTCCACTCATAAATCAGCAGAAATGCTCAAGTACAATTCAGAGCCAAAGACACTATCTGCAAGCTCCCCAGGTTTGCTCTCAAGCATGTTCAAGACTGGGCCAAGCAACACTGTAGTGAACAATACTTCTGAGTCTGAAATGGAGAGGAGAGAAAGTGGTCTCCTTGGTCACTCCATTCCAAGACAAAACAGAAATGTTGCAGAAATTGCACCTGGCTCGTGGGAAGCTGAGACTTTAGATTTAAGGACGTCAGCTACTTATGCAAGGTCTTTTCAGAGCCGACCATCCTACACATCATGCAGCACTGGCCATTTACCTCAGTTAATGCACTACCATGGTTCTCTTCAGTCTAACCACCCATTAGCCACCTCTTACAGTGCAGAAAATATGTTATCCCTTTTACAAGGGCATCCAAATACTGCAATGATGTCATCCCAACAATATCTTAATCAAAGTAACCATTCCTTATATTCTGTAACCGGACAGGATGGCTACCAAGATCTGTTGGCATCATATAGAGTCAATTCTAGTTATGGTGAAAACCAATGGATCCAAGAATCAATTCTGTGGCAGCAGCTTCAAAATCAATCACAGACTTATCACACAAGTGATGTGAGTTATGTACAGCCTCCAGAAGGAGCAGTGTTCCAAGACTCCACTCTCTACTGTAGCTCCACAAATATAGATAATCAATATAGTTCCCCTCAACCATGGCATGAAATTGACTATAACCAAGAACTGATTAAGCACCACCAACAAGAGGTGCCCAGAAATGTTGACAGCAATCCATATACCAAGAAAAAATTTATGAACAGCTATGATGACTTGGGAAATCTGCATACTAATCAAATGATGGAACAGAAGGAGTACTGGACTGAAGAAGAGGGTGCATTGAACTTAAGCACCAAAATGAGTAATGCCAAGTTTGGTAAATGGAACTCCTTTGATAATGGTAGCTGTTATAGTCTGAATGGCATTTCATATCATGAGGGCTATTATGAGGAAAATCCACCTAATCTATCTTATTCAGCTAATTGGCAATATAGTGACCAAGGCATGGTTAATCAAAGTCAATTGAGTTTGACTAGGTCATTTGATCGCAGTTACCCTAAACCTCACAATGGAGAGATGGAAGAGTGTTTGTACTTGGAAGAGACAGAATGGTACCATCAATGGCTTGTACTTTTGGAGCAAGGTATGTGGTGGCCAGCTGATGATGGGGATTGTGGGTACTTTGTTTACACTGATCATGAATACATATATGCCCTGCTAACAGATGCAGGAGGTACGATGGTCTATGCTTGTGCACCTGAGGGAGAGTCCTTGGGAACTGGGCCTGATAACTTCCCAAGTGCTTGGCTACATAATGAAATGGTCACAGTATGTGGATTTAAAGTCCCTCTCTATAATGAGGATGAGCTCCTCTGGCTCCCTGGACAAGATCAGGGTGTTCCCAAACTCCTCAATGCCCCCCTGGACCTATCTGCTGCCTATAGAAAAGGAAATCAGATCATGAATTTGAACCTGGAGCGGTTCTCTCAGATGTTTGAGAGCTCCTTCCTTGCACAAAAAGAACAAGCTGTAGATTTCTCACTATATAGACTGAACAAAGTCAGAATGGATCCAAGACAACCCAATCATGCCTATCAGAATCCATATTTGGAGGTCATAGACCTTTCATGTTCTAACAGGGATCAGAAAGGCCCTTATTGGAACAATCAGCAAATGAAGGAACTTCTCTCTCAAAAGGTTGCTGTCTCGCACAATGCTACCCCCACCACAGATTCCTCTCAACAACGCTTGAACAACTGTTACCAGCCTCGTCAAAGAAGGCATTCATCTTTTGGGGTCAGAGTCAGGCATGTAGATGACACACCAGAGGAGGAATGGAGACAAAGAGTGACTCCAGGAGAGGAAATACCTAATCGGCATGTCAAGAAGTTCTCTTCATTCATTTCCTCAATCGTTGGCAAAACCGCTGAGTCAGATTTGAACAAAGGAAGAGCTGGCTTGGCCTCTTGTGTTAATGGAGAACAATATAAACCACCTGGGACTGAGTCTACCCCGGTGGACCAACAGGCCAAGAGCATACTTTCATCAGGTTTCCAGAGTCTCAAATCAAAGATTATCAAAGAAGATCCCCCTGCTACAACAACTCCGGCTCCGAGTGTAGTTCAACAGACAGAGAGACCAGCCGCATCCACCTCTTCTAGAATTGTACCCACACCTCCCGCATCTGGACAATATGGGCAACCTCCAGCACAACCACCAACTGTTACTCAGAAACCTAGACTTGCACGACAAGCCACCATGTCTCAGAAAGCTGCTCCACCAACACAGCCCACAGTGCCAACCAGTTCCATGGACCCACTCAATAAATCTGTCTCTCCACTACAACCACAATCACAGTACACCACAGATAGATCATCTGTAAAACCAGTGGAAAAACCAACTGAACAACCACAGGGAGGATTTATGAGCTTTTTCAAGTCTGCCCTACTGATCGAGGAGCCAACGCCAGAGCCCCCTAAACCCCCAGAAGCATTGTCAAAACCACAAGATATAAATGGTTCTACTGCTAGCTTACCTGGCAGCACATCCCTAAATAAACAGGAAGACACAGGAGCCTCTAATCTTTTTGGGTCAATAGGCAGCTTCTTTAGTGCAGAGTCTCCTCCATCACAGCAACCAAAACCTGTTGTTAAAAATGAGCCAAACAGAGTTGTTACACAAGGTTCTCAATCAAGACCATCTCTACAGAAACAACAAACAATGGATGGAGTGCAACGTGGGGTACCACATCCAGCTCCTGGTCAGCCACCAGGTAAAAGCATGTCACAAGTATTTCCTCCCAATACAAGCACTGGCCCCACCCCAGGCCGATCACAGACTATGACACCAACCGGACAAACCAAACAGGAACCACCCCCCAAACCATCAGTTGGACTGTTTGGCTTTATGGGAGAAATTGGAGACATGATCTCTGGAACACCACCAACAACTACTACAACTACTACTAAAGAGGAATCTCCTGGTATGGGGTTATTGTCCATGTTTGGGGGGTCTAGTCCTCAGCAGGCACCAACCCAAACTGAGTCATCTCAAGCACCACCTCCTGAACCACATGTTAAAAGTTTATTCTCTATGTTCGGTGGACCAAGTCCACCACGGGGACCATCGCAGGCAGCAACACCACAGGCACCTCAATCTGGGCCCAGTCCACCACAAGCTCAACCTCAACCAGAGACTAGCTCTATTCTTGGGGGGCTCTTTTCTGGTTCATCTGCCAGTGAAAGCCCACCAAAAGGATTATTTTCTATGTTTAGTGGCCCCAGTGCCCCACAACCTCCAGGACAAGCTGGGTCAGCTCCAGACTCCTCTGTCCCAGAATCTACAGTGCCTAAAGAACCACCTACTAAAAATGTGTTTTCCATGTTCAGTGGCCCTCTGTCACCCCCACAAGCAAGCTCTGTTGACTCGGTAGCCACAGTACCTACTCCTGAGTGTGCCAATGCCCAGAAGGAATCCATCTCAGGTATTCCACCTCAGGAAGCTGCCCCACCTAAAGAGCCACCAGCTACAGCTGCCCCTCAAACTGCGGGTTCTGTGTTGGGAGGGTTGTTTGGAGGATCTAGTCCGCAGCCAGCCACAACTGCCCCTCAAACTGCGGGTTCTGTGTTGGGAGGGTTGTTTGGAGGATCTAGTCCGCAGCCAGCCACAACTGCCCCTCAAACTGCGGGTTCTGTGTTGGGAGGGTTGTTTGGAGGATCTAGTCCGCAGCCAGCTACAACTGCCCCTCAAACTGCGAGTTCTATATTGGGAGGGTTGTTTGGAGGATCTAGTCCGCAGCCAGCTACAACTGCCCCTCACACTACAGGTTCTATGTTGGGAGGGTTGTTTGGAGGATCTAGTCCGCAGCCAGCTACAAGTGCTCCTCTAACTGTGGGTTCTAAGTTGGGAGGGTTGTTTGGAGGGACTAGGCCCCAGCCAGCTACAACTGCCCCTCAAACTTCGGGTTCTGTGTTTGGGGGATTGTTTGGAGGACCCAGTCCACCCCCAGCACCTATTCAAACAGCAAAAATCCCTGAGAACAAAATATCAACAGCTGCACCTCGCACAACTCAAGCAGATGGCACTATAAAAATAAAAGAGCAGGGAAACGCACCTAAAGATGGTACTGCAGTTGAGGCTGTTGATTCTGCAAGCACATTACCTACCCCTGAGTGTGCAAGTGCCCAAAAAGAATCCATCCCAGATGGTGCACTTCAGGAATCTGCCCCACCTAAAGAGCCAGAAACCCCTAAAGAGCCACCAGCTACAGACACTCCTCAAACTGTAGGTTCAGTGTTTGGGGGATCTAGTCCGCAGCCAACTACAGCTGCCCCGCAAACTGTAGGCTCTATGTTGGGAGGGTTGTTTGGAGGGTCTAGTCCCCAGCCAGCTACAACTTCCCCACAAACTGCAGGTTCTATGTTGGGAGGGTTGTTTGGAGGATCTAATCACCAGCCAGCTACAGACACTCCTCAAACAGAACCAACAAAACCCCCAGAGAACAAAATATCAACAGCTGTGTCTGATACCACTCCAGATACCATTGCCAAAATTAAAGCGCCGGGAGACACCCCTAAAGATGGTACTGCAGTTGAGGCTGAAACCACAGCGCTTACCCCGGAGTGTGCCACTGCCCAAAAGGAATCCATCCCAAAGGGTGCACCTCAGGAACCTGCCCCACCTAAAGAGCCAGAAACCCCTAAAGAGCCATCAGCTACAGGATTTCTCTCCCTGTTTGGAGGGTCTCCTCCCCAGCCTGGCACAGCTACTCCTCCAGCTGCTGGTTCTATGTTGGGAGGGTTGTTTGGAGGGTCTAGTCCCCAGCCTGCTACAGCTGCCCCTCAAACTGCAAGTTCCATGTTGGGAGGTCTGTTTGGAGGGTCCAGTCCCCAGCCAGCTACAGCTGCCCATCAAACTGCGGGTTCTATGTTGGGAGGTCTGTTTGGAGGGTCTAGTCCCCAACCAGCTACAGCTTCCCCGCAAACTGCAGGTTCGATGTTCAGCGGTATGTTAGGAGGGTTAAGTCCCCAGCCCGCAGCTACTTCTCAAACTGCAGCTTCTATGTTTGGGGGGTTGTTTGGAGGGTCCACTCCCCAACCAGCTAAAACTACTCCTCAAACAGCAACAGCAAGTCCCCCTGAGAATAAAATCTCAACAGCTGCCCCTGACACCACCACAGCAGATAGCACTGATAAAATGAAAGAGCCAGGAGACACTGGCACGGTTACTTTGCATGAACACTCACAATTATCTGAGGCACCAAAACAACCTGACACCAAAACTCAGCCTCAGGAGTTGGTTGGCCTCAAACCCGATGGTAATGCTGTTGAAGTAGCCCAGGGTCAAGGGTTTGAGAAACTTCCTGCTCCAGCTGTGGACTGTCAATCAAAAGAAGCGGAAATCCCTGCATCATCAGGGCAACCTGATAAAACGGAACAGCCCTTAAAGTCAGAACAACCTCCAATGAATGATCAGTCCAGTTCTGGGAAAGAAAAGGCTGCATTTGTGGAAGGAGAAGTAATAGATGATAAGCCTATTGTAATTGTGGGAGAGCCTGAGAGTAAGGGAACGGACAAATCAGGCCCACCAGCGGAAAGTCCCCAGAAGATTCCCCAAGCTGACCAGTTGACTAAGACTGAAGAGCCAGCCCCCAAATCCCTGTTTGGGGGTTTTATGACAGGAACCAGTGATGCTGGAAAGTCTTTTGGATCCATGTTTTCATCTCCCCCCACAATTCCCAAAGCCCTTCCCACAATGCCTCAAGCAGAAGCAGGTGGTGGTCTGTTCTCAGGATTCAAAACTATGTCTGCAGGCCTGTTTCAGGAGGAGAAGCCAGGCGCAGCAAAGCAAGAACCATCCACAGCCTCTCTATTTGGGACAAAATTAGGTTTCTGGGGGGCTGCTGCCGAACCTCCCAAGCCACAAGCTCCTCCGGTTATTACCACTCAGCCCAAAGCTAATGATAAGCCAACCAAGGAGACAAGTGATCAAAGTTCGGTAGGTCCCCCTGACTTAGCCAAACCCCAGATTTGCATCTCCACACCTGACGTAGATCCTTCAGCATCCCTGTCCCAAAAGGAGAAGGAAAGCCTTGTAGAACCACTCCCCTCTGCAGATTCCACCTCTGAAGTGCTGCTGGACAACCAGTCCAAGAAGGACCTATTGAGTTCTAAAAGGCCAGTAGAAGCATAATAAATGGTCTTCCCCAACACCATTTATAATGCATTGATATTTTGGGGAGAGTAATCCGGGTCCAGCTCCGCACTCCACCCCACTGAATTCTGTGTTCTGTGTCTTTCCTTTAACCGTGTTTGTTTTTAGCATTTGTACTACTGTAGCCTTGTGTTGGTGGTTGATTGTGAAGTGTATCATACCCATCGTGGTATAGTGATAATAAGCTAAGTATTTCTTACTCTTGAACTCCTAATGTAAGATGAATTCTATGAATTAATTCAAAAGGAAGTCTAACCTTACAGAATTCCCTGTCATTCAGTTTGATCAAAAGAGATTTCAGTAACTCATTGTCCCCCAGAAATAGAAATACAGAAAACCAACACAGGCTAAACCAATAGAGACACTAAATTATTTAAATAACTTAGTACATTCAAATTCATTTCAGGCAATTGGTGTATTCATTCTAATTTGCCAAAATGTATTTCTCTCTCTGTAAGGTTAGATGTCTTTTACAATGGTGTACAATTCAGTAGGAACAATGCACTAGTTGTAATAATGTCTATATCCAATTAATGAGCCAATCAGTTGCACAATTCAAAGTGTTTTTCTTCCTCACTTATTATTCTAATATTAAGTCTCTTCCCTTACCTCTTTTTCACCACTCCAGTCCGGTGGAAAGTAGTCGCTTTGGGTCCTCTGGAAACCTGAGCCAGACCAGCTCCCAGCTTAGTGAGACAGGCCAGGAGAGTGCTCCAGGCTCAGGGCTGGAAGAGTCCTTCCACTCTTACCACAGTACCACCTTCTGCCCCTCTACCGCTGGCCAGCAACCCACCAACGGACACCTCCCCAGCAATGGACACTCTGTTTTGGGGCAGGAGGAATTGCGCAGACCCTCCCTGGATGTGGGGAAGAGCTTAAATGGCTCTATGAAGAGATTGGACCACTCAGTTGAGAAAATATCCAATAAAATACTGCAAAGGTGAGTCTGAGTTCCAGCTAGTGTCATACATTTCAAACACTTAAATAAGCATCCACATTTTTGAGTAGTAAATATTACAAATACAGTATTAGTGAGTGGTCAATCTATCTCTTTCTCTCCACACACCCCAGTTTCCACGACAATGGGCCTCCTTTGCCCTTCTCTCCATCCAGAATACGCTGGTTGAAGGCCATCAACAAAGTGAGGGTACAGCTGCAGGAGGTAGGAAGTTATCTCAGTGTAACTTGTCGGTCCTTTCCTCTTATCTTTTACCCACTCTCTACACATTTGCAACCACCATTTTATATCCTGCTACCTGTTTGTATGGTTTCCCCATCTGCATGGTTGGGTTTCACCTCTATGGTAGTTTGAACTTGGCAAACTATATTTCTTATTTAAAGTATCTATTTAGATGGATTTACTTGTTTACTGCTATCTGGGTGTTCCCTCAGTGAGGTACCAGAGGGGTTTTCATGTTGTACATGCAGATAGATCATCACTCTAAGGTCTACTGGGAGTTATTTGTTGTTGCATAAAAATGTATTGAACAACCTGAATGTGTTACTCTGCTTGGTATTTCAGTACAGTATACAGTTTACTCTGGAAAATGTACAACCTTTCATTTCTTGCACTCTCTGCCTCTTCAACCCCCCCCCCCCCCAGACCCCTCTCGTTGATTTCACCTCTCATCCTGACACCATGTAATTGTGAGAGGTAGGCTTAGCTTCTCTTTGTAAAGTTACACGTGACCTGGTGGCCCTGTGCTTCAGAGGTGGATAATTATCATTAATGAATTGTTAACTCCGGAATTAATTGCTCTCTCATACAACAAAGGACCTCTCAAATGTAGCCTCTTTTCTTCTCGTGCTATATCAGATTAGTGTTTTCCATAATACAACCCAAGCTACAACCAAATTTATGTGTAGTTCAAAAGTAAGCATGTTGATGTCCAAAATATCTCCTGAAAAACAGAGTTCCGTCTACAGTACTTATTTATTTTGCTCCATGATCCCTGTTGTCGTCTTCCCTGTCTATGGATCTATCCCTCTGCAGCAACTGAGCTAATGGAGTGGTGAATTGAGCCTAGGGGAGAGACTGAGCAACTGAATGAGAGAGAGGGAGAGATGTGGGAAAATGGGGAACGAGTGTGAGGGGAATAAAGTACAGCTTCAATGTTTATCCCATTTTTCTTTTGCGTATTTTTTCGAGCAAATGTAGGCCATGCTTTATTCTCTGAAGATGCTCACTTGGAGTGAAAGGATAGTGGGGAAGTGTTGCACATACGGAAATAATAACTGACACACCCAGTTGTACCAAAAAGGTACAAGGGAAAGGAATGGGCTGAGATGTTGGCAGAATACTACTGTCAGAAACCATGCTGATTTCACATAGTAGATTTGGTGCTTAGGACTCATTTGAATGAGAGGGTGGTCAAACCAGTATCTCCAAACTGTCGCTCAAGGAAATTGAATACATCAAAAAAAGAATGACCTCTGTCAACCTCAATTTATCCTTATTCTCTGTGACGTAGGTATCTGGGTTGGTACTGCTTTGAGGTTTTATATTGAAAGATTATGTTCATATTGAAGCCAGTCTGTCTGTTGGTCAGAGACAGTTCATATACAGTGTGAGGACTGCTTTCAGCTGTAGCACAGATTATGTTGTCTAAGCATGCACCCGATTAATCAAACTCCACCCGCGGTTAGAGATCAGTGCTGGTCGTAATGAACAGGTTACAGTTGTTGTGCAGTGTCTGGTTATGAGCGAGCAATTGTCATAGCCCGGTTCCATTATACTAATTGCTATAGGGCCGGTAGAGAGAGGACCATATAAACGCCTGCTGATGAAAGGCAACAGGAGAGATGTAGAGAAAGGTGAAAGCCATACACAGTAAGTGTTATTTATTTTGGGACATCAGGAGGGACTTAAGACACAAGCCTGTATCCTGACAAGACTGTGTAAGGAAGTACAATTAGTCATTAGTCAGTCAACAAAGGTGTCAAAGGTCAGAATAAATGTAATGGGGTGCTACAATGCATCTTAAGACACATTTTCACACATTTGTGAATGGATATTAGCTTCGTAAGGACTGTTTGTCTGGGTACATCAGTGTGCATGTCATGTACAGTGCCTTCACATTTTGTTGTTAGTCTGAATTTTAATTGGATTCAATTGAGATATTGTCACTGGACTACACACTACCCCATAATGTCAAAGTGGAATGATGTTTTTAGAAGTGTTTACAAATGAATAGAACATGAAATGTATTCAACCCCTTTCTTATAGCAAGCCTAAATGAGTTCAGGAGTAGAAATTTGCTTGACAAGTCACATAAGTTGCATGGACTCTGTGTGCAAAGAGAGACAGATGTCCTTCCTAACTCAGTTGCCGGAGAGGAAGGAAACCGCTTGGGGATTTCACCATAACTCCAATGGTGACTTTAAAGCGGTTAGAGTTTAATGGCTATGATAGGAGAAAACTGAGGATAGATTAACATTGCAGTTACTCCACAATACTAACCTAAGTGACAGAGTGATAAGGAGGAGGCTTGTACAGAATACAAATATTCCAAAACATGCATCCTGTTTGCAATAAGGCGCTAAAGTAAAACTGCAAAAACTGTGGTAAAGACATTTACTCTATGTCCTGAATACGAAACGTTATGTTTTGGACAAAACCAACACAACACATCACTGAGTACACTCCTCATAATTTCAAGCATGGTGGTGGCTGCATTGTGTTATGGGTATAGTTGTCATCAGCAAGAACTTAGGATTTTTTGGGGGGATAAAAACAAATGGAAGAATCCTAGAAAACCTGGTTGTCTGCTTTCTAATAGACACTGGAAGACATTCACCTGTCAGCAGGACAATAACCTAAAACACAAGGACAAATGTACACTGGAGTTGCTTACCAAGATGACAATGTCTTGAAAATCTTTGGAAAGACTTCAAAATTACTGTGTAGCAATGATTAACAACCAACTTGACAAAGCTTGACATTTTTTTTTAAAGGAATGTGCAAATATTGTACAATCCAGGTGTGCAAAGCTCTTCGACTTACCCAAAAAGACTCACCGCTGTAATCGCTGCCAAAGGTGATTCTAGCATGTATTAAGTCAGGGGCCTGAATGCTTAATTAACTAATAAAAATATATTTGTTTTATTTTTCATAAATTGTAACATTTTGTGAATTTTTTTTTTTAAATAAATCTTCCACTTTGACGTTTAAGTATTTTGTATAGATTGTTGACAAATCCATTTTAATCTCACTTTATAATACAACAAAATGTGAAACAAGTCGAGGGGTGTGAATACTTTCTGAAGGCACTATGTGTGAGTTATGAAGTCAAAAGGGTAGGCACACAGCCAAACGGAGAGAGTGAGTGAGGACAGCGGGAGGAGACCGATAAAGAGGGGGAAATGAAGAGGGAGACTGAGAGCTGGCATTTTCACAGTTTCAGATTAGCTTTGTGCTGGAATATGTCGCCAGAGGACAGAGCGAGCGAGAGAGGGAACAAGAGAAAGTGAACGCACGAAAGAGTGGTGGGAGGGATACTTAACTGGGAATGAACTGTCATGTGAGCCTACACTCCTCGCTCCTGCCCTTCCTGTTTGTACATCTGGAATGAGAGAGTCAACACTTCCCCTGCGTCTGTCAATCTGGGTGAAGACGACCAGCCGTATGTGCTTTGTATGTCGAGCATGGAATTAAATGTATAGTACCTGGAGATATTTAACTACATTTTTAAAAATCCATGGTGACTTTTACGATTTTGCGCTTGTCAACTATTGAGCAGTTTTCCACATGGGGTAAGGTTTATTGAATGATATGCATCTGTAGAAATTGTGTTCTTGCATGAAGTTTGCATTCAGTATTGCACTACATAAAGAGAATGTTTTCTCCTGACTTTTATTTGTGAAATGTACTAATAGAATATTTGCTTTTCATAAGAAAGTGTAATATTGAATTATAGTTGAGTATTGTTTTTACAAATATGAAAGAACAACTTTGCTCCTGTTGCCTGAATAAGAAAAAAAGTGGCACATCGATCAGTTGAAAACGAACAAAGCAAACCAGACTTTTTTTTCCAGGCCGCAGACCATGAAGGAAAGAGAGAAAAGACGTTGCTCTTGGGCACTAAAGTGACTCTGTCAGAATTACCCAGACAGGCTCCTACCAGCTGCCTCCCCCTCTCCGTAGTCTGGACAGCTTACTGTGGAGGCTGAGCCACTGGCCATTCAGACTATATGGGCCACTGGCTGGCTAGGTTAAATGGGCCAGTAATGATCTTCAGGAGCTGCTGCTGAAAGTAATTTGTGTCTAAATCACATTTAGATAATCAATGTGTATTTTGCCTCAACGTTTCTGTTAATCTTGTCCAGGTTTATTTTCTGATTGTCATAGTTAATGGAGTATGATGTGAAATGGCTAAAACGGGTCATTTTAAATGGAAAGTTAATGAATGTGGATATCTAATTCCTGACAGTCGTGGACAGCTGTTATAAATGTATATACATCACTAATAGCCAAATGGTTCTGGCAGGCTAGCTGTTCTTATTGCTATGCATGATTATGCCTTCCTGCCAACTGTGCTCTTATCATGCTAATGCACACCTCCAGTACTTGAGTGGTATTGGACAGAGGTAAAACCTCTGGTATAGGGGAGGGTTAGTGAAGTTTCTCACCAGCATAGAGTCCTGTGCATACTATCCACAGGCTGGAGACGCACTTAACATCTACTCCCAGTGTGGACCTTTGAGCCCTGACCGGGGAAAAACAGGCATCTGGCAAATATTTGTGGCAAACTTTTGGTCAATTGGCAGCAAATTTGCAGCACGCTCATATTTTCACATGCACATTAGTTTTGTGACCAGCTGTTGTGGTTAATTTGCGGGAATTTGTGAAAGTCTGGCAAACAATTCTAGAAAACTTGTGGTAAACGTTGTTTGCTGCAAACTCTGTGTGCATATGCAAATTAGATCTGGTTTTTGGTGACTCTTAACAACATTGAAATGTATCAACATAAATCAAATCACATAACTTTAAATTAACTTACTAAAAACTAAACATACTAAATGTACGGTACCAGTCAAAAGTTTGGACACCTACTCAATCAATAATTTTTCTTCATTTTTACTATTTTCTACCTTGTAGAATAATAGTGAAGACAAAGTATGAAATAACACATATGGAAAAGTGTTAAACAAATCAAAATATATTTACTATTTTAGATTCTTCAAAGTAGCAACCTTTGCCTTGATGACAGCTTTGCATTCTTTCAACCAGCTTAATGAGGAATGCTTTTCCAACAGTCTTGAAGGAGTTCCCACATATGCTAAGCACTTGTTGGCTGCTTTTCCTTCACCCTGCAGTCCAACTCATCCCAAACCTTCTCATTTGGGGTGAGGTCAGGTGATTGTGGAGGCCAGGTCATCTGATGCAGCACTCCATCACTTTCCTTGGTCAAATAGCCCTTGCACAGCCTGGAGGTGTGTTGGGTCATTGTCCTGTTGAAAACAAATGATAGTCCCACTAAGCGCAAATCAGATGGGATGGCATATTGCTGCAGAATGCTGTGGTAGCCATGCTGGTTAACTATGCCTTTAATTCTAAATAAATCACTGACCGTGTCATCAGCAAAGCACCATCACACCACCACGCTTCACAGTGGGAACCACACACGCAGAGATCATTCGTTCACCTACTCTCCATCTCACAAAGACATGGCGGTTGGAACCAAAAATTCTCATCAGACCAAAGGATGGATTTCCACCAGTCTAATGTCCATTGCTCGTGTTTCTTGGCCCAAGCAAGTCTTCTTATTATTGGTGTCCGTTAATAGTGGTTTCTTTGCAGCAATTTGACCATGCAGGCCTGATTCTCCTCTGAACAGTTGATATTTAGATGTGTCTTAATTGAACTCTGTGAAGCATTTATTTGGGCTGCAATTTGATGTGCAGTTAACTCTAATGAACTTGTCCTCTGCAACAGAGGTAACTCTGCGTCTTCCTTTCCTGTGGCGGTCCTCATGAGATCCAGTTTCATCGTAGCATTTTTTGTTTTTTGTGACTGAACTTGAAGAAACTTTCAAAGTTATTTAAATTTTCTGGATTGACTGACCTCTTAAAGTAATGGACAGTTGTTTCTCTTTGCTAATTTGAGCTGTTCTTGCCATAATATGGACTTGGTCTTTTACTAAATAGGGCAATCTTCTGTATATCCCGCTACCTTGTCACAACACAACTGATTGGCTCAAACACAATAAGAAGGAAAGAATTTCCACAAATGAACTTTATCAAGGCACACCTGTTAATTTTAAATGCATTTCAGGTAACTACCTCTTGAAGCTGGTTGAGAGAATGCCAAGCGTGTGCAAAGCTGCCAAAAAGGCAAAGGGTGGCCACTTTGAAGAATCACAATTTATAAAATATATTTGGATTTGTTTTTTGGTTGCTATATTATTCCATATGTGTTATTTCATAGTTTTGATGTCTTCACTACTATTCTACAATGTAGAAAATAGTACAAATAAAGAAAAAACATTGCATGAGTACAGTAGGTGTGTATTAACTTTTGACTGGTACTGTACATGTCAGAGAATGTGTAGGAATATATGATACATTTTTAAAACCCATTGAAACAAAGCCCTATTGTCTAAATGTTTTTCAAAAGATGGGATTGATTATTAGAATTGATATGCACACTCTGACTGCAATCAGAAAAATACAAAACGTGTGTGTGACAGTCTTAAGTGGTGTTAACATAGATCTGTCTAAAAGACAGTACCAGAGCAAATCAATAGATATTCACATTCACTGACACACTTTGGCTATGAAGGTCACTACTGAGGACATGGACTAATAACTCATTACTTAAATGTATTTTATTCATAAAGCACTTTTCACAATCCCCAAAATGGAACATTTTGAATTTAAAATAAATTATTGTGATAGAATGAAAGTGTAACACAACGTGCTTCAGTAGTTGAACCAAAGGCTAACAAGCCAGATACCATACTGTAGGCAAAAAGCAGGCGCAAATGCATTTAAAAACAAACTAAAAGTAATTTAACAGTGGCTTAAGAGCATATTAGCGTTGGATGAGCCATGAGTGTCTCATTCCGTCTATTGATCTATTAATTCATAGGAACATATCAGCAGGAGGGCTGTGCTTCCTCATGTCACTTCTCACACTACATACAAGAGCAGATACTTATCCACTATTGTTGAGTGGAAAAAATACATCCCCTGCAGCAAGACTGTTGCAAGCATTCGGTTCCTTGTAGCTGATACACTGTGGTCTGTAGGAATTCCCATGCTGGGGCACAGTGGGAAAATTGATATCAAACACATCATAGGACTTGAAGCACACATCCAGAGGCCAAAGCAGTGTGTACCTTGCTCCAATGCCGGTCCATTAATGACCGTAAACACCTGTGAGCAGTCCCCAAGAGTCAACACAAATGGGTAGGGTCTGGTCACCTCCGCCTGGTGCTGGTACTCAACCATGTTGGTCCCAACTTGTTAGAATATGAGGACTTGTCAGGCACACTGACAATGCCATCACACACAATTTATTTGGTATATTTTATAGCAATTTACATCAATCAACACCCAATCCCTGTTTGATGCCTTCTATTCATTTTGGGCTGGGGCATATACAGTGCCTTGCGAAAGTATTCGGCCCCCTTGAACTTTGCGACCTTTTGTCACATTTCAGGCTTCAAACATAAAGATATAAAACTGTATTTTTTTGTGAAGAATCAACAACAAGTGGGACACAATCATGAAGTGGAACGACATTTATTGGATATTTCAAACTTTTTTAACAAATCAAAAACTGAAAAATTGGGCGTGCAAAATTATTCAGCCCCTTTACTTTCAGTGCAGCAAGCTCTCTCCAGAAGTTCAGTGAGGATCTCTGAATGATCCAATGTTGACCTAAATGACTAATGATGATAAATACAATCCACCTGCGTGTAATCAAGTCTCCGTATAAATGCACCTGCACTGTGATAGTCTCAGAGGTCCGTTAAAAGCGCAAAGAGCATCATGAAGAACAAGGAACACACCAGGCAGGTCCGAGATACTGTTGTGAAGAAGTTTAAAGCCGGATTTGGATACAAAAAGATTTCCCAAGCTTTAAACATCCCAAGGAGCACTGTGCAAGTGATAATATTGAAATGGAAGGAGTATCAGACCACCTCAAATCTACCAAGACCTGGCCGTCCCTCTAAACTTTCAGCTCATACAAGGAGAAGACTGATCAGAGATGCAGCCAAGAGGCCCATGATCACTCTGGATGAACTGCAGAGATCTACAGCTGTGGTGGGAGACTCTGTCCATAGGACAACAATCAGTCTTATATTGCACAAATCTGGCCTTTATGGAAGAGTGGCAAGAAAGCCATTTATTAAAGATATCCATAAAAAGTGTTTAAAGTTTGCCACAAGCCACCTGGGAGACACACCAAACATGTGGAAGAAGGTGCTCTGGTCAGATGAAACCAAAATGGAACTTTTTGGCAACAATGCAAAACGTTATGTTTGGCGTAAAAGCAACACAGCTGAACACACCATCCCCACTGTCAAATATGGTGGTGGCAGCATCATGGTTTGGGCCTGCTTTTCTTCAGCAGGGACAGGGAAGATGGTTAAAATTGATGGGAAGATGGATGGAGCCAAATACAGGACCATTCTGGAAGAAAACCTGATGGAGTCTGCAAAAGACCTGAGACAGGGACGGAGATTTGTCTTCCAACAAGACAATGATCCAAAACATAAAGCAAAATCTACAATGGAATGGTTCAAAAATAAACATATCCAGGTGTTAGAATGGCCAAGTCACAGTCCAGACCTGAATCCAATCGAGAATCTGTGGAAAGACCTGAAAACTGCTGTTCACAAATGCTCTCCATCCAACCTCACTGAGCTCGAGCTGTTTTGCAAGGAGGAATGGGATAACATTTCAGTCTCTCGATGTGCAAAACTGATAGACATACCCCAAGCGACTTACAGCTGTAATCGCAGCAAAAGGTGGCGCTACAAAGTATTAACTTAAGGGGGCTGAATAATTTTGCACGCCCAATTTTTCAGTTTTTGATTTGTTAAAAAAGTTTGAAATATCCAATAAATGTCGTTCCACTTCATGATTGTGTCCCACTTGTTGTTGATTCTTCACAAAAAAATACAGTTTTATATCTTTATGTTTGAAGCCTGAAATGTGGCAAAAGGTTGCAAAGTTCAAGGGGGCTGAATACTTTCGCAAGGCACTGTAGTTTAATTTACACAACACTAACCATGTTTCCAGCCAACCATTTTCATGCGGCTGAATTACCTGACGCATGAATAGTCAAGACCGGGCTGATAGAAAGATTAAATGGCTACAGACAATTTGTTTGACGTAGTGGGATGTCTCTTAACCCAGAGTAACCTAAATGTATTACGCGAGAAATGGCGGCGGAAACTCCTTTACACACAAATATTGCTATAATAACCGTCATATCGAAGTAACCCTGGACAAGCACACCTGATTCAACTTGTCAACTAATCATCATGGCCTGGGTGAGTTGAATTGAGGTGTTTGTCAAGGGCTAAAACTAAACTGTACTGTTGGAGGTACTTGAGGACCAGGGTTGGCAAACACTGGGCTAGAATTCATGTGCCAGAGGGGGCACATTTGCTATATAATGCAACCGTTTGTGACAAAACTATCAGTAGAGTTCAAAATGCAATGTAAACCCATTTAACTTGTTTTTTTTACTAGTTACATGAGAGTTTGACAGCAAAAGTTATTTTTATGTGCACTTCATCACGCACAGCCTTTTATCCACAAAAAGTCAGTTTGCTGGCAACATCGCCGGTGGGAAAATGCATATTGTTTTATGCAGATTTTTAAAAATATTTGCATTTAAATCTGTCGCAAATTGGATGGAAATCTACCCAATGTCTGAGTGTGCAGTAACGCGTAACAGATTCTGGAATGCTGTTCCGTTCATTCAAGGTTTACAAAAGGCCATCTAATTGTCCCATCAATCTCCCTATGCTTATCTAATATTTAAACTAACAGGCTGAAAGTCAATGAAGGGCTTTCTGGTCTCATTGAAGCTGGGTCGGAATGTCTTCCTGCCTAATTTGTATACTGGTGTTGGGAGGACCACTGTCAGAAGTCTTAAAGCGATGTCACCTTGTGTATCTGGAGAGAAGACTGTTTAGGGAATAACTTGATAGTTTCAGGCTAAAAGTAAATGAGGTACCACCAGCAGGGTTATTTAAAACAATACATGCACTTCCAAGAAGTTTTTAGATCTGTTTCTTGCTGGGCTGGCAAAACAAAGTTTTTTGGGGTCCTTGAAGACTGCAATCCAGTACCAGTGAGTTTCCATGAGCAGTCTGGGTTTGAAATGTAGAAGTCCTGAACAATCTGTTGTAAAGCAGACTAACTTTTTGTGTAATATTTTATTACTGCCCCATATGACTTCAAATTGTGTTATGTTGTAGCCAGACAAACAATTACTTTTCCATTGCAGTTGATCGTTAGTCTGGCTAACACCTAACTCTTGAAGTCCTCCGGACTTCAGAGTCTGGAATGGCTCTTTGATGTTGTCGGCACAATGCGTCGATAATGAAAGGGGCTGTGCTTTTACTGGTTGGCTCTTCTCTGTATTTCTCTCTCAAACAGCCCCTGAGTACTGCCCACTTTCTTACAATGGTTGGATTTTCAGATACAAACAATGAGAGGTCTCAACCCCGAGGGAAAAATAAACAGAGAACCAATCAAACCCTGTTGCACGATTTATTAGAACATATTGCATTAACCAACAGCCTCCTTTCCAGACCAGTGTGGTCACAGCTCTCCCTGCGCTGTGAGTTGCATCAGCCAGGCTAGTTAATCACAGCAAACAGAATAAAATTCAAGTCTGTTTTTGTAAAAAATGTAATCCACCATGGCCTGGAGTATCCAGCAGACGTGGATACTCTCTGACTATCTCAACTGTCTTGGCCCCATTCTGTCTGGTCCACTGAGCCCTCCAGGTCATGGTCTCCTTCATGTACTCTGCAACCTGGTTTGCAGGACAGATGTTGTTCAACCACTTGGTCATCTGGGCTGCGCTCTCATATTTGACTCTGTTGTGAGCACAAAGTATTCAATAAATAATAATATTCCTTTTAACATCAGTTTTCATAATATACAAATCTTTCAACATATACCTGGCAAGACCCGGCTACTGCTCAAGCTTGGTGTGTCGCTTAGTGTGCCCACAGTCCTATGTGTGTCCTGAGGACCTTCCCTTGTATAAAAAAAAGGTGGTGTTTATAGAATACTCACTGCGTGAAATACTTATGTTCTTCTTTAACTTTAGGCTATAGTTGAGTCGCTAGCTAACATGCTACTGAACCGTGACACTAGCATATTGACATGCATATTGGTATTAAAAGACTGCAACGTATTCACCTAGAAATCTGTTTAGGCAAATCATTAGTTACCTAGCTACCTAATCACATGAATTGTGCAAAAATATGATAGTTAACATTAACTAGTTAAGTGCTAGCCAGCCAGCCAGACAGTCAGTCAGTGGTGCTGACCGATTTGAAACTGGTATCACAAAAATGTGTTTCACTCTATCTCATAAAACATTACATTGCTAACTAGGCACCATTTAGCGAATAAAATGTTAGGAAGTTGAATAAGTTACACTCACCAGACAACTTTGTCAGGTACTGTAGCTAGCTAGATGGATTGGTTTCTAATTTCCAACAGATGTTTCCCCTTGATTGGTCAGTAATGCTTACTGGTCATGGAACTCATGTGTTTACCATAAATGCTGCTGGTAAACTGTTTGCCACTAGTGGAAATAAATGTTGCTACCACAGGTTTGCCACAGATGCAATTAATCTTGAGAGAAGTGTCTGCCAGAAAAAACTTTCGCAAACTATTTGGTTTGCAGCATATTTGCCACAAACTTGCTGGAAGTTTGCAGCCTTTAGAGAAGACCTAAAGATTTATGCAATTATTTGTAGTTTTAAAATATAGATACATTTTTAAATTTCAATAGAATTTGAATATCATTGAAATGGTATTTTTCTTTTCATTGATATTCTGATTTAATCACTTCAGTTTGTTGGAATGGAAAGGGTTAACACTGAAGAGAAAGATGCAATCAGAATTTTCTTTGGTCTTTTGGGAGATAGATCCTAGCCAAGTCAGTCATTTGCTCTCAGAAGCTAGATAGAAGGCATCTGCCATTGAACTGAATTAGCAAATATTTTTTGTTACTAAACCAAGATACACCTGTCATTTTCAAATTGGAACAAAGCAAGGAGGTGGGCAGAGCCAAGCACGAGCTAGCCAGATCCCATTGGCGTGTTCTAGCATGCATTTGCATATTTCCATTAGGGAACACCTTGCTCTTCCATATTTGGTTGTGAGTTGAAACTCCAAGTGGATGCTTAACATTTATACATCCAGGAAAACATGTCTCATTGTTTGATCTGTGGTATTAGGGCAGAATTTTGGCGGGACAGTGGAATCGACCAATAACATATTGACTTGTAATAAGTGGGACGGTTTCTGCAGAAACGTATGTAAACAGGTTTCCCACGGTCTCGCTAGCTAGCTTTTGTTGTAGGCAATGGGGTCCGCAAACCCCTAGGTACTGCTGAGAATTTTTATGACCGCTAGCAACAACAGAATAAACAAATTACATTCCTACAGAAGAAAAGAGGATATTGTCTTCTTTCTAATGATGATTCTCAACTCCTGATATTGAGCCAATTATACTCATTGGTTCCAATTATATTTACTGGAGTATCTGACATACAATGGGCTTTGAAAAAGCTCCCTGCAAATAGGTTAGCAGTGTGGCAAGTGCTGATGGTAAGCTTTCTTGACTTGGACTTTGCCAATACATGGTTAACATTTGTTAAACCAGCTAAACAGCTGCTCTTAGTGAAAATGTTTTTGGAGTTACCTTTTGTAGCTAATAGACTATGTTAAAGTTTACACTTCCTCTTCCAATTATAATGTGGGGAGGTCAAAATAATGAAAAATTATCTACCACATCAATTAATTTTAAATGGTTGAATACTTCTCCTTGCCATTGTCATTCACTTGATGAGACGAAGAGACGTGGGTTTGTTTTGTTTTTGCTAACGCGTGATAGGTGTCCCTGGGTCGCCGGTTTGTCTAGGAGGGGTCCCGTGGCAAGAAAAGGTTGAAGACTCCTGTTCTAGGCTAGTGTGCAGTGACTGCAGCAGGTGGTATCGAAGAGGATGGTGCTAATAGCTTCACCCTTTTCAAGATTAACTTTGAACAGGAAGATAAGTTTCATCGTCTGGTGCGTGGAAGTGTTTTTTATTTTTTTTTATTGCAGCTCACTTGCTGTTAGCTATCTCTTTTGAAAGTAACTTATGTATGTGAAACATTGCTGCATTTAAACTTTAGCTCGCCAGTTACTTTGTGCTAAACGTGAGATTTTTTTGCACTGGGTGTGTTTGTTTGTAAACGGCACAACGGGAGAAAGCGGGACCTGGGATGAGTAAGGAGTTGGCCTACCTCAATTCTGAAATAACTTCATTTTGATAAGCTTGAAATGGTCTACTAAACTTAACAACTAAAAACACATATCTAAGTTTAGCTTTCTGGTTGTTTATCAAAGTTATCTGGCTAACTCATTGATCCTGCTTTTGTTGTACACCCTCCTAATGAGTCCAGCTGTTTATTTGGTTCAACTTGCTTACGAGCCCCAAACCAACAATGCAGTTTTAAAAAATACCGATAAGTATAAGAAATAAAAGTAAAATAAATAAAGAGCAGCAGTCAAATAAATAACTATAGCGAGACTATATACAGGGGGGTACCGGTACAGAGTCAATGTGCGCGGGCACAGGTTACAGGTTAAAGTGACTATGCATAGATAATAACATAGTAGCAGCAGTGTAAAAGAGTGGGGGGGGGGGGGGGGTAGGCAATGCGAATAGTATGGGTAGCCATTTGATTATGTGTTCAGGAGTCTTACGGCTTGGGGGTAGAAGCAGTTGCCATACCAGGCAGTGATGTAACTCTGCTCTCTAACCAGTCGTATGCTCTCGATGGTGCAGCTGTAGAACCTTTTCAGGATCTGAGGACCGGATACTATGTTCATGTTCTTTTTCTTGATTTGGGCATTTGGTACAACATGTTGGAAGGTTCCCCCCCCCCCCCCCCCCCCCCCCCCCCCCCCCCCCACCGAAGGCCGAAGACCAATACCCAATACGGTTCGCCACTGTCTCCTATATTTGTACATACTCTTAGTTTCTCCACCTTAACACCAGCCAGAGAATTACTCCCCTATCAATTTCAGATGGGAGCAAAGCCGTTTTTGCAGTACCTTTGTGATGTTACATTGTGAACTTGCGTCTAACATAGTACTAGGCATAGGAGGCACGTCCATACGGTACATTGAATTAAATTGTCAAAATGATATAGCCTTATTAGTCTACTCCTGTCAATACAGAAATCAATTAAATCATAAATAATGGGCTACTACACCAGAAAGCATGATTTGGCCACAGAGGATCATTTGCTGCCACTTGAAAAAAATAATTCTGACAATTTCGTCCTCAGTTAGATGGATTTCATAGTATATTTGTCTCCCCTTCTTGTGGGCCTATTATATGCATGACTGTTTTTATGTGCAACTCAATATTGGGAAGGAGTCCTTAATGTTTAGTATACTCAGTGTACATTTTATCTTATTGGACATTTTCCTAGATATGTTTGGTATGTGCTCTAGCTACAGTATATGCATCAAACTCCAGTCCAGTTAGACATAGATGATAAACTAGCTCAAAAGCTGACAGGAAAGAAAGTTAAGCCAGCGACCCTGTGCTCTGTCTGATACGGACTTCTTGGTCTGGGCAAATGGCCACAGAACCACACAGCATGATGGTGGTTAAACTGACCATTCTGTCTGTCATTCAGTTAGAGACAGCAGCATGGGGAGGGAAATTGTGCAGCACTGATTCCCCTCAGCGGGTTGGTTCTTAACAGCATAATGGCACACAGTGAGTGGATAGGGTTTGGCTGTCACTGTTTGAGCTGCTTCAAACAACCAGGATCAGTGGGGATGAGGGGTAAATCAAAATCAAATCAAATTTATTTATATAGCCCTTCGTACATCAGCTGATATCTCAAAGTGCTGTACAGAAACCCAGCCTAAAACCCCAAACAGCAAGCAATGCAGGTGCAGAAGCACGGGGGCTAGGAAAAACTCCCTAGAAAGGCCAAAACCTAGGAAGAAACCTAGAGAGGAACCAGGCTATGTGGGGTGGCCAGTCCTCTTCTGGCTGTGCCGGGTGGAGATTATAACAGAACATGGCCAAGATGTTCAAATGTTCATAAATGACCAGCATGGTCAAATAATAATAATCACAGGCAGAACAGTTGAAACTGGAGCAGCAGCACGGCCAGGTGGACTGGGGACAGCAAGGAGTCATCATGTCAGGTAGTCCTGAGGCATGGTCCTAGGGCTCAGGTCCTCCGAGAGAGAGAATTCGAGAGGGCATACTTAAATTCACACAGGACACCGGATAGGACAGGAGAAGTACTCCAGATATAACAAACTGACCCTAGCCCCCCGACACATAAACTACTGCAGCATACATACTGGAGGCTGAGGCAGGAGGGGTCAGGAGACACTGGGTGAATGAACAAGCAATGAATCTTTAAATGTTAGTTGGCTGTTGCATAAGTGCATATTTACTTATTGCCTCACTATAGAGTACATTTGTGGATTTCTATGTACATCCAGGTTCATAATTATTGGCACCCTCTAAGAATCTGTTCTATGTGCTGTATTTCTATGCTTCCCGGGTTTTAAGTTTCGTTTAGTGTCTTTTGCTTTCGGTTTTGTACACCAGCTTCAAACTGCAGAAAATACAATTTTTAGGATTTAATGACAAGATACTGTATTTCACAGAGGTTTAGATGGTACAATGATTATCTACACTGTCCATTGCTTGTTTTGTCACAAACTGACAAGGAAATGGCAGTTCGATTTCTATATTTTGCACCTTTAAACAAAATATGTTTCTCTGAGCAATTATATTAGTAACAGCCCCAGACCATTATTCCTCCTCCACCAAACTTTACATGCATCTGGCGGGTAGCATTCTCCTGGCAGCCGCCAAACCCAGATTCATCCTTCTGACTGCCAGATGATGAAGCTTGAGTCATCACTCCAGAGAACGCGTTTCCACTGTTCGAGTTCAATGGCGCTTGGCATTGCGCATGGTGATCTTAAGCTTGTGTGCGGCTGCTCGGCCATGGAAGCCCATTTCATGAAGCTACGGACAAACATTCTAGTGCTGATGTTGCTTCCAGAAGCCGTTTGGAACTCTGAGTGTTGCATCTGAGAACAGACAATTTTTACGAGTTACGCGCTTCAGCCCTCGGCGGTCCCGTTCTGTGAGCTTGTGTGGCCTACCACTTTGCGGCTGAGCCGTTGTTGCTCCTAGCCGTTTCCCCTTCACAAGAACAGCACTTACAGTTGACCGGAGCAGTTCTAGCAGGGCAGGAATGTGAAGAACTGACTTGTTGGAAAGGTGGCATCCTATGACGGTGCCACTTTGAAAGTCACTGAGCTCTTCAGTAAGGAAATTCTACTGCCAATGTTTGTCTTTGGAGATTGCATGGCTGTGTGCTTGATTTCATACACCTGTCAGAAATAGCCAAATCCACTAATCTGAAGGGACGTCCACATACTTTTGTATATATAGTGCATCTCTACTGCAGCTGGTGTGTGCACAAAAAATACCCTTACTCAGAGGAGAGAATTGAGCCGTCAACTAATTACCAGGCTGTCTTCTGATCATGTCCTAATTATAGAGTTTATACCAGCTGTACGGTGTCCGATCATTTCCCTGCTCCTTCCTTCTCCGTGACTGAAGAGAGGGGGTGAGTGGCCAACCCACTGATGTACAGAGCATTGGTTTGACTCACAATGACCCCCAATATCAATGTGGGATTTTTATCACAATTCCACGCTCCAACATAATCTATCTCTCTGGCATTGCAGAGATGAATGCCCTCTACTCCCACTCTCCCATGCCTGAGTGTCTGCATTTTGTCTGTGTGTTTTGTATGATTCTGCCGGCAGTGTAAATGGGAATGCATTGGCATGAGCTAGCTAAATTCTTATGTGCGTTGTTTGCAAACCATATAGAAACTGACTGCTCAAAGAACTCATCCAGTCATCCATTGCAATTTTACCTATCTTGGCTATAGCACCACTTATTTAATTTGTTTTTTAATGATATCACCAGACATTATATAGCGGCCATTATATAGCATCAGGAATTTGGTGTTTTTCTCTCTCTGCTTTCTGGTCTGTTGGACTGAAAAATGTGTATACTGGCAAGGTCTCAAAATGAAGGTGGAATTATAAATATGTTTATTGATTCTCTGAGGGATTTGTGTACTGTATGCCAATGACTGAAATGTAAAGGATGAAATGTCTTGTACGCATGCATAAGGGAAGGTTCATGTTGATAGGAAACAAACATTGCAAAATAAAAAAAAATCTTTGTGTATATAATAATATTTTGAAAAACAAAGTTGTGTTATGTCTCTGTCTTCTCTGCCTTGCCAGTCATGGACAAGGCTCTGTGAGCAGATCAGTCTCTTCTACATCATCAGGATGTTGTGTGGTCACACAAAGAACTGAGGCCCAGGGTGCTGGTTGGCCCCTGAGGACGAAGACCAGGAAGCCAGGCCCCCCAGACAGTCCTCAGGGATGTTCTCTAGGGGCCACGAGAAGGGCCTCAGTGGACCAGATGAATACAGCGGTGTAGAGGCACCTCACAGTCCACACATGTGGTCCAAGAGGAGGGAGCTGGGAGGTAAGAAGAGCACTCAGAGCCCCAAGGTGGGACGGAGCCTGCGGAGGAAGTTCCAGAAGTTCCTGCAGGGCCCAGCAGGGCCGGGGGAGCCCTCCATCCACCAGCCCCAGGATCTGCTTTCCCCTGTGGAGCAGGACATATTTATATGTGGCCTGAAAAGAGACCCCTCCAGTGGGGAGTTCACTGGACTCCACTCCTCCCTGCCCAATGGCCAAAGTCACACAGGGGCTCTAAACCCACCTGTGGCTGGGAATATGACGCTGAACAGAGAGGGCTTCATCAACGCCCCCGGTACTGTAAGTTCCAACGGCCCCACCGCTAGCCTACCCATCACTCCCTCTGGAGAGAACAGCAGCACTGAATGTCAGGATGGGATCGGGGTTGTGGAGGACACACACAGGCCTTCTCCTAGTGAAGAGGAGGAAGATGAGGGAGAGAAATGCTCCAGTGACATCGTCGAACACATCTTGAAAGAGCTGAGAGGTATCAACAAGATTCAGGAGGAGATCGCAGACCTGCGGCAGTACCTGACCTCTGTGAGAGGCTCAGTGGACGAGGTCTCCTGCTGTGTGGATGCAGTGCTGAATGAGATAGGGGAGCTCTACTCCTCTGGAGCCTCAGCACCAGGACCCCAGACCCCTCAGAGGCTTAGTGGCAGCCCGGGCTGTCAGAATGTTGTCACAGCCTTCCACAAGAGGGCCACCAGTCCTTTACTAGAGTGCCTGCAGGGGTCTTGGGACAAAGACCCAGTGAAGATGATGATGGTGCCACCCCAGGAGTCACCTAAAACATGGAGAGAAAGGTTAGCTCCTTGCCAACCCGAACCAGCTGACCAGGAGAATTCCGACCACAGCTCAGAAGTGCCCTCTTCACAACCAGGGCCCAGTCAAGCCAGCCTCTCCTACCTGGACCAAGGGTATGCCCATGACTGCCCCAGCACCAGCTCCCTGTCGTCAGGTCACAGCTCCAACACTCTGGACCGGGATGCCAGGTACCGCTCAGTTAAGGCCAGGCTATGGCAGAGTGGCTGGGCCTCGGCAGGCATGCAGCACAGTGTGAGCGGAGATGGGGGGTGGAGCGAGGAGAACGGTTGGAGCGAAGAAGACATCTACTCCTGTCAGAACAGTGGGGAGGAGGTGGAGGACCACTGTGCAGGGCCAGGTGCCTGGGACAGGTACACCACAGGAGAGACCAGCAGCACCCCAGACCAGTCCTCCCACAGCAGCTCAGAGCACCTGTCCCTGCTGTTCGGCATCCATAAGAACTCCCCCTCCAGCTCGTCCAGTGTGGTGGACT
Organism: Oncorhynchus mykiss; assembly: GCF_013265735.2. Taxonomy (NCBI): domain Eukaryota; kingdom Metazoa; phylum Chordata; class Actinopteri; order Salmoniformes; family Salmonidae; genus Oncorhynchus; species Oncorhynchus mykiss. The sequence continues at coordinate 35,562,149 of NC_048569.1, forward strand.
GGCGGCACCCCAGGCAGCAGGGCAGCAATGGACACCTAGTGTGTGACTGTTCAGCCAACTGCCCATACTCTCGGAGCTCCGGCTACCACACAATGGACGCCTATGCTGATGTGGGGAGCTGTGGGCCGTCCAGGAGCATGAGTTGCTCCACTGTGCTGCTCACAGACTGTGATGATGGCTACCTGGAGCTGCACTCCCCCTATGACCGCTATACGTCCTCCGCTGACACCCTGGATGTGGGATCCGTTGAGAGCCTGGACAGGGAGTGGACTGAACAGTGTGTCCCAAGAGACGATGCAGGAGGGTGGGGGTCGGGGGACCTGCCTAGCCCTGAGCCTGAGAACACCCAGCTCCTCAATGTGGGATTTGATGTGAAAAACATTGGGAAGGCTGTGCTCACCTTTAGGTCTGCTTTGAAAGGGGCTCTGAGGAAGCTGGAGGGTTCGAGCCCGGAGCCTGGCAACGATGACAGTGAGTCAGAAGCAGCTCCCTCTCCTGTCAGAACCTGCTCCCCTGAACCACCGGAGGGAGCGATCACTATGCCAACTGATCACTTTCGCTCTGCGTCTCCTCTGGAAGAATACAGCGAGGCCTCAATCTATGTGGACTGCAGCCCAGCCCAAGAGAACCTGCCTTGCTCCCTACAAGCATCCCCAAATGAAAGGACTCACTCCCCCTGCACCCCTACCGAGTATCACTCCATGGAGCATTTAGAGAGCCAAGGAGAGTATCAGACTGATGGAGAACTGTCCAACCCAGAGCTGACACCAGACCACAGTCCTCCAGGAAGGGCTGGGAAGAATTCAGCAGATTTTAACATCAGCCCAGAGGGGATAGGGTTAAGTCCAACAGGGTTAAGTCCAATAGGAGAAGACCACGATGGAGCTGATCAGGATGAGTTTAGAGAACAGGATGTTGTTAGCCCTAAGAAGGAACGCCTTGCTAATCTGCAGCGCATCCTGAAAGAAAAAAGACAGAGACGTAAACTTTCCAAAACTTCCCAAAGATCCCAGTCCACATTCTCTGAGGAGGAGTTCAATCCAGGTAGATCTCCTTTCGTGTGCTACATTATTTGCAAGTACAGCAAAAAAAATTAAGTAATCTAACACTCATATTCCCTATGTACCTAAACTCTGACTGCTTTTCTCTGTTTTCATTAGATGGAAATTACACATTTAGCCCATAATTTTAACTATTAATGTAACAGTATAAGATATGATAGATCCTGACACCTTGGATTGAAAATTGTCACTTGATTGGTAGTATAGTTGACCTGGTTATTTATGATCTTCTTAGCTGTTTATATACATGAATCCTAATGCTGTCTTTTTTGATGGATGTTCTTCCTTCCAGATGGCAGCAGAGAAGATGACCAGGTTACTCTCATGAATTTCAAATGAGCTCCCTTTTCAGTTATGTTTTGTTGTTTTCATTTACACAGATATAGTTTGAGTTTTGGTGCGACTGTTGTGGTTGCCGTTGGGTGTTTTTATATCGTATGCACGGAGCCAAGCATGGTCCCTTTTTGTTTGTCATACCTTGAACTGAGGTGTTTAACTCTTTGCTTGTGATTTATTTTTGAGGTTTGCACCTAATGAATGCATTTTCAAATGGATATAGAATTATGTTTTGATCGAATTAAAAGCTCCTATTATTTCTGTAAACCTGAATAGAGTAAAATAATTATGTTCTTGGCAGGATCAGACCAATAGAAAACACTGTGGTGAAGTTGTTTTTGGAGAAGCCATATTCTCGCACCAGCTTCAGTGTTTACATACAACAGCCGAATCTACCTGGTTCCCTCAGAACTGTTTCAAACGCTTTCAGAACCTCCTAGTACTGGGAGAGGAGAGCACCAGAGGGGTCCAGCTACCTAACTGTAGCCCCATTAATCTGAGTGGAAGAGGAGCACTGGCGCTGATGAAACACTTTACCTCAGAGGAAGAGAGAGAGAACATTTATAGTTATCGTAAAACTCCAAAATAATTATCCAATGTACTTCCCAAACCAAAGTTCTCTCTGTTGTACTCTGAACTGTGCAACAAAAACAAGTTGTGCCTTGCTTTATCTGCATCTGTACATTGTAGTGATGTGGTACAGCAAACTGCTCAGTGTTCCTCATCTCCTTCCCACATCTGATTTGACATGCACCTCCCTCTTGCTATTGAGATAAACACATATACCGGTCAAAAGTTTTAGAACACCTACTCATTCAAGGGTTTTTCTTTATTTTTACTATTTTCTGTAGAATAGTGAAGACAAACTATGAAATAACATTCCAGGTGAAGCTTGGTTGAGAGAATGCCAAGAGTGTGCAAAGCTGTCATCAAGGCAAAGGGTGGCTACTTTGACAAATCTCAAATATAAAATATATTTTGACACTTTTTTTTGGTTACTACATGATTCCATATGTGTTATTTCATCGTTTTCATGTCTTCACTATTATTCTACAATGTAGAAAATAGTAAATATAAAGAAAATCTGTTGAATCAGTAGGTGTGTCAACTTTTGACTGGTACTGTATATATATAAACAATGATCATTTTGGTTGTTGAATTTTATCTATTTTAGGCTTTTCAGTTTGGCAACAATCATTAGATGCCATGTATGGATCAAATGTAATCCTCTCCTTGTCTCAAGACATTACTTAAAATGCTGTTCTGAAATGGTTTTGTTCTGCATGTACCATCCAAGAGGTGAAACTCAACCTGCTCTGTCTCTTTCCATTCTCACTAACCTCTGTGTACATTTTTTAACATATAAGATGAAGTATATTACTGTGGTCTAATTACTGACTCTGAAAAACCAATGTGTGTTAAATCCTGCAGGGACGAGATGATGGACCCAACTCCAGACAAGCTTGGATCAAACCAGGGTAAATCATGATGATACCCAAATAAATTCTGTCAATGTTGATTTATATTTCACATACCTTTTTAATGTGCTGGAAAATCTGATGCATGTGTTTGTGTATTCTGTACGAGTGTATCATTCTGTTCCGTGTCCACAGCGGTGGAAGTGGTTTGTTTGGGATTGACAGCATGCCAGACCTTCGTAAGAGGAAGCCTATACCTCTGGTCAGCGATGTGGTAGGTGTTGCTTCCCATCCGTCTCAATGCTTCAAATCACACTTTCTGTCCTGTCTGTCAGTACATGTTGTTCTATCCTGTAATACCAGAACAAGAGAAGCATCTTGATAATTAAGGATTCAATTGATAATTTAAGCATTTGCTTGAAAAAAAGTGATATAAGGAATCACAGAGCTTATCACCCAGTGAGGCACATGTCAAACCAGTGTTACATTCTCTCTAATTATTCCCCACAATTCTCTTGAATGCAATCCCTCTCCTTGGTCAGGCTATGGTAAGTGGAAAAAACACAATTGCTCCTTTCCTTTTAGTCAGAATAGTTTTTATTATACTGTATATCAAGTAGGACAAGATGTGCAACAGGGGTTTCATGCTGCACCTGAGTAACCAAATGTCACCATGCAACTGCACTGTAGTTTTCCTACTTGATATAACCATTTAAAACAATATTCCCTTCCTCGTATTCTACCTCTCCCCTTAATTCATTCATATGATAAATGTATTTGTTCTGTTGGGTTTTATTCTCCACCCTTACATGCTGAGCCATGTACAGACCATCACTACTGGAGTTTTAACTGAATCCTCCATTGGTCACACACACACACACACACGTCTTGACTGGTCAGTGATGGTTTAGTTCCTCCCATGTTATCACCTTACATGACCTGTGTTGTAACAATCCTTACATTAGTTCCTTCCTTCCTTCACCCGGTCTGGTGTTAACTCTATGGGCCTTGTTCTACTCACTTGGGTAGTACACTCACTGGGTAAAGGTTCACAGAACACTTACAATACTCCACCAATCTTTGTGATCACTGTTTGGGTTTAGTTGTTTTAACATGGCAACTAACAAGATTTTCACCTGTCGTCCACAGTCACTGGTCCAGGCTAGAAAGGCTGGAATCACCTCTTCCATGGCCGCGCGCTCCTCCGTCAAAGACGAGGAGCTGGTGAGTACATCATGGGATGCATATTACTCTACTGAATTAATCAAGACTCTGTTCAAAACTCACCTGAGAGGACCAATATCATAGGAATAAGTAATATCTCAGTATCCTCTCTCCTCCCCCTCTGTAGAAGAACCACGTATATAAGAAGACTCTTCAGGCTCTGATCTACCCCATCTCCTGCACCACGCCCCATAACTTTGAGGTGTGGACGGCCACCACGCCCACCTACTGCTATGAGTGTGAAGGGCTGCTGTGGGGCATTGCCCGCCAGGGCATGAGGTGCTCCGAGTGCGGGGTTAAGTGTCACGAGAAGTGCCAGGAACTGCTGAATGCTGACTGCCTGCAGCGTAAGTACAGCACATCTGAAGCTAGACAGACAAAGTATGTTTAGGATCCTGTTGCGACGACGCAGCCGTATTGCTAAACTGAGCGATCTGATGCATTGAAAAGCCAGTCACACGATTGACAGTGTATGAGACATAGATATGCATTTTGCAATAGATTTGTGTTTTATAATTTCTCTCATTTGGCTGGGTCAACACTTTTCCAGACTTTGTCAACCGAGTTGGTGGCTTGAACTTTCCTGTTGATTTACTCCTACCTCCTCACCATCCCAGAATACAGCTGTCAGTGATATGTAAAGTACAGTGGAATTATATGGTGTACTCTGTTGGTTATGACTGATGTTGCACTGAAGACATAATTATACATCCAAGTGCTTTGTCACTCTGATGACTCGGATGGTCAAATAAATAGCTTTTAACAACTGTGTAGATATATACGAATATTTACATCACAACCTTCACATTATGGTGCCACAAAGAGACTCCTATTCCATGTACTGTTTTTGGGTGGTTTCTGATGTTCTAGGTGCTGCGGAGAAGAGCTCCAAGCATGGGGCTGAGGATCGTACTCAGAACATCATCATGGCCATGAAGGACCGCATGAAGATCAGGGAGAGGAACAAGCCGGAGATCTTTGACGTGATCCGGGATGTCTTTGTCGTCAGCAAGGCGATCCACGCTCAGCAGATGAAGACCATCAAACAGAGTGTACTGGACGGAACCTCCAAGTGGTCGGCCAAGATCACCATCACAGGTACACCAACACAGGGAGTAATGGTATTGCACCAGTGGTCACGTTCCATGAACTGTTCTATTGTACTGTAACTAGTCTTCTCTCCCCATCTGACTTTGTCCATGTCTCTTTATTGATTTCGAATGACTCTGTGTCATCCTGTCTGTCCACCTGTGGTATGATGCTTCCCTGTCTCACTGTTCATATGTCTATCTGCAGTGCTGTGTGCCCAGGGACTGCAGGCCAAAGATAAGACGGGTTCCAGCGACCCCTATGTCACGGTCCAGGTGGGCAAGACCAAGAAGAGGACCAAAACCATCTACGGCAACCTCAACCCTGTCTGGGAGGAGAAGTTCCACTTGTGAGTCTGACTTGGCCCTGCACATGTAGTCAGTAGTATTATCCTGCGAGAGCGCGTGTTCCTATAATGTGTAAGCAGGCCAAGACTTCAAGCCTCAGGCAGTCTAAATTTCCTCACCCAAAGGAAGTATGTGGTCATGTTTAACCCACTTCCAAAATATCACACGCTGTCTGGAGCCATTTGACAATGGGAGACACTAATTTATTCATGGTAGTGGTGCACACAGGTGTAATTAACTCTTCCCCTTATATTACATCAGGCCACACCTAGTTCAGTTCTACTACCTTAGAATGAGCTGCAATGTTAGCATCCACGCAATGTAGTTACCATGCATATCTGTTCTTGGTATGAAATCTTCACATTAACGCTACCTTACTCATTTTCTCCCCCAGCGAGTGTCATAACTCGTCGGACCGTATCAAGGTGCGTGTGTGGGACGAGGACGATGACATCAAGTCCCGGGTGAAGCAGCGTCTGAAGAGAGAGTCAGATGACTTCCTGGGTCAGAGCATCATCGAGGTCCGCACGCTCAGCGGAGAGATGGACGTCTGGTATAACCTGGGTACGTCCTCGCTATCCTGCAGTATAATGTCGACTGTATGTGAGACGAAGGTGGCTGCCTGTGTTCGAGACACATCGTTATTATGTTAAGTGCATGTACAGATAAGTCAAAGGGATCAGAATGGTAAGAATGACCACGTCAAAGGGGGACATTCCACTGCATCGCAGCCCTGAGAAATAGTGGCTTCACACAGGGCCTGTTTTGGAGTTGTTGATTCTATGTTAATCTAATGTTAATGTGTTCTCTGGAGTGAAGCCATGAAACTGTCCATACCAGGCCAACTCTGAGCCGTTGGAAAGTGTCCAGTGTACAGGGCCCTCCTCCTTTCACAGCCTCTCCTCAGTCCTCACATGCCCCTGTGCTCCCTCCTCATTGTGTCCAAGAGGCTCTATTTTTAGTGTGTGTACGCGGGTCTCAACGTAGAAGTGCTTGTATTCAGCCGCCGCTTTGAGGGAATATTCCCTTCTGATCTGATGGGGTTGGTGTGAGAATCAAAACGTTTCAGATGATCAAAAGGGCGAAGGTTGTTTGTTTTGTTCATGCTTCTTTTATCCTGGAATCCTCTGTTTTCCAGATATGTACTGCTCTAATCCCTATCACTCACACATCTACTCTCCTAAGTAATGCCAAAGGCATATTCTGTTAGCGTCCTCATTGCATCTGCCAATTCCCTCCTTTTCCGTTTTGAATTATACTCTATTATTATTATACTCTATAGGAGGGCTGAAATCAACCCTTTCAACTAACAGATTGTTAGTTGCTACACAGTGCTTTGTCTTAATGGACTGTCTGTCCCAGGGTTAGTTAATGATGGGTTGAAAGTCTAAGAAAATAAACATTGAATCAAAATGTATTTGTTACATACACAGTTGACAGCATTCATGAAATGTGCAGTGAAATCCTTATGTGCTAGCTCCCGCAACACCCAAGACCTCTTACTGTAACACAGTGGGTTAGTTAGCACCCTAGTGTATCTGCCTCTCATATGTCACCAGCTCTGATCTACATTGTAGCCCTCTTCTCTAGTCCATTCTGTGTTTTGCTTGTACCTCATTACCCACGTCTCCCTTGGCCAGCAATACCATTTGTCTTGCCCAATTGCACAGGCGAGGAGTGGCCCTAAGGCTCCTACTTGCCCTGGATGAAAACATTGGCTGTCACCACCATGGTCTTTACTTTCCCCTGGGCTTACTCTCACTTGTGCTTCCTCTCCTGCCCCTTTCTGTCTTCCTTTGTCCACATGGCTTCTTTCTTCCTCTGTTTTCTAGCTTTTACACTCTCCCTTTTGGAGTGGGCTGGTTAGGGACTCAGGAGGAGGGTGGGGTGTTGAAAAAGCTCTTCAATGTTCTTCTTGCTTTAAACACTTTCCAAAAGTGAATTGTTTCATCGCCCTTGGCTTTCCTTTTTCTTCCTCCTCTTAATGATAGTCAACCTTTTTAGGGATGCCTCACTGTCTCATGGACTTCCTATCCCTGCAGATGAGAGACCCAGCATGAGTTACTGATGTGGTGTGTTTGTTTGCGTGCATGGGTATGTGATTAACTGTGCCATTCTGAAGCTGCAGGCCTCTTTCTTTGCCTGTTTAATCATGACTTTTTGAAAACGACTCCACCATGATACGGAAAAGGCCTTCAAAGGAACAGCACTTCTTGAATGTTAGTGGTTGCTTAGTGTGTTAGCTCTATGACAAGGGGAAACGTCTGTACACTTTCCCTAGACTGTGAAATATACATTTAGCTGATGTTACCCACTGACTGTGTTCGATACAACACTAAAAGAGCTGTGAAATCATACGCAAAGCCACTCTCTCTCTTTCACCTCCTCCATCCTCTTAGGGGAGATCTCCTCCTTGATTAATATGTAGCACACTCCAGTCGTATCGCGACCGCTTAGACGACACGTACGAATTACCCTGATAATGTGGCTGTCAGGGGAAATAGCCGGGGATGAGCTGCCGAACACGCCACTTCCAGAATAAGACCAGCTGAAGTGTCCTCAGCCGGAAGAACAAGGACAAATCCATACAACCCTGAGCCCTTGTCCTCAGTACAAACTGTAGTAATGCTAGTAGTATAGCACCCACTGAATGGCCTTGTAGCAGAGCCACTGTAGACCCATTGATAGTAATAGTCTGTAATTGCCATTTGATTAGCAGACCTGGTCAATGTGACAGATCTAGATTATATTATTTGACTCACTGACTTGTGTGTCTATTGTTACAGAGAAGAGGACCGACAAGTCGGCCGTGTCCGGCGCTATTCGTCTCCACATAAGTGTGGAGATCAAGGGAGAGGAGAAAGTGGCTCCCTATCACGTCCAGTACACCTGTCTACACGAGGTACAACACTCAGTACATCTCTCTGTTCGTAAGATTACTGCAGAAACCATCAGTGAAACTAGTCCTAAACCAGCTCTGAAACGCAGCTTCTTGTGGGTCTCTGTATCACACGGACATTGTGGCCGTCTGCCTTCCAGAACCTCTTCCACCACTCAACGGACGTTCTGGGCCAGGGGGTGGTGAGGATCCCAGATGCCAAAGGAGACGATGCGTGGAAGGTGTACTTTGACGAGGTGGCCCAGGAGATAGTGGATGAGTTTGCCATGCGATACGGGATTGAGTCAATCTACCAGGCAATGACGTGAGTCAGAGGAATCTGACGACCTACTCTAACTTTCTCTTGCTATCACACGCTCTGTTCAATCTCTCTTTTGTTCACTCTCTTTCTCTTGTTCCCTCTTCTCTCGTTCTGTTTCTTCTCTTTCTCTTGTTCTCTTATCTCTGTTATTTATCTTATCTCTCTCTTGTGCTCTCTCCGTCTCACTCTCTGTCCTTCTCCCCCTCTCCTCCCCCTTTTCTCTAATATGAAATAGCCATTTGGTGCTGTTGTCATTTCCTGGTGGCCCCAAATGAAGGAAAGTCCATTATAAATGGTCTAAGAATGGCTTTGTCTCCATGAGGTGCCATTTTCCGTACAGATGCCTGTTAACTGGCTCCATCATTTACACAAAGCACACTCAGGTGGCCATCCCTCAGACGTAATGGTGCAGGGGCCTGATGGGAGATATGAGACAGCCATCCCACATAGTGAGGGATCATTGGGTGAAAACCTGACCCCAGAGAGAGTGCTAGCTAGCCAAACATAGGCCTGCTCTTGTGCAGTGTGTTGTAAATCCTATTACGTCCCTGAAATCCACTGCTACTGTATATTATTTTGCTCAATAATGAAAGATGTCTGTGTGGTATAAATTATGGTATGTGAACAAGACACATAATGAAACTTTTAAATAGTAGAATCAACCAACATTGAGCTGCTGTCTTTGAGCCCTCCCTGACAGTGCCCTCTCCTGGTGTGTTTAGGCACTTCGCCTGCCTGTCCTCTAAGTACATGTGTCCTGGCGTTCCGGCAGTGATGAGCACCCTGCTGGCCAACATCAATGCCTTCTACGCCCACACCACCGCCTCCACCAACGTCTCCGCCTCTGACCGCTTCGCCGCCTCCAACTTCGGGGTTCGTATGGCCCCACACCCCTTTCTCTCCCAACCCCAATAACACCATTTACCTTGTAGTTGTCATATACCACAGGTTGTCTTTCTCTGAATGATTTTCACCTTAATTCTCTCTTCCCTCCAACAGAAAGAGCGCTTTGTCAAGCTATTGGATCAACTCCACAACTCCTTGCGCATTGACCTCTCCACATATAGGGTAAATTGAGAAGTTTTAACATTGACCTCTAAATATGCACCTTCCCTTTCTATCTCTGTTTTCCTCATGGAATGGTCCCAATTATTCTCCCTCAGAACAACTTTCCTGCCAGCAGTAAGGATCGTCTCCAGGACCTGAAGTCCACTGTGGACCTACTGACCAGCATCACCTTCTTCAGGATGAAGGTATAGGCAAAGGGATGGGCTATAAAGACTCTCTGTGAAGAAACATTTTCTCTACTCCTGCCTTTGATGTGTTTAGTTTTTCTTACTCTCAATGAGTACTGGTGCTATGACTGTAAATCATCACGATATGTCACTCTTTATTGTGCTGTGTAAGTGTTCTCTGTAACGCTCATCATCTCCCTCTGGTGTTCAGGTCCAGGAACTACAGAGTCCCCCTAGAGCCAGTCAGGTGGTGAGGGACTGTGTTAAGGCCTGCCTCAACTCCACCTACGACTACATCTTCAACAACTGCCAGGAGCTGTACAGTCGCCAGTACCAGCTGCTGGACACAGTGAGTCACACAGTCGATCTTAGTTCAACTCACTGCCATTTACACTAACAGAATTAATGCAGGATATTCATATTCTACCCAGAGTGGTTGAAATTGCACTTTGGTGATGACATTTCACTTCATTATGTTAGAAAATACATTTTACCAAGGCAAGTATAATTGTTCATGTTCTGAATCATTCAGTGGGTTCTTTATCTACCATATCATTAACATGATATCAAAAAGTCATATGTCATAACCTAGTATATCCTATAATGAGCACCAAGCTCAGTTGACAGATTGGTGCAGCTTTATCGCCGACACTTTTGAGGAATTTACTTTTTGTCTTCCAAGTTGTTACTGAGTGTCGCAATAATCAAAATTAGCATGACATTGAGCTGAATTAAATGCAAAAGGCTTTGAAAATAAATAAAAAGCTTGTAGTACCCTCAGTGTTCCGTTGACATTTCACAGAAATACGCTTGTTTTTGCGAGAAGTCTTTGGGAAAAGAACAGGGACTTCGCATGAATATGAACAGCGTATATTAAAATACTATGTCATGTCTCAAAATCAGTATTTATCTTACCTCTCTATTGTTTTATGTCCTCCGGATTCGAAAAGAAAGATGGCGAGTTCAACAGTGAGCCTGTCAGTTAACCTTAAATCTTGCACAGTATATCCCCTAGCTGACGTGATGCTGTTTTCCTGATTTATGACCACATTTTTCCTCTGGTCTCCATTTATTTTGTCACCCTAATTTGAACCATTATAAGGGTAAAAACTCCATTAACATTTGAACGTATTATGATCGAGACATAAAGTTTGGATCATTTGGTTTTCTTAGAGAAGTGTCTATTCAAATAACATATCATTTTGCCCGTTGGTCAAAATTTGTTTTTGATTCAACACCCTTTTCATATGAATATGTCACGGGATATCACTTTAATCCAGCAGTGTTACATTCAGTGTTTTGTCTGACTGGGAGTGTGGTTGTGTTCTGGTCCAGCACAAAGAGGATCTTCCCCTGGAGGAGCAAGGCCCCAGCATCAAGAACCTGGACTTCTGGCCCAAACTGATCACCCTTATAGTCTCCATCATAGAGGAGGACAGGAACTCCTACACACCCGTGCTCAACCAGTTAGTATCCACATACACTAATCATTTATGTACTCCTGTAATATTTCCAGTATGTAATGATACTCTCTACCATCTCTCCTCCAGGTTCCCTCAGGAGCTGAATGTGGGGAAGGTGTGTGCTGAAGTCATGTGGGCGCTGTTCTCCCAGGACATGAAGTATGCCATGGAGGGTGAGTTACCACGGATGACCGATCAGGAGCCGAGCAGACACGTGTCCAGTCTGCGTCAATTTGGGGTCAAGCTCCTCAACCACTAATACCATATTCCCGGTCTTAATGGCCCTATCTGGCCTTTTGTCTGAATGTGTTTGTGTTAGTTGTGACTATATGGCGAAAGAATGAGCCCCAGACTATACAGTTGAAGTCAGAAGTTTACATACACTTAGGTTGAAGTCATTAAAACTCGTTTTTCAACCACTCCCCAAATTCTTGTTAACAAACTATAGTTTTGGCAAGTTGGTTAGGACATCTACTTTGTGCCTGACACAAGTCATTTTTCCAACAATTGTTTACAGACAGATTATTTAACTTATAAGTCACGATCACAATTCTAGTGGGTCAGAAGTTTACATACACTAAGTTGACTGTGCCTTTAAACAGCTTGGAAAATTCCAGAAAATGTCATGGCTTTAGAAGCTTCTAATAGGTTAATTGACATAATTTGAGTCAATGGGAGGTGTACCTGTGGATGTACAGTGGGGCAAAAAAGTATTTAGTCAGCCACCAATTGTGCAAGTTCTCCCACTTAAAAAGATGAGGCCTGTAATTTTCATCATAGGTACACTTCAACTATGACAGACAAAATGAGGAAAAAAAATCCAGAAAATCACATTGTAGAATTTTTTTATTAATTTATTTGCAAATTATGGTGGAAAATAAGTATTTTGTCACCTACAAACAAACAAGATTTCTGTCTCTCACAGACCTGTAACTTCTTCTTTAAGAGGCTCCTCTGTCCTCCACTCGTTACCTGTATTAATGGCACCTGTTTGAACTTGTTATCAGTATAAAAGACACCTGTCCACAACCTCAAACAGTCACACTCCAAACTCCACTATGGCCAAGACCAAAGAGCTGTCAAAGGACACCAGAAACAGAATTGTAGACCTGCACCAGGCTGGGAAGACTGAATCTGCAATAGGTAAGCAGCTTGTTTTTTAGAAACCAACTGTGGGAGCAATTATTAGGAAATGGAAGACATACAAGACCACTGATAATCTCCCTCGATCTGGGGCTCCACGCAAGATCTCACCCCGTGGGGTCAAAATGATCACAAGAACGGTGAGCAAAAATCCCAAAACCACACGGGGGGACCTAGTGAATGACCTGCAGAGAGCTGTGACCAAAGTAACAAAGCCTACCATCAGTAACACACTACGCCGCCAGGGACTCAAATTCTGCAGTGCCAGACGTGTCCCCCTGCTTAAGCCAGTACATGTCCAGGCCCGTCTGAAGTTTGCTAGAGAGAATTTGGATGATTCAGAAGAAGTTTGGGAGAATGTCATATGGTCAGATGAAACCAAAATATAACTTTTTGGTAAAAACTCAACTCGTCGTGTTTGGAGGACAAAGAATGCTGAGTTGCATCCAAAGAACACCATACCTACTGTGAAGCATGGGGGTGGAAACATCATGCTTTGGGGCTGTTTTTCTGCAAAGGGACAAGGACGACTGATCCGTGTGAAGGAAAGAATGAATGGGGCCATGTATCGTGAGATTTTGAGTGAAAACTTCCATCAAGCAAGGGCATTGAAGATGAAATGTGGCTGGGTCTTTCTGCATGACAATGATCCCAAACACACCACCCGGTCAGGTCCTGGAGTGGCCTAGCCAGTCTCCAGATCTCAACCCCATAGAAAATCTTTGGAGGGAGTTGAAAGTCCATGTTGCCCAGCAACAGCCCCAAAACATCACTGCTCTAGAGGAGATCTGCATGGAGGAATGGGCCAAAATACCAGCAACAGTGTGTGAAAACCTTGTGAAGACTTACAGAAAACGTTTGACCTCTGTCATTGCCAACAAAGGGTATATAACAAAGTATTGAGACACTTTTGTTATTGACCAAATACTTATTTTCCACCATAATTTGCAAATTAATTAATTAAAAATCCTACAATATTATTTTCCGATTTTTTTTTTCTAATTTTGTCGGTCATAGTTGGTGTCTGGTTCATCCTTGGGAGCAATTTCCAAAAGCCTGAAGGTATCACATTCATTTGTACAAACAATAGTACGCAAGTATAAACACCATGGAACCACGTAGCCGTCCTACCGCTCAGGAGGGAGACGCGTTCTGCCTCCTAGAGATGAATGTACTTTGGTGCGAAAAGTACAAATCAATCCCAGAACTACTGCAAAGGACCTTGTGTAGATGCTGGAGGAAACCGGTACAAAAGTATCTATATCCACATTAAAACGAGTCCTATATCAACATAACCTGAAAGGCAGCTCAGCAAGGAAGAAGCCACTGCTCCAAAACCGCCATAAAAAATGCCAGATTACTCACAAAGCCCTGACCTCAATCAGAGAAAATTTGTGGGCAGAACTGAAAAGGCGTGTGCGAGCAAGGAGGCCTACAAACTTCACTCCGTTACACCAGCTCTTTCAGGAGGAATGGGTCAAAATTCACCCAACTTATTGTTGGAAGCTTGTTGAAGGCTACCTGAACTGTTTGACCCAAGTTAAACAATTTAAAGGCAATGGTACCAAATATTAATTGAGTGTATGTAAACTTCTGACCCACTGGGAAGGTGATGAAATAATTAAAAGCTGAAGTAAATCATTCTCTCTACTATTATTCTGACATTTCACATTCTTAAAATAAAGTGGTGTGTAGTGGCTTCCTTTCGTCTTTACCATAGCCACTGCCCAAGCCTGAAGCGGGGTTGTTTGGTACGCATACAGTCCACACTCAAGGTTTCCAAACGGCCAAACATTCAATGACATCCAGGGATATGGTGCAACAAAAATGTTTATTCTTCTTATATCTAACAAATAAATGATTCTCCAATCAACTTAAAGCATAGAATACTTGATATGGAAAATACATATTATGTATGACCTGTCTGTATGGTCAAAAAACTATACCGCTCCTGCATCTAGCAAGGACCCAACTTCCTGCCTTTATCCTAACACACTTACCACAATACAATGAATAGGCAAGAGGGGGGGCCAAAAACTGAGTTACACTAACAACAAATTAATATATCTCAATCAGGTAAATATAAATCATAAAGGTACATACCTAACCTACAGTGCCTTGCGAAAGTATTCGGCCCCCTTGAACTTTGCAACCTTTTGCCACATTTCAGGCTTCAAACATAAAGATATAAAACTGTATTTTTTTGTGAAGAATCAACAACAAGTGGGACACAATCATGAAGTGGAACGACATTTATTGGATATTTCAAACTTTTTTAACAAATCAAAAACTGAAAAATTGGGCGTGCAAAATTATTCAGCCCCCTTAAGTTAATACTTTGTAGCGCCACCTTTTGCTGCGATTACAGCTGTAAGTCGCTTGGGGTATGTCTATCAGTTTTGCACATCGAGAGACTGAAATTTTTTCCCATTCCTCCTTGCAAAACAGCTCGAGCTCAGTGATGTTGGATGGAGAGCATTTGTGAACAGCAGTTTTCAGTTCTTTCCACAGATTCTCGATTGGATTCAGGTCTGGACTTTGACTTGGCCATTCTAACACCTGGATATGTTTATTTTTGAACCATTCCATTGTAGATTTTGCTTTATGTTTTGGATCATTGTCTTGTTGGAAGACAAATCTCCGTCCCAGTCTCAGGTCTTTTGCAGACTCCATCAGGTTTTCTTCCAGAATGGTCCTGTATTTGGCTCCATCCATCTTCCCATCAATTTTAACCATCTTCCCTCTCCCTGCTGAAGAAAAGCAGGCCCAAACCATGATGCTGCCACCACCATGTTTGACAGTGGGGATGGTGTGTTCAGCTGTGTTGCTTTTACGCCAAACATAACGTTTTGCATTGTTGCCAAAAAGTTAAATTTTGGTTTCATCTGACCAGAGCACCTTCTTCCACATGTTTGGTGTGTCTCCCAGGTGGGTTGTGGCAAACTTTAAACGACACTTTTTATGGATATCTTTAAGAAATGTCTTTCTTCTTGCCACTCTTCCATAAAGGCCAGATTTGTGCAATATACGACTGATTGTTGTCCTATGGACAGAGTCTCCCACCTCAGCTGTAGATCTCTGCAGTTCATCCAGAGTGATCATGGGCCACTGAGACTATCACAGTGCAGGTGCATTTATATGGAGACTTGATTACACACGGGTGGATTGTATTTATCATCATTAGTCATTTAGGTCAATATTGGATCATTCAGAGATCGTCACTGAACTTCTGGAGAGAGTTTACTGCACTGAAAGTAAAGGGGCTGAATAATTTTGCACACCCAATTTTTCAGTTTTTGATTTGTTAAAAAAGTTAGAAATATCCAATAAATGTCGTTCCACTTCATGATTGTGTCCCACTTGTTGTTGATTCTTCACAAAAAAATAGTTTTATATCTTTATGTTTGAAGCCTGAAATGTGGCAAAAGGTTGCAAAGTTCAAGGGGGCCGAATACTTTCGCAAGGCACTGTATTTACACAAATATACATGGAGCTCCATATGTTCGGTCTTTTATACAAATATGTCCAAATCGGCTCTAACTAGGGTTAAATGTCAGGAATTGTAAAAAAAACTGACTTTAAATGTATTTGGCTAAGGTTTATGCTAACTTCTGACTTCAACTGTTCATGTGGAGTGTACTATAGGTACTAAGTAACAGTAGAAGGAAAAGGACATCTCCCCAGTCTGTCTTCTCCACCCCCTGTCTGTGGCTCCGTCTGTCTCAGCATTGTGTATGTGTCTTCTACCATGTCTTTCTTTCAGTAATGGATAACGTTGATCATTACCAGTGGCTTCAGGGTAAGACTGCATACTGTACTGTAAATGATAAGACCCTCTTCTTATGCTATTCTACAAGATGTGCCAGTATTCTGTTAGCCGTTAGATATTTCCGCAATAACACCTGAGGGGGTGTGGTACAGTATATGGCCAATATACCACAGCTAAGGGCGGTTCTTAGGTACTGTTCTGGATACAGCCGTTAGCCGTGGTATATTGGCCATATACAACAAATCCCTGAGGTGCCTTATTGCAATTATTAACTGGTTACCAACTTTATTAGAGCAGTAAAAGAAAACGTGTTGTCATACCCCTGGTGTACGGCCTGATATACTACAGCTGTCAGCTGGGCTGGAACCACCCAGTTTATATAATGTATTTTAGTGTTGAATATAATTTTATTTCTACCGGAGCTCGTCTCCATTCCATCTTCCACTCCACTTCTATCTTGATCTATTTCTTTCTATTTTGTTGCCTTGTCTTTCATTTCGTTCCTTCGGTCTGTGCTCATTCCTCTGTGTTCTAGCCCCGTCTGAATTCCACCTTCGTGGGCAGACATTTTATGCTGGTAAGAGCATCAACTCCACCCCATCACTCCTCTTGTCTTGTTCTCCTCCCAGAACCCCCAACATATAAACATAGTTAGATCTGTGTTTCCAGTGAAAACTGTCATTCCCAACAGAGATGCAAAGGTAATCCTATAGGGAAGGCTGTTTCTCTGTGGTCGGATAATTTCTGACGATGTTTTACTTATTCCGACGAGAGCAAGGCGGACGGCTGAGTGGGATTACTAGGGAGGGAGAAGAATGTGGAACAAGCTACACTGAAGTTGAGTATGGAGAGAGAGGGGAGGATGGAGGAGCTCTGGGGATGTGAGACACAGTAGAGCTTCATGCGGTGCAGAGCGAGAGGGCGACAGAAGCAGGGAGCAGATGTGCTGGGTGTGAAAGCTGCTCATGTCTCCCAGGATCCCATCTATTACCTCCTCTCCCCAGAGGTGGATTGTACATCTCTAACTTTCCTCTGTCTTCATGAAACTCATTTTCACACTGTGTTAATCACCGTGCCCAGGGGCACAAGGGGAGTGGAGCTGCCCATCACACACTCAGCCTGCAGTAAGCCCACATCAAAGCCCAGTTGAGAGAGGAGAGCCCTCATGTCACCTGGCTGTGGCTGTACAGCCCGCTGGGGGTGGCTGGCTGCTCTTCACTCCTCTACCTCCAAGCTTACTGAATCCTACCTGTTCTGTGCCCTAAATATCTATACTTCTCTTACAGTAATATTATGACTCAGACACTTATACATAAGTGCATATTTATGCACACTTGTACACAATGACACGCACAAAAAGAAACACACCCTCAGAGAGACACACACTCACTCTCTGGTGTGTTTGTCTCCACAGAGCATGAAAAGCACCGGCTGTGTAAGAGTGCCGACTACATGAACCTGCACTTCAAGGTCAAGTGGCTGTACAATGAGTATGTGAAGGACCTGCCAAACTTCAAAGGGGTTGTACCCGACTACCCAACGTGAGTTAACCGTGACTTGTTTTAACTTAAGAAATGTGTATAAAAATAGGTTCACTCTATTTTACCCCTTATGCCAATCTTTCCCATGTGCAGGTGGTTCTTACAGTTTGTGCTGCAGTGGCTGGATGAGAATGAAAGCGTTTCCATGGAGTTCATGCATGGAGCTCTGGAGAGAGACAAGAAAGATGGAGTGAGTAATGGGAAAATAACCAATCTTTGTCAGCTCTTCACTATAAATTATGTAGTTACAATTGTCTCCATCCCCTTCTCCCACCAGTTCCAGCAGACATCTGAGCATGCTCTCTTCTCTTGCTCGGTGGTGGACGTCTTCACCCAGCTCAACCAGAGCTTTGAGATCATCAAGAAACTGGACTGTCCTGACCCAAAGGTCATGGCCCACTACAGCCGACGATTCGCCAAGGTAACCTTACCCTCGTTGTCCTAGCTACAGTGCCTTGCGAAAGTATCCGGCCCCCTTGAACTTTGCGACCTTTTGCCACATTTCAGGCTTCAAGCATAAAGATATAAAACTGTATTTTTTTGTGAAGAATCAACAACAAGTGGGACACAATCATGAAGTGGAACGACATTTATTGGATATTTCAAACTTTTTTAACAAATCAAAAACTGAAAAATTGGGCGTGCAAAATTATTCAGCCCTCTTAAGTTAATACTTTGTAGCGCCACCTTTTGCTGCGATTACAGCTGTAAGTCGCTTGGGGTATGTCTATCAGTTTTGCACATCGAGAGACTGAAATTTTTTCCCATTCCTCCTTGCAAAACAGCTCGAGCTCAGTGAGGTTGGATGGAAAGCATTTGTGAACAGCAGTTTTCAGTTCTTTCCACAGATTCTCGATTGGATTCAGGTCTGGACTTTGACTTGGCCATTCTAACACCTGGATATGTTTATTTTTGAACCATTCCATTGTAGATTTTGCTTTATGTTTTGGATCATTGTCTTGTTGGAAGACAAATCTCCGTCCCAGTCTCAGGTCTTTTGCAGACTCCATCAGGTTTTCTTCCAGAATGGTCCTGTATTTGGCTCCATCCATCTTCCCATCAATTTTAACCATCTTCCCTCTCCCTGCTGAAGAAAAGCAGGCCCAAACCATGATGCTGCCACCACCATGTTTGACAGTGGGGATGGTGTGTTCAGCTGTGTTGCTTTTACGCCAAACATAACGTTTTGCATTGTTGCCAAAAAGTTCAATTTTGGTTTCATCTGACCAGAGCACCTTATTCCACGTTTGGTGTGTCTCCCAGGTGGCTTGTGGGAAACTTTAAACAACACTTTTTATGGATATCTTTAAGAAATGTCTTTCTTCTTGCCACTCTTCCATAAAGGCCAGATTTGTGCAATATACGACTGATTGTTGTCCTATGGACAGAGTCTCCCACCCCAGCTGTAGATCTCTGCAGTTCATCCAGAGTGATCATGGGCCTCTTGGCTGCATCTCTGATCAGTCTTCTCCTTGTATGAGCTGAAAGTTTAGAGGGACGGCCAGGTCTTGCTAGATTTGCAGTGGTCTGATACTCCTTCCATTTCAATATTATCGCTTGCACAGTGCTCCTTGGGATGTTTAAAGCTTGGGAAATCTTTTTGTATCCAAATCCGGCTTTAAACGTCTTCACAACAGTATCTCGGACCTGCCTGGTGTGTTCCTTGTTCTTCATGATGCTCTCTGCGCTTTTAACGGACCTCTGAGACTATCACAGTGCAGGTGGATTTATACGGAGACTTGATTACACACAGGTGGATTGTATTTATCATCATTAGTCATTTAGGTCAACATTGGATCATTCAGAGATCCCCACTGAACTTCTGGAGAGAGTTTGCTGCACTGAAAGTAAAGGGGCTGAATAATTTTGCACACCCAATTTTTCAGTTTTTGATTTGTTAAAAAAGTTTGAAATATCCAATAAATGTCGTTCCACTTCATGATTGTGTCCCACTTGTTGTTGATTCTTCACAAAAAAATACAGTTTTATATCTTTATGTTTGAAGCCTGAAATGTGGCAAAAGGTCGCAAAGTTCAAGGGGGCCGAATACTTTCGCAAGGCACTGTACCTGTCTGACCTGTTGACAAATGCCTGTTGGGATAGATTGTTCTCTCATATCTCCACCATCTGTAAGATTCATTTTAGGGAACCTCTCCCTGAGTCATGCTTGAGTTCTACTTTTGGCTTGAAATGTTTTTCAAACAATAGCTAGGTTTCCGTCCAATTGGCAACACATTTGAATGTGAATATGAAAAATCGGCATTAAAAAAAGATATGCACATTTTCCCACCAGAGATGTTTCCATCAAATTGACTTGTTGCAGGTAAAGGCTGTGCGTGATGACGTAGTGCACATAAGAATAACGTGTGGTTACATTTCCATGTACCAAATAAAAGTTACAAGTTAAATGGGCTTCCACCGCATTTTCAACTCTAATGGTTTTGTTCATGAATAAATGTGTGTTTATATTGCGAATGTGCCCACTCTGTACTTGGCACACAGTGTGCGCTCTAGCCAAGAGCTTGTACATACAGCGCAGGTATGCTACCTACTGATCCAGTGTCTGGGCAAAGGATAGGATGAATATGATGATCTCTGACCAGAAAGCTACCATTCACCAGTTCTGCAAGAGTTATGTCAAAATATGTTTGTTACTCACCAAATGTGCCTGCATCTAACGTAGTTTACTGCTGTTACACCTGGTATGTATTGTACCAAAATAGGTCTAAATAAAAATTTACAAGCAATCATATTTTTTTATGTATTGTTTTTGACCTGAAGAGGCATCGCTAGGGTTGCAAGAAATGGTTTTCCAGAAATCCTTGTTGGAGGATTCAGCATGTCGTGGCTCATTCCCTCCTGATTCCGGGACCCTCCAACTGGGATTTGGGGGAAAACCAGGAAAATTATTGAAACCCTAGCGGTGCCTTTTCCGGTCAAAAACAATACATTTGCGTGTACATTTTCATATACACCTATTCTGGAAGTACGTACCGGGCATAACTGCAGTAAATGAGAATTGTTGCCTATTTGGTGAGTAACAAATATATATATATATATATATATATATATATATATATATATATATATATATATATATATATATATATATATATATATATATATATATATATATATATATATATATATATATATATATATATATTATTGACAACTCGCAGAACTGGTGAGTGGTTGCTTGAATGGTAGCTTTCTGGGCAGAGAAGAGATCTAGTCATATTTGTCATTTATTTTTAAATTTACATTTTACCCCCTTTTTCTCCCCAATTTCCATCTTGTCTCATTGCTGCATCTCCCCAACGGGCTAGGGAGAGGTTAAGGTGGAGTCATGCGTCCTCTAAAACATGACCCGCCCAACCACACTTCTTAACACCGTCCACTTAACCCGGAAGCCAGCTGCACCAATGTGTCAGAGGAAACACCATTCAACTGACGACCGAAGTCAGCCTGCAGCCGCCCAGCCCACCACAAGGAGTCGCTAATACGCGATGAGCCAATTAAAGCCCCCTCCGCCAAACCATCCCCAAACCCAGACGACACTGGGACAATTGTGTGCCGCCCTATGGGACTCCCAGTCACAGCTGGTTGTGACAGCCTGGGATCAAACCTGGGTCTGTAGTGACACCTCAAGCACTGCGATGCAGTACCTTAGACCGCTGCGCCACTCGGGAGACCCAACCCTGTGAAGTTGATCAGAATTTATTTCATCTGTAGCCTAATAAATTGTATGCTTTCCCGAGTTGTAGTGTGAGGACCACACAACATATTGTGTGACTCCAAGTTGATCCCGCCATTTCTCGCCCAATTTTATTCACACAAAAAGATCCCACCTTGTCTAGCGTATTTTGTTTTCTCAACATTTTCTGACAAATGAGCTTTTCCATCAGGCCTGTCGCAACATTTTCTTTATCCGACATGTACTTTACTCGCATGAAATGGTTGGATGGAAACCTGGTTACTGGGAGAAAAAGTTTGGCATTTGCTCAAACCTTTTGAAATAGCCCCAAATCTCATTAAAGTGATTAATGATCATGACCGCCCATTGCATTTTCTTCGGAAAGCAGCCAACTCTGCCCTTTAGAGAAATCCTTACCATTGCTTTTCTTATTTTAGAGTACTATACCCTTATTACAGATATTAGCCTTTAGAAAATCCTATTTCTATAAAAGCAGCCCGAGCATTGTCTGGGGGACTTTAACATTTGTGTAAAGGAATTGGATATGATATGTTCTTATTAAATAGAAACGTCTAATGCGACAATCGTACTTTCTAGCTGGGCTTGGGCTGGCACAGTCTATAGAGAGACTGAGGTTTTTAATCACAGAGAATATATTCAGGGAATGCATTCCCACTTTCAGAGGACTCTTTCCAGCAGTAGTGCAGAAAAGTTACCCGACAGTAACCTCACATACCCTCACTCTAACTTTACCTAAAAAAACACACTAGCCTCTAGCCAGTGTTAAAGGCCACTACCCATTAACAGAAAAGGATGACAGTCATTTAGTGGTTGGAATGAGAACATATTTCCAATGACACTGTAATGACCTGTTTTCCTCCTCACAGACTATTGCCAAAGTTCTTCTGCAGTACAGTGCCATTCTGACCAAGAGCTTCCCCTCCTACTCTGACAAAGAGAAGATTGTAAGTCTTCATATTCTGCCTTACACAACATACAGTGCATTCGGAAAGTATTCAGACCCCTTGACTTTACGTATTTTGTTACATTAGACTTATTCTAAAATTTATTTAATAGTTTTTTTTCTCCCTACATACAATACCCCATAATGTCAAAGAAAAATCAGGTTTTTAGACATTGCACATTTTTGAGTAAGGCTGTAACGTAACAACATTTTGAAAAAGTCCAGGGGTCTGAATACTTTCCTAATGCACTGTATCCTTAGTGTTTTCATTGGAAGTTTCAACCTCTAAATGGTCTCTATCTATCGCTCGCTCTCTTCCCCTTTGTAGCCCTGTGTACTGATGAACAATGTGCAGCAGTTGCGTATCCAGCTGGAGAAGATGTTTGAGTCCATGGGTGCCAAACAGGTAAGCAGCAACACTATGTACGGGGAAAAGATTATAACAAATAGCTATTTGTCACAGATGGGTAAGATGGAATCGGGGTGAACAATGTTCATACTCACTGTGCTCTGGACCACCAGAAACCTCCTGGAGAAGACTACATGCGCATTGTGTCTCTGGGCTCATGCAGCCGGTCGAGCAGCCATTGGTGTTGGCAGGTTTTGATTTAAAGGAGTGAATGATGTGCTACTCTGGCATCACGCCTAGAGAAATGAAGAACATCAACTATTTGCTCTGTGAACACATGGTTCAAATTGCTTTTGTGTGTGACTGTTCTTCATAGACAAGATTATGAACATGTTTGTGTCTTTCCGTACCAGATTGCAAAAGCGGAAGCAATGGTAGGGAGATGGTTCACGTGACTTGGAGAAGTGGATGTGTGCTACTGTAGTATCCTGCCATGTGGAATAAAGCATTAGATCAATAGCAGCTATAAGCCAGTGCTTATTGTGTAGACTACTAGACTGTTACATTACATATGCCCTTGGTGATTCTATTATGTCCCTAGATCAATTTCCTAGAGTGCATAAAGCTATGTGCGGTCTATAGGTTTTCATTACCGTCCCTTCAGTATGTTTAGCATCCCTACTTAAGAGCACAATGTAGTATCTATATGTTAAGTATGTTTAGGACATGCTTTATTCTGAATGATTGTTCCGTTCTTACTGCGTAGTAAGTTAGTTATGTGGTTTGGATGTTGAGCAAAGCAGTTTGTAGTTTGGCCTAGTAATCCCATCGTTTTGGTTTACGCACCCATGGCTGAATTGTAGCACTAGACTTTGACAAAGTGACTTTAAATAGGTGTTTCCTTCGCTGCTTAAGATTGACGAGCAGGTGGATGATGATGAGGAAGAAGAGGACGAGAAGGTGGGTGTTCGTTCACTTTTGGTCAGAGGCTGTTTGATAGTTGCCAAAGTGTTGTAGATCCTGTTGCATATTAAGTATTGTCCAACTCACCTTCCCCCTGACTAGCAGGTCACAACTGAGGATGAGAGAAAGACTCTGGTGGGTATTTATCATTAGACGACTGTAGGATAGAGTTCACCCTCTATAGAGCCTTTAGGAACCCCCATAGTAAAACCATAGACAAGTCAACTACTGGAGCTAGATTTCTCAAATGATAGTTCCCTGTGGCCAATTAGATGAGTCTTTAGTCTTTTCAGGGTATGGAAGTGTAATGGTAAGAACTTCAGATTATTGGGGCTGTGAAAGTGTGAAATACATGGAATAAGCTAGTATCCAGAATTGGTGTTTATTCACTGCTGATGAATGGCATTTGTCTTGTGGTTGGGTTTTTCTAAGGTAAGACAATCAGTGTTCATCTAATGAATGTAGAGAGTGGAACTCTAATCTGAGCTGCGTTTTCAAAGAAGCACAACTCTGGGGTTGTGTGAAGCTGTGATGTTGTCGTCAAAGCTCTGCGTCGTGCTGTGAGGAGATGAACTTGAAAGGCGGACTGTTCTGGGCTCCTGTAGAGGAGGAGGGAGATGTGGGAGGGAAGGAGTGATTAGGAATGGCATTATCTCAGATGAAGCTGAGTAGGAAGAGTTCACAGGAACTTCACAGTACATGCTGACTCACGCTCTCCTGCCTGTCAACACAAATTAGACACTTAAAAGACACACTGTTGAAGTTTCATTGTCAACAAGCACCAATTTAAAAATTAAAATTAAAAAATTCTGTTATGTTTATTTTGACAGTCAGAAATACTATAAACTACAGTATCTTCAAAATTGTACAATATAATGGAATGGTCATAAACCGTTGACTGATAATGAACATTCTGCTGTTACGACATGTCTTTTTATCTGTGTCCTGGAAAGCCTTCACACAGGTCTTCATTATAATCACTCAGACCTTCAAACTGTGGTGCTGACTTCATGCAGTTAGCAGGAATAAAAGAAACTTGGGCATTTTCCCCTTCTTTTCCCCCCCTAGGGCAACATGGGCAAAATGATAGAATGGCGGCAGGTGGGTGTAAGACGAGGACATTATGTATGTGCATGTATGGACTTTCTGTACATGGATATACATATATAATATATTGTTTTTGAACCTCAAATAGAAAACTGACGACCCCTTTTCCGTACAGTGCATTCGGAAAGTATTCAGACCCCTTGACTTTTTCCACATTTTGTTACGCTACAACCTTATTCTAAAATTGATTTAAATTTTATTTTTTTCCCTCATCACTCAGTACACAGTACCTTATAATGACAAAGCAAAAACAGTTTTGTTTTTACATTTTTGCAAATGTTAAATAAAAATAAATAAAAAAAACTGATCATATTTACATAAGTATTCAGACCCTTTTATCAGTACTTTGTTGAAGCACTTTTGGCAGCGATTACAGCCCTGAGTCTTGGGTATGACACTACAAGCTTGGCACACCTGTATTTGGTGGGTTTCTCCCATTATTTTCTGCAGATCCTCTCAAGCTCTGTAAGGTTGGATGGGGAGCATCGCTGCACAGCTATTTTCAGGTCTCTCCAGAGATGTTTGACTGGGTCAAGTCCGGGCTCTGGCAGGGCCACTCAAGGACATTCAGAGACTTGTCCCGGCTGTGTGCTTAGGGTCGTTGTCGTGTTGGAAGGTGAACATTTGCCCCAGTCTGAGGTCCTGAGTGCTCTGGAGCAGATATTCAGCAAGGATCTCTCTCTGTACTTTGCTCTGTTCAGCTTTCTCTCAATCCTGACTAGTTTCCCAGTCCCTGCTACTGAAAAACATTGCCACAGCATGATGCTGCCACCATCATGCTTCACCGTAGGGATAGTGTCAGTTTTCCTCCAGACTTGGCATTCAGGCCAAAGAGTTCAATCTTGGTTCCATCAGACCAGAGAATCTTGTTTCTCATGGTCTGAGTCTTTAGGTGCCTTTTGGCAAACTCCAAGCGGGCTGTCATGTGCCTTTTACTGAGGAGTGGTTTCCTTCTGGCCACTCTACCATACAGGCCTGATTGGTGGACTGCTGCAGAGATGGTTGTCCTTCTTTGAGGTTCTCCCATATCCACAGAGGAACTCTGGAGCTGTCAGTGACCATCAGGTTTTTAGTCACCTCCCTGAAGAAGGCCCTTCTCCCCCGATTGCTCAGTTTGGCTGGGCAGCGAGCTATAGGACTAGTCTTGGTGGTTCCAAACTACTTACATTTAAGAATGATGGATGCCACTGTTTTCTTGGGGATCTTTAATGCTTTGCACAAATTTCTAAAAACCTGTTTTTGCTTTGTCGTTATGGTGTATTGAGTGTAGATTGCTGAGGAAATTGTTTATTTAAACAATTTTAGAATAAGGTTGTAACATATCAAAATGTGGAAAAGGGGAAGGGGTCTGAATACTTCCCGAATGCACTGTAAAAACAGAACATGATACTGTACTGTCTGATACTGCTGTCATTGTTGACATGGTCGGCTGGTGTAACTTGTAAACCGACTCAGTGTATCAATCATTTCTCTGAGGGTTTATCAACCATTCTGCCTCTGGCTGGAGGTTCACAGTATGTTTTGTGTTCTGTCTCACTCCAACCCTTCAGGAAAGTGTGGAGGAGGAGGTGGTTGAGGAGGAGCAGGTTGAGGTTTGTTGGTGTAGTAGAGGTTGTGTCAGTGACACACTCACTGATATCGTCATGGTCACATATAGTCATTCCCACTCACTGCCCCTCTCTCCACTCACGTAGTGGTGGTCACACTCGCATTCGCCACGTCATTGTGCCTTCTCATGGTGGGAATGGACACCACCATCGTTACCCGGGTGACTTTGATCTTGTTGGGTTTTTCACTGGTCATCTGTTTGGTGCAACACTCTTCCCCTATATGACTACGGTACTGTTGTCCCTTACCTGTTGGCTAAATCCAAGTGCAGCTGTCTTGCGCTCCATTACACAGACATCTCGTTCCCACAACTTCATTTACTTTCAGACTACTACGCAGTTTAATGATTTAGTTCTTTTCCCTTTTCTTTTGTTTTCAATAGACTGACAAAGAGAAGGTGGGTTCATTACAAACAAGTGTTGCATACATACAGTCCTACAGTATGTATGCAAAGGTTTACTGTACCTCTTTTAACAATTTTGTCTTGGTTAAGTTTGTTATCCTAAATCTTCTCCTGCTGTTAGTACTAGTTGGGTCTGTTGCTGGTCCGTACTTTATTGCAACAAAAGACACATTTGACTTTCTTTTTTTAAAAATTGTACGTCTCTCAAAGATGGATGCACCCCCAGAGGAAAAGGTGGGTTAGTTTGTGCCTTTATCCCTGGGTTGTATAGTTGAGCGGTAGCTATGCTGCTCACAAAAATGTCACTGGTTCATTGGTCAACACATTTCCCAATTGGTACAATATTATTTTATAGCACCATCAGATATTTGCCATGTATTTCTAGTTTTTACCTCTATACTAGCTCTTGATAAAAGACAGCAATAAATACGGTCATCTCCTTTTTTTCCCCCCTCCCACTCTCTGATAGCCTGAAAAGAAAGACGAGGAGAAGGTGAGTGTAGTAAGGATGTGACATCATCAGTGCCCATCTCCACTAACACTGTATCACTCTCACTAACTGTCACTTACTCAGCAGTATACACACGTACAGGAGGCTCATGAAAAACATACTCAATCTCTCCCTATAGCCCCTGTAAGCCTTCCTCGTATCCACTGGTGCAGAACTCC
The DNA here is from genome assembly GCF_013265735.2 of Oncorhynchus mykiss. NCBI lineage: Eukaryota > Metazoa > Chordata > Actinopteri > Salmoniformes > Salmonidae > Oncorhynchus > Oncorhynchus mykiss. The sequence continues at coordinate 35,589,735 of NC_048569.1, forward strand.
TTCAGTAGTCTCCCCTACAGCTGTCCTATACTCTTGTCTGCAATCTAGACATGTAGTCTAGTCCCTGGCAGTCCATGTATCAGCTGGCCTATTGAAGCATTAGCTTAATGGGCCACATCATGTTGTCATCTGTCTGGCTGTGGTTGCTTTAGGCCTCTGTGAGATGGTTTCTGTCAGACTGATGCTGTGGTTGTAGATACGGGACACATTGTGACCCCTGGTGGTCCTCCAATAGAATATACTTCTGAGTCAATGAATCTCCTGTCATATTAAACCGCCATTTTCTTTCATCTGCTGTCTTTGAAGGTGGTGATTATTACCGACAAAAAGGTGGGTTAGTCTACAGGAGTGTTGGCTCTAATAACAATGACTGTAACTAACTGGAAGAGAAGTAGCAGTGACATTGCAGGGAATCTCGCTACTTCAGTCAAACATTTTTCACAGTTTCTCTGAAAATGATGTTTGAGTGACCATTGCCTTTTCTTGCCATGCTCGTTCATCTACTGGCAAAAAGCAGAATAACATGTTTTCTCCATTGCTGCTGAATTATTGTGTGTGCTCTACTTTGGCTTGCAATTCGCATACTTTACAGTATGTGTATTATCTGGCATCAAAGGGAATTATGTTGCTGTTTTCCCCCATATCTATGGTTTATGAGAATCATGCTTAACTGTTTTACAAAAACAATTCTGTACCCAGTACTTCTGTACTTATTACACTGTCCCTGTGTGCTTCGCTGCACCTGTCTGACTATCTGTGTGTCTGCCTGTTTGTTTGCAGCTGGACACCGAAGCCAGTGACCTCCTGAATGAGCTTCAGGTCAAGCTGAACAATGTGCTGGATGAGCTGAGTACCACATTTGGAAACAGGTACACGCATGCTCCCACACAGTCCCAGGATTCCAACGTGTACACTCTCCCCATACTATGTCACTCATAATGTTTCTACTGTGGACTCATACACACAGCTTCAGTCTGTAGTATATGGAGTCCATTTTGGCTCTGAACCCTAAAACCTGTGGCTCCTTTCTCTCCTGTAGTTTCCAGGTTTGTATTGATGACTGTATGAGACAGATGGCCTCTCTGCTGTACCAGATCAAGGGCCCAGTCAACGCCAACAGCCGCAACATGGTGGAGGCCGACTCGGACAACGTGCTACGGCCACTTATGGACTTCCTGGATTCAAAGTGAGTGGATCCCTCCTGCTTTTCTATTGGCTGCTGATTTGTTGGTACCCATTTTGGTGCGTTCCCTCAGAAGTCAGTTGTTTTTGTCAGTATGTTGTGCCATGTTGCGTGATTGTGTATTTGTTGATTTGCTGTATGTGTTGTCTCATTAAACGTCCGTGTGTGTCTATGCAGGTTAACTCTGTTTGCCACAGCGTGTGAGAAGACTGTTCTAAAGCGGGTTCTGAAAGAGCTGTGGAGGATTGTGATGAGCAGCCTGGAGAAGACCATCGTCCTGCCCCAAGGAAACGACACCTTCGTAAGGCCTAACACCCTCCTAACATTTACCTTCAAACCTGGCCCTTTTCCTCACGAGACTCTACTCCAAACACACCGTCACCTAATGTTGTGTATTCCTCTCCTCAGGGGGCTCAGATCCTGTCTGCAGCCAAGGAACTGGGGCAGCTCTCGAAGCTTAAAGATCACATGGCAGGAGAGGCCAAAAGCCTGACACCTAAACAGTGTGCTGTCATGGATATAGCACTGGACACAATCAAAGTTTGTCTTTGAGTTTATAGGCAAACATACACCTGTGGTAAAGTTACTACTTAGATGATGAGGGGACTGTGTTGCTGATCCTTTAATTACAGGCCTCATTCATTGTATATTAGGGAATCAAACCTTCTCCCTCTTCATCTCTCTCTCTCTCACTCACTCTCACTCGTCTGCAGCAATACTTCCATGCAGGAGGGAACGGTCTGAAGAAGGCGTTCCTGGAGAAGAGTCCTGAGTTGACCTCACTACGCCACGCTCTGTCCCTTTACACACAGACCACAGACACGCTCATCAAGACCTTCGTCACAACACAACACACACAAGGTGAGGCAGTACACACACACACACACACACACACACACACACACACACACACACACACACACACACACACACACACACACACACACAATAGCATCAGTCTGCTTCCCATTGTGTCTAACTAAATACATTAGTCATAAAATAAGACCTTTGCTTCTCCCCTGCTTTGCCACCAGGGGTCACCAGAGGCTCCAGTGCTCCCTCTTGAGTACTGTTCTATTTAGTATTGGGCTTGAAGTTGATCTATCAGCTAAATACTGTGCCTCTGTTACATACCTAGAAACAAACTTTCACTGGCTCTGTGACTGTTCTGTGTGTGCTGTGATTTGTCTAACTCTAAAATGACTCACTGCTGCCATTTGACACTGTTTGCTTATTTGTCTTCTTTCTTGGGATCTTTTCTGCTGCCTCCTCACCAGTGCACAATGGGAAGGGTATTAGGTTAACTCCCAACGAAAAAATACAACCCTCCAGGGGTAGGTGGTGCCATTAATGGATAGCATGTGCTAACAACACCGGTCTCCTTTACTCTGTACATAAACCCCCTCCCATCTGCCCCTGTGGGTGAGTTTGCCCCAAACACCAACGTTGACTGCTCCTCCTCCTGGTTGTATGACCCTACCCATACCCTCTCCTCCTCCTCCCTAAAGGATACTACTGGTATCTATAATCACACTGACCACCACTGGAAGATAATGTCTTGTGTTTCCATTTGTGTGCGCTAGGGTCAGGAGTGGACAAGCCGGTGGGAGAGATATCCATTCAGATCGACCTATTCACCCACCCTGGTACTGGGGAGCACAAAGTCACTGTCAAAGGTTTGTGTATTTGTGGAGTTAAGGAAAACAATTACTCCAATAAACACTTTTCTCGCTGTCTCCCCATCCCAACAAACAAACTCATCTCCTTCCTCGTTGTACCAGTGGTGGGAGCCAATGATCTGAAGTGGCAGACGTCTGGGATGTTCCGGCCCTTTGTGGAGATCACCATGATTGGACCCCACCTCAGTGACAAGAAGCGCAAGTTCCAATCCAAGTCCAAGAACAACAGCTGGGCGCCCAAGTTCAACGAGACCTTCCACTTGTGAGTCCAGAGCCAAGCAATAGTACAGTAGCCTGTTGCCTAAAATTATCAATGTGTACTCCCTTGAAATAGCCATTGCTCATTGTAAAAAAAATGTAAGTGTAAAAAATGATCTCCCTCCCCTCTTCCATGTCTCCTCAGTATCCTGGGTAATGAGGATGGCTTTGAGTGCTACGAACTGCAGATGTGTGTGAAGGACTACTGTTTTGGCCGTGCTGATCGGGTGGTGGGCATGGCTGTGATGCAGCTGCGGGATGTGGCAGAGAAGGGCAGTGTGGCGTGCTGGTGCCCCCTAGGTCAGCGGGTCACCATGGACGAGACCGGCCTCACCGCCATGCGCATCCTCTCCCAGCGCTCCAACGACGAGGTGGCCAAGGAGTTCGTCAAGCTCAAGTCTGAGTTACGCTCTGAGGAGGAGGGCAGATGAGGTCTCCCTGAAGGAGGGGAGGGGTGTGAAGGGCCTCTAGTAAAGTGGGAAGTAATAGGAGCACATTGACTACTACTACTTTAGACTAATAATGTCCCCTGGCTGCTACTGGCTGTTTGATGGACACTGGTTCACCATCACACTGTCACTCACTGTGTTTTTCTCAGACTCCACCTTTTGTGTCCCTCACTCACCATCTCCTACACATACGTAGTTAGTTTCTCTCTCACTCAATGGTTATTAGGCACAATCTCACACGATATTGTACTTATGTTGGTTCGCCAGTCTGGCACTATGGACATGCCATGGGCGCTATATGCCAATCAATTCCTGCCAGCCTGTATGTACTTCAGTACAGGGTGTCCCCCTCACCCCACAATCCCCCTCAGTGTTCATGTGCAATACCCCCCAACTGTGGCCATATGTTTGATGCCTTACACTTTAGAAGCTGTGAATGTGTGAAGTTCAGACACAAAACTGTAACTGTAGTAGAAAGCTGTTTATCTTCCTCAATCTCTCTTTAGTGTTCTTCAGGATCCATGTTCATCTCATTGATGCCACTATTAGGGTCCAAATGCAGGATGTCATTGTTGGTGTTTTTGTTTTGAAGTAGATTCACCTGGTTTCTATCGTTTGGACTTCTACCGCATGTCAAGTACCCTACTCCTAAATATAGTGTACAAATCCACCGTTTTTCCCTGTAGAAAAGTGAAGTGTTTTTTTTTTTGTATTGAAATTAGTGCCGTGTGGTGGTTCTGAAGTGAGTTTTATGTTTGTCTTCCCCCCCCTATTTTTGGACATGAGGTACTGTAACGGCAACAGCACTCAATGTAAAGGGTTTGTAAGTTGTGTGCCTTGTCAAGTATTGGGCTCCTATTCATAACCCATTAGTCCCATACAGTGTTAACAATGCACTTTGAATAAGAATTACTTTAATACTTTTTAGTCTAAATTGTCAAATGTTCTTAACACAAGGGCTGCCTTCTATCCAGAGAAACTTCCTTTTAAGGATAGAGGGGTGAGCACTTTTTAATATGGACTATTGTTTCGTACATCAAAAACGGCAATGGTGTATGTAGGGCCCTGTCTTGAACTTAGTAATCACTGCTAAATAACCCTGTTGAATACAACATTTTACAAACATTTGGCTAATGTGGCCAACCCTCAATGACAGCCATTTTGTTTATAGTTTTTATGTATTTATTCCATATGTATACTCTGGTCTACTTTGCAAACAGAGGGCTGCTAGATGCAGTTTGAGTATAGTTTTCAAAGTGGTTTTGAATTTCTTTTTACTGCAGTTTTCTAGCAGGACCCTACAGATACTAACTGGACCTAGAGGGTATTTTGGGATCAGAGGAGTTTAAATGATTTTAATCTCAGATGAGGGAAAGGCTAGCCTCGTATGGTTCGTAACGAGGCTAGGAAAAGGCAGTCCAAGCTCTCGGTTTGCAAATATTTTCCAGCTATGTTTCCTTGTATCTCTGAGTGGCCTTACATTGGTGATAATAGAAGATTTCTATATACATGTTTTTACCCCCCATTTTCTGTGTATTTCTTTTGTCTCACAACGATAGAGGGTTGGTCAATTTGACCTAAATCAACCGTATCAGACTGATATTGTCAATGTGATTTTCCTTATTGCTGTTACTTTATTTTTGTTTTTAATTGTATTGGAGGATTTATATTTGTTTAGATGTATTCATTTTCTTAGATATAGTATTTATATTTTTGTTTTCCATTTTGATCCCTCTTAAATGTTGGAGTGATGTTCAGTACGGTATCATGAATCTATTGGATCTACAGTATACAGTAAGGGGTAATGCATGCCTGTCATATCCCTGATAGAAACGAGGAGAATGTTTTGCTATTTGTCAAGTAACACTGCCGTTGTCCATACAATAATAGTCAGTTTGATGTTCACACAAAGAAGAAAACTGCAACATCACACACTGTTAAAGCTATATCTGGGCTTTATATGCAGTATCTACAGTACCAATGGGAATACATCTTTTTGGCTGTTGATTTAGGGGAAAATGTCTACTTCTAAGGAGGGCATTGCCACTAACATACATGTTCCTTGTGCCAAGCTGTGCAAGTGTTCACTTTTTATCGTTTCATTTCCATTTTTTTAATACATATTTTTTAAATCTTGTGAAGCATTGCACTATAATTAAATCACTACAATAGTTAGCACGTGTTGTATGTCCGAGTAACTGGACTTTTGTGAAGTTTCATTTGTATTTTTGCAACTGGAAAAATCATGGTATTGATCATTAAAATGTGTACATTACAATTTATTAAATTTGTATAAAGTATTTATGAAATAGCTATTGATGTGTCTGGCTAATTATTAGGGGTTCACAGCGAACTCGCATAGATTGGTTACTTTTGTTTTGAATTTGGCACACAGATACTACAGGCCAACTACCGATTGGTCTATAGGTGGCACTGTTATAAGCAGTCTCACTTAAACCCTCATATCCAGCGGCCCGTTTGACCTAAACACTTGAAACCTTGTTTGTAGGTGTCTTTCTAAAAAAAACTATGTAGGTGTCTTTCCTCATCCTGAACATATTCTCCTCAACGATCCATAATGTCCATCAGGATAGATTTTCCTCCATCTTGGACATGTTTTATTTATTTTTTACTTTTGAAAGACGTATTCTCATGAACCATACACTCTATCAAAAAAAAACTACAAAAACACCAAATGCAGTATGTAGGCCCATGGGACATCTCTTAGATGATCTCAAATGAAGTTAAGGGATTGGTTAAGAGATGACTGATAAATCAGGAAATCTGATTTTACTTTACCATTTAAATCCACTAGAAAATGTCCCATCAACTCAACTGTTTAGGGTCATCACAGACATTACCATGATGAACCGTGTTAAGTTTGGCATTCATCTTCAAAAATAAGGAACCTTTACAATCAAATTTGACTGTGAAACTAATGCTTTTAAATATTCATAAAAATCCCTGACTAAATTTGGAATGTAGGACCATGGTACTTCTCCAAACTTTTCTCAAACTAAGGGATTGGTCAAAAGATGGCTGAGTTATTGACAAATCTGATTTGTGTCCGTTTAAACCACTAAATCCACTTCCACAGTGACCTATCAACTTGAAATGTGTCATCGCTATCATGGCCGTCCCTAAGATGAACCACACTGAATTTCTTGTTGGTTTCTCAAAAAACATGGAAACTATTAACTAATTATTTTCATATTTAACGCAAATGCTCAAAATCATCTCATGAACCAGATTCACTCCAGATTTTGTGTATATAGACTCATTACATCAGTCGCTTAATGGTTTTGAGATTTTTTTTTTTGCTGCATTCAAATACTGTATGGATGGACAGTACCTATAGATGCACGTTAGCACTTATGCTGATGCAAAAAATACTTAATCTTCTCATGAACCATAAATCATATTGACTCCAGATTTTGTTATGAAGACTCAATGAATTAGCCTCTAATGAATTTGAGAATAATCAGCCACACTACACTACTAGATGGCACCATATCAAACCAGGGCTATAAGAACTGAGCCGATGGATAAATTTGGTGTGAAGCACCTTCCTAATATTGAGTTGCACCCCCTTTTGCCCTCAGAACAGCCTCAATTCGTTGTGGCATGGACTCTACAAGGTGTCGAAAGCGTTCCACAGGGATGCTGGCTCATGTTGACTCCAATGCTCCAACTTGTCACGTTGGCTGGATGTCCTTTGTGTGGTGGACCATTCTTGATGCACATGGGAAAATATTGTGTGAATAACCCAGCAGTGGTGACACACTCAAACCTGTGCGCCTGGCACCTACTACCATATCCTGTTCAAAGGCACTTAAATATGTGGTCTTGCCCATTCACCCTCTGAATGTCAATTGTTTTATGGATTAAAAATCCTTTAACCTGTCTCCCCCCCCCTTCAATAAGGGATCATAGACTGACCAGGTGAAAGCTATGTCATGGAAAGAGCATTAGTTAGTTCCTAATGTTTTGTACACTCAGTGTTCTGGAAGTATTCAGACCCCTTGACTTTTTCCACATTTTGTTAGGTTACAGCCTTCTGAAATTGACTCAATTGGTTTTTCCTCATCAATCTACACACCCCATAATGACTAAGGCAAAAACTGTTTTTTTTCTAAATGTTTGCTCATTTATAAAAAAAATGAAATATCACATTTACACAGGTATTCAGACCCTTTACTCAGTACTTTGAAGCACATCTGGCAGCGATTACAGGCTTCAGTTATCTTTGGTATGACGCTACAAGCTTGGCACCCCTGTATTTGGAGAGTTTCTCACATTATTCTTTGCAGATCCTCCCAAGCTCTGTCAGGTTGGATCAGGAGCATTGCTGCACAGCTGTTTTTTAGGTCTCTCCAGGGTTCAAGTCCGGCCTCTGAGTGGGCCACTCAAGGACATTCAGAAGCTTGTCCTGAAGCCCCTCCTGCGTTGTCTTGGCTGTGTGCATAGCTATTTTTAGTCCCACCCTTCAGCTCTCCTCAATGCCATCCATCTACCGTTTAAGTCAGAAGTTTACATACACCTTAGCCAAATACATTTAAACTTAGTTTTTCACAATTCTTCACATTTAATACTAGTAAAAATTCCGGTTTTATGTCAGTTAGGATCACCACTTTATTTTAATAATGTGAAATGTCAGAATAATAGTAGAGTGATTTACTTCAGCTTTAATTTCTTTCATCACATTCCCAGTGGGTCAGAAGTTTACATACACTCAATTAGTATTTAGTAGCATTGCCTTTAAATTGTTGAACTTGGGTCAAACGTTCAGGTAGCCTTCCACAAGCGTACCACAATAAGTTGGGTGAATTTTGGCCCATTCCTCCTGACAGAGCTGGTGTAACTGAGTCAGGTTTGTTGGCCTCCTTGCTCGCACATGCTTTGTCAGTTCTGCCCACACATTTTCTATAGGATTGCGTTCAGGGCTTTGTGATGGCCACTCCAATACCTTGACTTTGTTGTCCTTAAGCCATTTTACCACAACTTTGGAAGTATGCTTGGGGTCATTGTCCATTTGGAAGACCCATTTGCGACCAAGCTTTAACTTCCTCACTGATGTCTTGAGATGTTGCTTCAATATATCCACATTTTCCCCTCATGATGCCATCGATTTTGTGAAGTGCACCAGTCTCTCCTGCAGCAAAGCACCCCCACAACATGATGCTGCCACCCCCGTGCTTCATGGTTGGGATGGTGTTTTTCGGCTCCTCCTTTTTCCTCCAAACCTAACGATGGTCATTATGGTCAAACAGTTCCATTTTTGTTTCATCAGACCAGAGGACATTTCTCCAAAAAAGTGAGATTTTTGTCCCCATGTGCAGTTGCAAACCGTAGTCTGTCTTTTTATAGCGGTTTTGGAGCAGTGGCTTCTTCCTTGCTGAGCAGCCTTCCATGTTATGTTGGTATAGGACTTGTTTTACTGTGGATATAGATAGTTTTGTACTTGTTTCCTACAGCATCTTCACAAGGTCCTTTGCTGCAGTTCGGGGATTGATTTACACTTTTTTGCACCAAAGTACGTTCATCTCTAGGAGACAGAACGGTCTCCTTCCTGAGCGGTATGATGGCTGCATGGTCCCATAGTGTTTATACCTTCAGGCATTTGGAAATTGCTCCCAAGGATGAACTAGACGTGGCGGTCTACAATTTTTTTTCTGAGGTCTTTCTGAGGCTGATTTCTTTTGATTTTCCCATGATGTGAAGCGAAGAGGCATTGAGTTTGAAGGTAGGCCTTGAAATACATCCACAGGTACACCTCCAATTGACTCAAATTATGTCAATTAGCCTATCAGAAGTTTCTGAAACCATTACATTTTCTGGAATTTTCCAAGCTGTTTAGAGGCACAGTCAACTTGGTGTATGTAAACAGTGAATTATGAAATAATCTGTAAACAATTGTTGGAAAAATGACTTGTGTCATGCACAAAGCAGATGTCCTAACCAACTTGCCAAAACCTATAGTTTGTTAACAAGACATTTGTGGAGGTTTAATGACTCCAACCTGAGTGCATGTACTTACTTACGACTTCAACTGTATCTCTGAAAACCATCCTGTTATGATTTCTATTTCCCATATATTTTTCAACTGTGCTGTGATGTTTCACAAAAGTTCTGAACCTTTCTATCTCATAGTTTCTACAGATTGTAAATTAAAGACTTTTTTAAAATTCTGAAAGTATTATTGATTGAATTACTTTTAAAATCACCCAACAGTGCTATTGCAGAGTTAGCTCCAGGGGAATGTTGCAGTTCTTCAGCCATTCCTGAACCTGTGACCCAAAACAAGCAACATATGGACCGTACCAAAACAAATGATCTAATGAGTCTTTTCGCAGATAAATCTGCAGAGCTGGCATGGTTGTGGCCCCCATACATACAACATTCTATATATTGCAAGTGTTGGAAAACTCTACTGCAAGTGTTGGATCCGGCATTGTTTCGTGTGCCATGGAATCGGTACATTGAATATCTCTATCCAAGTATTTTGCAATCTGTTTAGCACAGCTGTCTATTTTTTGGTCCTTTAATAAACTAGTATGACTGTCTTTAATGCAGGGCCGACAGACAAGTTCCCTTACTTCTTCCACTTGCCTCTACCAATTTTGTGGTAATGCTGCAATTAGTTGGTTGTAATTTTGAGTAGAGCAGACAATTCCATATAGTGTGTCAACTTTTACCCCCTTTTTCACCCCAGTTTTGTGATATCCAATTGGTAGTTAGTCTTGTCCCATCGCTGCAACTCCCATACGGACTCGGGAGAGGCAAGGGTCATGAGCCATGCCTCCTCCGAAACACGACCCTGCCAAGCCGCACAGCTTCTTGACTCACTGAACTTGGAAGCCAGCCGCACAAATGTGTCGGAGGAAACACCGTCCAACTAGCGACCAAAGTCAGCTTGCAGGTGCCCGCCACAAGCAGTCGCTAGAACGCGATGGGACAAGGAAATCCTAGCCGGACAAACCCTCCCCTAACCCAGATGACGCTGAGCCAATTGTGCACCGCCTCATGGGTCTCCCGGTCACAGCATTCTGTGACACAGCCTGGGATTGAACCTTAGACTGCTGCGCCACTCGGGAGGACCAGATTATATCATTTTTTGTTTAAAAAAATATATTTATATATACACTGCTCAAAAAAATAAAGGGAACACTAAAATAACACATCCTATATCTGAATGAATGAAATATTCTTATTAAATACTTTTTTCTTTACATAGTTGAATGTGCTGACAACAAAATCACACAAACATTATCAATGGAATTCAAATTTATCAACCCATGGAGGTCTGGATTTGGAGTCACACTCAAAATTAAAGTGGAAAACCACACTACAGGCTGATCCAACTTTGATGTAATGTCCTTAAAACAAGTCAAAATGAGGCTCAGTAGTCTGTATGACCTCCCTACAACGCCTGGGCATGCTCCTGATGAGGTGGCGGATGGTCTCCTGAGGGATCTCCTCCCAGACCTGGAGTAAAGCATCCATGGATGGATGGAGCGAGACATGATGTCCCAGATGTGCTCAATTGGATTCAGGTCTGGGAAACGGGCGGGCCAGTCCATAGCATCAATGCCTTCCTCTTGCAGGAACTGCTGACACACTCCAGCCACATGAGGTCAAGCATTGTCTTGCATTAGGAGGAACCCAGGGCCAACCGCACCAGCATATGGTCTCACAAGGGGTCTGAGGATCTCATCTCGGTACCTAATGGCAGTCAGGCTACCTCTGGCGAGCACATGTTGTTTAAGTGTTCCCTTTATTTTTTTGAGCAGTGTATAATTTGTCTTAATCATTTAGGTTGAAGCATAATATTGTATTTTCTGTTGGACTAAACTGAAAATCAACCAACTTTCTATGGCGTGTTCACTAAAGTCCTCAAGCTAGAGAACCAGTTTGAATTTAAGTATCTTTTGTATGACTGAGGACTTTAGTGAGAGGTCTAATGCTTTAATATTTAATAATTTATGCCTTCTGATATCATATTCATTATATAAATAGTCCTGTTTAATTTTGTTTTGCCTGCTGTTTCAAATGAAATTGAATAATTTTTGCTCAAATAATTTAAAAAGCAATTCGCTAGGTGTAGGGAAGGCCATAAGCAAGTAGGTAAACTGGGATAAGACTAAATAATTAATCAGGGGGATTTTTACACAAGTATACAGGTATTTTCCTTTCGATGGTAGCAAGATCTTATCTATTTTTGCTAGCTTTCTTTTCAAATGAATTGTAGTGAGAATTTCTTTCTTTTAGAATATGTATACTGAGTAAGTCAACTTCACTCTCAGACCATTTTATTGGTCAAGTGCACGGTAATGTAAAAATTGTCTTTTTTTTATCCAATAAGTAAGATAGTTCACTTATCATAATTTGGATGTAATCCAGAGAGGTATAGAAACATTACCCAGATCCTGTGAGGCTGTGGAGGTATCCAAATTGTGGATTTAAAAGAAAACTTGAAAGGAAATCTTAACGCTACATCAATGAAATTATAGACTATTCTGTGCTTCCAACGTTGTGGCAACAGTTTGGGGGAAGGCCATTCCTGTTTCTTGCAATGCCCCCGTGCACAAAGCGAGGTCAATATAGAAGTGGTTTGAGATCCATGTGGAAGAACTTGACTGGCCTGCACAGAGCGCTGACCTCAAGCCCATCAAACACCAATGGGATGAAATGGAATGGCGAATGTGAGCCAGGCCTAATCGCCCAACATCAGTGCCCGACCTCACTTATGCTCTTGTAGCTGAATGGAAGCAAGTCCCCGCAGCAATGTTGCAACATCTAGTGGAAAGCCTTACTAGAAGAACAAAGGGGGGACCAACTCCATATTAATGTCCGTGATTATGTAATGAGATGTTTGACGAGCCGGTGTCCACATACTTTTGGTCATGTAGTGTATGTTCTACAGCGTCTTGGTAATACCTTGATTTATAAAAGACACATGCCCTGTAAAGACCACTGTGTCATTGAAGAAGGGTCATGAATATGTCCATCCCCACAAGGTAAGACTTATCCACAGTTATAATGACATGTGTCTCTTCAACGGTCCTTGGTATCATGTGTCTATATTCGTGTCTGTGCATCCGTTTACTCATTGGCTCATAACGTAGTCCTGGGGACTACAGAGGACCCTTACTCATGTCCAGGTATTGGATTTCACCTGTGGCTCTGAAGCGCTGAGATTCTGGTCAACATCCTCCCCCTACTTTCATAACAATTATCACAACTCCGATGGTACTGACACTTCAAGTCCACGTATGAGCAATTTCATTGTCTGATAAGAGTAACAGTTATAGACATTAATAAATCTTGTCAAAATCAATATGTAATCTATTGTAACTTTGGGCAGTATGCCTGTTTTGATATGAATGCATGTAAGAAGTGGAAAATGATGTGCGTCTGCGCATGTGTCCCCACCTCTGTGTGTGACATACCTTGCATCCTCTGATCTCCCTGGTCATTACCCCATTGCTTGTGCTGATTGGCTAGTGTCAGTCCCTTACCACACAGTTTTACTGCCTCTGCTCCTGCCCTGCTCTGCGGCTCACCATCGAAGTCCAAAGATCGCTGCCTGCAGTGTTTGCTCAAGCTTTGTGCCATTACACTGAATGGGATCCCGTTCCATTACCTACTGCTGACTGTGGCTCCCCAAGCCCCTCACATCCCAGCACAGGGACTCCACCTTTTCTGCTCTGCTCCTGCCTTCTACCTAGGCGTCTGTGAGGAGCGCCTCTGTCTGCGTCTACGTCTCGGCCTGTGTCTGTATTTGACCAGACTGAAGCATAGCGCTGAGTGAGAGAACTGGGAGTCATTGGTATTGTACTTTCTCCCCGCTCCTCTGATTTGTACCTATCTGTGTGTTTTGCTGAAGGACCTTGCTGTTCCTAAGGACTCTGATACCATTCTTCTCACTGACGTAAGTGACTGTCATGATTGGATTTTTCATTTTTATGACTTTCTATTGATATTGCTGCTAACAATGTGGTGAACCTGTGTCTGGGGTCTAGGAGGGAGACTGTCTACAAGTTCAGAGACTTCCGAGATACAGTATTTGGCTATTGAGTAAAACCGGGTCAAAGTCAAATTGACCTCCAGCGTCTCAATTATCTTAAACACAATAAAGCACTGTATCCAAGTGTATTTTCTGGTACAATGAAAGGAGTAGAGATGTCCAATGTGAGTCTCAACTAAAACAAAAATGAATGGAATACTGTGTGTGTTTAGTTTATGGGTGTGGGAAAGCATTGTGATTACCTAGTTGTTTTGGTTTGGGGTGCTGTGGTGGGCGTGAGAGGGATAGATCACCTTATGACCTCTGGTTTGGAGTTGTGGATACAGCTGTTGATTTGTCAGTTTCTGCCAAAAATAAATGTAGCTATGGTGATTGAACTGCACAGTGTCATGGTGACAACCCTGTTGACATCATGAACGCACAGAAACTGTCGTCTCCCTCAAAAATATATGACCCATTATTGTAATCCCATTGTGGAAAGGAAAATTGCTCCGTTGAGAATCTGAAATGGCAAATTATCATGTGATCTCCATTGCTATATACTATAAATACATATAGATTAAATACAGTTTATGTAATTCTAATGCTTTCCATTTACTTAAATAAAAAGTGTGGGCTTTTTTAATATGAGGTCAAGCTGGTGGCGCCCATCACGAAGGACCTAGAAAACGGATAAGAAGAGAGATAAGATAACTTGAGAGGAGCTTTGTGAATATACTGTAGGGAATACCAGGTCTAATGTTCAGGGTTATGAGCTATCTCACGTGTAGTGACTCAGTATGCATTATCAACAGGATATTTTTCTCTGGTACTAAGCGTTGATAAGGATTGGCGCTACATCTCAACATGACAAACAGTGCATTCAGAAAGTATTCGGACCCCTAGACTTTTTCCAAATTTTGTTACGTTACAGCCTTATTCTAAAATGGATTAAAAAATGTTTTATCCCCTCATCAATCTACACACAATACAGCTCTGTCATGTTCTTGGTCACCTCCCTGATCAAGGTCCTTCTCCCCTGACTGCTCAGTTTGTTGGGGCAGCCAGCTATAGGACGAGTCCTGGTAGTTCCAAACTTCTTCTATTTAAGAATGATGGAGGCCACTGTGTTCTTGGGGACATTCAATGCTGCAGACATTTTCTGATACCCTTCGCCAGATCTGTGCCTCGACACAATCCTGTCTCGGAGCTCTACAGACAATTCCTTTGACTTAATTGCTTGGTTTTTGCTCTGACATGCACTGTCAACTGTGGGGACCTTACATAGACAGGAGTGTGCCTTTCCAAATCATGTCCAGTCAATTGAATTTACAACAGGTGGACTCTATTTTTGACTATTATATGTTCAATGTCTCTTTAGATTTAGATTTTCTTTTAAAGGAGTAGTTTCAACATGTTAAAACAAGACTTAAAATGAGAGACAGGGTTTGTTTTACTTTAAACTGAATCACTAATAACATTAAATAAATCATCATCTTTAAAAATGACTGTCAAAGCAACAAACTAACTAGGGCTTCACAATGAGGGTGAAAACTTGGAGAAATGTGTGTCTGTGTTCAAATCTTCCTAGAAGTCACAGAGGGAAATTTTAGCAAGTCTTTATTGAATTTTGCATGTGGTCTATATTATCAAAGGCCCTTACTTTTATATAACAGGATTTAAAAATTAAATATTTGTGCACAAAAATGACTGAAAATATAAAATATAATGGAACGACTCTTTGAACAAGTTTCAAAGACTCCTACTGAAACAAATTACACCGTACTAAAGATGAGTCATAGTTTGGCGACGTGGACTAAGATATTCCCAGGGACTATGGTTTATTTTAATATTTAAAGGCTCCAGCCACAGTAATCCAGAACAACATTTATGAAATTCATATTTCAGGGAATCTTGAAAGATGGAACAATCTCAACTTTTCTTCACAAATATTTGTCTAAATATGAACAACATTTGAAATATACATTTTGATAGACCAAAGTACAGTATCATCTATCACCATGTAAAGGAACAATATCCTGATAAATCCATTTAGTTGCATTTTATGTCACCTCTGTCAGACACCATAAAAGGCATTTAATTTCTGCATGTATTGTTCAGCAAGTGATAAAAAGCCTTGATTGTTTAGTTCTAACATTAGATTAGTATGTAATAATAATATGTAATACAAATCTCCAAACATATTTAACACATGTTTTGTGTTATAGCGTTATATAATGCTCCAGGGCTAATTTATTTAGCTTTTTGACATGTTTTTCTAGATTCAGAACATAAAACAACATTTATAAAGCAAACATTATACATTACTGTAGGCCTAGAACTGCAAATACTTCAATGAGTTAAGAATATGTTGCAGAACAGTGATTCAAATAAAAATTCTGAATATCTGTCCCTAAAAAAAACGTTTCATTTACAAAACAGCCTATTTGGCATTGATATGAGTCAGAAACATTTATTCTACTGTCAAGATTGACTACAAAGGGTAAATAGGATAATTCTGGTCATAGTCTGTCTCGTCCAAAACAGAGTTTTGTGAGACTTGTGATTGTGACTGCGTCACAAGGTTGGGTTTGTTTCAAACCTGTTTCAATTGTTTCAACACTGCCCACATTCCCAAAGCTGGCAGCACACAAGTAATCATCATTCAGAGTACAGCGGTACGCTACCCGATCATAATGCCCGTGGTTAATTTGGATCACCTTTGGATATCCCTATGGGTCTAGGTAAGGATCAACGGTCAATTGCACAATGTACGTACATGGGACAATATGTTAAAACTCCAAATTTGAATAACTTTAAACCAACTATAAATTGTAGAAATTAATACACAAATATTGAAAGCATATGTATATTATGGAGAGTGTTACTCAGTAATATGCTGTATTGGATTTGCCCCAAACATAACACTTTGAATTCAGGCCAAAAAGTTAATTTCTTTGCCACATGTTTTGCAGTATTACTTTAGTGCCTTGTTGCAAACAGGATGCTTGTTTATGAATATTTGCATTCTGTACAGGCTTCCTTTTTTTCACTCAATCAATTACAGTAGGTTAGTATTGTGGAGTAACTACAATGTTCTTGATCCATCCTCAGTTTTCTCCTATCACAGCCATTAAACTGTAACTGTTTTAAAGTCACCATTGGCGTTCCTCTCCGGCAACTGAGTTAGGAAGGACACCTTTATCTTTGTAGTGTTTTATTGATACACCATCCAAAGTGTAATTAATAACTTAACCAAGCTCAAAGGAATAGTCAATATGTGATAAAAACAAATGTACCCATCTAGGTTCTCATCTTTGCGAGTCATTGGAAAACCTACCTGGTCTTTGTGGTTGAATCTGTGGTTGAAATTCCCTGCTCGACTGAGGAACCTCACAGATAATTGTATGTGTGGGGTACAGAGATGAGGTAGTCATTCAAAAATCATGTTAAACACTATTAAAGTCCTTGTAACTTAAGAATAAAACTTGTTAAGAAATGTTAAACTCCTGAATTGATTTAGGCTTGTCATAACAAAGGTGTTGAATACTTATTGACTCAAGGCATTACAGCTTTTCAAGATTTTGAAAAATATAATTCCACTTTGACATTATGGGGTATTGTGTGTAGGCCAGTGACAAAAAAAATCGAATGAATTTAATACATTTTAAATTCAGGCTGTAAAAACAAAATGAGGAAAATGTCAAGGGGTGTGAATACTTTCTGAAGGCACTGTACATGATTTTGCCTCTAAAAATGCAAATTCAACACAAACATTTCTAAAATATGGAAAATTATTCAATAAAAAATCTTAAATAAAAACAACCATTCTCTGAGATCTTTCAGTACTCAGCACGAGTTGATAAAAAAACTAATTAAAATGTACATATTTTAACAAATGTATATTCTATGTTAAAGTTCCAATGCTGCCTTTTTTATCATATCAAATTATTTCTAGGTAACAATTCAGTACCTTACTGTGATTGTTTTCAATTGAAGATGCACTTTGTAGAAATCGCTCCGCCATTTCCTGGTTGCAAAAATTCTAATAGTTCACCTAATTTCAGTTAATATTCATTATTGCCACTTTTTAGAATTTTAAACACATTTTTGGAGGTTTTGAAATTGGGATCCTTTGCTCCGGACAGGGGCATATTCCACTAAATGTAATTTTGTTGTTTAAAATAATGTCCAAAAAATTATATAAAACAATCAACTATAAAAATAAAGTTTCCCTGCCTGACAAGGATTTTCAAGAATCCCTGATTTAGTTATTGAATTAGGCCTCCTCCAGGATCCATTTAATCTGTGTATGAGAAACATGTTCATAGAAACCTGCTCCTTGTCCAAAACTTAAAAGACAATCTCTATAAAGCCCATTAGAGCACCTCTGTAACATTATCAATGCTCTAATGTTGCTCAATTTCACCTAGTCAATTCTCTGTGTTCATTTAGATATCAGGAAGCTCACTCTTTGCTTAGGGAACAGGTGTGTGCCTTTGTCTGTGGGCAGAAGGATATGTATGGAGGCGGGGGCAGTGATTAACTAATTATCGCTCTCATCAGTAGTGTAAAACTGATAAGAGTGGTCGTTACCAATGACACTACATTTAAAGGCCTACGTGAGTACATCACTGCAAGACTCACCATGAACTTGTCACAATACAATTATAGCTGTTCTACACTTGCTGTTCCACACATTGGTTAGAGAATATAGACCTACTACACCATCTACTGCATCTTGCATGTTCGGCCATCACTCATCCATGTATTTTTATGTACATATTCTGATTCATTCCTTTACACTTGTGTGTATAAGGTAGTTGTTGTGAAATTGCTAGATTACTTGTTAGGTATTACTACATGGTCGGAACTAGAAGCACAAGCATTTCGCTACACTCGCATTAACATCTTCTAACCATGAGTATGTGACAAATAACATTTGATTTGATTTGATTTACTAGAGTAAATGAGACCGTTCCTGTTGTTAAATAGTTACAGTATACTGTAGCTGCACCACCCTTGTAATCTAAAATGATGAGAAGCAAGGTTGGGAAAATTCCTGACCACGATTTCTTCCTACGAGTTTCACTATTGTTCCATTATGTTTCTAGCTATTATTCCACATCACCCATCTATTTTTGTCTCCCAGGTGGAATATGGAAGTGTTGAGGTGAACATGGGGTCCCTACTGTCACAGTTGGGCCTGGAGTGTGGGGGGAAGGCTGTGAAAGGTGAGTTAAATGACCTGTTGATGTCTGATGCCCACTCTGATGCAGAATTTATTATGTTACTGCCACACCTGTGTCTCAGCCCTAAAGTGTGTTAAAACCAGAGTTTATTTGTGGAAAAGTTGCTACTTTAATGGCCACACCAGTGATCTTTAAATGATGTTGTGTTTCCACCTACAGAAGAAGAAAGACACCTACGAGCAAATGACCGAGAACTCAACTTGTCTTACAAGTACGCTGTGAGTACTGGGGTTGACTATTCATTCCAAACCAACGTTTACATGATGTGTGTCTGCGTATATGTTGTATGCATGTTATATATGTTTTCATGTGTATATGTCACAGTAACACGTTCCCCTCTTGCTCCCCATGCAGGACAATGCCATCAAAACCTCCAAATACAACATATTCACCTTTCTCCCACTCAATCTGTTTGAGCAGTTCCAGAGACTGGCCAATGCCTACTTCCTCTTCCTCCTCTGTCTCCAGGTAACCTTTACACAGTCTCATAATGCAGCCGCTCTAAGCCGTATCCTCTCACTGCTGCACAGGGCTGAGTCCTGTTGACAAATGCACTGGGACTGTACGCCTGCCTACATACTATACCTGTTAGGAGAACATCCGTATGACACAATGTACATGTAATTGGACATCTTCACTGGCTTTCAACAGACATTAGATATGCTTCTCTGAACTATTTTGATTTGAACCAGTTCTAATATCTTATCCAGTTATTGTTCAGCATATCTACATATGATTTAGATGGCATCAGTCCAAGGCCAAATCAAGGGAATCATTGTACACATATTCAAACTCCTGAAATATACAAAAAATGTACATTGAATCTGAGTGCAAATGTGTATTTCTTCATAGTATCCACGTAAGTGTCCTCGTGCCAATGGAGCTGGCTGCAGGCCTATACAGTACTAGAAAACATTAAGGACACCTTCCTAATATTGAGTTGCACCCCCCCCCCTCCCTCCCTCAATTTGTTGGGGCATGGACTCTACAAGGTGTCGAAAGCGTTCCACAGGGAAGCTGGCCCATGTTGACTCCAATGCCACAGTTGTATCAAGGTGGCTGGAAGTCCTTTGGATGGTGGGCCATTCTTGATACACACAGAAAACTGTTGAGTGTGAAAAACTCAGCAGCGTTGCAGTTGTTGACACAAACCGGTGTGCCTGGCACCTACTACCATACCCCGTTTAAAAGCCCATAAATATTTTGTCTTGCCCATTCATTCTCTGAATAGCATACACATAATCCATGTCTCAATTGTCTCAAGGCTTAAAAATCCTTCTTTAACCTGTCTCCTCCCATTCATTTACACTGCTTGAAGTGGATTTAATAAGTGACATCAATAAGGGATCATAGCTTTCACCCGGATCAATCTGTCATGCATAGAGCAAGTGTCCTTAAAGTTTTGTGTACAGTGTATAGTAGGGAGTATAGTAGTACAATATAGCAGCAGAAAGGTGAGTTTTGTCTCTCCTGGCTCCTCTCAGAGCATCCCAGAGGTCTCGTCCCTGCCCTGGTACACCACCGTGGTCCCCCTGGTCCTGGTGCTCTCCATGACCATGGCCAAGGATGGCAGCGACGACATGGTGAGCTCAACATCTAACTACAGTATTAAGACTGCATGCAGGAGATGGTCCACATAGACCTGTTTGTCGTCACAATTATGTACATGTCCTGGTCTCCAAATCCTTATTCTCTTTCCGTTTCCTTCGCCTGTGTAGAACAGACACAGATGTGACAAACAGGTGAACAACCGGCAGGTGGAGGTCCTCGTCGAAGGAGAGTGAGTCTCTTTTTGCTGTTGTTGTGTAAACCAGATTCTCAGGGCTTGAATGTCAAAGATTAGCAATAGTCTCAAGAGGGAGAGGCTACAAGGGCACGCCTGGTGCCCAAAGTATATGACGTATGTCGCGCAGCGAGAGTTCAGTGGGGATGAACGGATGCGGTTCAGTCAGTCATCATAATGAGACCTCAATTTGGATGTTAAATGACGAGACAGAGTCATTGATGCGAGTAACCAGTCTTGTTCAGTACATTGCGATTCGTCCGGGTATATCAAGCACACCGGTAAAAAACACTGGTGTTGCAGTTATGAACATTTACCAACAGATGATATCGAGGTGCCATCTTACACCCATAACAACCTCCCCGGCTTGCTTAGTTTATGCTTGTGACAAGAAACTTGAATTTGACACTTGCCTACTGAAGTTGGGACTTCGGAGAGTTTTCAGAATCATTCCGTTTTTATAGGAGTAATTGTTCCTTATTTTTAATAAAAATGTAGACGTTAATGCCGTAGTTCTAGGCTACATTGAAAATCACTAGTATAAATGTCCTTTAGCTGTCACCCTGATATTGGCTACACTATCTAACTACTTCCCTCTTCTTAATCCAGGACACCAGTCCGCAGCAAGTGGGAGCATAGGACACACTGTGCCAATTTCAAAGATTTTACTGAGTTACAGTTCATATAAGGAAATCAGTCAATTGAAATAAATTCATTAGGCCCTAATCTATGGATTTCACATTGGTTGGTCACAGATACCTTCAAAAAAAGATAGTGGCGTGAATCAGAATACCAGTCAGTATCTGGTGTAACCAGACACATCTCCTTCACATAGAGTTGATCAGGCTGTTGATTGTGGACTATTGATCAATGGCTGTGTGAAGTAGCTTGATATTGGTGGGAACTGGAACACGCTGTCATACACGCCGATCAAGAGAATGTAAAACCTGCTCAATGGGTGACATGTCTGGCCATGGAAAAACTGGGGCATTTTCAGGGTCCAGGAGTTGTGTACAAATCCTTGCGACATGGAGCCGTGCATTATTACGCTATAACATTAGGGTAATGGCGGCGGATTAATGGCTCGATAATGGGCCTCAGGATCTCGTCACGGTATCTCTGTGCATTAACATTTCCGTTTATAAAATGCAATTTTTTTTTGTTGCTCGTAGTTTATGCCAGCACATACCATAACCCCACCACCACCATGGGCTCTCTGTTCACAACTACCTGCCCACACGATGCCATACACAACGTCTGCCATCTGCCCGCTACAGTTGTAACCAGGATTCATCCGTGAAGAGCACAGTTCTCCAGCGTGCCAGGGGCCATCGAATGTGAGCATTTGCCCACTGAAGTCGGTTGAGCTTCCCTGAAACTGTTTGTGACAGTTTGTGCAGATTATTTGGTTGTGCAAACGCACAGTTTCATCGGCTGTCCGGGTAGCTGGTCTCAGACGATCCTGCAGGTGAAGAAGCCAGATGTGGAGGTCCTGGGCTGGCGTGGTTACACGTGGTCTGTGGTTGTGAGGCCGATTGGACGTACTGCCACATTCTGTAAAACAACATTGGAGGCAATTTATGGTAGAGAAATTAATATTTCATTCTCTGGCACAGCTCTGGTGGACATTCTAGCAGTCAGCATGCCAGTTGCACGCTCAAAATATGCCACCCCTGTCATGTGGGTGGATTATCTTGGCAAAGCAGAAATGTAATGTAAACAAATGTGTGCATAACATTTAATAGAAATAAACTTTTTGTGCGTATGGAACAGTTCTGGGATCTTTTATTCTAGCTAGTGAAACATGGGACCAACACTACATGTTGCGTTTATATTTTAGTTCAGTATAAATGCATGGCTCTCACTGAACCAAATCCATTTGTGTCCAATCAACTGCGCAACACACGTCATCGATTTGGGCACCAGGCATGTCCATATAGCCTCTCCCCTCTCGAGAGGTCTATATATTTGTTATGAATGCATCTGGCGGTGACGTTAGTCAGTGTTCTTAGCTTTCTCAAACACCAGAGGTCACTGTAGGCTTGCTTTAGCGCTGCATCATTACATTCTTGCTCTTTTCAGACTACAGAGTGAAAAGTGGATGGATGTTCAAGTTGGGGACATCGTCAAGCTAGAGAATAATCAGTTTGTCACGGTAAGGATGGAGGTGATAAAGGTGTCTGCAGATGGTGATAAGGTCAAAGGGCAGATGTACAATAGAAATACAATCAGCCAGTGAGGTTCACCAGTCATTCTACAGAATTGAAAATCTAACTGATTTCATAATTTATGGAGTCTCTCTCTCTCTCTCTCTCTCTCCCTTCTTTTGTTGTGTCTATCACTCCTTCTCCAGGCTGATCTTCTGTTGCTGTCCAGCAGTGAGCCTCTCAATCTTGTCTACATAGAAACTGCTGAACTAGACGGGTGTGTCTCTGTGTGTTGCATGCATGCATGTATGTGTTTGCATGTTTGTGTGTGTACCTTTCACACCTGTGAAATTTCACTGCCATTTTTAATTGTATCAGCTCTCACTCCGTGTTTCTCATCCTGCTTTCTTCCTCCTCTAGAGAAACTAACTTGAAGGTGAAGCAGGCCCTGACTGTGACAGGGATGCTGGAGGATAGCGTAGAGAAACTGTCAAACTTCAATGGTAAGACTGGAAAAACAGATAGATTATCATGGCTTAAAAGTCTAGATCATATTATTTAGAAAACTCTTACCTGTTCATCAGTCACTGTTGTATAGTCCCTGAACCTTTCTGTCCCTGTGTAGGCGAGGTGCGCTGTGAGCCTCCCAACAACCGCCTAGATAAGTTCACTGGCACCCTGACCCTGAAGGGAGAGACGTACTCACTGGACAACGAGAGGATACTGCTGAGAGGCTGCACTCTGAGGAACACCCAGTGGTGCTTCGGCCTGGTCGTCTTTGGAGGTGAGCCATATTGGTCCACATAATGACTGAGACATGACCTATTAGGTTAGGGTGTCCCTTTATATGGCCAAAACTTTCATTAAAAAAAAAAATCCTCAACCGATGATAGGTCTATTCATTCTTTTAGGTCCAGACACAAAGCTAATGCAGAACTGCGGAAGGACCACATTCAAACGGACCAGCATTGACCGCCTCATGAATGTGCTGGTGCTGAGTGTGAGTTTGAGTATTATACACACACAGACATATATACACACACACACACACACACACACCTCTTACAGGTTAATACCTGCCTAATCTTTCTTTACCCCTCTCTAATAAATACCGCTACAACTGTTGTTTGGTCTTCCAGATCTTTGGTTTCCTGATGATTATGTGTTTAATCCTGGCCATTGGGAATGGGATCTGGGAATACCAGGAAGGCTCTAAGTTCGCTGCATTCCTGCCCAAGGGGGTTAACGCTCCCTTCTCAGCCTTCCTCACTTTCTGGTCCTATGTCATCATCCTCAACACTGTGGTGCCTATATCTCTCTATGTCAGGTCAGTGCACTTTACATATTCTATTGGAGTGACAAACATATGTTTTAGATATTGTTGTAAAAATATATATATATATGGAAATTATAATGGACCTACATTCATACAGGTTTTTTGAATGTGTCCAGCTAATGATCACTGAAATGAAAGCTGGACAGTCAGGGAGCATTAAAAAATCATCCCAAAAATATGGATAGATGACTATTTTTTGCCAATTTTGACGTTGAGGAAACATAACCAATTTTCAGTGCGGCCCTCCGGATCTCGTTGAAGGCCACGGCCTCATGGCAAAATGAGTTTGGCACCCATGATGTAGTCATTCACTGCATGTGCATCAAAATTCCCAAATGTGTTACTCTTACTGTGCCTTTGATGACAGGACTGTTTCACCACTAATCATCAAAGTGAATTGATTGCATTTCTTTCTCTCTCTCTCTTTCTTTCTCTTCCTCCTGTGTGTTGGGTGCAGTGTGGAGATAATTCGCCTGGGGAACAGTTTCTACATAAACTGGGACAGGAAGATGTATTATCCCAAGAATGACACGCCTGCCGAGGCCAGGACCACCACGCTCAATGAGGAGCTGGGCCAGATCAAATACATCTTCTCTGACAAGACTGGAACACTCACACAGAACATCATGACCTTCAACAAGTGCTCCATCAACGGGAAGTCCTATGGTGAGGCCTGGCGCTGGAATACATAAACAGTTGTCATGTGTTTACACACACAGATACATTAAGACTTAATTTAATACACATTGGAGCCAATCAATCACTGTACCATGTAACTGACGAAATGTACTTCTGTTCTCCAGGGGAGTTGTTGGACTTCTCAGGACAAAGAGTTGAGATGAATGAGGTGAGAGGTGGAACAGGGCGTGTTGGGTTTATGGATTTAATGTATGAAAGAACATCTCTAAGTCCCTTTCTTTGTCAATACGTCCTTACATTCTGTGGCATAAACATTCCTAACCCTCCTTTTTCTCTCTCCGGTAGAAAACAGAGAAGGTGGACTTCTCTTGGAACAACTTGGCAGACCCAAAGTTCTGTTTCCATGACAACAGCCTGGTGGAGGTTGTGAGGGAGGGCAACCCTGAGGTGCAGGCCTTCTTCCGCCTGCTGGCACTGTGCCACACCGTCATGCCCGAGGAGAAGAAGGAGGGTGAGCAAGCGCCTCCTGCTGGATTCACATGTTATTGCATGGGTGTAGGTGACTGGAGGCTTGAGGTACAAATTGTACCTCACCACAGCCCTATGTCTACCCCTTAATGAGAGAACTATATGTGATACCAGTGGTTGGGACAACTGCTACCTACTCCGTACGCTAGACTAGTCTGGGTACCAGTCTTTTTAGCTAACATTCCACTCTTTGCCGTTCCTCTGGCAAATGACAGGAGTGGCAAGGAGTGGAATGTTAGCTCGAAAGACTGGTACCCAGGACAAGGTTAGACAAGGTGACAAATGAATCACTCCATTGTGATCTTCTAGGTGAGTTGTACTACCAGGCCCAGTCACCAGACGAGGGCGCTCTGGTCACAGCGGCCAGGAACTTTGGCTTTGTGTTCCGCTCTCGTACGCCAGAGAGCATCACTGTGGTGGAGATGGGAGAGCTGGTCACCTACGAGCTGCTGGCTGTTCTGGACTTCAACAACGTCCGCAAGAGGATGTCGGTCATTGGTGAGTCCAACAAACACTAACAGTTATGCTTTCACAATTTGAAGGAAACATGTTCTGAAACCATAGCTATCTAGAATGATCTGAATGACATGAAGAATCTAGGAATCTACAACGTTTGTTCAAACTTTGGTGGCTTTATTGTAAGAGGTTGAGTTTTTTATTTTTTTATTTTATTTGAGCAAACCAAACCTGATTATATCTTGTGTGGCCCCAAGTGCGCAGTCCAGAGGGCAAGCTGACTCTGTACTGTAAGGGAGCAGACACCATCATCTTTGAGAGACTGAACCCTTCCTGCAGCAACCTAACGGAGGTCACCACCTTGCACCTCAATGTGAGTAACCAGAATGTCTGTGTCTGTGTGTGTGTTTATGATTATGTATTTCTTGTGGACCATGTGAATATATGTTACAAGATCGACTACATCTTGTGTCCAACCCTGTACATGTGTAAAAGACTATAACTCTAAACTGTTCTATCGACAGGAGTTTGCTGGAGAGGGTCTGCGTACACTGGCTCTGGCCTACAAGGACATAGACCCAGAGTATATGGAGGATTGGAAACTGCGCCACCATGTGGCCAACACTGCCATGGACGAAAGGGAGGAGAAGCTGGATGCGCTGTATGAGGAGATAGAGAAAGGCCTGCTGGTGTGTACCACAGAAAAAATATATCATTTCAATGTCTTATCATAAGGCCTACAAGACAATCTACTAGCATAGACTGAATCTTACTGAATCTTACCGTTTGTAACGGTATGTGTGTAGCTGTTAGGATCCACTGCCGTTGAGGATAAGCTACAAGATGGAGTGCCCCAGACCATCGAACAGCTGTCCAAAGCCGACATCAAGATCTGGGTGCTCACTGGAGACAAGCAAGGTGGGTCATCTTCCTTAGAATACACTATCAGGCTGTATCACATCCGGCCGTGATTGGGAGTCCCTTAGGGCGATGCACAATTGGCCCAGCGTTGTCCAGGTTTGGCCGGGGTAGGCTGTCATTGTAAGTAAGAATTTGTTCTTAACTGACTTGCCTAGTTCAATAAAGGTTAAATAAATAAAATAAAAATCAATCGGCAAATGTTTTTATCTGGCACTTCCTGAGTCTCTTTTCTCTCTGTCGGGAATAGAAACAGCAGAGAACATTGGCTACTCCTGCAACATGTTGAGAGAGGAGATGAATGAGGTTTTCATTGTGTCGGCAAACACAGCAGAGGAAGTCAGAAAGGAACTCCAGTGAGTCCACAGACAGACTATTAGCAGCCACATTTGTAACTTGGAGCACCACAGTACGGCGACATGTAAAAGTACCTATCTCTCCCTTTCGACCTGACCAGGACTGCGAGGAGGAAGATGACACCTGATGGAACAGAGGAACCTACTGTCAAGAAGAGTAGAAGTGGCCTGTTTTGTCTTCAAAAGACGGAGACGGTGGCGGATGAGCCAGTGAATGGAGAGTATGCTATGGTGATTAACGGACACAGTCTGGTAAGGACAAGGACCCTGGTGGGTCACAGGACAAGGACCCTGGTGGGTCACAGGACAAGTTACTGGAAACGTAACATATTCTGAGCCCCGATTGATAGATGTAATTACTTTTTTAATGATGATCGTACAATACAAAAAATATATTTTTTTAAGTGAACAAAAGACACACACACAAAAAAAAAGGAGGAATCTATTGATTCTTGTGATGAAAATCGCTGTCTTGACGGCTTGCGTCAATCCTCTGTGTGTGTGATTCTTTGTGTGTGTGGTCCTCGTGTGTGTGTGTGTGTGTGTGTGTGTATGTGTGTGTGTGTGTGTGTGTGTGTGTGTGTGGTTCTTGCGAAAACAGGACGTGTTCCAACACTAGTAGAATTGTTTCAATATTTCATGAACAATCCTTCATTACTTTCCTTCTTCCCATCCCGCCCCATCTCACTCTCCCCCCAACCTCCCTCTCCCCCCAGGCATTCGCCCTGGAGAAGGACATGGAGATAGAGCTGCTGCGGACGGCGTGTATGTGTCAGACAGTGATCTGCTGCAGGGTGACTCCACTGCAGAAGGCCCAGGTGGTGGAGCTGGTGAAGAAGTACAAACAGGCCGTGACTCTAGCCATCGGCGACGGGGCCAACGATGTCAGCATGATCAAGGGTAGGAGGGAGATCGGGAGACTGGAAAGAGAATCCGATTATATGAACCACTGTAGTTAAAGACTGACCCTGATGCTCTTATCAACTCATACACACAAGCACATGCTCATCCTCTCACTCTCTCTCTCTCCCTTGACCCCTCTCTCTTGCCCCCACCCCAGCTGCTCATATAGGGGTGGGTATATCAGGTCAGGAGGGTATGCAGGCGGTGCTCTCCAGTGATTACTCCTTCGCTCAGTTCCGCTACCTACAGCGCCTCCTGCTGGTGCACGGCCGCTGGTCCTACCTGAGGATGTGCAAGTTCCTGCGCTACTTCTTCTACAAGAACTTCACCTTCACCTTTGTCCACTTCTGGTACGGCTTCTTCTGCGGTTTCTCAGCACAGGTGAGACAAAAATGCACACACCGACACATAGAGGCATGACGGAAAAGATGTCTGAAATTATGCTTTGGTTCATTTAGTTAATGATATTTTTGCTAGTACCAGGAGATTTTCCTGAGCACATGACCAGGCCAGGAAAAACTCTGGCATGTAATGTAATGTGTGTATGCTGTGTTGTTTTTCCCACAGACAGTATTTGACGAGTGGTTCATCACCCTGTTTAACCTGGTTTACACAGCTCTACCTGTGCTCAGCTTAAGTCTTTTTGACCAGGTAATTATAGTAACATATCTGACATGTCTGTAACGTACGTCAGTGGCATATTATTCACACCTAGTATTTATTCCAATGTATGTACTTAATATGTTTTGTATTCATGTGTTTATCTTTAGGATGTGAATGACTGGTGGAGTTTCCAGTACCCCCAGCTTTACACCCCAGGCCAGCTGAACCAGTACTTCAGTAAGAGGGCCTTTGTCTACACGGTGTTACACAGTGGCTACAGCTCCCTGGTCCTCTTCTTCATTCCCTGGGCAGCCATGTACGACACGGTCCGAGACGACGGCAAAGAAATTGTGGACTATCAGTCCTTCGCCCTGCTGGCCCAGACCTGCCTGCTCATCGCCGTCAGCATACAAGTAAGTGCGGGGGAGCGTGTTGACTCATGATACGACATACAGTATGGTCAGTTTGTGGTGGTACATGAGTGTCCTGTGAATTGATGTTGGGTGGGGTTACAGCTGAGGCGAAACCATATCCATGTAAATATACACACACACACACACACACACACACAGTGACAGAGTCTGAGGTAGCTGCATGTGTCTTTGTTAAAGCTGGGTCTGGACACCCATTATTGGACAGCAATGAACCAGTTCTTCCTGTGGGGCAGTCTGTCTGTGTACTTTGCTGTCATATTCACCATGTACAGCAATGGCATGTTCCTCACGTTAACCTCCTCCTTCCCCTTCATTGGTGAGTAGTACCCCTCAGCACCCCCCATCCATCCACCTCCTCTCCCTTCATCATTCATGTCTTTCTGTCTGAACGTTTGGTAGTACTGTGGTGTGTATGTTCAGTCGGTGACATCATCTGTCACTATGTAGGTAAGTGTCTGTATCTAAACGCATGTTGCCATGCTGTACTGTATGTAACAGGCACAGCCAGGAACTCCCTGAACCAGCCCAACGTGTGGCTGACCATGCTACTCACCTCCGTGCTCTGTGTGCTTCCCGTGGTGGCATACCGCTTCCTGCGCATTCTGTTGTGGCCCACCATCAATGACAAGGTCAGAGGTCGAGGGTCAACACATTTGTCATTGGCATAGAAGATTCACAAATTATTACTTGTCCCTCACTGTCTCTCTCATTTATCCTCATCCCTCCCCCTCTAGGTGAGGTACAAGGTGAGACAGGACAAGGTGCTGCCCCCTACCCCTCGCCGTGTCCAAGCCCGCCGCACCAGTACCCGCCGTTCAGGCTATGCCTTCTCCCACGCCCAGGGTTACGGTGACCTGGTGACCTCAGGCAAGTTTCTGAGGAGGACCCCAAAGAGCCGG
Source organism: Oncorhynchus mykiss (assembly GCF_013265735.2). Classification (NCBI taxonomy): domain Eukaryota; kingdom Metazoa; phylum Chordata; class Actinopteri; order Salmoniformes; family Salmonidae; genus Oncorhynchus; species Oncorhynchus mykiss. Next base: position 35,619,564 of record NC_048569.1, read on the forward strand.
CCAGCCCTCTTCTCCCAGACAGACTCCCCATTGGCCCAGACCCAGCCTCAGTTCTACCGCACCATCAGCGAGCGGGAGGAGCCACCACTGAGTCCCTAGGACTAATGACTTAACAAGCACACAGTGTTCAGGTCATTAAGTCTGAAAACACTCACTCAATCCATCCCAAACATCTATCAAATATCAATCAGCCATGTTTCTGTGAAACACTTCAACACTTGAGTCTGATTTCCACTGATGTGAGGATGTGTAACATTCTTTGTCAGGATTTTTTTTTAAATACAAGGACAACCCCAAGCCTGAATTCAGCATTTATTGCCAGGCATAGAATTAAGAATGAAAATACTGTAATTTAATAGGATCTCTATGGTGCCAGGCTTAGATGTATGTGTAAGTACTTGTAACTGTGAAAAAACTATTTGTGAAACAGCAAAAATATCATGCTGGGCATTAGTCAAAGTGATAATTATGTGTTATTATGTTCAAGATTTTACAATGCAGATTTCTAATATGTTTTATTATAGATGTATACATGAAATGTAGTTATTATTGAGTCATAATGGTGTTATTATACCACTTGGTGAGACTAAAATGACCTTGTTGAATCTTAGACCTTTAAATATTGTTCAACTGACATTCTAGTGAACTGTGTACTCAGGGTCTTGCATTGAGTTATTTATGATACATTACATTATTATTTGAGATATCATGGGCGCATTATGTCAATCATAGCCTATATCTGAGTAACTGACATAGTATATGTATTTTTGTAATATTTGTTGGACCTACGTTAAGTTGTCATATTTTTTTTGAATCTGTGAATAATGTAATTTGTTTAATGTATGTATGGTCGTTATTGTATGGCAATGTGAAATGATTCTCAATCACTGAAACACTAATCATAGACACTCTCCAATGTGATTTCAAGTATGTACTTTTTCAGCATTGCAGGCTACAGCCATAATAAATGTTTGATATTTTTGTATTCCTTTTGTTGTTGCGATTGTTGTTCTTAATCATTGATTATTTTCAAATCGACTAGTCTAAATAGCCTACATGTATTTCCATTCGCTATTGTTATTGTTGGAAACGGCTTGAGTGGCAAGTCCTGCGCTGTGCGCATTGGATAGACACGTTGTGACGCAAATATACTGTACGGCTGACCCGTCTGGCCTCTGTTTTCACCAGCACTAGAAGCGCGGCGCCCTGACTGTTGGAAACAAGGAACTGTCCTGCAACGGTTGGAACTATTTAACAATGTACAACAAAATTGTCGATTGAAACCTTCAAACTACCTGGGACATCCACCGTATGTATGTTTAATGTTGTTTTTTTTACGTAATACATCACCATTCGAGGGGCGCATGTTTTATTAATCATTCAATTGCATTATATTGAAGAGTTGGAAGGAAACACATATCGTTATTCTTCTCAATTATATAATATGCATATGCATCCATTGCAACTTTAAGTTGGAAAATTGGGAGAAGATTACAGTGCAAGTTTTTACCTACAGCTGTTAAAATAAAATGTAGGTTAGGAGATGCTTTTCCATTATGCTTTTCCATGATGCTTTCCTGACAAATGTAAATGCATTTCTTAGTTTTTTATTGCTTTAGTGTGTGTTCATTTAGAATGTTATTTAATGTAAACGGATTTAGGACATTGTAGTGCGACTGGCAAATGTTGGTCATGTGTGTGTTGCGGTAGACTACTGGCATGATGCGGTGACACACGTTCTGGGCTCCGCTGTCAGTTTCTCGCTTTCGCACTCGCCCTATTTTACTCGCCTTCCCCATCTTTCATGCAGACCCTATGTCTGAAAACTGTGTGTGTTTTGGAGCGTTTTCAGTGCGAACAGAAATTGTATTTCAATTAGGCTACATCATTTGTAATTTGTATTAGGAAATAGAATTTGAATTTAATATTTTTGAATTTGTAATGCACAAATGTAATTATAGAATTCATCATTTGAACTTGTATTTCATGATTTGAAACTGAATTTAATTAATATTACATTACATTTTAAAATTCAAATTTAATTTAATATTCAAATGTAATGTTTATATATTCAGTTTCAATATGGTAGATATTGAATTAATTGTCTGTGTATAACGTTTACATACTATTATTGAATATGTTAATATATTTCATATATTCAACTTCTCAGATGCATTCAGATTCAGTTTTCTAATTCAGTCATCTAAATTCCGATTCAAAACCAGAGACAACATCATGGTACTTTGGGAGTCAGGAAAAGTAGAGGAGAACAGATAGAATAAAACACTGTGGTAAACAGAAGCTTCTGGTGGTTTCTGAAGCCAATGTGGCATGTTGAATAAATGTTATTCTTTATGAATTTGGCTCTACCGTTTGAACTGTTTCGGCTCTAAACTATTATGACCCCTTTAGTGAAAGCTTAGACTCCCTGAAGCATGGACGTGCCTTCTGTTCCCCTCTATGATGATCACATGCCGCGTACGACACGTTAGAAGGGAGTGTCACAAAAAAACACAATTTGGCCCCCATAAGAATATACTTGAATAGCCCTGTCATAACCCCTCAGGATAGTCTTTCCACCTCCTTTTCAATTTTGCTCTTGTGACTGACTGGGGTCGAAACAGGTCACAAGACTGTGTTAGCCCACTTAGCTAAAGCCTGTAAGTTCAGGTAATTCATATAAAGCTAGCGCTGCTACTCTCTGTTAATCATATATGCGTAGTCACTTTAACCATATCTACATGTACATACTACCACAATCAGCCTGACTAACCAGTGTCTATGTAGCCTCACTACTTTTATAGCCTCGCTACTGTATATACAGTGGGGCAAAAAAGTATTTAGTCAGCCACCAATTGTGCAAGTTCTCCCACTTAAAAAGATGAGAGAGGCCTGTAATTTTCATCATAGGTACACTTCAACTATGACAGACAAAATGAGAAAAAAAATCCAGAAAATCACATTGTAGGATTTTTAATGAATTTATTTGCAAATTATGGTGGAAAATAAGTATTTGGTCAATAACAAAAGTTTATCTCAATACTTTGTTATATACCCTTTGTTGGCAATGACAGAGGTCAAACGTTTTCTGTAGGTCTTCACAAGGTTTTCACACACTGTTGCTCGTATTTTGGCCCATTCCTTCATGCAGATCTCCTCTAGAGCAGTGATGTTTTGGGGCTGTTGCTGGGCAACACAGACTTTCAACTCCCTCCAAAGATTTTCTATGGGGTTGAGATCTGGAGACTGGCTAGGCCACTCCAGGACCTTGAAATGCTTCTTACGAAGCCACTCCTTCGTTGCCCGGGCGGTGTGTTTGGGATCATTGTCATGCTGAAAGACCCAGCCACGTTTCATCTTCAATGTCCTTGCTGATGGAAGGAGGTTTTCACTCAAAATCTCACGATACATGGCCCCATTCATTCTTTCCTTTACACGGATCAGTCGTCCTGGTCCCTTTGCAGAAAAACAGCCCCAAAGCATGATGTTTCCACCCCCATGCTTCACAGTAGGTATGGTGTTCTTTGGATGCAACTCAGCATTCTTTGTCCTCCAAACACGACGAGTTGAGTTTTTACCAAAAGGTTCTATTTTGGTTTCATCTGACCATATGACATTCTCCCAATCTTCTTCTGGATCATACAAATGCTCTCTAGCAAACTTCAGACTGGCCTGGACATGTACTGGCTTAAGCAGGGGGACACGTCTGGCACTGCAGGGTTTGAGTCCCTGGCGGCGTAGTGTGTTACTGATGGTAGGCTTTGTTACTTTGGTCCCAGCTCTCTGCAGGTCATTCACTAGGTCCCCCCATGTGGTTCTGGGATTTTTGCTCACCGTTCTTGTGATCATTTTGACCCCACGGGTGAGATCTTGCGTGGAGCCCCAGATCGAGGGAGATTATCAGTGGTCTTGTATGTCTTCTATTTCCTAATAATTGCTCCCACAGTTGATTTCTTCAAACCAAGCTGCTTACCTATTGCAGATTCAGTCTTCCCAGCCTGGTGCAGGTCTACAATTTTGTTTCTGGTGTCCCTTGACAGCTCTTTGGTCTTGGCCACAGTGGAGTTTGGAGTGTGACTGTTTGAGGTTGTGGACAGGTGTCTTTTATACTGATAACAAGTTCAAACAGGTGCCATTAATACAGGTAACGAGTGGAGGACAGAGGAGCCTCTTAAAGAAGAAGTTACAGATCTGCGAGAGCCAGAAATCTTGCTTGTTTGTAGGTGACCAATTACTTATTTTCCACCATAATTTGCAAATAAACTCATTAAAAATCCTACAATGTGATTTTCTGGATTTTTTTTCTCATTTTGTCTGTCATAGTTGAAGTGTACCTATGATGAAAATTACAGGCCTCTCTCATCTTTTTAAGTGGGAGAACTTGCACAATTGGTGGCTGACTAAATACTTTGTTGCCCCACTGTAGCCTGTCTTTTTATTTCTTTACCTACCTATTGTTCACCTAATACCTTTTTTGCACTATTTGTTAGAGCCTGTAAGTAAGCCTGTTGTATTCGGCCCACTTAACAAATTAACTTTGATTTGATTTAAAGGATGATACACTACTCACTACTCCCCCCCCCCCCCCCCCCCCCCCCCATTCCAGCCCAACACGCTATTGAAAAAGGCATTTTTCAATGGCGCAAGGTGCGACACTTCAGGCTGAAGAGTGAGTTTACAAATCCCCATCTGCTACATTCCCACCCTAAATTCACTCCACAGCGACCCCAGTGGTTAAACTGAGCGCAACTGTAGATCTGAGTCCAGTGGCACCATTGTAAAGGATGCCACGATGCCTTCGAGTACCGCTTCCCTATGATATAGCTCAGATGGAGACTCAAACTCAGGACTTCTGCCTCGTAAACACACGTGACTGCCATCCTGAAGCATTCCAAACCATCGTGCTATTGAAAAAGGCCTCCTTCAATGGCGCAAGGTCACTTCAGGCCGAGTGGTAAGTTTCACGGATCCACATCTGCTACACGAATACATGTTAGACGCGTTAGTTTCAAGTTTCCGACAAGGGTAGTCATAAGGGTAATGTGACTGACTAGGATAAGAATTTGTTAGCCTGTTGAGCTAAAGCCTATGCATTGGTCCTGTGACTTGGATGGGTCTCTTCAAGGAGGAGGTCAAAGGGGGGTGAAGTGTAAGACAGGTGGTTCGGTGACCACGCTCGCATAATGAGTAACTTGTCTGAGACCTGAAAAGTTGCATTGCCTGGCACACAGGAGCTCTGGGTTAGAACCCCATCAGTCAAACTAACACGTCTTTAGGTCTCAGGCAAGGTTGCTCATCACACGCATGGATCACCAAACCATTAAATGGGGTGCACAGATCCTTCTGCTTCTGTTTGCCACAGGAAGGGTTTGTTGTGCAAAAGGCCTGATTTAGAACCCAGTCAGTTATATTGGTGCCGTGATCTCTGAGTTGGTCAAAGGGGGGTGAAATGCAACAGAGGTGGTTCGATAAACCACGCTCTTTTGATGAGTAACCTTGCTGGAGACTTTAAGACTTGTGTTAGCTTCCTGAACTCATCCCTTTGAGCTTTAGCTAAGTGGGCTAACACAGTCTTGTGACATGCAGGAGGCCTGCTTCGACCCCAGTCAGTCACAAGAGCAAGATTAATAGGGAGTGGAAACTGGAATGACTATCCCTAGAAGGGCTATAGAAGGGCTATTCAACTATTCAGCCAAATTGCAGTTTTTGGGACACTCCCTTCTGATGTGTCCTGCGCGGCATGTGGTCATCATGGAGGGGAACAAAAGGCACGTCCATGCTTCAGAGAGTCTGAGCTTTCAGGAAAAGGGTCATAATAGTTTATAGCCAAAACAGTTCCAACAGTAGAGCCAAATTCATAAAGAATAACATTTATTCAACATGCCACATTGGCTTCAGAAACCACCAGAAGCTTCTGTTTACCACAGTGTTTTATTCTATCTGTTCTCCTCTACTTTTCCTGACTCCCAAAGTACCATGATGTTGTCTCTGGTTTTGAATCGGAATTTAGATTACTGAATTAGAAAACTGAATCTGAATGTATCCGATAAATTGAATATATGAAACTTTGATAAACTTGACATAATAGTTTGTAAACTTGATACACTGACAATGAATGCAATATCTACCAATATATAAATATTGAATTTGAATTTTCAATTATATTGAAATTGAATTTTAAAACTGATTGCAAAAAGTTGAAATTATGAATTTTATTATTCCATTTGTGCATTACAAATGAAAAAATATTACATTCAAATTCAATATCCTAATACAAAATTATCTAATTCAAATAAAATGTCTGTTCGCACTGAAATTGCTCCAGAACACACACATACTTTTCCTAACCTTAACTGCAAAACCTAACCTTAACCCTAAACCTAACCATAGCTTCTAACCCTAAAACTAACCCTATCTCCTAACCCTAAACCTAATTCTAACCCTAACACTAATTCTAACCTTAACCCTAAACACCCTAGAGACAGCATTTGACCTTGTGGGGACCAACAAAATGTCCCCAGTTGGTCAAATTCTTTGTTTGTTTACTACTCTTGTGGGGACTTCTGGTGCCCACAAGTATAGTTAAATATGTACACACACACACACAGTTTTCCATCCACTCTGTTTGAGAAATATTCTGTTGAAATGACTGAACATAGACTTTTTTAAAACCCTGTCAGTCACCTTGCTCATTCCACATTACCCCTACCTTACAACAATTGTTTTCACAGAATATAGGCCAAGCTGTTCTAATCGGAGCATCATAATGTCTTCTGTACTCCCCTCCAACTGCTCATTACAGAGAAACAAACTTTATAGAAACAGACAACAACAACTCAAGTTTGTCATCTTGATCTGTCTTCGACTAGACCACAGCCTCTGATTCCAGGGCTAAGAACAGAATAGTGAGTTGTCTGTGTATCTCATGTTACGACAATTTCTTCTCTCATATGAGATGGATTAGTAGATCTGACAGAAATGTTGCTACCGCGATAGTTGGGTTGATCTGGTTTCCTCTAATATTCCTGTATCCAGGCCACAGGGAGTCTTTGCTCCACTAGTTTGTGTCTATTAGTAGCCAGGCAGGCATGGGTGCTGACTGGGATGCAGGGGGCATATCAAATATGCAGTGGCAGTGGTTAGTCATCTACAACAACATCTTGTAAGCCTGCATGGCCCACTTTCCACAGGAAGTTCTCTCCTGGTATTTAATTCAATTGTTTTATTTAAAGGTGAGAGGCTCCAAGGTATTGTCAGTGCACAAACCCCAGTTCTCACTGATATGACGTCTATGTGATCAGAGATCATCTTCAACTGGGTAGTTCCACGAAAGGAGTACCTTTTGTGTCCCTTTGATATTTTAAGTAGAAATTGTGCAACAATATTGCATTTTAAAAGCCTGTTATTAAATGAAATGCCCTTTAATAGGCACTCACTATAGTCATTTTTTTTTATGTAACTTCTTGAGATGGGAAAATTCATTTTTTATTAAGTTGAACATGTGTTCTTGATGACAGAATGTTACAATTAGGTGAAATCAAACCTTTTTTCTTTTTTTTTAAACCAAGTTACACTTCTCAAAAGACACTGAATTGGTGGAACGACCCAACTGTTGTGCCAAATCAGGAACAGTAGTCTTGCTGTTATGTATTTCTCTAGCAAACCGATTGATTGAGACACAGAGTCACATAGGCCTATATCCTGTGATTTAAAATATGAGGGTATTTATGAAAGTGTCTGAAATGGATATTACTATGTTATGGCAGTGGTGGATAGGTTGGAGATATTTGTTGATGTGTTATTTATTAGAGACCTTTCCAGTCTTTCCCTGGTCCCTGGCACCAGATATTGCTGAGATTATTTACAGATTACACCCAGATGAGGCACTGTGAGGGGTGTGAAGGATGCAACACCTCTCACCAGCAACACTCTGTACCCCAGAAAATGCAGCAAACAGACATTTTGAATTTAGAATCTCTTCAGGGTTATTTATAGTGACTTGACTGCAATGTGAAAATAAACTACAAGATGATCGACTATTTGGATGATTTAACAGAATTGGGAAAATGACAGGGGTTTCCTATTCTAAAACAGAGGCATGAACAATCGTCTGGCATCATACAATCATACACACCCACATCAAGCTCCCTTCATGCCAGGAGGAGAGTACAGCCCACCCTCGCCAATTATTATTTTATATACTGTGTCATTGAATTAGAAATTTAGTTTAGTTTCATTCAGTTTTTCGAACCTGATTTGCTAGTTTCAGTTGTATAAAAATATTTATATTTAGTTTTTATATTATTTAGATTTAGTGTTAGGGACAGAAAGCATGCATGGGAGGCTCAGAGGCATTTGTGTTTATTTTATTTGGGTTTTTATTTTTTGGGGGGTGGGGGGATCACTTGCAACTGGAGGGCAGTAATACATAAGGTGATGAGTCAGGTCATAGGTTAAGTTAGGTTTAAATTATAAAGTAAATCTCAATGTGACATACATTTAAAAGGAACAGAACAGAGACTGTTGCAAAGAAATTGGGTTAAAGGAAACTCTCTCTAGCTCTCTTTAACACCAATCCAATGCTTTTCAACTTTAGTAGTGCATGTACAAAGAATCAAGATAAGTACCTAGCCGATTTTTCCCGGAAGCTAGCGATAGCTAGTGATAGTGATGCACAAGCTATTCCTATTTGAAACCTCACCATCCTGGCCGCATTTACCCACCAGCTGTCAGAACTCAGGATAAGATCCAGATGCAGACAGTTCAAATCACAGAAGTTTATTTCCAAAACAGGGGGCAGGCAAACGGCAGGTCGAGGGCAGGTAGAGGTCGATAATCCAGGGCAGAGTCCGTAAGGTACAGAACGGCAGGCAGGGTCAGGGCACACAGAGGTCAGTAATCCAGGGCAGTGTCAAAAGGTACAGAACGGCAGTCAGGGTCAGGGCAGGCAGAATGGTCAAAACCGGAAGAACTAGAAAACAGGGACTAAAGAGAACAGGAGTACGAAAGAACACGCTGGTAGGCTTGACGAGACAAGATAACCTGGCAACAGACAAACAGAAAACACAGGTATAAATGCACATGGGATAATGTGGAAAATGGGCCACACCTGGAGGGGGTGGAGACAAGCACAAGACAGATCAGTGTGTGACACCAGCCAGATTCAGTAGCTTGATAAATCCAAAAGCTTTAAAAAAACATTTGAAATCCCCATTAGATTTTTGCCCAAAGTTTAGAAAAAATACTAAAACTGAACATAATTCATGATGGTTTTTATTTTAGTTAGTTTTGGAGTAAGCAAAAATAATTTCTGTATAGTTTTAGTTTTTGAAACGGGTTTGTTAATTATTTTATTTCAGTTTACTAAATAGTTTTTTCAGGATTCGTTTTCGTTTTCATTTACTGTAATAACCTTGATATATATAAACAGTATGTGATAGTCTGCTGTGTGCATAGGTCTAACTGTTAAAGTTCCAATGCAGCTGTTTTTTTATCTCAATTTCAAATAAGTACCTTACTGTGATTGTTTTCAATTAAAATTGTCATAAATTGTCAAAAATAGCTTCTTAGCAAAGAGCAATTTCTCAAGCAATAATTTTTCTAGGACTGTCTGGGAGTGGTCTGAGTTTGGAAGGGGAAACTGAAAACTAGCTGTTATTGGCAGAGAGATTTAGAACTTTCTTTATTACGGGTCTATTAACACTATAACAGCTAAGGCAGTCATTCGGACTGCTCATAAATGTATTATCTACTGTAAAAAAAAAGAAGAAAAAAAAAAAGATTATTCTGCCATTTTTAAAGTCATGCCCCTTTTTAAAGTCTATATTAACACACTGTTGCTGTTAGAATCATAATATCACAAACATAACTGGAGTTATAACCACTTTTAGGAGGGCATGTCATTTTCTAAATGGTTTTCCCTGTTGCCCCTCCTTCGCCTGACAGTAGGGCCTGTTCCCCTCTTTTTTCCAACAGTTGGAGGTGCTGTGCCCAGTTGATAATCACCCCGATAATTGCCTAGAAACTGAACCTAAACTATACTGAAACTAGTTTCACATATATAACAAGAGATGAAATAAATGAAGTAAAGTATGATGGGGGATAAAGGGGACAAATGGGTGAGTTGATGATCGAAGCGAATTATGCATAATTATGTAATTATTGTGATTGAAGAACAGGGTGGGCCATTCTATTGTATTGATCTATTCTAATGATGTATCATCTTAAAATTGTAGGTAGGGTGAATTCGGAACAAGTGGGATACATTTAGCCTTTTCCGGTTCTGTAACTTCTTTCAACATCTATCCCACATAATAGGTTAGTCCAACACATGATACATTTCTGAAATCCTCAAGACGTTTCCTAATCACACAACAACAAGAACAAAAATGTCCTTTTCACAGGAGGCATGTTTTCAGTTCGCATTTGGTTGACTGGGACAGAATGTTAAATAAACTGGGACATTATTATTAAAGTCCTAATTGTACCCCAATGACAATGCAATTCAATGTTGTGTGATAAGGAAACATTGACGATTTCAGAAATGTATCATGTGTTGGACTAAGATGTTGGATAGATGTCTGAAGAGTTCACGGTAGACCGAAATGCAAAAAAGTGTCCCACTTTTTCTGAATTCATTCAAATAGCAGTACTAATATCAGTTCTACAAGAACAAATAAACAGCATATAGTATTACAAGACCCAGAGCTCTGCCTAACCTAAGTACAGGGGGTCCCTAATGTGAACTGAATCGCTTTCCTCCATTGAAAAAGCCTATAAGACTATCCTGCTTTAGTTGCTCCATGTTGTCCCACTTTAGCTGCTCCATGTTGTCCCACTTTAGCTGCTCCATGTTGTCCTACTTTAGTTGCTCCAAGTTGTCCCACTATAGCTGCTCCATGTTGTCCCACTTTAGCTGCTCCATGTTGTCCCACTTTAGCTGCTCCATGCTGTCCCACTTTAGCTGCTCCATGCTGTCCCACTTTAGCTGCTCCATGTTGTCCTACTTTAGCTGCTCCATGTTGTCCCACTTTAGCTGCTCCATGTTGTCCCACTTTAGCTGCTCCATGTTGTCCCACTTTAGCTGCTCCATGCTGTCCCACTTTAGCTGCTCCATGCTGTCCCACTTTAGCTGCTCCATGCTGTCCCACTTTAGCTGCTCCATGCTGTCCCACTTTAGCTGCTCTATGGTGTCCTACTTTAGCTGCTCCATGTTGTCCCACTTTAGCTGCTCCATGTTGTCCCACTTTAGCTGCTCCATGTTGTTCCACTTTAGCTGCTCCATGTTGTCCCACTTTAGCTGCTCCATGCTGCCCTAATTTAGCTGCTCCATGCTGTCCTACTTTAGCTGCTCCATGCTGTCACACTTTAGCTGCTCCATGCTGTCCTACTTTAGCTGCTCCATGCTGTCCTACTTTAGCTGCTCCATGCTGTCCTACTTTAGCTGCTCCATGCTGTCCTACTTTAGCTGCTCCATGCTGTCCTACTTTAGCTGCTCCATACTGTCCTACTTTAGCTGCTCCATGCTGTCTACTTTAGCTGCTCCATGCTGTCACACTTTAGCTAGCTATGGTTGGTAAAGCGTGACAACAACAAAAAATGACAATTACAAAATTGAAACAATATTGGCAACTTTTTTTCATTTTTTTTTTGATGGACCCATACGCTGAGTGTGAATTACCCAATGACATTCGGGGAGGTCTCTCTATTGAGTGCGTGACTAAAATAATTAAGGGCCTAATCATATAGACATTATTTAAACTGTCAAATTGTATTACCTTTTAATGTGGCATGAACACAACCAATAAGGATATTTTAATTTGATTGTCAAACAAATATCTTCAAATAACTTGTGCATGTTCGTCCACTCCAAAATAGTTCAAGCATCCAAACTTCATGTATACTCACGCCATTTGATAAATTGAAATATACATCGTTACAAAACACCTGAAAGTATGCCTAATAACTTTTAGTGACTGACATTGATTAGGCCTACATTAATTGAAACATCTTGCTGACAAAATTACATTTTTTGTAGCCTGAAAAGTTGGGACACCTGAAATGGGGTGAAACTGTCCCGGGAAAACGGGATGGTCATCCTAACACGGACTAGGCTACAATGTGTATTAACATAAACTTCAAATAGGCCTACCAGTAGGTAGCCAGTGTTTAGTGGTAAAAAAGAATGTGGGTAAACTCTAATTTCCGGTCGTGGTGAAAAAAGTAATGCCTACTTTCCCCCAAAAATCTGAAAAAGGTGGGTAAAACGGTGTTTACTTGCGTTTACCCTCCACTAGGCTTACACCACTGTTGGTAGCCTACCCTCTCAGGCAAGGCAATTTTTAACAAATTAACACATGCAGAATAGTAAACATTCAGTATAAAACATGAGTTGAATCCAAACATATTTTACACCCTAGTTCAAGAGTTGTCCATAATTCATGATTTAAAGTTGAGCTGACAGACGTTTTGCACTGTTTTGCTATGGCTTTAGTCATCAATCTAACAAGAGGGTAATATTTTGTTAATCTAGTAGTGTCTCCTCCCTAGAAAGCTATGACCTTTGGCTTTCACCAGGAATTGTTCATTTATGTCTGAGAAAGAAAAAAAACTTTTCAACAAATATGATCCAGTACACACAAAAGTACAATAAAATCTATACCAAGATGATATGATAAAATACAATTGTAAATGAATAAGCCTTTTCATACTTTATAATATGTCCATACAGTATATTGCTATAATCCGTTTTGGGAATATCTACCCCAAATATTTCACCTTTATTACTTTACCAAACATATTATGACATTAGTGAGTCAAAATCTGTTACATTTGTGAACGTCTAAATCAACATTTGGTCCATTTAAACAGCGTGCGTATAAACGAGAGGGAATCCTTAGTATATGCAATGTGTCTGTGTCCGACGTAAAACACATTTTTGACTTCCACACAAAATTACTTCTTTACTTATTTTAGGTTTAAGGAAAAGTGTAGGTCGGATTATTTATCGTAGAGCTATGAGAGTTATGTATTTAGATCCGCCTTCTTGGGACAAATTCAAAGATTGCTTTGAAGTAACATTACGGTGAAGTGATATAAATGGATGTTATGATGCAGCCGACCACCAGAGGGAGGCAAATACAAGTTTAATCGACAGAGGACATTTACATGGTCCCAGGAAGGTCTGGATGGCTGTCTTCTGACTTATATGTAAACATATACATATTTATTTCAGTAATTCTAGTACGATTTTGGGGACTGTCAGTTTTAATGCATGGAGTATTCACAGATCGTGTGACATAAAACACTACCTTTCTTTCTTTACATTAATGACATTTATGGCAGTGTTATTTGTCATTATTAACAATAGCGTTAGCCGTGTTTAACAATAGCGTTAGACGTGATGCTAATTGTTGCATTCCTCCCATAGAGTTCCAGACACATGTAGAATCTATGCCAAGGCACATTGAAGCTGTTTTTGCCGCTTGTGGTGGCCCAAAGCCTTATTAAGACACTTTATGTTGGTGTTTCCTTTATTTTGTCAGTTACTTGTATATAAAACACAGGAAAATCACGTTTCCGACTGCACCGGGCCTTTAAGAGGTGTACATGAATGGCTGTGTTGTGTAACACGGTCTTTCTATCAGACTATCAAGTTTCAAGTTTTATACAGTATGTTTGTCCATGTAACGTCCTCTGTGATGTGGACACTGAGAAACTTAAAACTGCTGATTCTCTCTACTGCAGTCCCGTTGATGTGGATCGGGGCGTGTTCCATCCTCTGCTTCCTTAAGTCAACAATCAACTCCTTTGTTTTGCTGAGGTTGAGGGATAGGTTGTTGTCCTGGCACCGGAATGCCAGTTAACTTACCTCCTCTCTATAGGCTGTCTCGTCTTTGTTGGTTATCTGCAGTATTGCTGCCCCAGTTGCAGGGCAGAGTCAGACAAACTATGAGTAGCCAGTGGCGATTTTAGAATGTAAATCTTGTTTGGGCAAACTAACAAAAAAAATTTGGGGATGCATGCCAGCAAAGCCACTACACAACACAACACTAAACAATACATGAATTGCAATATAACAGTGACAAGCAGTGCCCACAAACTGTTAGGGCCTACATAAAGCTGTCCCAACAGCAGAGCCCCAACAGCAGTCCAAAAACCTTGCCACTACTACACCTGGCTATCAGCAGAGCCTTGTCTAACAGCAAAACAGTTAATTCATTTACTGCCTTTAACACACACTGATAGTGCCTTGCAAAAGTATTCGGCCCCCTTGAACTTTGCGACCTTTTGCCACATTTCAGGCTTCAAACATAAAGATATAAAACTGTATTTTTTTGTGAAGAATCAACAACAAGTGGGACACAATCATGAAGTGGAACGACATTTATTGGATATTTCAAACTTTTTTAACAAATCAAAAACTGAAAAATTGGGCGTGCAAAATTATTCAGCCCCCTTAAGTTAATACTTTGTAGCGCCACCTTTTGCTGCGATTACAGCTGTAAGTCGCTTGAATATGTCTCTATCAGTTTTGCACATCGAGAGACTGAATTTTTTTCCCATTCCTCCTTGCAAAACAGCTCGAGCTCAGTGAGGTTGGATGGAGAGCATTTGTGAACAGCAGTTTTCAGTTCTTTCCACAGATTCTCGATTGGATTCAGGTCTGGACTTTGACTTGGCCATTCTAACACCTGGATATGTTTATTTTTGAACCATTCCATTGTAGATTTTGCTTTATGTTTTGGATCATTGTCTTGTTGGAAGACAAATCTCCATCCCAGTCTCAGGTCTTTTGCAGACTCCATCAGGTTTTCTTCCAGAATGGTCCTGTATTTGGCTCCATCCATCTTCCCATCAATTTTAACCATCTTCCCTGTCCCTGCTGAAGAAAAGCAGGCCCAAACCATGATGCTGCCACCACCATGTTTGACAGTGGGGATGGTGTGTTCAGCTGTGTTGCTTTTACGCCAAACACAACGTTTTGCATTGTTGCCAAAAAGTTCAATTTTGGTTTCATCTGACCAGAGCACCTTCTTCCACATGTTTGGTGTGTCTCCCAGGTGGCTTGTGGCAAACTTTAAACAACACTTTTTATGGATATCTTTAAGAAATGGCTTTCTTCTTGCCACTCTTCCATAAAGGCCAGATTTGTGCAATATACGACTGATTGTTGTCCTATGGACAGAGTCTCCCACCTCAGCTGTAGATCTCTGCAGTTCATCCAGAGTGATCATGGGCCCCTTGGCTGCATCTCTGATCAGTCTTCTCCTTGTATGAGCTGAAAGTTTAGAGGGACGGCCAGGTCTTGGTAGATTTGCAGTGGTCTGATACTCCTTCCATTTCAATATTATCGCTTGCAAAGTGCTCCTTGGGATGTTTAAAGCTTGGGAAATATTTTTGTATCCAAATCCGGCTTTAAATGTCTTCACAACAGTATCTCGGACCTGCCTGGTGTGTTCCTTGTTCTTCATGATGCTCTCTGCTCTTTTAACGGACCTCTGAGACTATCACAGTGCAGGTGCATTTATACGGAGACTTGATTACACACAGGTGGATTGTATTTATCATCATTAGTCATTTAGGTCAACATTGGATCATTCAGAGATCCTCACTGAACTTCTGGAGAGAGTTTGCTGCACTGAAAGTAAAGGGGCTGAATAATTTTGCACGCCCAATTTTTCAGTTTTTGATTTGTTAAAAAAGTTTGAAAATCCAATAAATGTCGTTCCACTTCATGATTGTGTCCCACTTGTTGTTGATTCTTCACAAAAAAAATACAGTTTTATATCTTTATGTTTGAAGCCTGAAATGTGGCAAAAGGTCGCAAAGTTCAAGGGGGCCGAATACTTTCGCAAGGCACTGTATGTCTGAGTTGCTTAAACAAATGTGATTTCTACTGACAATTGTGATGTACAAACTATGGCATAAGGGGACGATAAGCAGACAAGAGGCAATTCGTAATTTCGATTAAGACATTAATGAACGTAGTTAATATAAATATTTGTTCAGCACTTTTGAAATGTACAGCGACAGAATTCAGAACATGGGCCGTTCTTACATTATTCTCCCTGTACACCAAGTCAGAACCGCAAGATAAATAAAGGGGGCATATACGCAGACAATGAAAGCTCTTACAATATTCAATGATTACATTTCTCTAAACCGGTTATAGGCTACATGTGCACCACCAAGTCAGAACATTAGGCGAAATTAAAAGGGGAAAATATACCAAATTATTAGGATGAGACACATGGGCTACTAACAGCTTACTACACAACATACACTTAGTATTACTTTCTTAGCTACAGTATACATATCACCCTGGCATTTTACATAATTTATGCAGCAGCATTATTTTGGGCAAATTTTGTCATCAAAGTCTGGCATTCTCTGGATTTATGGTGTTTTCAAGACAACAGGGAACTCAGAAAAAAAACAAGGTAGAATCATGATGACGTCAGTGATCTTCAGGTTGTAGCTCTAGAAAGAGGCCAGAGATCCCGATTTGGATGACTGTTCAAAATGTATTTTCCCAGTCGGAGCTTGTTTTTTTCCTGAGTTCCCAGTTGCCTTGAAATCACTGAAGAAAGATTTCCCAGTTCTGAGTTAACAGTTGTTTTGAGCGCGGCAGAAATCATGCTGGATTGACTGCATGGCTTATGTTGAATGTTTATCATTTTAAGCTTGGAAAAGAGACCCTTAAACCAAGAATTGTGACCACACACCCACTCCACTGAATAGCAGGCTAGTGATTGCTTTGCAATGCTTGCATTTAGCCACTGATTTCTTCCAAACCACTCATTGTTGAAATGACAATTTCCAACTTGTGTAATGTTTATGTCCAATGGCCAATGAGCACCGGCACATTTTATCTATAATTTCTCTTCATTATTTCTCTTCATATGACCAGGATTCACCAGTAGATTGTCGACTTGATTCATGATGATGACTGCTAGCTAAGATTTTGAAAGTAAGATGTTGACATGATCTGTCCAATCAAAGCTACTGTAGATATAACATGATTTTACGTCATTTTAACTGTGGCCAATGACTTTGAGCCTTCTTGGATAGGCACTTCAGAATCAGCTTGATACACTCTGTCGAAGACGCTTAGACCTTCTTTTTTTATATTTTCAGTGGTATCGTTCACAAATACACGGCCATAAAGAAAATGAGAATAAAAAACAGGTTCAGCCCCTGGTTCGACTGTTATCTGTCAGAGTTACTCCACCTCAAGAATTCAATTTGGCAAATCGCTCAGCCCACGCATACTCAGGCTGATTGGCTCTCGTTAAGGCAAATTAGAAATAAGTGCATTCAGGCTATCCGGAAGGCCAAAGTTAGTTACTTTAAGGAGCAGTTCTCTCTCTGTGGGTCTAACCCCAAGACGTTCTGGAAAACGGTTAAAGACCTGGAGAATAAACCCTCCTCCTCACAGCTGCCCATGTCCCTTAATATTGATGATGTAGTTGTTACTGACAAGAAGCACATGGCTGAGCTTTTTAATCACCACTTCATTAAGTCATTATTCCTATTTGACTCTGCCATGCCTCCTTGCCTGTCCAACATTTCCTCATCTCCCGCTCCTTCTAATGTGATGATCCCCAATGCTCCTCCCTCTTTTTCCCCTGCCCCATTACAAAGTTTCTCCCTGCAAGCGGTCACTGAGTCCGAAGTGTTAAAGCAGCTCCTTAAACGCGACCCTTCTTTAAGTTGCTGCCCCTATCATCGCCAAGCCTATCTCTGACCTTTTAATTAAAACCTCTTGAAACTAGGGGGCACTATTTTAATTTTTTGGAAAAATAACGTTCCCAAAGTAAATGGGCGATTTCTCAGGACCAGATGCTAGAATATACTTATAATTGACAGCTTAGGATAGAAAACACTCTAAAGATTCCAAAACTGTCAAAATATTGTCTGTGAGTATAACAGAACTGATATTGCAGGCGAAAGCCTGAGAAAAATCTTATTTTGAAACCCCTGTGTTTCTATGCATCCCTATTGCCCATTGAAAGGGATATCAACCAGATTCCCTTTTCTATGACTTCCCTAATGTGTCTACAGCCACTAGACATAGTTTCAGGCTTTTATTTTGAAAAATGAGCGTGAACGACAACATTGCGTCAGTGGTCAGGTGGTGGCTCTCAGAGTGATTTGTGCATAATAGACAAAGGCGGCCATTGTTCCTCTCGCTCCTACTGAAAAGCCAATTGTCCCGGTTGATATATTATCAAATAGATATTTGAAAAACACCTTGAGGATTGATTATAAAAAAAACGTTTGCCATGTTTCTATCGATATTATGGATCTAATTTTGAGTTTTTTTTCGGCGTTGTTGTGACCGCAATTTCCGGTGAATTTCTCAACAAAACGTGGACAAGAAACTGAGGTATTTCGGCTATAAAAATAATCTTTATGGAACAAAAGGAACATTTGCTGTCTAACTGGGAGCCTCGTGAGTGAAAACATCCGAAGCTCATCAAAGGTAAACGATTTCATTTGATTGCTTTTCTGATTTTCGTGACCAAGCTTCCTGCTGCTAGCTGGACATAATACTATGCTAGGCTATCGATAAACTTACACAAACACTTGCTTTGGCTGTAAAGCATCATCTGAGATGACAGGGTGATTAACAAAAGGCTAAGCTGTGTTTCACTATATTTCACTTGTGATTTCATGAATCGGAATATTTTCTAGTAATATTTTTTGACCGTTGCACTATGCTAATTAGTGTAGTTGATGACAATTCTCCCGGATCCGGGATGGGTAGTTCTAAGAGGTGTCTCTCCTCTCTGGGGAGGCAGCCACGGTGCATCCTTTATTTAAAGGGGAGATAAAGTTGATCCTAACTGTTATATACTGAAGAATGCCCCTCTCCCCACAGGTGTGATTACTACCTCTGAGGGTTTAGAGCTTGAGGTAGTCACCTCATACAAGTACTTGGGAGTATGGCTTGACGGTACACTGTCCTTCTCACAGCACATATCAAAGCTGCAGCCTAAGGTTAAATCTAGACTTGGTTTCCTCTATTATAATCGCGCATCTTTCACCCCAGCTGTCAAATTAACCCTGATTCAGATGACCATCCTACCCATGCTAGATTAGGGAGATGTAATTTATAGATCGGCAGGTAAGGGTGCTCTCGAGCGGCTAGATGTTCTTTATCATTCGGCCATCAGATTTGCCACCAATGCTCCTTATAGGACACATCACTGCATTCTATACTCTGTAAACTGGTCATCTCTGTGTACACGTTGCAAAGACCCACTGGTTGATGCTTATTTATAAAACCCTCTTAGGCCTCACTCCCCCTATATGAGATACCTACTGTAGCCCCCATCCCCCACATACAACACCCGTTCTGCCAGTCATATTCTGTTAAAGGTCCCCAAAGCACACACATCCCTGGGTTGCTCCTCTTTTCAGTTTGCTGCAGCTAGTGACTGGAACGAGCTGCGAAAAAAACACTCATACTGGACCGTTTTATCTCTTCATTCAAAGACTCAATCATGGACACTCTTACTGACAGTTGTGGGTGCTTCACGTGATGTGTTGTTGTCTCTATCTTCTTGCCCTTTGTGCTGTTGTCTGTGCCCAATACTGTTTGTACTATGTTTTGTGCTGCTACCAAGTTGTGGTCATGTTGTGTTGCTACCATGCTGTGTTTTCATGTGTTGCTGCCATGCTATGTTGTTGTATTAGGTTTCTCTTTATGTAGTGTTATGGTGTGTCTCTTGTCGTGATATGTTTTGTCCTATATTTTATATTTAATCCCAGCCCCCGTCCCAGCCCCCGCCTTTTGCCTTCTGGTAGGCCATCATTGTGAATAATAATTTGTTCTTAACTGATTTGCCTAGTTAAATAAATACAATTCTAATGTACCTCTATGGCAGCACCAAAGGGGCTTGCATTTTCGAGCGACAGAGTGACAGAACACTGAGCCACTCACGGCGCAACTAGAGAACATTACCAACCCCTACGCTCCGTATTTTCCGCTGGCTGCCCCACCACCACCACCACCACCACAGAGAGCACGGATCTAGGCTGAAACACCTGTATTTTGGACCTGCTTTACTCAAGAAAGCAAAAAAGAGACCATGTTTGTATGGAGGCTTTATTAACTCAATATAATATTTTTTGTATTTTTTTTTTTTACATTGTTTTCAAACTGATGTGTGACACATATTAATGGCAAAATAACATGAAAAACAGGCAACCTCCCCCCAAAATAATTGGCCTAAATGTGGGGCCCCGCCCCATCTGGCCTGAATGACGGGTCACCACTATGAGTAGCTATGGGTGACTTTTGCTAGGTGGGAAGGAAGGGAGCACGCCACGGCTGACTGAGTGAATCATGCAGCTCTGGCGCTGGCCATGCTGATGGCTTGGGGCAGAGGAGGCATTAGTATTCTGAGTCTGACTATAGACTCCAGAATTAGCATGAGGCTTCATAGTAGCATTGGGCTGCTTATCTGTTCTAGTATCATCATAACCCATTTAATGCTCTCCTTTCCTCCTGTTTCAGATGTTTCCTTCAGAGCATGGAGACTCTTTCAGTAATAACATCAACTGCTGAGCTGAGATAATGAACAGGACATCCAGCCTATCAGGGGACACCCTGATCGCGTGTCACTTCCCCCTGGTGCAGCTCCCCCCCTGGCAGCTTCCTGTGCAGGCTGCTCTGTGCAGCAGCTCTTCCAAGCGGCCTGGTCGACTGTGCTCCAGCTCCGTGGGTCTGACCCGCGCTGCCTCCCTCCCCGAGCAAGGCAACCTCCACAGAGAGCCCTTCCACAACCGCCTTAGACATATCTCCTCCAGCTACTGGAGCCTCAACGAGGACTGGGGCGAGGGGGACGGGGAGGGGGGCAGTGACAGCAGTGGGAAGTGTGACTCTGGATCATCATCAGAGGAGGCGTCACAGATGACAATCTCTCAAAGACATAAACAACACCCTGTAGTTAGAGGTACTTTACGGCTACACAACTCCTTTCTCCCTAATGAAGGGGTGGATGAAGATGAGGAGGAAGAAGATAGTGATGGAGATAACCTGCACAGATACCATGAGGACTCCTCTTTTGTGCTGCAGTTGCATGGAAACTCTAACTGGGCCCTGAGTAATGCTGGGAGGCAGACCTCCAAACCTTCTAGCCAATCAGCCAGTCAGAACCATGACAACAGGTGTAAAACTGTGTTGAAGGACTGTGGGGAGCAGGAGAGACTGGAGGATGTTGAAGATAATATGCTAAAATGTGGTGATGAGAGCTACTGCTTCAGCTATGGCCAAACAAAATGTTTCCCTGAGTCTTTCTCTGATGGTCTTCTAGAGTACGTCACAGACTCCTCCTGCAACAGCTCAGATGGGGTTCTCGTCAACTTTAGTGCGATCTACAACAAGAGCAACAACCCTGCCACCCCAAACGACCTCAGCATTCCTGCAATGCAGTCATCCCAGCCAGCAGAAGGCACTATCGTCCTAAACCTGCAACCTTTCCCCCAGGAGCCCCAGGGTCCTCAAGCTGCTGGCCCCAGTCAGGAGGGCAGAACAACCTCCTTTCCTCTTGACGGGGGGCCTTCTGTCCCCTGCTGGTCACCACAGGCGCTGGACTCCAACTGTAATGTCTACCTTCCCGACGCCCACGGCCTCCTGTCCTCTCTGGAGGTCTCTGACCTCACTTCCTGTCTCCAGAGCCAGGCCAGGCTGCTGCCCACAGGGACCACCCAGAAGTACTACAAGCTGGTGACCTGTGACTTGTCATCCCAATCAGCCTCGCCCAGCCCAGCCTGGTCCAGCACCACCAGCGTCACCTCAGAGGGCCACTACTTCCTCTTCAGTAAGGCCCGGGGAGAGCAGAGCCAGGAGGAGAAACAGGTTGGCATACCACAATGACTTACAGTATGTTTAAAAAAATGCACAACTTTTGAATTTCTTCTTCAGGTTTTGACTAATTTGTAAGATGTATGATGAGCAGAATGACTTTCATAGCAGTTGACTTTCCTGTCAACTAATCAAAGTTGTATCTGTTTCTCCATGGCCAGCAGGAAGAAGGCTTAGACAAAGAAGGGAGGAGAGCTACCCCATTGCACCATCCTCGCTGTTTGAGCTGGGACTCCCAGCATGTCACCTCCTTTGCTGAGATTGCCTACTGTAAGAGACATACAGACAGCTGCCAGAGCTCCAGCCACTCCCACACCTCCCAGGATCTGTGTCCCATTCAAGAGGCAGTTTCCCTGGGCCAGAGTAGCAGCCACTCCCCCCTACTCCTGAGTCCCAACCAAGGCAGTATCACTGTGTCCAACCACCCTTCTGTGTCACCGAACCATGAGACGGAGGAGGAGGGTAAGAAAAATAGCCAGTTGGTACATGAGTAATTACGATTCAGCTGATCTACCCTTGTTTTTTCCTTATCTTTAAAACTTTTAATCCCCTCTCCCTCTCTCCCTGTCAGGGGCATGTTCATGGGCCACTCCTGTGGTTCGCTACAGTAAGGCTCAGAGGCCCACCTCCCTGCCCATCCAGCCCTTCATCCTGCTTCCCCCAGCGGGTAAACCTCAGAGCCAGCCCCTGGGCTCCCTGCTGGACCAGTACATCAGCCACAAGAACACCAAGCCCAGCTTCAGCTCCCAGCCAGGGTCCAAGTGCATAGGCAAAGGCAACAGACTCCTGACCCACCTGCATCCCTCACCGCTAGGCAGCTATGGAGCCATCCTCCTGGAAGGCCCCTCCAGCTCTGATACCTGCTCCACCTGCACCCCCAGTCCAGAACGCTTCCAGTCCAGACTCAACTGGACACACTCCAGTCCATACAGGCCCCACACTAACCTTGGTCTCACTTCGGCCAGTCCAAAACAAGCACAAACAAGCACCAAACTAACCCAGGCTTATTCATGCCAGGACCAGCTCTATGAAGACCTAGACCAAATCTACCCCAGCCCAGCTCAGGCCCACAGTAGCCCAAACCAGTCTCATTGTAAAGATTCAATCAAACGGAGCCAAGGCATGGCTCAGATCTGCCAAGATCTCATTCGCCTGTCCCCAGAGCAGAAGAGCCTCAACCCAGTCCTCCTGACCCACAGCCCTCACTGCCCCATCTCCCATGTAGCAACCATGTCACCCTCTGACAGTCACATCCATCATCCAGACTTGCTGGTGTCCTTCTCCCCAGACCCACCCTTACTTCCCCATAAGACAATCCCACTATCCTCAGTCCCTATGACTGGGTCTGCAGCCTCTCATCGTAGCCTGACTGCTGCTCTCTCGTCAGTGGCCCCTCTGTCCTCTCTGAGCGCCCTTCTGCAGCCCCTGGTGTCTGCAGGGCCCAGTGTAAAGCAGCATCAACAACAGCACTGTGACTCCTTCAGCCTGAGTGACAGTAGGCCACCTGTGGAGTTCTGCCTGTCACCTGAAGCCTCCTACGAGTCTCTGTCCATCAGCCACCTGCAGAGGAGAGGTGAGGAAGAGGGAGGGGCCTGATCTGTGTATAGGTGATAGAGCATGGATCAACCTGGTCTCAGACTATTTCATATTATTTTCAAGTCAAATCAAATTGTATTTGTCAAATGCGCCAAATACAACAGTGAAATGCTTACTTACCAACAATGCTGTTTTAAGAAAAATATTTACTAAATAAAATAAAAAAATAAAAGAACAACAACAAAATAACAATAACGAGGCTATATACAGGGAGTACCGGTACCGAGTCAATGTGCGGGGGTACAGATTAGTCGGGGTAATAATAGGTACAGAGATAGATAATAAACAGCCTTCTTCCTGGTATAGAGGTCCTGGATGGCAGGAAGCTTGACACCAGTGATGTACTGGGCCGTACACACTACCCTCTGTAGCTCCTTGTGGTCGTAGGCCGAGCAGTTGCCATACCAGGCAGTGAAACAAGCAGTCAGGATGCTCTAGATGGTGCAGCTGTAGAACTTTTTTGTTTTTGTTTGTGTTGTTGAATTTTACCCCTTTTTCTCCCCAATTTCGTGGTATGTTGTTTTAGTAGCTACTATCTTGTCTCATCGCTACAACTCCCGTACGGGCTCAGGAGAGACGAAGGTTGAAAGTCATGCATCCTCCGATACACAATCCAACCAAGCAGCACTGCTTCTTAACACAGCGCACATCCAACCCGCACCAATGTGTCGGAGGAAACACTGTGCTCCGGCCTGCCACAGGAGTCGCTGGTGCGTCAAGGATATCCCTACCGGCCAAGCCCTCCCTAACCCGGACAACGCTGGGTCAATTGTGCGTCGCTCCACCGACCTCCCGGTCTCGGCCTGTTACGACAGAGCCTGGGTGCGAACCCAGAATCTCTGGTGGCACAGCTTGCGCTGCAGTACAGCGCCCTTAACCACTGCGCCACCCGGGAGGCCCTCTGTAGAACTTTTGAGGATCTGAGGACCCATGCCAAACGACTGTCTTGGTGTGTTTGGACCATGCTAGTTTGTTGGTAATGTGGACACTAAGGAACTTGAAGCTCTCAACCTGCTCCACTACAGCCCCATCGATGAGAAGTCCACAATCATCTCCTTTGTCTTGATCACGTTGAGGGAGAGGTTGTTGTCCTGGCACCACACTTCCAGGTATCTGACCTCCTCCCTATAGGCTGTCTCATCGCTGTCGGTGATCAGGCATACCACCGTTGTGTCGTCTGCAAACTTAATGATGGTGTTGGAGTCATGCTTGGCACGCAGTCATGGGTGAACAGGGAGTACAGGAGGGTACTAAGCACGCACCCCTGAGGGGCCCCCGTGTTGAGGATCAGCGTGGCAGATGTGTTGTTGCCTACCCTTACCACCTGGGGACGGCCCATCAGGAAGTCTAGGATACAGTTGCAGAGGTAGATGTTTAGTCCCAGGATCCTTAACTTAGTGATGAGCTTTGAGGGCATTATGGTGTTGAACACAGAGCTGTAGTCAATGAACAGCATTCTCACACAGGTGTTCCTTTTGCCCAGGTGACAACGGGCAGTGTGTAGTGCAATAGAGATTGCATCATCTATGGATCTGTTGGGGCGGTATGCACATGGGAGTGGGTCTAGGGTTTCTGGGATGATGGTGTTGATGAGAGCCACTTCATGGCTAGAGACGTGAGTGCTACGGGTTGGTAGTCATTTAGGCAGGTTACCTTGGTGTTCATGGGCACAGGGACTATGGTGGTCTGCTTGAAACATGTTGGTATTACAGACTCGGCCAGGGACAGGTTGAAAATGTCAGTGAAGACACTTGCCAGTTGGTCAGCGCATGCTCGGAGTACACGTGTTAGTAATCCATCTGGCCCTGAAGCCTTGTGAATGTTGACCTGTTTAAAGGTCTTGCTTACATCGGCTACGGTGAGCCTGATCACACAGTCGTCCAGAACAGCTGGTGCTCTTATGCATGCTTCAGTGTTGCTTGCCTCGAAGCACGCATCGAAGTTGTTTAGTTTGTCTGGTAGGCGTGTGTCACTGGGCAGCTCGCGGCCGGGCTTCCCTTTATAGTCGGTAATAGTTTGCAAGGCCTGCCACATCCGACGTGCGTCGGAGCCAATATAGTAGGATTTAATATTAGTCCGATATTTACACTTTGCCTGTTTGATGGTTCTTATGAGGGCATAGCGGGATTTATTATAAGCGTCCGGGTTAGAGGCTCTAGCCTTTAGCTCAGTGAGGATGTTGCCTGTAATCCATGGCTTCTGGTTAGGGGATGTACATATGTTCACTGTGAGGACAATGTAATCGGTGCACTTATTGATGAAGCCATTGACTGATGTGGTATACTCCTCAATGCCAATGGATGAGTCCTGGAACACATTCCAGTCTGTGCTATTAAAAGAGCCCTGTAGCTTAGCATCTGTGTCATCTGTCCACGTCCGTATTAAGTGAGTCACTGGTACTTCCTGCTTTTGTTTGTAAACAGGAATCAGGAGGATAGAAATATGGTCAGATTTGCCAAATGGAGGGCAAGGGAGAACTTCGTATGTGTCTCTCTAGAGTTTGTTTTCCTCTTGTTGCACATGTAACATGCTGGTAGAAATTAGGTACAACGGATTTAAGTTTCACTGCATTAAAGTCCCCGGCCACTAGGAGCGCTGCCTCTGGATGAGCATTTTCTTGTTTGCCTAAGGCTTTATACAGCTCATTGTGGTCTTAGTGTCATCATCGATTTGTGGTGGTAAATAGACAGCTATGAAAAATATAGATGAAAACTCTCTTGGCAGATAGTGTGGTCTATAGCTTATCATGAGATACTCTTTTTTTTGCCAAAAAGGCAAAGGGTGGCCACTTTGAAGAATCTCAAATATAAAATATATTTTCATTTGTTTAACACTTTTGTTGGTTACTACATGATTCCATATGTGTTATTTCAGTTTTGATGCCTTCATTATTATTCTACAATATAGAAAATAGTAAATATAAAGAAAAACCCTTGAATGAGTAGGTGTGTCCAAACATTTGACTGGTACTGTATATGTAAAACAAAAATTATGAAAATGTTTATTTGGCCTTACTATTAGCCCATACAAACGCATTGAATAACATATTCACTACATGGAACAACAGATAGTCCAAAAAACAAATCTAAAGGAAGTCTCTATCCTATATCTCAGAGATATAAGAAAGATCAGGAAACAAATATTATTATTTTTTAACCAGTGGTGTAAAGTACTACTTAAATATTTTTGGGGGTATGTGTACTTTACTATTTATATTTTTGACAACTTTTATTTTTACTTCACTACATTCCTAAAGAAAATAATGTATTTTTTACTCCATACATTTTACCTGACACCCAAAAGTACTCATTACATTTTGAATGCTTAGCAGGACAGGAAAATTGTGCAATTCACACACTCATCAAGACAACACATGGTAATCCCTTCTGCCTATGGTCTGGCGGACTCACTCAACACAAATGCATCTTTTGTCAATTATGTCTGAGTGTTGAAGTGTGCACCTGGCTATTTGTACCTTTTAAAAACAAGAAAATGGTGCAGTCTGCTTTGCGGAATTTGAAATGATTTATACTTCTACTTTTACTTTTGATACTTAAGTATTTAGCAATTACATGTACTTTTGATACTTAAGTATATTTGGAACCGAATACTTTTATACATTTACTCAAGTAGTATTTTACTGGGTAACGTTTACTTTTACTTGAGTAACTTTCTATCTTTCTATAAGGTATCTTTACTTTTACTACAAAATGACATTTTAATACTTTATCCACCACTGTTTTGAACCCTGTTACTAAACAGTCTCCATATATACAGTACTTCTCAACTTTACACAAAGCGCTCATAGTTAGTGTGTAGCCAAAACTGTACGGACGCTACAGACAGAAATTGGCGGGTCGGCTGTACCGACTTCAGACAAGTCCCAAGAAACTTGTGGGGGTCGTAGAATAAAACAGAGTTAAGTTAATGGGGTTATGTGTGTTTTGAGCTGAGAGCATATCATGTGGATTGTGTGATGTGATGTTGACTGTGTGTGATGTCAATGTATAAATCAGAGGATGTGTGTGGTGGGTAGACAGTGTCAGTAATCTAGTGTTATGTCAAGATGGAGAGTAATTAGATTATTACTGAACAGTCATTATGGGAAACTGGAATCCTACACTGTCTGTTACTCTGTGCTGCTGCTGGGTTCTAAAGAGAACAGCAGCAGAGCTTTCTGCAGCAGTGCCTTCAATACCCTGAAGGGGGTTTCTTTAAAACATGACCTATTTTTCTCTCCCTGCATTGGATTGGCTGAGACACTTAGTGTGTGTGTGTGTGTATGTGAGTGTGCAAGCTCCAGTTTATGTTTGTTGCAGTGGGTGCAGTGTTGTTGATACGCTGGATATATGATTCACAGATGTATGTTATTTTAGTGTCACAATACAGACACACATGATTATAACCAAACAATGTAAATGTCAATCCCATGCTTGTATGCACATTGTCTTGTGAAAGCAAAGCGTGAACAGCGATGTACTGTCTGTTTGGCAGGGGAGAGCATTGTAGGTAGATTCAATATGCATTAAGAATGTAACCTGACATTTTAGAGAGAGCCAGAGCAAGATGGAAGGGAGATGAATCATGGATGTTCCCATGTGGTTCTGTATATACACCCTTTTTATTCAGTGTCTGATGTTTCTGGTTAATGAATCAAATCTGCTTCATGTCAGTCCCTCAGGCATTTTGATAACCCCCCTGCATGGCACAGAATATTAAATGAGCTAACTCCTGATTGCTTCTTTCCATGTTTCTCCAGGTCTGCTGAAATCTGTGAGCTTGGCAGTGGATTTGATCATGGCTCATTTTGGCACCAGTCGAGATCCTGTGGAAAAGGTAGAGTGCAGCAGAGCTAAAAGCAATCTGAAGGGAACTAGAATAACCAATTCACAAAAACTGACAGTAACCCTGAATAGGATGAATCAACTCCCATAAATGTATGTTATTTTTAATTAAAGTGTAATTATTGATCATGATCATATGATAATGTCCCACTTCTCTCCAGATCCGGCTAGGGAACAGCTCGAGGAGTCCCACCATTGGTGGTATAGTCCTGGAGCATCTGTGTCCCACCATCCAGAACATTCTGCAGGATGGCCTTAGGGACCACAAACTTGACCTGATCATCGGTCATCGACGCAACCACGCCTGGAATGTGGTGGAGGCCTCCACTCAGACAGGTCAGAGACACATGGTGGTGATGATGGTAATGATGATGATGTGGGTGGTTGTGGTAGGTTTGATGCTGATGAGTGTATGATTACAGTGCTGCATTTGCTAATGGGGGTTGTAGTTCAATGGTCTCTGTTCCTATCTAAGGCCCTACCACCCAGGTGCTACACAGCCTGTTGTCCAAGGTGAGGCAGTGCTCCCTGCTGACCAGCCACTGTATGAGACTACGAGCCTTCATCATGGGCCTGCTCAAGTGAGTCCCTTCAAGTCTCACTATTTTTTAGTGTATCAAATTGTGTTCTAATGGTGATTTATTAAATGTTATGATTGTAAAATGAAGGACCTATATTCTCTCTTTTAGCTTGAGAGCCTTGGAATTCTGGCTAAATCACCTCTACAACCAAAAAGGTATACGTTTAGATTTTTTTAATTTCTCCAAATTTCTCCAAATTAGAAAACATAAGGTTCTTGGAACATACCTCTCTCATACTCTTCCCAACTCTCCTCTCCCCAGACATGGTGACAGATCACTACCATCTATGGGGTTTCCTCGCCATGTCGCAGGGGCAGTGTCAGCCTCTGTTCCAGGAGCTCCTTCTCCTGCTGCAGCCTCTTTCCATGTTACCCTTTGACCTCAACCTGCTGCTGGAGCCCCGCCTGCTGCAAAATAGACAGCTCTGCTCTGAGGAACAAGCTCCACCATGCTCCACCTTTCTCATGACCAGTTGGCCCCTACTGAGAGGAGACAGACAGGGGGCATATGGTTCTATGGATGGTCCCAGAGATAACAGCAGGCCACCAGGTGACCCACACCAGCTGGTACAGCATCTTCAGGGGTCCACCCAGGGGTCAAAGGTCATGGGTCATGAGAAGTGGGTGAGGCATTTAGGCAAGTCTAGCAGAAGTCTGTGGTCAGTCACCAGTCCAGGGTGGTGGCAGAGACGGCCTGCCCACGCAGAGGGGGGGGTGGAATATGGACAGATTTACATGGATGTCATCCACACTGAGCCTCAGCAGGGGATGGAGGGGCGAAGAGAAGGTGAGAGTTCACAGGAGGGCAGGAGGGAGGGAACTGGGCCGGAGACCCCCAGGATGCCGGCAGACCCCCAGGATGAGAGCCTCTCCCAGGGTGGGCTACGCTGGGCCAAGCTGTTTGGATCAGGAGGGAATCCCCCCACCAGGACACAGAGGGCACCTCAAAATCTCAATGGGACACAGGCCCAGAAAAGGTCAGAATTACTTAACTCTGGCTAACCTGTTCCTATGGTGTTATTACAATTCCTCCTTAATAACTGCATTTCTCTTGTCTTAAAGGAGACCTTCACAGTGGCTGCAGTTGGACAGGTCTCAGCTGGGCCTATTGGCTCATACAGTGTGGTCAGGGAAACTCCCAGCTCCACAGCCTGACCAGAAACACCAGACATAGACATTGTGCCCCTATGACCACACTCACCCAACCCTCTGCTGAGTGGAGAGGGATAGGGAGGAGAAGAAAAGATACACCACCAAAAATGTCAACCGCATGATCCTGAGTCAGTGTTATAGTGCACAGTGTTACACACAGACACCTCAGCTAGAACATACTCACACTGGTCAGAAAAGCACAGTAGACCAGTTGATACAACTATCGGAGCATGGGTGATACTTTTTGCTATGTTATTATTAGGCAATAACAACCCCCCCCCCCCCCATGTATTATTATATTTACAAGTGCTTCTTTTCATCTGTCATGAATTGGGATTTATGCAATATATTCTCCCTGTGAACCTGTCAATCAAACTGTGTGGTCAGAGAGGCTCCTCCCATGTTAGGGTCTTGCCTTGATCTGAAAGCCTTGTACAACATCCCAGACTCTGCAGAAGAAACCAATTAGTATGTCATGGAGCTGCATGCATACCATACAGTAGCATCCTATTCTCCTAATACTGTCAATCTGATCCTCTACTTTCCAACCCCTACCCCGTGACTATCCTATGTGCGAATGGAATGACAACAAAAAATGCAGAAAGGCAATCTTTACTAGCCATGTTTACTAGTGCCACATATTATGCCAGCCAGCAGCCTTGTGCAGTGGCTTATCTTCCAAAAGGGGGTTGCCTTCACATTCAACTAGACAAACATGAGGTCTGACTCTAGCATGGTTTAAAACAAACATTCAAGGAGTCATTAGGTGCTAATTTAGGCCTACTACTGTGTGTGGTTGTACTATACTACCTACAACAATATCTTATCATACTGTTTTTTTTTATGAGTTTTGTAAATATTTAGGGAAGAGAAGTCTAGATTTGTGGAACTGTTAGGTTCCAAATGGAGTGTGTTGTTTGCACAATATAAAGCTATCATGTTGTGTTTCAGGTGTACACCATTTTGATAGGCCAGTACTACTAAGCTAAAGAGAAAGGCAAAGTCTGGATTTACGTGACATGAATGACTTGGTTATTATAGCCTTTGCAATAAATGTGAAAGTGAGTTTATCATATTTCCTCCCCAACCTAACTGTCCTTCCCCTAAAACCTTAGAAGAAGGGTCTGCGCTGGGGTGGCAGGTAGCCTAGTGGTTAGAGCGTTGGGCCAGTAATCGAAAGGTTCCTGGTTTGAATCCCCGAGCTGACAAGGTAAAAATGTGTCATTCTGCCCCTGAACAAGGCCACTGTTCCCCCGGTAGGCCGTCAATGTAAATAAGAATTTGTTCTTAACTGACTTGCCTAGTTGAATAAAGGTTACACAGAATGCACCCTCTCTGAGTGTAAGTTCCCAGTGACAATCAACCATTCTGAATAAAAAGGTATTGATTTCTCTTGTGACTTATGTTTCACATTTGTACAGCAGATTGAAAAAATATACACTATCGTTCAAAAGTTTGGGGTCACGTAGAAATGTCCTTATTCTTTTAAAGAAAAGCACATTAGCTAACACAACGTGCCATTGGAACACAGGAGTGATGATTGCTGATAATGATGGCTGATATTCCATAGAAAAATCTGCCGTTTCCAGCTACAATAGTCATTTACAACATTAACAATGTCTATACTGTATTTCTGATCAATTTAATGTTATTTTAATGGACCAAAAATGTGATTTTCTTTCAAAAGTGACCCCAAACTTGTGAACTGTAGTGTATATCGCTAAATACAGGAGAAACAGTGTTCCACTGCCCATATTCACAGTGTGTACATGTTCTGGTCATAAATCATTATTACGATTCACTCTGGGATGTACAGAGTCCACAGACCAAGGTGTTGCTGTTCCACAGACATATGCATTTATTTCAAAGTCCTTGGATTCATCACTCAACCCGACTCCATGATGTGTTCTCTACCCTAGTCATTTATCATGTGATTGTCTTGTGGATTGTACCTCCGTTACTGAGCTCTGGCCTCTATCTTCTGAGTGCCGCTTAGCCCCAGGGCATTGTGGGTAAGCTGCCCAAAGGTCTGGCCGTACCTGAACTTGTGTCCTGTGGGCAGATCAAAATAATATTATAGTTAAGCAATAATGTTACAGTATCACATGATCTACCATGTGATGATATGATCCATTTTAAAACAAAATATGGAGATTTCAGAACTGTGTGTGTGAGGCTTGGTACTATGGTGTTTTGAATAAGTTTAGGTCCACCTGGAACATGGCCGGTGTAGGAGGGCAGCAGGCCCCGGTGGGATGGGTAGACTGTGGGGATGGGGGGTAGGACTCCTGATTCCTCCCCACGGAGACGCAGGGAGGTGGGGTCACTCCTCATTTCTTTTCCAAACTGGACCAGGGCCTTGTTGGTGGTGATGGGGTAGCCCGTGCCAATCAGGAAGCGAGATTTGGGCACGTACCCTGTGAAACCTAAATAAATGCCTCAATGGAAGATCTAGTCAATACAGAGACTCATATACAGTTGATTGTGTTGCATATACTCATACACGCAAAAGTATGTGGACACCTGCTCGTCAAACATCTCATTCCAAAATCATGAGCATTAATATGGAGCTGGTCCCCCCTTTGCTGCTATAACAGCCTCCTCTCTTCTGGGAAGGCTTTCCACTAGATGTTGGAACATTGCTGCGGGGGGCTTCCATTCAGCCACAAGAGCATTAGTGAGGTCGGGCACTGTATTCTGTATGGACCATTACTTCCGGCACCGACAGAGATGGCCGCCTCGCTTCGCGTTCCTAGGAAACTATGCAGTGTTTTGTTTTTTTACGTGTTATTTCTTACATTAGTACCCCAGGTCATCTTAGATTTCATTACATACAGTCGAGAAGAACTACTGAATATAAGATCAGCGTCAACTCACCATCAGTACGACCAAGAATATGTTTTTCGCGACGCGGATCCTGTGGTCTGCTGTTCCCACATGCTTCAAGACGGCCACCATTGTTCCTGTTCCCAAGAAAGCTAAGGTAACTGAGCTAAACGACTACCGCCCCGTAGCACTCACTTCCGTCATCATGAAGTGCTTTGAGAGACTAGTCAAGGACCATATCACCTCCACCCTACCTGACACCCTAGACCCACTCCAATTTGCTTACCGCCCAAATAGGTCCACAGACGATGCAATCTCAACCACACTGCACACTGCCCTAACCCATCTGGACAAGAGGAATACCTATGTGAGAATGCTGTTCATCGACTACAGCTCGGCATTCAACACCATAGTACCCTCCAAGCTCGTCATCAAGCTCGAGACCCTGGGTCTCGACCCCGCCCTGTGCAACTGGGTACTGGACTTCCTGACGGGCCGCCCCCAGGTGGTGAGGGTAGGCAACAACATCTCCACCCCGCTGATCCTCAACACTGGGGCCCCACAAGGGTGCGTTCTGAGCCCTCTCCTGTACTCCCTGTTCACCCACGACTGCGTGGCCACGCACGCCTCCAACTCAATCATCAAGTTTGCGGACGACACAACAGTGGTAGGCTTGATTACCAACAACGACGAGACGGCCTACAGGGAGGAGGTGAGGGCCCTCGGAGTGTGGTGTCAGGAAAATAACCTCACACTCAACGTCAACAAAACTAAGGAGATGATTGTGGACTTCAGGAAACAGCAGAGGGAACACCCCCCTATCCACATCGATGGAACAGTAGTGGAGAGGGTTGCAAGTTTTAAGTTCCTCGGCATACACATCACAGACAAACTGAATTGGTCCACTCACACAGACAGCATCGTGAAGAAGGCGCAGCAGCGCCTCTTCAACCTCAGGAGGCTGAATAAATTTGGTTTGTCACCAAAAGCACTCACAAACTTCTACAGATGCACAATCGAGAGCATCCTGGCGGGCTGTACCACCGCCTGGTACGGCAACTGCTCCGCCCACAATCGTAAGGCTCTCCAAAGGGTAGTGAGGTCTGCACAACGCATCACCGGGGGCAAACTACCTGCCTTCCAGGACACCTACACCACCCGATGTTACAGGAAGGCCATAAAGATTATCAAGGACATCAACCACCCAAGCCACTGCCTGTTCACCCCGCTATCATCCAGAAGGCGAGGTCAGTACAGGTGCATCAAAGCTGGGACCGAGAGACTGAAAAACAGCTTCTATCTCAAGGCCATCAGACTGTTAAACATCCACCACTAACATTGAGTGGCTGCTGCCAACACACTGACACTGACACTGACTCAACTCCAGCCACTTTAATAATGGGAATTGATGGGAAATTATGTAAATATATCACTAGCCACTTTAAACAATGCTACCTTATATAATGTTACTTACCCTACATTATTCATCTCATATGCATACGTATATACTGTACTCTATATCATCGACTGCATCCTTATGTAATACATGTATCACTAGCCACTAACTATGCCACTTTGTTTACATACTCACCTCATGTATATACTGTACTCGATACCATCTACTGTATCCTGCCTATGCTGCTCTGTACCATCATTCATTCATATATCCTTATGTACATATTCTTTATCCCCTTACACTGTGTATAAGACAGTAGTTTTGGTATTGTTAGTTAGATTACTTGTTGGTTATTACTGCATTGTCGGAACTAGAAGCACAAGCATTTCGCTACACTCGCATTAACATCTGCTAACCATGTGTATGTGACAAATAAAATTTGATTTGATTTGATTTGATGTCCGGAGATGAGGCCTGGCTCGCAGTCGGCGTTCCAATTCATCCCAAAGGTGTTCAATGGGGTTGAGGTCAGGGCTCTGTGCAGGCTAGTCAAGTTATTCCACATAATCTCAAAAAGCTTTGTGCACAGGGGCATTGTCATGCTGAAACATGAAAGAGCCTTCACCAAACTCTTGCCACAATGTTGTAAGCACAGATTTGTATAGAATGTAGCATTATGATGTCCCTTCACTGGAATGTCCCTTCACTGGAACTAAGAGGCCTAGCCCGAACCATGAAAAACAGCCCAGACCATTATTCCTCCTCCACCAAACTTGACAGTTGGCACTATGCATTGGCGTTCTCCTGGCATCCGCCAAACTCAGATTCGTCATTCGGACTGCCAGATGGTGAAGCGTGATTCATCACTCCAGAGAATGCGTTTCCACTGCTCCAGAGTCCAATGGTTGCGAGCTTTACACCACTCCAGCTGACACTTGTCATTACGTATAGTGATCTTAGGCTTGTGTGCGGCTGCTCTGCCATGGAAATCCATTTCTTGACGCTCCCGACGAACAGTTATTGTGCTGACTTTGCTTTCAGAGGCGGTTTGGAACTCAGTAGCGAGTGTTGCAACCGAGGACAGACAATTTTTATGCACTACGAGCTTCAGCACTCGGCGGTCCCGTATCTGTGAGCTTGTGTGGCCTACCACTTCGCGGCTGAGCTGTTGTTGCTCCTAGACGTCTCCACTTTACAATAACAGCACTTACAGTTGACCGGGACAGCTCTAGCAGGGCAGAAATTTGAACTACTGACTTAGAAGGATGTCATCCTATGACGGTGCCAAGTCCTACTGCCACTGTTAGTCTATCGAGATTGCATGGCTGTGTGCTTGATTTTATACTCCTGTCAGTAATGGGTGTGGCTGAAACAGCTGAATCCACTCATTTGAAGGGGTGTCAACATACTTTTGGCCATCTTGTGTATGAGTTTTTTTGAAATGGTACCTGTAGCATACTGTACCTACCTGAGATGAAGTACTTGTGTGGACTGCTGTCCTCCATGAAGTAAGGAGACACTTTGGGCTTCCAGGGGTCCAGGGCCTCGTAAGGGTCTGGATCTTTGGAGATGGCCGTCAGAGGGGGGCTCAGTCTCCGAGGCTGACGGGGGTAGACAGAATGGCAGACATACAGACACTATGGTTGAGACAGCGAAGGTATTCAAGCTTCCGGCTCTTACCAACGGCCCTATCCCAGACTATAGACCTTTGATTATAAGAGGAGAAGATTTTCTCGCATGGTATCAATGTAAAGTTATCATTCCATCAACCTAAGTGGCTAACAGTAATTGCTTGTGTTGTTGAGCTTTCCTGTCAGCTCCTACACAACGAGAGACAATGGCTGTGAATCTCAAATACTTAATTGGTTTGAATCTATGATTGGAGAGCTCTTCAGGTCATGCAGCCGGCCTCATTTAGACTGAGACAGAGAGTGATAAATGCCACAGGATCTCAGCATGGATTATTAAACGTGTGTGTGTGTGTGTGTGTGTGTGTGTGTGTGTGTGTGTGTGTGTGTGTGTGTGTGTGTGTGAATAGGAGAGAGGTTAGAGCTGATTACTTTAAACTCGGAATTGGTGGTGTTGCTGACAAGCGGTATGTTTGCTGGTGCCAGACGAACCCTCCTCTGCTGGTCTCGGTCAAACTCAGACAGTGCCTCGCGACACGTCTCTGCGTAGGTACGGGAGAAGTAGTTCTGGCTTTTGGGGACAAAGCCTGGAAAAGACGCCATGTCAAAACAATGCAAAGCATACTTTACAGATGGAAGAGATGTTCTGCTTAATGTATGAAAACTGAGTAACAGTGTGTTTACCAGTGTAGCCCGGTATCATCCTCTCTAGATTCCTGCGTTCTCCATGGTGGCTCCTCCAGTTCTCGTCCCGCGGGCCCGTGTCTGTCTCTGTGGAGGGGAAGCGGCCCGTGTGGAGGACTAGGCGACGTGAGCGTGACACCTCCGGAGAGGACAGCAGCTTGGCAGTCAGCTGGCCGTAGGTCTTCCCCAGGTGGTACTTCAGCTGGGGGCAGTAACCTGCATACCTGAGGACAGAGAGAGAGAGGTGGTGGTTGTGGTGAGGATTGTGATTAGATTTCAAACAGGCCTTTTTGGATTTATTCTCTGTTATGTTGACAGTAGGCCTAGTGTAAATATTTGAAACTCTTTTTTTTTCTTTACAATGCTTATATCAAAGTAAGGCTTTATTGAGGTGAAA
The DNA here is from genome assembly GCF_013265735.2 of Oncorhynchus mykiss. NCBI lineage: Eukaryota > Metazoa > Chordata > Actinopteri > Salmoniformes > Salmonidae > Oncorhynchus > Oncorhynchus mykiss. Next base: position 35,656,544 of record NC_048569.1, read on the forward strand.
GGTGACTGTATGGATCTCATGGTATTTAGTTTAAGCTGTGTTGTGTTCCTTAATGTCAGCGAGTTTAGCCTCAGATATCAACCTTCCTGGGAACGGTTGCCATGGGTGATGGCTATCACAAAATACTTTTGGCGTCGAGCACTGGACTTGCTCTTGCTCATGGACATTTTGTGTAGGTTTGTTCAGTTGTTTGTGTTAATTCCTTAGGCATATAGTTGGCCGAATGTATGCTATGTGTAACGACATAAAAAGGCATAATATAATCAAGTCAAATGTAAAGGTATGCGCAAGCATAAAATCAATGGAATGATGCACGAATACAATAATGCATCATTAAAAAGGTTTAGAATTTAAATATAAATAGCACACCATGCACGTAATACAAATAACATGTCAATATAACACGCATCTTATTAGAGTGTATATTTCATTCATTCATTTGATAGAATTCAAAGAGATAGTTTCAATGTGAATAACCTACCCCGGTATGTACTGCGGATCAGGTGTCACCAGCACCTTGCTGAATTTGGGGGGGAATTCATCCATGTTGACCGCACACTGTACCACTGAACACGGAACTTGAGATGGACGCCGGACAGCAGCCAACTTTGCAGTTCTGTGTTTGTGTGTGGTTGTCAGGTGGAGAGGATGTGGACAACGCGCAGAGATATTTCTTCGACTAGACCAGGTCAAGAATCCATTATTCCGTCATTGTTGGCTTTGTGAGGTAAGACGTTCATCTGTGCGCCTTTTGCCCCCAACATTCTAAAGCTTGTTGTGGTTGTTAAGTGCTGTACTGTAGGCTACAACGTGTTCCTTCAGTCCGCGGTGGTAAAATAAGCACCGTCATCACACATTCCCATGCACCTTATGGTCAAATAAGTGTAGTGTCATTTGAATGAACACTGGCCTACCAAATATTTACATTTCACATTTAAATTTTATTCTATAGCCAAAGTTGTTTTTACACAAGCCCTACTGTTTTAGCCATCTCACATGTTTCCCCCACTTTTTATTATCAGATCTTATATTTTCCTATGGGAAAAATGTATAAATAAATGAGTTGATTAATTGTTCATTTTGACAGAAAATTACTTATCTGAAAGGATATACAGTTTGTGGCATGAAATAGCGACACCTGGTGAATTAAAGCAGCATTGCTGCATTGGCTGGGATATTTCCTGGGCCACTCAAGCTACTACTCTTCTAAACTACATCATCATCCCGCTGGGGAAGATCGTCTACCATGAACTTTCAGCTCCCTGCCAGCTACTTTGAGATTCTTATGAAAGCACTATATAAAATACATCTATAGTATTTAGTAGGTGTTCACAGTAAAGCTCTGAAACCTGTTGTTGTTCTTGTATACTTTTTTTCCCTTGATATGGTCAAATATTTCAAACATCGATTATTAACTTTTTACTAATTTGGCACACAGAAACTAGAAGTGGACTTGAAACTTGAAACTTTGTATGTAGGTTGAAACTTTGTATTTTTGAAACTTTGAGACTTGAAACTTTGTATGTAGGTATCTTTCCTCATCCTGAACAAATTTGCCTCAAGGACCCTTAAGGTCTGTCAGGATAGATTTTCCTCCACCTTGGAAAGTTTGGAAAACCTTTAAAAAATATATTTTCGTAAGCAATAACAACACCACATGTGGTATGCTGGCCCATGGTGCATATCTTAACTTAGTTTGAGAAAGCTAAGGGACTGGTTAAGAGAGGGTTGAGTTATAGATAAACCAGGAAATCAGATTTTACATATCCATTTAAATCCTTTGTACCCCTAATAATAGATGTATTATATACAGCGCTTATCAACTTGAAAGGGTCAGCAAAGACATTACCATGATGAACTATTAACTGTAGCGTTGATATCTTAAAAAGTAAGGAAACTATTAATACAACAACAAAAAATACTATGCAACTCAAAAAAAATCTTCTCATTTCACATCAGTGTTTACAGGTGCCGATTCTGCCTGTACACTCAAAACAAATTAGTTATGTGTAAATCCAAATAGAATATAAGCGAGTGGCAGCCTATGTATAGGCTATGCTTGTGTAAGTAAGTGGCTCAGATAGGTCACAGCCTTTGGAGTTTTAGGCCACATACAAACTTCATGACTAAGTGACAACCGACAAAATTGTGTGGACATCTTGATCTTCTTTGTGTCTGTGACCTGATGAGACATCCCGTCACTATTCACGAGGGAACTGGAATGTAGATCCTTATCAGAATAAGCAGACAGGAAGACACCTTCTACACATTCCAAGTTCTGAATCTCAGATATCACATTGTGTTGGAGGTTTTTTTGTTTTGACCTTTATTTAACTAGGCAAGTCAGTTAAGAACAAATTCTTATTTTCAATGATGGCCTAGGAACAGTGGGTTAACTGCCTGTTCAGGGGCAGAACAACAGATTTATACCTTGTCAGCTCGGGGGTTTGAACTGGCAACCTTCCAGTTACTAGTCCAACTCTCTAACCACTAGGCTACCCTGACGCAAGTTATTACAGATGCTTTACCTAGATTGTCTTATCAATCTATCTTGTCTCACATCACATCACACCTACCCACTCACATACATGACAAACCTCTCTGTTATGTAAGGTATTATTGTCCAGAAAGATTGATCTTTCATCAGCAGCTAACTGGTTGAGAGGCACCACAGTCAGTCTGTGGGACTGACACATGGTGTTGCTATCACTTTGGCCTTGTCATGGCTTGCCCCTGTCATACCTGCGGGGAACAGCCGCTCCACACAGGCCTCCATATGCATGCAGCATCAGCGCCGTGACAGGATGATTGATGAGGAGGTGTGTCATAAGAATGCAGGCGGAGCATCAGGGATGTTTCAAATTCTACATCCCAAACTCACCTCAGTTAATGATTATGGGCTTCTCTAAACCAGGGACTTTTCATTTTCTACCTCGTGCTGCTACCATTTAGCAGAAGAAGAATGAGGAAGAGGGGACAGAATTTGGGTTTTTGAAATGGATTTCATGCGCTTTACCAATCCTCTGGAGACCTGGGTGATTGAGGGCCCCCAGGAGAGAGTAGCTATGGAGGGCCAGTGGGAAGGAGGTGAATCTGGAGATTCCCTCATGCTTTCAGGGGCCACTTTCATGTCTAAATCTAACGTGGGGACACTGATGCGGTCTGATACAGAGGATTCTGGGGTGGAGATCTGTTCTGAGGCTTCTCTCCCCTCCTCTCCTCCCTCTGTGTCCACGAGTAATACAGATATTGATCCTACAGTCAGTGACGAGGATGGATTCCCCTCTACCCCTCCTTCATGCTCTCCTGTCCTCTCTCTGCCATCTTCCTGCTCCTCTTCCTCCCTGTCCCTCTGCCCCAGGGCTCAGCGGCACAGGGAGCTGGCTGCGGTCATGCACCTAAAATTGGAGCAGGCACTGAGGAGGGCAGACTCTGGAGACAGAGACGCTGTGCCCCGACAGCGGTGTCACACGGCTTCACTACCATCACCTCACACAGTGACCCATATACAGAGGACAAGTCACAGGTCAGGGAGTGCTGGTCTGAGGAGGACAGTCAGCCAGTCAGTAGTGGAAGAACAGGCCTCAACGGCTCTGCTGCAGCACAGAGGAGGGCTCTGCCCACATCACAAGACACTGCCTGCTCAGACAAACACAGAGGTAGGTTTATATTGAAAGGAGTTTACTTCAATCTCATGATTCTCTGACTGTTTTCTTACCTTGAAAGTAGTAGTGGTTCAGAGTGTTGTGCCAAAAGGTTGCTGGTTCGAATCCCCGAGTCAACTAGGTGAAAAATCTGTCCATGTGCCCTTGAGCAAGGCACATAACCATAATTGCTCCTGTAAATTGCTCTGGATAATAGCATCTGCTAAATGACTAAAATGTCAATGTAATGGGACTAGACAGTGATCCATAGTGTTGAGTTTCTTTTCCAAAATCTCCACCATCTGAATGTTTGGCAATTTTTTCCTCTTCTTGGTTGTATAGGACATTTTCAGTAGTCATTTGAAAGTTTATTCCCAAATGTATTGAACGTACATTAGAATCGGGATTGTTATCACTGTTGTTGTTGTTGTTATGACATATGTTATTACTCAAAAACATATTACACAATATGCCAGACAGAAGTCCATTGTCATGTTCAAGCGGTATACCGAACATAAATCCTTTCATGTCTTTTTTTTTTTACAATGAACTGAAGGAATGTCAGGGAGGAAATGAGCGTTTTACCATTCCCAGAGTTAACAGTTGCAACACACACACACACACAGTTAGACACACAGAAAAACAAACGCTAATTGCATCGACTGAATCAGTGTCGTGTCTGTGGGTTGTCATCTAAATCTGTTAGCTTTTTTTAGGAACTCAGACTTTTAACTTTCTGCTGCTGAGAGTTGTAATAGTAGAATGTATTTTCAAAATGTTGTAGTGCATGGGCAGTTTTCCTCTTGTTATTTCATTCACTGACAGACATTGGAGAGCTATTTTAAACCTGTCAAATCAGATGTCCAGTTGATCAATTGCTGGCTATGTTAGCTGGTTAGCCTGACTTACCCATCTAGCTATCTAAATATTGTAGTTATCATGACAGGATTATGTGCCCAGGGGCTTCAGCGCCCCAGGGGGCCCACATTGATTTTGTTGAGTCACTCAGGTACCATAGCACACACAAGACATGGAAAAATGTGTATAATTGCTGGAAATTATGTTTAAAACTGCAACATTTTCTATCAAGCCTCATGGCCAAATGTGTAGAATTGCAGGGAATGATCTTTAAAATGGCAACATTTTCTCTCCGCCAACAAGAAGGGTGGGAACAGTTTGAACAATTTCGGGTTGCATGGGTCACGAGGTGGTGTTTGTTACTATGCCAGTAAATGACAGTATCCATCCGGGCCTACAGTCTGTTGTAGAGTATCAGACAGTGAACCAGTCTGTCCAGGTGAGCAACAGGAATGAGTGGAATGGAGCCAAGCTGGTGTGGGGCTGCCTGGGAAGATGGAGTGTGTGGGTGATGTGTTGAGCAGTCTGCTGTGTTGTTGATAAGACTGTGACGGACATGTCGCGCTTCTGCGTCAGATGGGGAAGCGAGGGCAGTCCCATTGGGGGAAAATTCTTGATTTACTCATTTTGACGGAGATAGTATTTAATCGTTACACAAATTATCCGTTTTCTGCACCAAGGATTCCTCTTTGTGTAGTTATTATCCAGTGGTCATGTTGACAATGTTTGGTGTAATGAAGCAAAGAGATGCTTGTGTTTCATGTTTGCCTCAGTAATCGAGGATCATTAAGTCTTATTAAATGGGGAGATTAGTCGGTGTATGTGGAGGTCTTTGCTCTCGCCAGGACTCAGAGACAGGGTGCTGAGTGTTTATGAGGAGGGCAAAGGTCAGTTAAAGGCCACCTCATTAGCTTAGCTCTCTTTGGGGAAGAAATCTATTTCCTGCTCCTAATGACGGTGCACTTTATGTATTTGTATTTGCTGGGGTCCAGCAAAATTAAGGCAGTTATACCATTTTAAAAACATTACCATACATTCACAACAGATTTCACAACACATTAAGTGTGTGCCCTCAGGCCACTACTCAACTACCACGTATCTGCAACAAATGTGCATTGCTGATTAGTTAGGTCTGCTGCCCCAGAAGTCATAGCTTTAGATTGCTAATCTATTCTGAGCAATAAATGTTTTGTGAAGTAATACACCAGAGTTAATTTACTGTATACTTTTCCATGTGCACTGTTACCTTCCTGCATGTGTCGTCTTTACAGATCAGGGAGAAGGATGTGCGTGAGGAGGAGTATGAGGGGCTCACCCCTGGGCTGGGCTACCTGGAGCAGGTATGCCGGATGCTGGAGGAGATCGCCAGGCTACAGCTACGTAACCAAGGGTTACAGGTGGAGATGGATGCTCTCCGGGAGCAGCAGGGGAGCCAGGTAAAAAGATATGTTGACATTTGGCATCTCAGGATCATGTGTAAATAAAGAATTATGTGGATGAAGGTATATAAACAAGTCAATATTTGACAAGATGTGCTGTGACCATTGACACAGTCAGTGTAACAGGTACGGTTGAAGTCTGAAGTTTACATACACTTAAGTTGGAGTCATTAAAACTCATTTTTCAACCACTCCACAAATGTCTTGTTAATTAACAAACTATAGTTTTGGCAAGTCGGTTAGGACATCTACTTTGTGCATGACACACGTAATTTTTCCAACAATTGTTTACAGACAGATTATTTCACTTATAATTCACTGTATCACAATTCCAGTGAGTCAGAAGTTTACATACACGAAGTTGACTGTGCATTTAAACAGCTTGGAAAATTCCAGAAAATGTCATCATGGCTTTAGAAGCTTCTGATAGGCTAATTGACATAATTTGAGTCAATTGGAGGTGTACCTGTGGATGTATTTCAAGGCCTACCTTCAAACTCAATGCCTCTTTTCTTGACATCATGGGAAAATCAACAGAAATCAGTCAAGACCTCAGAAAATAAATTGTAGACCTCCACAAGTCTGGTTCATCCTTGGGAGCAATTTCCAAAAACCTGATACCACTTTCATCTGTACAAACAATAGTACGCAAGTATGAACACCATGGGACCACGCAGCCGTCATACCACTCAGGGAGGAGATGCGTTCTGTCTCCTAGAGATGAACGTACTTTGGTGTGAAATGTGCAAATCAATCCCAGAACAACAGCAAAGGACCTTGTGAAGATGCTGGAGGAAACAGGTACAAATGTATCTATATACACAGTAAAACAAGTCCTATATCGACATAACCTGAAAGGCCGCTCAGCAAGGAAGAAGCCACTGCTCCAAAACCGCCATAAAAAAGCCAGACAACGGTTTGCAACTGCACATTGGGACAATGATCGTACTTTTTGGAAAAATGTCCTCTGGTCTGATGAAACAAAAATAGAACTGTTTGGCCATAATGACCATCGTTATGTTTGGAGGAAAAGGGGGAGGCTTGCAAGCCGAAGAACACCATTCTAACCGTGAAGCACGGGGGTGGCAGCATCATGTTGTGGGGGTGCTTTGCTGCAGGAGGGACTGGTGCACTTCACAAAATAGATGGCATCATGGGGGAAATTATGTGGATATATTGAAGCAACATCTCAAGACATCAGTCAGGAAGTTAAAGCTTGGTCGCAAATGGGTCTTCCAAATGGACAATGACCCCAAGCATACTTCCAAAGTTGTGGTAAAATGGCTTAAGGACAACAAAGTCAAGGTATTGGAGTGGCCATCACAAAGCCCTCACCTCAATCCTATAAAAAAATTGTGGGCAGAACTGAAAAAGCAAGTGCAAGCAAAGAGGCCTACAAACCTGACTCTGTTACACCAGCACTGTCAGGAGGAATGGGACGAAGTTCACCCAACTTATTGTGGGAAGCTTGTGAAGGGCAACCCGAAACATTTGACCCAAGTTCAACAATTTAAATGCAATGCTACCAAATACTAATTGAGTGTATGTTAACTTCTGACCCACTGGGAATGTGATGAAAGAAAGAAACGCTGAAATGAATCATTCTCTCTACTATTATTCTGACATTTAACATTCTTAAAAGAAAGTGGTGATCCTAACTGACCTAAAACAGGGAATTTTTACTACGATTAAATGTCAGAAATTGTGAAAAACTGAGTTTAAATCTATTTGGCGAAGGTGTATGTAAACTTCCGACATCAACTGTAATTAACCAACATTTGACTTGATGTTTCTATCCGTATAGAATTCAGAACACAACCAGTGTGACTTCAAGGCTTCAGAAGAAGGCGGCCCCTCTGCCAATGAAAGACTTGAAGTCAAAGATTATGAGGACTTACCCCGCCAATCATCTCATAGCAATAGTAATGTGCATCAGCATTTTCGACATAGGTCAACATCGGACACAGTGCTCATGATGGGACATCTAAGTGAGTTACCATCCAATGTTAATTCCCACAGTGTAAACTGTCAAATACTGTGTCATCATTGGTGTATTTAGGTTGAAACTGAAGGTTTTGAATTGTGTGTGTTCTAGAGAAGGGGAAGGAAGTGTCTGGAAGGAGGTACCGGACTATAGAGGATCTGCTTGAGCATCCCGAGGATGATGAAAAGCAGGTGAGATGATGTGAACTCAACTCACTCACGCACACATACACACACAAGCATGCATGTATGCACAAACACACACAGGAACAAGCATGCATGAACACACAAACACAAGCATGCACGCACACATGCACACTTACTCATATTGTATACACACTCAAATAGACACAATTGTACACTGCTGCTACTCGCTGTTTGTCTGTTACCTATGCGTAGTCACTTTGCTCCCACCTACGTGTACAGATTACCTCAACTAGCCTGTACCCCTGCACACTGACTCGGTACCGGTGCCCCCTGTATATAGCCTCGTTATTGTTATTCTTATTGTGTCACCTTTTATTATAACTTTTTATTTTAGCCTATTTGGTAAATATTTTCTTCTTCTTGAACTGCATTGTTGGATAAGGGCTTGTAAATAAGCATTTCACGGTAAAGTCTACACTTGTTGTGTTCGGCGCATGTGGCAAATAAAGTTTGATTTGATTTTGATATTTAAGCTGTGTTTCTGTATTTGTGTGTGTTGCTAGATGCATGCAAACCTATGGTAGAGTATGTCTGTGTGAAAGTATGCTTGTGTCTATGTGTAAATGTGTTTTGAATGAGTCTGCATCAATGTCTCCGTTGACAAATATCTACTGTATGTTTCTCCCCAGGAGAAAGAAGAAGCAGGAAAGAAAGAACAGGGAAGTAGGACAAAGACCTGGAAGCTGAAGATTGGCTCTCTGAGGAGGGAGACCACAGAGAAATCCAGGTGAGACAACATTGACACCTAGAGGACAGTGTGTGTGTGCGTGTGTGTTGTCATACTGTGCATGATGCTCTTATAAAATGTCCATGGCTGCTCTAACATGGCAGCCAAATGGGAATGATGCACTGTTGCATAGATAATGCAGTGTGTGCTGAGGAGCTGTGGAGAGCACATATTTAGCCTAGGCATCTGTTCATGATAATTCACTCTGACCCATCCCAAATGGCCTCTTTGTTTACAATCACACATAGGCTTATGTTAGTGGCCTACCTCAGTTTCGCGAGGCCCCCCGCAAGGTCTTTCTGCCCAACCCCCCCCCCCCAAAAAAAATATATGTTTTAGGACTTCTACACATGGGGCAGAGAGAAATATGTGCAGCTTTATAGCTAATCTCATGCTATTTTGCACATTTTGCCAAGAGGCTAAGGGAAAATTGTGTAGTTTTAAAGCTAATTTCTTGTTATTCTACACATTTTGCCATGAGGCAGAGAGAAAATGTTTCAGTTTTAAAACTAAACATTTTGCTATGGCTTATGACGTGTTCATATGCTATCTGGGGGGGGAAAGGCCCCCAACCAGTGTTTGTTGGGCCCCCCACAATGGGGGCTGCAGAGTGTGGTGTGGTACACCAGTGCTCGCTCTACATCTAAGGAATTATGTTGTAAGACATAAATATTAATTTCAGTGTAATCTTTAATGGTTCTGGTGCATGATTTTTCTTTCACATAAAGCCAACAGATGAATTCATCCGTGAAGAAAGCTAGCGGGCGTTGGTTGGGACAGCTGTTCAGGAGCAGGAAAGCTGTGCCAGAATGAGAAGAGCAGAATGTTCCAACATTACAGTCATTGGTAACATTCCTCCTCTAAGACTTGGAGAATGAGGACGCATACTGTAGCACTTTTTACACAAAGCTATGGATGAATAGGACTCACATCTATTTAGTCATCTCATTATATGGATATTGACATGTATATTTATTGTCTAATTCTTAGTAGTTAAATAGGAATTTTAATGTGATCTCAGTGATCATTGTCCCACAGTATGTTTTAAAGATACCAAACATCAAAATATGAATCCTCGTTTAATTAAGAAGATAACTTTTTAAAATGTTTCTCCTCAAGGGTTTTTACATGACATCTGTTTAAGCAGTAAGGCCCGAGGGGGTGTGGTATATGGTCAATATACCATGGCTAAGGGCTGTTCTTATGTACGACGCTACGTTGAGTGCCTGGATACAGGCCTTAGCCATGGTATATTAGCCATATATTACAAACCCCGTAGGTGCCTTATTTCTATTATAAACTGGTTACCAATGTAATTAGAGCAATAAAAATAAATGTTTTGTCATACCCGTGGTATATGGTCTGATATGCCACGGCTTTCAGCCAATCAGCATTCAGCGCTCAAACCACCCAGTTTATAATCTGATTTAGCCACTCTCTCTTGTATTCAGGATCCTGAGTTGGCTCTAGAAAATGTCTCCTCCATATTTTTTCACTCCATATACACACCCCTTTTGAACAATTCAGAGGCAAAGATAAATATAACCGTTGGTTTTCTTATGAGCTATCTGAGCTCATTAAGATGTAAAAATCAGACCTGGGCCAAAGCAAGGAAAACTGAAAGGTGGCAATCTTTCAGACAACTGTCAATTTGACAATCTTTCGGACAACTGAGAAGCAGATGTACTATCTCGATTACGAAAGCTATACTGAGAAAAAATATAAATGCAACATGTAAAGTCTTGTTCCCATTTTTCATGAGCTGAAATAAAAGATCCCCCAAATCTTCCATAGCACAAAAAGCTTATTTCTCAAAAATGTTGTCAATGTTCATTTCTCTACCATAAGCCACCTCTAACATTGTTTTAGAGAATTTGGCAGTACATCCAACTGGCCTCACAACCATAGACCATGTGTACCACGCCAGGATCTCCACATCCGTCTTCTTCACCTGCAGGATCGTCTGAGGAGGGGGGGTGGGGTGCTGAGGAGTATTTCTGTCTGTAATAAAGACCTTTTGTGGGGACCTGGCTTCCAAGTGGGTGGGCCTATGCTCATGGCTGTGGTTGGGCCCCTCCTATGGCTGTGCCCCTGCCCAGTTGTGAAATCCATAGGTTCAGGCCTATTGAATTTATTTCAATTCCTTCTATGAACTGTAACTCAGTAATATCTTTTAAATTGTTGCATGTTGCATTTATATTTTTGTTCAGTATAAATCAAGCTATTTTTTATGCTATATCTCAGAATTTTGAAAAACAGCAAATGCACTGAAGCATACAAATTCATCTTCTTCCCTGCCTAATCAAGTCCTGTCTGACTCTGGCATTATAACTGAGAAGAATGGGATAAGTGATGCTTTTAATCGTAATTTTATCTCGACAGGCTTTTTACTTGAGAGAAATGGTGGTTTAATTGACCCTGGTCAATCAATAGACTGCTCTTCACTCTGCCAGCCTCTCGCTGACTCAACATTTAACCCGTCAACTTGTAGTTAATCTTTGTTTTCATTTAAACAATTTACTACTTGTGATGTGCTAGATGCCTTGCTTATGATTGATGTAAATAAAAAATACACTGATATTCTTGATCCATTTTTGCTGCAGCTCTCTGCCCCCCTGATTGCTGAATCAATAACCCATATTTTAACCTGATGATTATATCTGGTACTATCCCCAACGTTTGGAAGGCGGCCCATGTACTCCCCCTTCACAAAGGTGGTGACCCTTGTGAACTAAATAATTATCACTCTATTTCTAAACTTTCTTGCCTAGTTAAAATTTTAGAATCCTTGATTAATTCTCAGCTAAGAACTTTTTTATCTTTGAAATGTATTCTAATTGTTCAGTAGTGGGGTTTTAGACCAGGTCATAGCACTATCTCTGCTGGATCCCTAGTTATTTACGTTTACATTTTAGTCATTTAGCCGATGCTGTTATCCAGAGCGACATACAGGAGGAATTAGGGTTAAGTGCCTTGCTCAACAGCACATCGGCAGATTTTCCGGAAATTCTTAACTGCTAGGCTACCTGCCGCCCCATTAGTTATTTAGTTATAAATTATGTGGTTAACTGTATGGATAAAAGGCCACATTGTGTTGCCCCCTTCATTGACCTGTTAAAGGCCTTCGATACTGTTGATCACTCACTGCTAATTTAGAGGTTTTCCTCAATTGGCCTAGACCAGGCTGCATGTAACTGGTTTAAAAATTATTTGACAGATAAACTCAATGTGATGGTGTTAAATCAGGTTTTCTGGACATAACGAAAGGTGTCCCGCAGGGTTCGATTCTGGGTCCTGTACTTTTCACTGTTTATATTACCAAAATTGACAACCTGCACTTGTATGCCGATGATACTGTTGTAGATGCGATTGCCGCCACAGTTGACCAGGCTCTATCTGAACTACAGTCTGCCCTCTTGTATTACAGAAAAACATTATAGACCTGAATTAGTACTGAATGCAGGTAAAACTAAGAAATAGGTCATGCCTCTCGGTAAATAGTAGAAAGCAGATTGTTCAGTCGACATTCCTATTGGTCCCAGACTATGATGACATCATCTACAGTATATGAACACAGCTGCCATCTCATTAAAGCCATTAGATGCAGTTTATCATAGCACACTGCGCTTTATTATGGGCAACAATAATAGTACTCAGTGTATTCTCTACCAGAAAGTTGGTTGACCCTCTTTGATGACACATAGGTTGATACATGTATTGATTGTTTATGTCTTCACACCCCATAGTTAATACTTGGTGGAAGCACCTTTGGCAGCCTGGGAGGCTGGCCCATGTTGACTCCAATGCTTCCCACAGTTCTGCCAAGTTGGCTGGATGTCCTTTGGGTGGTGGACTATTCTAGATACACACGGGAAACTGTTGAGCATGAAAAACCCAGCAGCGTTGCATTTCTCGACAGAAAGCAGTACGCCTGGCACCTGCTACCATAACCCGTTCAAAGGCACTTCAATCTTTTGTCTTGCCCACACATACACAATCCATGTCTCAAGGCTTAAAAATCCTTCATTATTAACCCATCTCCTCCCCTTCATCTACACTGATTGAAGTGAATTGAACAAGTGACGTCAATAAGGGATCATAGCTTTCACCTGGATTCACCTGGTCAGTCTGTGTCATGGAAAGAGCAAGTGTCCTTAATGTTTAATATCAAATTATTTGATATTGAGATAAAAAAAAACGGCTGCTTTGGACCTTTTAAGTATACCAAATATACCAAAAGTGAAAAGAAGAATAAATATGCTGTCTTAAATGAAAGAGTAATGTTTGTTCAGAACACTTGTTCTGTGCTGCTATGCCCTGTACCAAGATATGAAACATACTTTGAATAGATCTTCATTGCAACAAACTAAAACGATACCCAATTAATGAGATTTGAGGCACTTATTAATGCAATCGTAACAGAGATTTAGTTATCCTTACTGAATCTTGATTGAATATAATATAATTGTATAATTTATGCTCCTTTTATTGGATCTCCACTCCTACTACCCCAGTTGTCATGCACTTGATCATGACTACCCCAGGTACTATGCACTTGATCATAACTACCCCAGTTGTTATGCACTTGATCATAACTACCCCAGTTGTTATGCACTTGATCATGACTACCCCAGTTGTTATGCACTTGATCATGACTACCCCAGTTGTTATGCACTTGATCATAACTACCCCAGTTGTTATGCACTTGATAATGACTACCCCAGTTGTTATGCACTTGATCATGACTACCCCAATTACTATGCACTTGATCATGACTACCCCAGTTGTTATGCACCTGATCATGACTACCCCAGTTACTATGCACTTGATCATGACTCCCCCAGTTACTATGCACTTGATCATAATTACCCCCAGTTGTTATGCACTTGATCATGACTACCCCAGTTGTTATGCACTTGATCATGACTACCTCAGTTGTTATGCACTTGATCATGACTACCCCAGTTGTTATGCACTTGATCATGACTACCCCAGTTGTTATGCACTTGATCATGACTACCCCAGTTGCTATGCACCTGATCATGACTACCCAGTTGCTATGCACCTGATCCTGACGACCCCAGTTGCTATGCACCTGATCATGACTACCCTAGTTGTTATGCACCTGATCATGACGACCCCAGTTGTTATGCACCTGATCATGACTACCCTAGTTGTTATGCACCTGATCATGACTACCCTAGTTGTTATGCACCTGATCATGACTACCCCAGTTGTTATGCACCTGATCATGACTACCCCAGTTGTTATGCACTTGATTAGTTCCAGGAAAATAAAATCTTCCATGAGAAAAGGGACGATTTATTTATAGTAACTGATGAGTCATCAGCACTCCAAATAACCCTGTGTTGAAATGTATAGGCAGTTCATCATAACAATTACACCTACACAGAATCACAGACGATTACCAATGTACCGCTTATTATTGACAGTAAACAGTGCAGCGGTAATGACGCGTGGAGGAGTTAGTCTAATGATGAACTGAGCTATAGGGCTTTTTCCTCTTTCACCACAAGACAGAGGTGTGACTTCAGATAAATGTATAAACATCCTAAATCCTAAATCATCAACCTAACAACCTTATATAATAGTCTCTACATGACTGAACATCTACAGCCAGTTCAGACCAAACAGCAGTGGGTTTTTTAAAATAATTTGTTTATTCTTTATTGACCAAGGTTGAGGGGATAGGACTCCCCTAGCATTCCCATGTAAAGAGATGTCAATGACAAACACATCCGAACAAGAGAGGGGGAATAGGATTCATACTTCATACATAAAATACATTTATTTGCTATTTCCCTGTTTTCGTCTGCAAGACAGTGTCCTTCACGATCCATTTGACCCAGACCGCATCCATATGTGCTATTAAATATAGAGATACATCTGTGTGGGGTTGTATGTATGTGAGAAGAGAGAAGGCGGGTTGTATGTGTGTGAGAAGAGAGAAGGCGGGTTGTATGTGTGTGAGAAGAGAGAAGGCGGGTTGTATGTGTGTGAGAAGAGAGGAGGCGGGTTGTATGTATGTGAGAAGAGAGGAGGCGGGTTGTATGTACGTGAGAAGAGAGGAGGCATGCCAGTTTGGCCCCTGCCTAGGTCTCTACATGATGCCACAGGAGGACAGGGGGTTGGCGATCTGACAGGTGCAGGCTGACTGGCAGTACTGGCGTACCGTCTGGTAGCAGCTCCGGTCGGCCTCCCCGCCCCACTGCACCGGGCCATTGGGGTCAGAGGGCAGCCGGCTCAGGATGCTGGTGTTGATGGCCAGGGCAGCCAGCCCATAGTCAGTGAACAGCACCGTCTCACGCCTGCACGTTGGGCACGAGATGAACTTGTACTTGGGGCAGGACTCGTAGAGGATCTGCAAGCACTCCTCACACACCGAGTGCAGGCAGGAGAGGATGCGTGGACGCTTGCCTGCAAAGTTGTAGGTGTGGCCGCAGGTGGGGCAGTCCAGGGGCTCACAAGGCATCACGGGCCCTGAGGAGGAAGAGGAGGTGGAGGAGGAGGTGGAAGAAGAACGCAGCACGTACTGGTTGACTATGACGTCCTCCATCTTGTAGTGGAACTGGTGGTAGCAGATCTCAGCGGCGCTGGCTTTGCGCTGGGCCAGGTAGCTCTCCCTGCGGCCCATGGGAGCTGGGGGAGATGAGACCATGGGTCTGGTGGGGGGCAGGTCAGTGCAGGTCATCTCCAGGGCTAGGTCACTGCACGCCTGGTTCACAATGATCTCTCCCTCTCCCCCTCCATCCCATGCCACCCGCGGGGGAGGGGTGAAGCAAGGCTGGGTGACTGGCACCGTGCATTCCCGGGGGAACTTTTCCGACTGGATGATCTTGACGGTATCCATGGGGATTGTCACAGGCTGCCGCCTGAGGCAGGACATGGACATTAAGCTTATTTGTGTGTCTGTGTCTTTGTTAGAGAGAGGGGGCTGTGGGTGGTTCAGCGGGCAATGCCCCTGGCTTGGGTTGGGCGTGGGGCGGGGCTCTGAAGTGAACTGGGGGTGTCAAAGTCAGCCATTAGAGGGGACATGGGGACGTATGATTCTGTCCATTGTTTCAATTAGAAGGCCTTCCACGTCTGTGGTGCTGTTATCCTGACTCTTTATGTGGGACAGAAGGACTGAGGACTAAAGCCAGAGCCCTCAAACCTGGAGCAGTGAAACAGACTTCCCTATCACACAGAAACACTGTCCGCTGATAACACTACTGATAGACAGCGATAACAGTCCGAGCCTGGTAGTTAGTCCTCTTAAAACTAGTCTGTGCAGTCTTAGATATACAATAAAGATATGTACTGGATATTCAACCACAGTAACAGCTGAACACCAAACAGGACTCAACACATCAGCACAAAGATATGTTTTCAGTGATAACACCAATAAATAATCTTAAATGTACATATATAGATACTAATATGATACACTTACACAACAGGGTTGTGAAGAGTTCTACTCTCAAAATGGAGAGCTCAAGCAGCACAGGCTGTTCAGTAGTAGTTCGCTCTGTATTGTCTCACACAGCGTCCTGTGGCTTGCCAGGGGAAACTGACTCAAACGGGGCTTGCTTGTTTCTAGGTTGTTGCTGCTCAAACCAGAACTTCCTTCCTGTTTCTGAGCTTGTGGAATGGCCTTGTGTGTGAGAACAACCTGTAGAAACTCTGGAACCTCCTCTCTCTCTCTCTCTCTCTCTCTCTCTCTCTCTCCCACTCTCTCTCTCTCTCTCTCTCTCTCTCTCTCTCTCTCTCTCTCTCTCTCTCTCTCTCTCTCTCTCTCTCTCTCTCTCTTTCTCTCCTCTTGGTCAAATATGGTTTTGTGTCCTTTGGCTTCCTTGACTGGAGTCTGATAAGGCTGAGGTCTTTTTTTAGGAGGCAATGGAAATCCCCTGCTCCTTAACAAACCACTCCTGAATTCCTCTAAGGAAGGGGTGCTTGACTTTCAAACTGAGTCCTCCCACTAGGGTAGCTGATAAAGGTCTCTAGGGAGACCTTGTCCTCGTCACGGTCTGTCTGTCTGTCTGTCTGTCCCTCAGCGGTTCAGAGTGACAGCAGTGGCCTCAGACAGTCAGATGGTGTGACTGTCGTCCTCACAGTCCTCTTTGGCTGAGTTACCTGAGGAAGGAGAGTTTGATAAGTTAACACCACTCACCAAGATGAATCACACATGAATCTGCCATGACTATGTATTATTGTGGATGGATATGGTTACTCTATTTTAAGACATGCCTCTTTAGGGAGTACACTGAAATATTAAGAATAGAGAACCCTCCTTTGAAATCCTTAATAACCGTAGAGAAGGGGCTCTATTTTTTACCAAAGCATACTGTGGTTGTAGTTGTCTGAAAGAATGATGAGTCTGGGTGGTTTTAGTCTCCTCACGCCGCTAGCGTCCTATCAACTCCCGTTATCATCCTACTATATAGTGCACGAAAGAGATGCATGTTTGGTCAGCGGCAGATGAGCAAAACCATCGCTATAATGAGGATGTGTGACTCGGTTTCATTATGCAGGTGGTGTAAATGTATGATTGGATGTAATACTATGTCTGTTTCCACGGCAACACAACAAGGAGTAAAATTGCACATCTTTTCTCTTCCACACAAGGCTCTCGTTATACGTGATGCACGAAGAGAGAAGGAGAGAGAGAGAGTAGTGCAGCGGTCCTAGTTACTATTAATGGTCTATTTCTCTATGCGTTTTACTGTGGTTTCCTGCCCCCAACCTCCCTTTATGATGCCTGGCTAATTCAAGTCAATACTGGATGTCTACAGTGTATATTTTTCACCATTGAGGTAGAATAGTATTCATAATTCCCTTCAGTGTCCATTCATCCATCCACGCTACCCACGCTACTAATGAACATCTCATTTGGCAACAGTGATATGAAAATGGAAGCTGATGACGAAGGAGGCCTCCTGCTGAGGCGTGACGTTAGTGCCTTGTGATAGACGCCCCTCTTCAGTTAAGTAAGAGGCTAATATCAGCTGTAGCAGCCCTACGTTAGTCAGTCAGGCCTATGTTGTTAAGATACCAGGCCTCTGTCTGTCTGTCTCTCTTGTCTGTCTGTCTGTCTGTTTGTCTGCAGCCCTGCCCAGTAGTCAGCCTGCCTGCCCAGGAATTAAACTAATGAAATCATGTGCTGAACATTTGACCCTGTCAGCACAAACAAACAAGGGAGAAAAGGGAGAGCCGGAGAGATGGTGATAGCAGCACTCTGGCGAGAGGAGAGACACACAACACACACATTCCTACATACGTACGTACACACACACTAACACCAAGAACACTCTCACCCTTATTCTGTACTTCCCAATCACATACGCCACCCATAACATTTTAGGACACACACAAATTGAATAGACAGACTAACATGCGTGCAGAGATGCTATGAAACGCTAATAAACCAGACTACTTATAGTCTCATCTTCCATGGACTCATTACAGATTCAAGAATACAGTTAGTATAGAAAGTCATGACCCCCTTTCAAAATGTTCACCTTTTGTTGCCTTACAGCCTGAAATGAAAACACATCAAATCAGACTTTTTCCGGCTTTATTTACACACTGTAATCCACAATATCCAAGTGAGAATTGTTTTTGTTTTTTTTACTCTGAAAATGTATTAAAAGTAAAACAGTAAATAACCCTATTTGGATAAGTGAACACCCCCTGAGTTAATACTGGGTGGAACCATCTTTTGCTTGAATTACAGCCATGAGTCTCTCTGAATACGTCTCTACTAACTTTGTTCACCTAGACTGTGTAATATTTTCCCATTCTTCCTTGCAGAATTGTTCAACCTCAGTCGAATTGCGTGGTGACCGCTCATGGACGTGAAGATGGTTCATGTTTTAATATGACATTGACACAAAGCACACTACCAAAGCAACCGTACAGTGGCTGAAGGACAAGAAGGTGAATGTCCTTGAGTGGCCTAGTCAGAGCCCCGACCTAAATCCCATCCAGAATCTGTGGGATGACTTGAAGAGTGCAGTCCATGAGCGGTCACCACGCAATTTGACTGAGGTTGAACAATTCTGCAAGGAAGAATGGGCAAATATTACACAGTCTAGGTGTGCAAAGTTAGTAGAGACGTATTCAGAGAGACTCATGGCTGTAATTCAAGCAAAAGCTGGTTCCACCCAGTATTAACTCAGGGGGTGTTCACTTATCCAAATAGGGTTATTTACTGTTTTACTTTTAATAAAATATATATACAGGAGTATATTTTTACTTGGATATTGTGGGTTACTGTGTGTAAATAAAGCCGGAAGAAGTTTAATTTGATGTGTTTTCATTTCAGTCTGTAAGGCAACAAAAGGAGAACATTTTTAAAATGGGTGATGACTTTCTATACCAACTGTACGTCTGGATTATGTCGTCTGGATTACTATGTCGTCTGGATTATTGTTGATTGTTTATGTTTGCTGGTCTGTTTTTAAAAATGTTCTAGATTATTTTGGAAATTCCTGAAAAACAGAACCAATGCAGAAACATTACCAACAACAACAAAAAACACCCAGAACATCCCTACCATCTTCCACTCCCCCATTCCTCCTCCCTCCATTTTCCTACACCCACACACACCTAAACTGCTGAGTCCAGCTGTCTCCCTCACACTGCCTTCTGGCTGCATTCCACCTGTGCAGTGCAGGGAGCAGGAGAAGGACACGATGTTCTGACTGAGTCAGACACTATCAGCAGGCTCTCTCTGCATCTCCATGACACACACCTTCACCCTCAGCCAGGTGACCTGAACTGGACCAGGCAGAATGACTGGTTGACTGGTACCTGTGCCTCTATAACACACCCAGCAACAGTACACAGAGAATGTTGACTATGTTCTGATTAGTATCCACAGCTCTGTCTTGGCTGATTAAAGGTATGTGCTGCTCTGCTCTACCGTGTGGTGGTTATAATGTATTATGATTACATAAATGGTATAATGACCTTAGAGTTGGCTGTGGACAAATCCCCAGATGTGTCCCTGTTGACCGCAGTGAATCTGCAGAAAGTGCTATACTCTAAATGCCTGTGAATTCCATAAAGCACCGCTTAATGTTGTCGTTGATTAGTATAGGCCTATATGATGCTGATTATGATAGGATTCGAATACACGTGGTTGTTTTTTAAATCATTAGATGTTGGTCGTTATCGCTGTGGTAAAGTGGTATTCAGATGTGTACATTCAATGTTGTCAATGTGTAAATCCATCTACTGTAAGAAATCTGTTTTCTGAATTCTGACTAGAATGTTGATGTGCATTCTGCTCTATTCTTTAGTCATAATCCTGTTGGGATTGAATGAGGAGATATGAGGGGTGATTATGTTAGTGTATGTGTGAGGGGGAGGTTAAAGAATTCAACTCCTTCCATTCAGGAGGGGGGCGGCAGGTAGCCTAGTGGTTAGGGCGTTGGGCCAGTAACCAAAAGGTTGCTATATCGTATCCCTGAGCTGACAAGGTAAAAATCTGTCGTTCTGCCCCTGAACAAGGCAGTTAACTCACTGTTCCTAGGCCGTCATTGTGAATAAGTATGTGTTCTTAACTGACTTGCCTAGTTGAATAAAGGTTAAAAATACAAATGAATAAATAAGAAATGCAAAGCAGACGTCAGCCATTTTCTCCACAATTCATTACAGCCAACTACTCTTTGTGCTCTCTCTCTCTCTCTCTCTCTCTCTCTCTCTCTCTCTCTCTCTCTCTCTCTCTATGGCAACATGGCAGGCCACAGAGCTTGTTGGTGTCGACACCAGCAGAAAAACTATAACGATAATGGCCCCTCTTGACACACAGCCTCATGAAGGACTTATGAGGGACACGTCGAGCCACATACAAATCAATATCCCAGTGGCTCGATTGATTAAGCTGATTGATTTTTGTGGAGACTTATGTCTCAGCTCAGGGAGAAGCAGACACAGACACTGTTGCTGTGATGAGGAGGGGTGTAGTTGGAGATCTGTAACTGATGAGCATGTGCGTATTTGGGGAGCTTGCCTCAGTGAGGAAGGAGCAGGTTTAGCGCGGTGGCAGCGTGTGGGAGTGGTGCGACAGTGGCAGCAGCAGTTATGCAATCACAGCATGGTAGCAGGAAACAGCACTCGGACTGCAGTCAGCACCAGCACAGTGCATGGTCAATATGGAGATCCCTCAGTGCTGTTGACAGCTACAGAACAGGCAGTTCCAGCCAGGTCCCGCCCCTCCCCTCCCAGAGATCTGTCACATGTCATGACCTCTGGGGATATGATACCCCAAAGGTAGCCTTAAGATACCCTTTCCCCTGCAGTCAACTGACAATGGAATATCTGTGGACTGAATCGAACCCCCCACCAGGTGTGTGTGTGTGCTTGTGTGTGTGCGTGCATGTGTGTGTGTGTAGCTTATGCATACGTCTGTGTGTATGTCTGGGCGCGGGCATGTGTCCAAGGAATGGAGGATTGTGATGCAACAAGCCTCTCATCTGCAACAAAGACACGGTACTACAGCTGTAGGATTTTAATTTGACCCCTTTTGCCGCAGGAGGAGAATAATTCTGCAGCAGGAGGATTTGAATATCTGAAGAAGTGGTTAGAATCGCCACCAGGGGGGAAGCTGGAAGTGGTGTTTGTATACAGTGCACACTGTAACTACACTTTACCTTATGTAGGCTACGTGCAGGCAACGGCGCGGCTCGTGTTAACTATTATGTGGATTATCATAAATTAACATTTTTGTAGGGGGTAGATGCATTTTTCATTAGGGAAAATAATTTTCTTTAGCTCAATTGTCTTATTATATGTTGAAGGCAAGCAATACGTAGAATAAATGACTGGTTTTCTCAGTGCCTGTGTGGTCCAGTGGTTACAGCCACTGACCCTGGCACACATATGCCAGAGTTGGTGTGGGTTTGAATCTGGCCCTTTGACTCATGGATGAACATCTATTTTTGAATTATTAATTCAGAGTGATTACAGGGTTGATTCCTCTTGGTTACAGGGTTGAAACAGAAACAACTCAAAGGTTAACAGTTTAGGCGTTAATTCCGAGTTGTTAAGGTTAGGGCTGTGGTTTGGAGAAGTCTTAAAACTAAATGATAAAAAATTACACGCCTATGGATCATCAGTATTCATAGTATTCTTAGTGAACTGCCATAGAGCAGTGGTCTAAGCAGCGCACTCCGAGCCACGTGAGCGCTGGGCGATATAGTGGCCAGCCCGAGTCTACATTGGGCCCACAAGTTAATTACATTAATTTCAATGTTTTCAAGAAAGTAAAACAAATAGTCTGATCATTTACACATCAAAGAAGTGTCTCAGCTCAACAAAGTCGTCTTTGGGTAGGCTCAAATGCATTAACATCTTGACAGCTTCACAAAATAACATATTAAAGCCAAACAGTACAGGCTTTCAATCCACACCAAAGACCAGAACTATGTTGACAAATGATACATAGCCTAAGTATAAAGCGTGGACGAGCATCCACACTGGAGGAAAGTGTATCGTTCTGCAGTCGTGCTACATCTGTCAATCAACTGATGGTCCAAATCAGCTCAACAACTCTGACAGGTAAACACAGTAGCATATTATCCGTTTTCACATCTTTCATTATGTGACAATGATAGGCTAGCCTACAGAATGTAGCCTATTGGAATATAATCAACTAACAAGGGGCCTACTGCAACCGTCGATTGGCACTAGATTATCGCCAGCTGATGTCTCATCAATACACTCTAAATTCACCTGCACAGCTGATCTCAATTGCAACCATTATTGGCCACCTCTACCGCTGCCTAAAATATGATGTCGGTGTTTCCTTTAGTCCTGCTTGCAACCAAAGTAAATCGAGATATTTCGCCCTCTGGCTGGTATTGTAATCGGAAACAACGTAGTCCTTTTTAACAAACTAAGGGGCAATTCATCTATTTGACAGGAATTCCGTAAAATAGTAATGAAGTGTTTCCTCGTTTACCACAGAAAATGTATCGTGGCAATTTACCCAACTCTTTGTATGAATGGAAACTAATGTTGGTGTAGCCTATTGTTATTATTTTATTTGTTTCCTATTTATGTTATCCAAAAGGGTCTGGTAACGTCATTTCTATTCAAGATCGGGGGTAAAATATCCCTGGACTGTCCATTTTGAAATGTGTGAATATATCAAGTCAATCTAGGGGATTGAGTTAGTTGTGCCAGTAGGGCGTGGGCCAGAATCGAACCCACGGCGACACAGTAGACCTTAATTGAATCAATCAAGACCTTAATTGAACTAAATTTTGCTGCATTTGAAATACATGTTTGTACATTTGAATGTTGCAGTAATAGGACCTAGGCCTAGCGTTTGAGCGAGGGAGAGAGAAAATTATTTTGATAGCAAGCCCTGATCCAAATGACTCCCCGCATCGAGAGAAAGATAACTGCTCTTTATCAGGGACTCACGAGACTCATTCTAATTTCCTGATGCAGCAGGAAAATTCTCATCGACAAAAGAGTGATCAAGGTAAGATCTGACATCTGGACAAACAGACACACACACACCAGCACATACATTGGCACACACCCAATATGGAACGCACATGCACAAATATTCCACAGAGCCCCCTTTCGGTGTACACGGACACACTGATGCATCCTTGATTAAGCCTTTTACCTGTGTTGTTGTTTAGTCCTGTCGTAACATATCGTCTCCCAGTTCTCTTACCACCTTGCTGTGTGTTGTTGTTGTTGGTTTTGGATATTACTGTGCTGTGAGGAGACAATAGTCTTGTTACAGGGTAAAGCTTCCATGTGCGTGTGAAGCTGATGACATGGCCCATTGGTCTCAGTTCGTCTGAGAGTAGAACAGAAGGTGTTTTGCCAGAGGGGCAGAGGAGGAGGAGGAGGAGGAGGAGGAGGAAGAGGAGGAGAAGGAGGAGGAGAGGAGCGACGGAGGCAAGGTGATCATTCCTGTCTGTGAGACCCTGAGAACACAAACGGTGGAGGGAGGGAGGGAAGGTAAGATGGAGGCTGAGCTGTCGAAGGATGGATGCGTCACTCCTTCCTTTAGTCACAGTGATGGAGGACAGAGACTGGTGGTGGAGCCCACCTCTTCTTCTCCTCTGTCGGTTCCCTTCGTCCTTCAAACTCTCTCCCTCTCACCCTGTCGTCTGCGGTGTGGCCAAGCGGCAGTTTCTAGCAGCTCCCTCTCCATCCCTCCTCCTGTCTCTTTCTCTCTGCCTGTCAGTCAGCCAGCCAAATAGGTTGTGTGTGCTCCTGTGATGCCTCTCTGGGTATCTTCCTCTCCTCTCTCTCTCTCTCTCTCTGGTCTCAGAGCCTCAGGTCTTCACTGATGTCTTTCTTTCATCCTCTCTTCTTTTCTTCCACTCAGTCGTTATCTCTCCCCCAGTGGCGTCAATGTGCTCCTTTTCTCTCACGGCTGCCGTTTGTTAGCCTTGCTCCTTCTCCGCTGCTGTCAATGCGCCTCTGTGCACACACTCACACACTGGCTCACGCATACACACACACACGCTTGTTCTCTGTTTCTGTCTCCCTTACCATATGTATGTGGCTCTCTCTCTCTCCCTCTCTTTCTCTCTCTCTCTCTCTCTCTCTCTCTCGATCTCTGTCTCTGGACCTGACAATTTCTAGTGCATGTTTTCTCCTCCCCCTCTCTTGCTCTCTCTCTCCTTGCTCTCTCTCTTATCTTGCTCTCTCTCCCTCCCTCCCTCTCTCTCTCTGCAGTCTCCGCTGCAGTGCCTCTGCAGGCTGGATCACGTTTTCTAGTTGCCAGTGAAAATATTTCAGCCAATGAGGGCCCTGAAAACCCACCCCCCTTCTACCCTACACTCACTCACACCACCTACTGAAAGATGGAAGCTATGTGCAGAGAGCACTGAATCATACTCCATATACAATATTAATCCATCACACACAAACAAAAACATATTCTTGGTACACAGGCCAGGCACACAGGAAATACAGGAAGCTGCTAACAAATAGATCTGATCTGCAGAGTGCAGCACTAAACATAAATCCAATAAACAAATTCATTCAAATATGGAATATTTAACAGCACAACACCCATGAATCATACTGCATCACATTACAGGCCAACATACATATAATGAGCCACACAGTTCATATAGGGAAAACAGACCACATGACCACCACTGCATTTTTCAAAACAACATAGAAATGTTGTATACTCGTGGTGAGATTTCACTGAAACGCAGTATCACAGAAACATGGGATATTCATGTCATCAGCTCGCTTTCACAAACACAAAGTGGCAGACACTTAAAATCAGTGTCCCTGTCTGGCCGTCATGCCACAGCCTCAGCCGTCACAGACCAGCATTACGTAACGCGGATTTTAATCAGTTTCCCATCTCCACAGGCCTGCATGTTGACCTATAAATAATCCTCATCTCGGATTGAAAAGATGATCTATGAAAGAATATCTGTGTGTGCTTCTGCATAACCCACGCATTGAGAAAACATTCAATTGAAGTTGCTTGATTCTTTATACTTTGGCTGTAACAGAGAAATAAATATCTATCTCTCTATACACACATTTATTGTATGAGCTAGATACAGTTTCCCCCAGAGTCAGATAAACTCACGGATACCATTTTTATGTCTCTGCATCCAGTATGAAGGAAGTTAGAGGTAGTTTCGCGAGCCAATGCTACCATTTGCACAATGACTTGAAGTCTATGGTATCTACTAGCATGCTAGCAGTTACCATAGACTTCCAGTTATTCCTCTGCCGCTAGTTAGCAACTTCCTTCAAACTGCACGCAGAGACATAACAATGGTATCCACTAGGGAAGTATATTCTGGGGAAGTAGATAAAGAGTTTAATTGCCAAAATCCCGATGTATCCCTTGAACAGTCTGAAAACCAAATTAGGTTATCTTTATGATGATGTTATGTTAGAGAGAGAGAGAGAGATTGTGTGCAAAAAGAATGCAATTCATACGTGGATATTTTGAGACGAGAGACAGATGCTTATAAGATGGCAGCGTGTTAGAGGGACTTTTACAGTTGCGGCAGGATTCAATCCAAAACCTCACTATAGCACACTTGACGTTGAAGGGTTATGGTTGCGCTCAGTATTACAGCTGTAGGACATTATAATACCATTCTAGGGTTAGGGTTAGATGCAATATAAGGCAAGTGACTTCAATTACTAATTTCTCTGAATGGGGGTTAATAAACATTACCAGATTCACTGGGAATACATTACATAGTATGAAGAAATACTCCAGGCCGCAGCGTTGTACTACTTGTCAGACACAGAAAACTGAAAGTGTTTAGTCCTACTGGGCATGGGGGTGGGCTTGGTGGTGGGCTTGGTGTGGGGTTGGTGGTGGGCTTGGTGTGGGGTTGGTGGTGGGCTTGGTGTGGGGTTGGTGGTGGGCTTGGTGTGGGGTTTGGGGCGTCCGTTGGTGGCTTTTGAGCATTTATTTGGAATCCTCATGTCTTAAAGGTACACTCCGAAAAAATCATGTTGCCACGAGCAGCACCGGAGATATTGAGATGAGCAGCACCGGAAATATTGAGATGAGCAGCACCGGAGATATTGAGATGAGCAGCACCGGAGATATTGAGATGAGCAGCACCGGAGATATTGAGATGAGCAGCACCGGAGATATTGAGATGAGCAGCACCGGAGATATTGAGATGAGCAGCACCGGAGATATTGAGATGAGCAGCACCGGAGATATTGAGATGAGCAGCACCGGAAATATTGAGATGAGCAGCACCGGAGATATTGAGATGAGCAGCACCGGAGATATTGAGATGAGCAGCACCGGAGATATTGAGATGAGCAGCACCGGAGATATTGAGATGAGCAGCACCGGAGATATTGAGATGAGCAGCACCGGAGATATTGAGATGAGCAGCACCGGAGATATTGAGATGAGCAGCACCGGAGATATTGAGATGAGCGAGATGCAAGACTTGGCTCTCACACAGTCACACACAGTATCTGCTCACGTGCACGGGTTCGCTTCACGCTGTTCACAGCGTCGTAGCCAGTGCACCATGAATCCTATAAATTAAAATGTCCAATTTGGGTGCAATCCATAGAGTTCAAATTGTCTTTCAACAAAATAATTGGTTACTAACTACAGAAACCATTTTAGAACAATCTGCGCTGGTGGGTGTCATGGCTTGCTGAAATGACATGGAACAACCCGAATACCATTCTAGGGTTAGGGGACACTACTTGTAACAGGTATACTTAGGGCTCTATTCATTCTGTACAGTTGAAGCGTTTCAGATTGTGTGATTAAAATGTAAAGGTAATTTCTGATTGAACTGACATATGCAGCGGTTTACTGTGAATGCAGTCTGTGCTAATGCGGGAACATTTCCTTTACATTTCAATAAACGCTGTTAAAAGGAACTTCCGCGATGCGGATTGAATAGAGAGCCCTTCCACGAATAGAGTGTAAACCCCCCCCCCCCCCCCCCCCCCCCCCCCCATGTGACTGTGATATTTTACATTCTTGGTCCTCCAGATGCATTTACTGTTATGACAGGCAGGGGGCAGTACAGAGAAGCATGGCTCGGATGTGAGTGCTTGTGCATGGAGTGGGTTATTACTCCAGTACCATGAGGAAATATACTGCTCCTTCCATCTTTGAGATATCATTCATTAACACATAGCAAAGCGAAATAGCAAGAGGAAAGAGGAAATATGGCACCACTTTTGACCTTTGATCGCCAGGCTCCATTCACCGTAGTCCGTCAGAGATTGAATGTGTGATAGTGAGTTTGTGAGTCCATCCCTCATCTCTGAAAAAAAAAAAAAATCGGGTAGTTCTCAACTTTTGTCGAACTAAGGTTGAATACTTTATTAATTCAGTAAAAGAAAGCTACCAGATACGTGTCATACGAGTTCAATAAGTATATGTGTTCAATAAGTTCAATAAGTATTTGTGTTGTATTGGCCTTTTTCCTCTCATTGCCAACAACATTTGACGTGTCAATGCTTTAGAAATCCACTGGCTGTACAGTGTTATCTTGGTAATGATACTCTTTCAAATCTTAAATTATGCAAGTTTTATTCCTACTGCAGCCTCACCTGGTGTTAATATACCAAACCATAGTAACTTCATGAAGGGCAGAAAGTTCAAAGTGAACATTGGATACCATTGGACACCGAGTTCTATTCAGATCCTTCATCAGCACCATCATCAGTATCATCATCATCGTTATCCTCTTCATCATCCTCATGATCTTCATTACACATTCAACATACATGTACATACATTTAAAGTCCACAAAGCAAAGAACAAAGAACACCAAACAAATGAGTGTTGGGACTCCCAGGTAGAGGGCCTAGGCCCGTTCAGGTATGGAGCTAGGTAAGGTGTTCGTAGGATCGACCACGTTGCGGGGGTGTGGAGATTACAGAGTTAAGAGGTTAAGAGCGACCTGTACAGATGATGGATAGAGGGAGGGAGTGTAAGAGAGGTGGCAATTCACAGTGCATTGTGGGCCTGTGAGTCAGGGGGGATTTCAGGGTTGAAAGAGGAGACTACCCAAGTTTATGGTTAGACAGTCCAGACTCCAGGGCAGGGGGGGGTTCCAGTATGAGGAGATGTTTAACCGTAGAAGCCGTGCAAGAAGACACAGACGCACAGGAGGATGATGGCGTTGGCATTGACCACGTTCCTCCACATGGGTTTCTCTGAGGTGTCTGTGAGTTGCCTCTGCAGCTCAGCCTGCTCCTCAGCACTCAGCTTGGGAGCAGTCGATTTCTCCAAGCCACAGAAGCTCAACACTGCCTTCTTACAACAGCCTGGCTCCTCGGTGGGCTCTGCACAGACACACAAACACAGGGATGAGGAAACAGTGTGTGGTTGTAAATGTGAGAAATAAAATCTGTATGTGTGTCACGGAGTAACAGATAGAGATTGGAGAGAGACCTCTCTTATCATCAATATCCACATAGGTAGGTTCTTGATCTTCTTTCCAATTGTCTAGCTCCAGATCCACCCTCTCCTCTGTGCTGTTCCTCAGCTGCCAGCACAAGCGGTGCAACTGCAGATGGAGGGAGGAAGAGGCACAGGACAAACACATGGGGAGAAATTAATTTAGAGATGGCAGAGAGACTGCGTTTTTATTCAATTAACATTCACGGATGGAAGAATAACTAAATAAGTTTGACTATTGGGGGAAGTTGTAACTTACATGTTTGTCGTCGATGGGTTTGGTCATGAGGGAGATGCTGACTATCAGCAGGCAGGAGATACAGAACAGAATAATGGAGAAGTAGAGGTAGTGGACCCCACAGATGATCTCAGGACAGTTAGTGGGGGTCACACAGCTTCCTGTCCCATAGGCAAACTCACTGATCATCCTGGTTAAGCCAATAGCCAGGCCTATCGTAAGGCCATAGAACACACCCTGAAAGTGGGGGAGGTCTGTGACTCAACACATTTTCATGGTTCACTTCCAATTGCACAAACATCACGTATAACACGAACAAGGCAGTAAATGGTGAAAGTGGTAACCAGGGTCCTTTGAGCCTAGCCAGCAGAGTTCAGATAAACTACTTAAGCAATAAGGCCCGAGGGGCATGTGATATATGGCCAATATTCCACGGATAAGGGCTGTCATTTATTGCACGACGCAACGCGTAGTGCCTGGATACGGCCCTTAGCTGTGGTATATTGACCATATACCACAAACCCCTCAGGTACCTTATTGCTTTATTAGACAACAGATTAAATAAACCAGTTCAAACCACAAGTAGCTCAGGGAAACGAGTTTATATCACACTGACTTTTGTTAAGTTAGAGACTCACCGGCTCATTGACGCGCTTACAGAAGATGGCGAGCATGAAGGTGGCAGCGATGGGCGGAGTCAGGTAGCTGGTGATTGACTGGATGTAGTCAAAGAGCTGGCCGCTCTGAGCAGACTGGACCACAGGGATCCACGCTATACTCACCCCGATCAGAACCAGGATAAACACCCTACACAGCCAAGAATAATACATCAATATCAATATTACCCATTTATCTCAATGCAAACATACACAAACACAAGCATACATGTATTAAAGCAAGAGAAGTCCAAAGAACTCGAGCAGGCTGAGCTGTGTGTTACTGTACCTCCCAGCGATCATGAGTTCCTTCTCAGAGGAGGAGCTGCGTATCTTGGTGTAAATGTCCATCGTGAAAAGGGTGCTGGCACTGTTGAAGATGGAGGTCAGGGAGCTCATCAGAGACGCCATCATCACCGACAGCATCAGGCCTCGCAGACCTGCAGGAAAGAGGGGGAGGATGGGAGGAGAGGGCAGGGAGGGAGGGGATGCAAAGGAGAACAGGAATGGAGGGAAGGCAGATTAGGATAGGTAGAGAAAAGAGAAGGAATGAAGAGATGAACGAATGTGATGGTTGATTGTATTGGCAGCAACAACTGTTTTCCTGGAATAAGGAGTAGTACTTATTGAATCCACCATTTGTAGCAGTAGTAACAGTGTTGTTGTAACATAGTCCCTGTGCAGTGCGGTGCCAGGACAACAACCTCTCCCTCAACGTGAGCAAGACAAAGGAGCTGATCGTGGACTGCAGCCAAACACGCCCCCATTCTCATCGACATTTTTTAAGTGGAGCAGGTCGAGAGTTTCAAGTTCCTTGGTGTTCACATCACCATCAAACTATCATGGTCCAAACACACCAAGACAATCGTGAAGAGGGCACGACAACACCTTTTCCCCCTCAGGAGGCTGAAAATATTTGCCATGGTTCCCCAGATCCTCAAAAAGTTATTTAGTTACACCATCGAGAGCATCCTGACCAGTTGCATCACCTCCTGTACGGCAACTGCTTGTTATCCGGAAGGTCCTAATTTTTATTTTTTTTGTCAAAGTCATAGACTGTTCTCTCCACTACCGCACGGCAAGCGGTACTGGAGTGCCAAGTCTAGGTCCAAATGGCTCCTTAACATCTTCTACCCCCAAGCCATAAGACTGCTGAAAAATTAATCAAATGGCCACCTGGACTATTTACATTGACCCCCCACGCTTTGTTTTTACACTGCTGCTACTCGCTAGTATCGGTATTGTTATTTTATTGTGTTATTTAATATGACCTTCTTTTTTTTACCTCAGTTTATTTCGTAAATATTTTCTTAACTCCATTTCTTGAACTACATTGTTGGTTAAGGGCTTGTAAGTAAGCATTTCACGATGAGGTCGTATTCGGCACGTGACAAATACAATTGGATAGTGGTGCTAGGACTGTCATTGTTACTAGATGGACGAGTATCTTCTGTTTACCCACCATTTGGCATGAGGTCCACCACCAGTTTGGGATAAGCAATGTTGGTGCAGCCAACACTGGCCCCACAGTACCTCAGACACTCCTCTGGTTCCACGCAAGCCACCTCGTCTGGGTAGAGGATTCGGCTGATCATGCCAGGGAAGACCATGAGGAACATGGGCAGCAGCTTCAGGTAGCCACACAGGATACAGCCAGCCTTGACATGGGAAAGATTCTTGGCAGATAGACAGCGCTGGACAATCACCTAGGTGACAGGAGAGATAACAACCCTCCAGTGACTGAAGAGGTGATGGATTACGTTTTCATGGTCAAACAGAAGTATGGTGCCTCTGTATTGCTTGAATATGCCGATATCAAGAGTAGAGGGGAATGAAAGGGGTTTGAAGTCAAATGAACTCATCATTCCTTCCATGCACCATACAGCCACATATCTTCTGACAGGCACAAATGTGTATGCAGCTTTTCTAGTGGAAATATTCATCAAAGGAAATGTTTTCCTTTACGAACGTGACCCAAATTGCTGATCACAGAAGAAGGCATGGCGCTATCATATATGAATTAGAGAAACTTAAGCTTTGAGTTCTGCTAATCGAATAAACTCTTTCAACTTGCGTATTTAACGTGTGTGAGTGAGTGCTCGCTCGTGTGTGTGATTGTGTAAGTCAATATCCTGTTATTTTTTCACAGTCACCTCTGTGTTCCCGGCTTTTAGTCTTATTTAAGTCTGTGGGAAGGAAGTGCATTTGGGTCTAACTAAAAGCATGCTTCTCTTCATAAGGCAGCCACTTAAGCTAAGACAAGCTGAGAGCTGGCTGGAAAGAATGGCCATGGTAATGATACACACATTAGTGTGTGTGCGTGTGCATGTAACTGAGGGAGGGTGTTAGACTTATTCATTCCCTATGGAGCAGTAGGCTACCTGATCAGTGCACCAGTACCAGGTGGCCTGGACAGTGAGGCCAAACACCAGGCCTGGCCAGGGCAGGTCCCCTGTCACCGCGTCCCTGAAGATGTGGAAGGAGTCAGGCCGAGGGGTGTAGCAGCTCTCACTGATGTTGACCCCAGTCAGAGTGGGTATGGCCTCCATGTAGCGCGTCTGGAAGTTCTCATAACCTCCCACCTCATTGAAGGCTGAGGAGACAGACCGAAGAGGGTTGGGAAAGAGGGATGAGAGAGGTTGGAGGAATTGGAAGAAGAGAATAAATCAAGGAAATTATACTCTGTAGAAAGGGGGAAGGAGAAAAAGGAATGCATTGGAGGAAGGGAATAAAGAAGGGAGGACAAAGAAGAGATATAGAGTTATAGGAAAAGGAAAAGAGGCAATGAATAAATACATTACCATAACCCATGAGGATGAATAAATACATTACCATAACCCATGAGGATGAATAAATACATTACCATAACCCATGAGGATGAATACATACATTACCATAGCCCATAAGGATGAATAAATACATTACCATAACCCATGAGGATGAATAAATACATTACCATAGCCCATGAGGGTGAATAAATACACTACCATAACCCATGAGGATGAATACATACATTACCATAACCCATGAGGGTGAATAAATACATTACCATAACCCATGAGGATGAATAAATACATTACCATAACCCATGAGGGTGAATAAATACATTACCATAACCCATGAGGGTGAATAAATACATTACCATAACTCATGAGGGTGAAATAATATTTTACCATAACCCATGAGGATGAATAAATACATTACCATAACCCATGAGGGTGAATAAATACATTACCATAACCCATGAGGATGAATAAACACATTACCATAACCCATGAGGGTGAATAAATACATTACCATAACCCATGAGGATGAATAAATACATTACCATAACCCATGAGGATGAATACATACATTACCATAGCCCATAAGGATGAATAAATACATTACCATAGCCCATGAGGGTGAATAAATACATTACCATAACCCATGAGGATGAATACATACATTACCATAACCCATGAGGGTGAATAAATACAGTGCCTTGCGAAAGTATTCGGCCCCCTTGAACTTTGCGACCTTTTGCCACATTTCAGGCTTCAAACATAAAGATATACAACTGTATTTTTTTGTGAAGAATCAACAACAAGTGGGACACAATCATGAAGTGGAACGACATTTACTGGATATTTCAAACTTTTTTAACAAATCAAAAACTGAAAAATTGGGCGTGCAAAATTATTCAGCCCCCTTAAGTTAATCCTTTGTAGCGTCACCTTTTGCTGCGATTACAGCTGTAAGTCGCTTGGGGTATGTCTCTATCAGTTTTGCACATTGAGAGACTGAAAATTTTTCCCATTCCTCCTTGCAAAACAGCTCGAGCTCAGTGAGGTTGGATGGAGAGCATTTGTGAACAGCAGTTTTCAGTTCTTTCCACAGATTCTCGATTGGATTCAGGTCTGGACTTTGACTTGGCCATTCTAACACCTGGATATGTTTATTTGTGAACCATTCCATTGTAGATTTTGCTTTATGTTTTGGATCATTGTCTTGTTGGAAGACAAATCTCCGTCCCAGTCTCAGGTCTTTTGCAGACTCCATCAGGTTTTCTTCCAGAATGGTCCTGTATTTGGCTCCATCCATCTTTCCATCAATTTTAACCATCTTCTCTGTCCCTGCTGAAGAAAAGCAGGCCCAAACCATGATGCTGCCACCACCATGTTTGACAGTGGGGATGGTGTGTTCAGCTGTGTTGCTTTTACGCCAAACATAACGTTTTGCATTGTTGCCAAAAAGTTCAATTTTGGTTTCATCTGACCAGAGCACCTTCTTCCACATGTTTGGTGTGTCTCCCAGGTGGCTTGTGGCAAACTTTAAACAACACTTTTTATGGATATCTTTAAGAAATGGCTTTCTTCTTGCCACTCTTCCATAAAGGCCAGATTTGTGCAATATACGACTGATTGTTGTCCTATGGACAGAGTCTCCCACCTCAGCTGTAGATCTCTGCAGTTCATCCAGAGTGATCATGGGCCTCTTGGCTGCATCTCTGATCAGTCTTCTCCTTGTATGAGCTGAAAGTTTAGAGGGACGGCCAGGTCTTGGTAGATTTGCAGTGGTCTGATACTCCTTCCATTTCAATATTATCGCTTGCACAGTGCTCCTTGGGATGTTTAAAGCTTGGGAAATATTTTTGTATCCAAATCCGACTTCAAACTTCTTCACAACAGTATCTCGGACCTGCCTGGTGTGTTCCTTGTTCTTCATGATGCTCTCTGCGCTTTTAACGGACCTCTGAGACTATCACAGTGCAGGTGCATTTATACGGAGACTTGATTACACACAGGTAGATTGTATTTATCATCATTAGTCATTTAGGTCAACATTGGATCATTCAGAGATCCTCACTGAACTTCTGGAGAGAGTTTGCTGCACTGAAAGTAAAGGGGCTGAATAATTTTGCACGCCCAATTTTTCAGTTTTTGATAGCAAAAAGTTTGAAAAATCCAATAAATGTCGTTCCACTTCATGATTGTGTCCCACTTGTTGTTGATTCTTCACAAAAAATACAGTTTTATATCTTTATGTTTGAAGCCTGAAATGTGGCAAAAGGTCGCAAAGTTCAAGGGGGCCGAATACTTTCGCAAGGCACTGTATATTACCATAACCCATGAGGGTGAATAAATAGATTACCATAACCCATGAGGGTGAATAAATACATTACCATAACCCATGAGGGTGAATAAATACATTACCATAACTCATGAGGGTGAATAAATACATTACTATAACCCATGAGGGTGAATAAATACATTACCATAACCCATGAGGATGAATAAATACATTACCATAACCCATGAGGGTGAATAAATACATTACCATAACTCATGAGGGTGAATAAATACATTACTATAACCCATGAGGGTGAATAAATATATTACCATAACCCATGAGGATGAATAAATACATTACCATAACCCATGAGGGTGAATAAATACATTACCATAACCCATGAGGGTGAATAAATACATTACCATAACCCATGAGGGTGAATAAATACATTACCATAACTCATGAGGGTGAATAAATACATTACCATAACCCATGAGGGTGAATAAATACATTACCATAACCCATGAGGATGAATAAATACATTACCATAACCCATGAGGGTGAATAAATACATTACCATAACCCATGAGGGTGAATAAATACATTACCATAACTCATGAGGGTGAATAAATACATTACCATAACCCATGAGGGTGAATAAATACATTACCATAACCCATGAGGATGAATAAATACATTACCATAGCCCATGAGGATGAATAAATACCTTACCATAACCCATGAGGATGAAAGATCCCACGACCATGATGATGGTCTGCAATGTGTCTGTGTAGATCACTGCAGCCAGTCCACCTGAAGCAGAGTGCACATGGTGAGAGTCAGCACAACACAATCCCACTCATTACTTATACAGGGTTACAGTCAATGACTAAGCTGTGGAAAACCACTGTAGTACTCATTTACACTGTAGACGTGATGTTTATTTTTTACTTGAATGATTGCCCTTGGTCAAAAGGGATAGCCTGTTAGTGGTCCAGTTGTTCGTTTGATGTTTGTCTATCACATAGACTCTATAACTCCCCTCAGTAGTTGTGTACGGTATATGAATATACATGTAGATCATTGATATTCATTTGAGCACAATGGTAATAAAGAAGATACGGTGGCCTACATACATTTGAGTGGGGCTGCCTTACAGACTGAAAATCAAGCCCTAGCAAAGAATAACAGTGCACACAACTTTTGCTGTTGACTGCACCTCGAAAGCATCAATGTGTCACGTGTGCATGACAGTATTTGATGCTGTGAGTCACTCTATTTTCAGCAGTTAACTCCCCTTCACGTATGATATTTACAAAGCCTATACTAAACTCCACTACATGTTTATATGAGCATTATGCAAACCGAATCCTATACAGAGACTTTTATTTTATATTTAACCTTTAATTAACGAGGCAATTTACCATGACGTCCTACCCCGGCCAAACCGAACAACAAGGTTTTATCAGGGAGTATGGGTAATTACCCATGGGGTACAGGAGATAAACAGCCTTGGAGGAAGGCATTTGTGCTGTCAGACATAGTCTGCTATTAAGACTCAAATACAACGATAATGGGATGGACTTTACTCCACTCTGCCATGGTTACAGATAAGAACTCCATATTGGTTTAAATGGACATAGTCGACATAGGGCTCCTCTCAGTGAATTAGTTATATATCGCTGCTACACACTAAGTGTACAAAACATTCGGAACACCTTCCTAATACTGAGATGCACCCCCTTTTGCCCTCAAAACAGCCTCAATTCGATGTGGCATGGACTCTACAATGTGTGGAAAGCATTCTACAGTGATGCTGGCACATGTTGACTCCAATGCTTCGCACAGTTTGGTCAAGTTGGCTGGATGTCCTTTGGGTGGTGGACCATTCTTGATACACACAGGAACCTGTTGAGCGTGAAAAACCCAGCAGCGTTGCAGTTCTTGACACACATTTAAGCTGGTGCACCTGGCACCTACTACCCTACTCCGCTCAAAGGCACATAAATATTTTGTCTTGCCCATTCACCCTCTGAATAGCACACATACACAATACATGTCTCACTTGTCTCAAGGCTTAAAAATCCTTCTTTAACCCATCTCCTCCCTTTCATCTACACTGATTGGTGGATTTAACAAGTGACATCAATAAGGGATCATAGCTTTCACCTGAATTCACCTGGTCAGTCTATGTCATGGAAAGAGCATGTTTTGTACACTCAGGGAATATCACTGCTATATACAGTTACGTAGTGTATAAATTGAGAGTATGTATTGATATACCTGTGACGGTGTATAGAGCCGTGATACTTAGCAGGAGAATCACAGCAAGGTAGATATTCAGCCCCAGAGCCTGGTTAATAAAGATGGCTCCAGAAAACATATCTGCCTGAGAGAGAGAAAGAGAGATTGAAAGAGAGAGAGAGAGAGAGAGAGAGAGAGAGAGAAAGAGAGATAGAGAGAGAGGGGATTAACGACAAAGGAAGGGCTTCTATAGGGCTAGCACACAATTTTGGATGAAGAAAAAATTCAATATAATAACTGTCATAAACGAACAGCTGACTGAAGACCAGATGGCCGAACATTCTTGAAGTTGAGTCTGTTTCTACGTACATAAATTAACATGGACTTTTAACAACGTGATGAAACTTTGTTGCCCCATGCTGAAACAAGCAATAAAACTGGCCTTCTTTAGACTAGTTGAGTATCTGGGGCATCAGCATTTGTGGGTTTGATTACAGGCTCAAAATGGCCAGAAACAAATAACTTTCTTCTGAAACTCTATTCTTGTCCTGAGAAATGAAGGCTATTCCATGCGAGAAATTGCCAAGAAACTGAAGATCTGGTACAATGCTGTGTACTATTCCCTTCACAGAACAGCACAAACTGTCTCTAACCAGAATAGAATGAGGAGTGGGAGGCCCCGGTGCACAACTGAGCAAGAGGACAAGTACATTAGATTGTCTAGTTTGAGAAGCAGACACCTCACAAGTCCTCAAATGGCAGCTTCATTAAATATTACCCGCAAAACTGTTGTTTAAATGGACATATAATTAGCTTTTCTTTCAAAAACAAGAACATTTCTAAGTGACCCCAAACTTTTGAACGGTAGTGTATATATACAGTGTACCTTGTTGTTTTCAACAGTAATAGACAATGAACAGTGATATGAGTGACTCACTGAGATCTTAGTGAAGACATAGAGGAAGAGTGAGAGCACTGAGAGATAGATGCGGATGCGCTGGCCTCCGAACCTCTTCCTCAAGTACTCTGGCATGGTCACCACCTAAACAAATCCAGTAGACATGATTACATTGTGAAATAGCACTAGATTATATGCTACAGAAATGTACGAAATGTCATGGTGTAATGGTAATTACACTGTAATAGCAGAAAAGGTTGTTCTCACCCCAGCTTTGATGTAAATGGGAACAAAGAGCCATCCAAGAATGATCACCACCACAAGGGCCTGAAAAACACACATCCTAAGGGTTCAGATGGAGAATTCACGAAATGACAGATTTATCTTTTACTAGACGTGTTACTGCTTTCGCCCACTGCTGTTCTCTAGTATCGATCATATAGTGACATTTAACTTACACGCACGCTTATCAGACCCAATATAGATAATAAACGTGTATAAAAAAAGAGCACCTTTTATACAAATAATTGCAGAGTGCAATAGAAATAGAGATGAGATGATAATAGAGATAGAGATGATATGATAACAGAGATAGAGATGAGATGATAACAGAGATAGAGATGAGATGAGATGATAATAGAGATAGAGATGAGATGATAATAGAGATGAGATTAGATGATTATAGAGATAGAGATTAGATGATAATAGAGATAGAGATGCAATGATAATAGAGATAAAGATGATATGATAACAGAGATCGAGATGAGATGAGATGATAACAGAGATAGAGATGAGATGATAATAGAGATAGAGATAAGATGATAATAGAGATAGAGATTAGATGATAACAGAGATAGAGATGAGTTGATAACATAGACAGAGATTAGATGATAATAGAGAGAGAGATGAGATTATAATAGAGATAGAGATGATAATAGAGATAGAGATGAGATGATTTCAGAGATAAAGATGAGATGATGACAGAGATAGAGATGAGATAATGATAATAGAGATAGAGATGAGATGATAATAGAGATTGAGATGAGATGACTACAGAGATAGAGATGAGATGATAACAGAGATTGAGATGAGATGATAATAGAGATTGAGATGAGATGATTACAGAGATAGAGATGAGATGATAATAGAGATTGAGATGAGATGATTATAG
This sequence comes from Oncorhynchus mykiss, assembly GCF_013265735.2. Lineage (NCBI taxonomy): Eukaryota > Metazoa > Chordata > Actinopteri > Salmoniformes > Salmonidae > Oncorhynchus > Oncorhynchus mykiss. Next base: position 35,695,582 of record NC_048569.1, read on the forward strand.
AGATAGAGATGAGATGATAATAGAGATAGAGATGAGATTATAACAGAGATAGAGATGAGATGATAACATAGATAGAGATGAGATGATAATAGAGATTGAGATGAGATGATTACAGAGATAGAGATGATAATAGAGATGAGATGATAACAGATGTAGAGATGAGATGATAACAGAGATATAGATGAGATGATAATAGAGATAGAGATGAGATGATAATAGAGATAGAGATGAGATGATTACAGAGATAGAGATGAGATGATAATAGAGATTGAGATGAGATGATTACAGAGATAGAGATGATAACAGAGATGAGATGATAACAGATGTAGAGATGAGATGATAATAAAGATAGAGATGAGATGATAATAGAGATAGAGATGAGATGAGTGATAATATCAGGTACGTTTCAGAGGTTATGATGATGTTTGCATGAGAGGTTATCATGGTATTTATTTACATTAGACGTTGCCACTCACATTCCATTCGAATCCGCCAATGGCAAGTCCACCTGCAGCCGCAGTCCCTGCGATGCCAACAAAATGCCCACTGCCAATGTTGCTCGCAAAGAGGGATGCCCCAATCTGGAGAGGAAGGACAGAGGAATGTTCATGATCCATTTATACAGAAAGTGATGATATTCTTTCACAGTTTTTGGATATGGAAGGTCATTGGGAAGAACTTCATTCATAAAGGAACATTTACAACAACAACAGGTGTACCATGTAAGATAATGGGGCAAAGGTTGCCAAGTACATGGTCCATAGAAGGGAAATATGCAATTAAGTTAGACACCTCACGTGTACTGGTACAATCAGCATCAGTCATTATTGAGTCATTAGGAGCAGTCTCAAATGAAGGGCATATGATTTATAGGCTTCCAACACATCAAGATAAAAGATTATGACCTTGATTTAAGTATGAGCTGGACATTTCCATGGAATACAGGCACGGATTAGGATAGTTCAGGAGAACAGGGTGTGTCTTTCCAAATATGTGCCAGTGTCATAAACAGTGGCCAGTAAATTAGAGCGAGTTCGATGCCTTTGAACGTAATAATGTATCAGCATTCAGGGCTCAAACCACCCAGTTTATAATATGTAATAGACTGTCCTAAGAGAAGACTTATACTCACTGGCCACCACACCATGCTTCTTCCTGCCAGGAAGAACCCACCTACGGTGGCTCGGTTTGTGCTCACCATAGCCTGCAAAGAGAGACTGGTTAATTGAGTTGTTTTGAGATACCATATTCATGTATCAGGGATCATGTTGATCAATAACCTTGTTACATGATACGGTCATTTGCACCTTTTTCAATTATATATACAAGGTCAATATACATTTTTGTTTATATTGTGTTTAATTGGACTCTGTTAGTTTCACACTGATGGTTTACTACATCTTGTAAACATTGTTTGGGTCAATCATCAATCAGCACTAACCACTGAGCACACACTGGTTGAATCAAAGTTGTTTCCACATCATTTCAGTGAAACTACATGTACGTTGAACCAATGAGGAATAGATGTTAGTTTGACGTCTGTGCCCAGTGGGTGTGTAGTTAGTACTGTATCGACTCTCCACACATCTGAAACAATATGACAAATGCAAATGTATTCCTCAGCAATTTAATTCAAACATACTTGGTGACTTGTTCTATAAATGTCTGTCAATATTATACATTTTGCAGCTGGGCATAAATTGAAGCAATCCAGGTACTTCAATGAGATGTCAGTGCACTTGGCATTCATAGGCTACTTAACACTTGGTATTCATAGGCTACTTGACACTTGGTATTCATTGGCTACTTGACACTTGGTATTCATAGGCTACTTACCACTTGGTATTCATAGGCTACTTAACACTTGGTATTCATAGGCTACTTGACAGCTACTTGACGTGTGGTATTCATAGGCTACTTGACACTTGGTATTCATAGGCTACTTGACATACACTTGAGGAGAATTTCCGCATAATGTACCTGGCACAGGTTGGACAATATCTGCAGCAACAAGTGTACTGCATGAGTCCAGCCATTAACCCATTTGTGATTATGTTTTTTGGAGGCCTTCTGAATAACTTTGTATAGAAAGTGTAGAATATCATAATTCATATTTTATGTTTGTAAATATAAGGACATATTATCACTCAGAAGAAAACTCATCGAAACACTATGAAGATGCTTCTATTTTTTTCTTTCAAAAAAATCATATTCAGAATAGAGAAAACAACTTTTTTCCAGATTCAACTAAAACATGCTCTCTGTTCCTTTCTGAGGGATTAACTATTCACAGACACAGAGTTGTTTTAGTGTCAATGTGTCAATGGAAAGATTAAGGAACTCACCCATACTCCGACTGCCAGGACAACCACAAAGTAGATCACAATCACGGAGATATCCGCCGGGTTGTTGACTGCCACTGTGCCATTATTAGGCACACTTCTAACTAAGGAGAACCCAAAATAATCCTGTGTCATTTTGTCTGTTCTGAGCTGCAGAGGCGACCAGAGGACAGGTGTATTGTAGAAGCCTCTCTCCTTTACTGCTGTGCTACTGACTCCCCTGTCACCTGCAATGCTACTTATGTACTACTGACCCCACAGATAGGTATGTGTGTGCATGTGAGCACGCATGTACGTGTGCGTGTGGACCAGTGGAGGCTCCTCAGAGGAGAAAGGGGAGGACTGTCCTCAACAGTGAATTTCAGAAAATTTTTAATATTGAAACATTTAAAAAGTTATCATTTTTAGATGACACTATACTAACTATATTCACATCACCAAATAATTGATTAAAACACACTACACTTGCAATGAAGGTCTACAGTAGCCGCAACATCACTCTGTAGGGTAGCACCATGGTGTAGCCGGAGGACAGCTAGTTTCCGTCCTCCTCTGGTTACATTGACTTCAATACAAAACCTAGGAGGCTCATGGTTCTCACCCCCTTCCATAGACTTACATAGTAATTATGACAACCTCCAGAGGAATCCTCCAAACTGTCAGAGCTCTTGCAGCATGAACTGACATGTTGTCCACCCAATCAAAGGATCAGAGAATGAATCTAGTACTGAAAGCATAAGCTATAGCTAGCTAGCACTGAAGTTCATAAAATGTGGTGAGTAGTTGACTCAAGGAGAGAGAGAAAACAATAGTTCAACAGTTTTGAACAAATGAATTTATTAAAAAAATAATGAGAAGCAAGAGAGAGAGAGAAAGAGCAAGATTTTGTATTTTTTTCATTTTCACTTACCTAGCTAGTTTAGCCTACTCAAACACCCTGCTCAAACAGAGATAAATACTATGTTAGCTAGCTGGCTATGGTAGCTAGCTGGCTATTGCTATCCAACACTGGAACTCTTCGAAGTCAAGGTAAGCTTTTGGTTTTATTAATTTATTGCCCGCCAGTGTAACTGCTAAACTCCTTGCTGACTGTACACTGTAATGCATGATTGTAGCGAGTTTACTAACACCTTAGTTCTAGTAGCTATGTTGACTATGACGTTATTTAATATGGTGACAACGATGTAGGATGTGTGTAGCGGTTAGTGGTTATAATGTGAAGGTTTGGTTTGGAAAGGTTTTTTCATCTGGTCACAGACAGCTGATGTGTTGTGCACGGAAGTCTACAAGCGCAGGGAAAAGTTGAGAAGAGGGGAGTGCGTAGATGCGAGAAGCAATTCTACAATGATCAAAAGGATCATGCTGTTTGTACGTGGCTGCAATGAAAGTGAACCCTGTTTGCGTGGGTGTTTTCAGTCCGCCGATTCTGTTGTAAAAACATATCTTAAACGGAAGCAAAAGGAACAAAATATGAGAAATGTACCTGAATGTGTCCTATAGAAAAATCTTGCTTGCAACTGTTGGACAAATGATTACACACTAGATCAGCTAGAGGCAACAAGAGTGTGCAAGGCAGTGTCGAATGTGTCAATGTCTGTCACCTTGATGACTCAAATTTCTCTCGACCTGTGCTCCTACATTGTAAGCTTTCATTCATAGGCTAGGTTGTAGCAAGCTCATGATGTGTATAGGTAAAATTCAACTATCATGTAGTAGCCTAAATCTGTCGATGTTACATTGAGCTGGGTTAATTGTATATGAATGACAGTCATCCAATGTGCTGTAGTAGAAATAAGGCCAAGCTCATAAAAAAATATTGTTGTCCCTCATCTTAAACGGCACGAACCACCACTGGTGTGTTGGTTAATAGTGTGTTTGAGACAATGCAAAGCATGTGCTTTATGGCAAACAAAGGGTAATTGAAAGGGAAATCAACAGTTGCTACATCCATTTTTGGACTTATAAATTAATTATATGTACCCATTGATTCTTGAAGAATGTACAGTAACTTATGCCTCATGAGCTTAGTTCAACTGTTGTACCCTATCAGAACCCCAAATATAAGCTTGTTTTATGTTTGTGAATAAACACAATATAGCATAAAAACGATCATTTTGATATCATGGTTGGTCAGTCCTTGCATCCATAGCTCTGTCTAGGAATTTGAGAATGGTTGCATTTCTCCAAACCCATCCCTCAGCTTTTTACCAAAACAGTGGCAGGCAGGCAGTAGCTTTGTTATTGTTTCTACTTCTGATTGACGCTTTAACGATCAGCTGAACCGAAAATACTTAGAAGGAAAAACAAATCCTTTAAAAGACAACTTGTAAGCCACTCCACTTTCAGAACTACACTAACCCTAGTCCTAATGGAAACGGCTGATTGATAAAACTCTGAAAGTAGGTGACTACTTGAACTGTGAAAGTGCTGTGGCAGCAGGTGAATTGTGGACTCCTGGGAGAAAGAGCACACCAAAGAGCATACAGGAAAAACAATAATATTGGGTTTTTGATAGAACACAACCATTAGGAAGGGTTTATTGGCTGTAGTGTTTAATGGGGAAATATAGTAATACTAGCATTAAATGTATGTTAATGGCCATGGCTGTTGACTGTAAGCCCAGTCCATGAACTCTTCTGTCAATATTAAGACTTATTTCCACAAGGAAACACATTCTGAATCAAGGTAACAGTCAATCAAAAAGGTACTTTCTTCACAAAACGACCTCACTCACAGAGTAAACACACAGATAGTGGGTTAATGATTACTCTGCCCCTCCTCCATTCCTCTTCAGGTTGCTGGTGAAGACTTGAGTGTGCGTGTGATAAGGGGCTATCCATAAAATTGTATTAATCTCTCTCATCACAGCTTCGAACAATCTTGCTCACATACATTTACATCAGCCATTAGTCTCTACAGGTATATAACATTTACAATGTCACTGTATGATCTTACCCTTGTACTGCTCCAAGGGTTGGGTAGGTTACTTTTTCAATGTAATCCGTTACCTGTCCAAAATTGTAATCAGTAACGTAACTTTTGGATTACCCAAACTCAGTAATGTAATCTGATTACATAAAGTTATTTTTAGATTACTTTCCCCTTAAGAGGCAATTGAACATCTATTGCAGGATAAATACACATTAAAGTTTACATAGCTGGCCATATATGGATGTACAATTTCACTTTATGGGTTGGTTATGTAGGCTTCTTCTAACCCATCGCTTTTTACTACCTATAATAATACAATTAAATTATATCTTTACATTCAAAACCAGTCTATCAGAATTCCAGTCATTCCAATAAATGTTATACCCCTTCATCTTCAAGAATAGGACTTGGAAATATGGTATATATAGATTAGCCAAGTTGTTTTACCTGAGTATATCCCCAAAACGAAGGATTTATTCATCTGTTATTTATGATTTTGTTGTCATGGAAGACTGATTGGACTCATTGATTTGAGTTGAAAAATAAATGCTGCGCTCATGGAGTGGCATGCTTTATGCACTACTGAAAAGTGCTATTAACATGTGAAAAATGTATGCCTTATGCTGCATTTGCTATAGGCCTATTGTTTAACTTTTTGTTAATGCCTATTTGATATCTTGATAATATGCAGCTGTTTAATGGGTAAATCCAAAGATGAAACAATAACAAAACGGTCGCCCCGACCTCTGCTTTGGTAAAAAGCCAGGATGGGCCTGGAGAAATGTAGCCACTCTGAGATGAATAGACAGAGCTATAGATGCAAGGACCAACGTTATAAATTAGATATATACTACCGTTCAAAAGTTTAGGGTCAGTTACAAATGTCCTAGTTTCTTAAAGAAAAGTACATTTTTTGTCCATTAAAATAACATCAAATGTATCCGAAATACAGTGTAGACATTGTTAACGTTGTAAATGACTATTGTAGCTGGAAACGGCAGATTTCTTATGAAATATCTACATAGGCGTACAGAGGTCCATTATCAGCAACCATCACTCCTGTGTTTCAATGGCACGTTGTGTTAGCTAATCCAAGTTTATCATTTTAAAAGGCTTATTGAGCATTAGAAAACCCTTTTGCAATTACGTTAGCCCAGCTGAAAAATGTTGTCCTGATTAAAGAAGCAATAAAACTGGCCTTCTTTAGACTAGTTGAGTATCTGGAGAATCAGCATTTGTGGGTTCGATTACCGGCTCAAAATGGCCAGAAACAAAGAATTTTCTTCTGAAACTCATCAGTCTACTCTTGTCCTGAGAAATGAAGGCTATTCCATGCAAGAAATTGCCAAGAAACTGAAGATCTGGTACAACGCTGTGTACTACTCCCTTCCCTTCACCTAAACAGAATAGAAAGAGGAGTGGGAGGCCCAGGTGCACAACTGAGCAAGAAGGCAAGTACATTAGTGTCTAGTTTCAGAAACAGACACCTCACAAAATAGTACCCTCAAAACACCAATCTCAACAGTGAAAAGGCGACTCCAGGATGCTGGCTTTCTAGGCAGAGTTCCTCTGTCCAGTGTCTGTGTTCATTTTGTCCATCTTAATATTTTCTTTTTATTGGCCAGTCTGAGATATGGCTTTTTCTTTGCAACTCTGCCTAGAAGGCCAGCATCCCAGAGTCGCCTTTTTACTGTTGACGTTGAGACTGGTGTTTTGCGGGGACTATTTAATGAAGCTGCCAGTTGAGGACTTGTGAGGCATCTTGTTTCTCAAACTAGCCACTATTGTACTTGTCCTCTTGCTCAGTTGTGTAATCTGATTACAATATTTTTGCTGGTAACGTTATGGGTTAGTTACGCATTTTTTTGTAATCCCTTACATGTAACGGATTACATTTTACTCCCCAACCTTGAATGCTCCTATATCATCATCACCTGATGCTTCTTCTCTGACCCTGAGCTTCTATCTTAGCAATTTCAAAGCCTGAACTATGCCCAACCTCACTCCTCCCTGAGATGATCAAGATAAGCCTGTACCAATATAAAAGACTGACAATTTAATTGATAGAACATGATTATTTTCGACTTCTTTCATCCTTGTATTCCTTGTAGTGGGATGTTTGTTATACCAGTCTCAGCATAGACCTATAAATCAATGATAAAGTCAAAAGATTGCAAAAAAAAAAATCCCTTTAATGGGGCTGTTACGTTATTATGGACCCTGTAGTCGGGAGGGTAAAAGTACCAGAAACAACCACCAGGCAAGTATCGAGTCTGGAGCTTAACATGGTAAAATGCAGCACAACAAAGAGCCAGGAAGGTTAAAAAAAAAAATTTAACAAAAAAAAAAGTGGTAAAACAAGCCAGGGTGGTGTTCAATTGGGCATATAGAATCAAAAACATTTGCAACAGAAAACTAAAATGGGTCGGTCATATTACACCTACTACTAACCTACTGTCCATTTCACTTCAATAGAAGTGTGCAGCTAATTCATTGGAAATGTATACTGCACCAAGACCCCATTCTGACTTTGTCCATCAGGGGGAGGAATACAATGAGAACATTCTCACAAAAAACACAATACACAGTGAACTAAATGTGTGTGTGCGTGTGTGTAATACAGAGATAATCTGAATAATTAAATACACGTACAGCAGGAAACATCATGACCAAATAGCTCATGACCGCAGGGCCACAGATTCACTCATGGCGACTGATGCGCATGCTGTTCATCCAAGCATTCACACAGACCAGGGTATAAACCCACAAGTTCCCAGGGTAGGTAATGTTTTAATGGCATTCTTTTAATGACCACACATTATTCATAATAATAAACAAATGTACTTGCACAACTGAAAACTCCAGACACTGTCCCATCAACCTTCAAAAGGTGGACATTTCAAAATGGTATGATTGCTGGCACACACATTCACAGGGGCTAGCAATGCACACAGAGATCAGAGGGCAGAGTGGAAAGGGCAACAGACAGGAAATAGAGAGGAGGAACAACAGACAGACATCTTACAGTGACAGGGGGCATAGAAAGGGTTCAAGTCAAGGAGGAGATCACAACCACATTCTGGTCAATAGTAACATTTCCACTATGCTGTGTAACGTAATGAAATACATTTTCCCTAATTAGAATTACAGACATCCACTCATGATCGATACTAAATTGTCCTCACGAGAACATCCTGTGGAAATGTCACTTGAATACCAACTAGTCAGTTAATTATCAGCAACTATGGAAGGGAGGGGATGAAATGGATCGAAGCAGAAAAAATACCACCTAGCGCACAGGAAGTGGGCCAGGGACAGAAAGCCTTGGAGGACAGAAAAGAGGGAGAGAGTTGAGGAGGACAGTATGAGAGGGTGAATGCAGCAAGGGAAGAGGTGAGAATGTAGGACAAAAACGACAGGCCACTAGAGAACAGATTATTCCTGATGAGGCCTTAATTGAGCATGATAATGGCACAAAGAGACAAAGAGGCGAGCGATGAGGAAGAGATTAGAGAACAAAAGATCTGAAACTAGTAAAGAATGTGAGGGGGGGGGCAGTGGGAAGGGGAGTGGCTAACTCTAGCTAAAGACTATCAGGGGTTAAGAGGAGGTGGTCTCAGGGTTGGGCCTCTCCCCCCTCGCTGTCCTGCTGGTCGCTGGTCCACAGGGTCAGGTTGTCCCGCAGCAGTTGCATGATGAGGGTGGAGTCCTTATAGGAGTCCTCGTTCAGATTGTCCAGGTGTCCGATGGCCTCATCAAAGGCCTCCTTGGCCAGCTTGCAGGCCTCCTCGGGGGCGTTTTGGATCTCATAGTAGAACACAGAGAAGTTGAGGGCCAGACCTAGGCGGATGGGGTGGGTGGCCGCCATGCTCTTGCTGATCTCGTAGGCCTCCTTGTAGGCTCCCTCGGAGGACTCCACGGCGGAGGTCTTCTTCTCGGCCGTGGCCACCTCGGCCAGGTAGCGGTAGTAGTCACCCTTCATCTTCAGGTAGAACACCTTGCTCTCCAGCTGGTCTTCTCCGCAGCTCTTGATGAGGAACTGGTCGAGCAGGTTGAGCACGTCCTGGCAGACCGTCTCCAGCTCCTTCTCGATGGTCTCCCGGTAGGCCTTCACCAGCTCCAGCTTCTTGTCGTTGCCGTCGGCCATGGCCCTCTGCTCGATGCTGGAGGTGACGCGCCAGGAGGACCGCCGGGCCCCCACCACGTTCTTGTAGGCCACGGAGAGCAGGTTGCGGTCATCGTTACTCAGAGGCTCACTCAGCTCAGTCACCTGGTGAGGACATAGAAGTGTTGCAAAGAATGGTGTCAGGATGTGAAAATGCTACCGTATCATAAACCTTCCATAAATTAAAATAAATGTACCATTGACCTAACATTCCTATCCTGAATAAAAGCTCTATAAATTGACCAATGACAAAGGTGTGACGTTGCAGGGTGCATGCATGCCTAGCTGGAGAAAGCCTAGACTGTGCTGTATTTGTGGCTGAAGCTGTGCTTGATTCTTAACTGTGAATATAAAACCCTATTTTTTTTATATAAAGGTGCTTGTCTTATGCCTTTTGAGAAACAGGCTACATTTAAGTCATACGCTGAATATGTATCCATCATCGTCGATCCATCAAACTGCAGCCATTTCCACCCTTGCAGACAGGTTTGTGGGTGCGTTAAAGGAGCAAAACCTGGTCGTTTATAAACTTCCAGCATCATATTTGTTCGTAATTGAATTAATTGTACCTCTGTCTGGCATACATTTGACGACTATTCTGTATATTAGTCTATTACAGGAAAGGTCAAAAAAACAGCTTTCAAGCTTGGAATATATCTAGTTTTATTCAATCGGCCCAAAGTGCTTTAGTGAACGAACGCACCCAACGTGTGTCCCTGTTCAGCCTCTAGGCTAGTGCTGCTACTACTGCATCATAGACAAGCCGTAGCCACGAAACCAGACCACCACCAGTTTCATTGTTAGCTCAGCTAGCTCTTTAGCTACCACATTCACTTCTAAAAAATATATATGGCAAAATAACATAGCAAAAGAAGCAAACTAGCCAACCTTGGTATTGTGTGCACCAGGTTACACATTGATTTATGATAATGCACAGAATTCTGGAAATGATTTATTAGATTAAGACGATAATCCCAGTTACTATAGTTAGTTAGCTAGTTAGCAAGAGGCTACATTGTCTGACTAGTGAATAATGTAATATTAGATTACCTTTGTTACAAACTGATATGAATTACTGTCACATTTGGCCATTCTTCCAAGTGAGCTGCATTGCACATTATGCAAAATGATGTCTACCTGTTTCATCGCTGAGGCCATGTCATCGTACCGCTCCGCCTGCTCAGCCATACGGGCTCTCTGGATCAGTTGCTCTCTATCTGCCATTGTCGCTGTTGATGTGCCGAAGGTCGGGTAGTCAGTTCCAAGATACGGGAGGCTATTGACGATAGCTAGGTGTATTCGAAAGCAATGTGTATTTTCCCGATGACGTCCTACGATACACACAGCACATCAAATGTCACTGCGGATTATCTCTAAAAACCCACGTACAATACAAGCTAAACAATAGTGAAACAATGCGCTTTTTAATGCTGCCGAGGCGCAAATTAGAATTAAGATAATCAGTGGCTCCCCTCCAAGTCCTCGCTCCAACCCCTAACCGACTCTATCTCAACAACCGGTGGCTAACTAGCTACTGCGGCCTCCCACTGCTATCGACATGGGGTGCTGTTCCAAGAGTCCTGTCTATCCGGGGCGGGGGGGTGAAGGCTGCTGCTGATATTTCAAGATGACGTCACTTTCTAAAAATAGAAACGTACGCTGCAGGCGTGCACCTGCGCAGTGCAACGTACTGCATCGGTTGCAGCAACTGAGAGCGCGTGCGTGTAGGGTTGCAGCTAGCGTGACCTCACATATGGCATACAAGTAATGGTTCCAAGCATAGTAGGATGGAGATGTGAACATATAGGACATAAGTAGTGCCTTTCCTTACATCTACCCAGTCCCAAAGCCATGATAGCATTTATGCCAACCGCTGTAATGTACAAAACATGACACTGAAAGGTGCAGAAGACCTCTGTTTTGCTGACAAGTGTTCCCTCCCCTCATCCCTAAAAGAAAATCACTCCCCATTCCAACGTTGCATCATCTCTTCCCGGTAACTGGGCAGGAGGAGGAGTGTGTGACACACTTCTGTATATTATCAGGGATGTGATATTATTCCAAGAATATAGCAGAACATCTAGCTAGCAGCAGTGTTGGGGAGTCGTGAGCTAAATGTAACTAAAATATAAATGCAACAGGTAAAGTGTTGGTCCTATGTTTCATGAGCTAAAATAAAAAGATTGCAGAAATTTTACATACACACAAAAAACGTTACAAACGTTAAAATCGTAAAAAATGTTACATCCGTTAGTGAGGATTTCTCATTTGCCAAGATAATCTACCTACCTGACAGGAATGGCATATCAAGAAGCAGATTAAACAGCAAGATCATGGGCTCCTGAGTGGCGCAGCGGTTTAAGACACTGCATCTCACTGCTAGAGGCATCCCTACAGACCCTGGTTTGATTCCAGGCTGTATCACATCCGGCCGTGATTGGGAGTCCCATAGGGCAGCGCACAATTGGCCCAGCGTTGTCCTGGTTTGGGCGTCTTTGTAAATAAGAATTTATTCTTAACTGACTTGCCTAGTTAAAAAAATGAAACATTACACAGGTGCACCTTGTGCTGGGTACAATAGAAGGCCGCTCTATAATGTGCTGTTTTGTCACGTGCCACAGATGTCTACATTTTTGCAATAGGCATGCTGACTGCAGGAATGTCCACCTGAGCTGCTGCCAGAAAATTGAATGTTAAATTCTCCACCATAAGCAGTCGTTTTAGAGAATTTGTCAGTACGTCCAACCGGCCTCACAACCACAGACCACGTGTAACCACGGCAGCCCAGGACCTCCACATCTGGCTTTTTCACCTGTGGGATCATCTGACACCACCCACCCGGACAGCTGATGAAACGGAGGAGTCTGAAATAAAGCCCTTTTTCCCCCCCTTTTGTGGGGAAAAAGTAATTCTGACTGGTTGGGCCTGGCTCTCCAGTAGGTGGGCCTATGTACAATTTGCAGACTGCAGAAGCTTGGTGGTAGTTGAACTAAATTCAAATCTAGGTTGTGTTTTTTACTTTTTTGCCATGTAGCGGTGTAGCTAACTGAGATTCCCTCAAAATCTCAGTTAGTTCGTAGCAAGTTAGGAGAATTTAGGTTAAGGTTAGGACAAGGATTAGGGAAAATGGTCTCCTAACCTTTTACAAAGTAACTTTAGTTAAACTATATTTTTCTTAAGGGTAGCTTTAGTGTATCTTAACGTCTTCCAGTGTGAAGTAATTGGTAGCTTGGTAAACTATATTATCAGAGTAGCTTCCCCAACATCAGCTACCAGTCACTGAGAAGGGAAACTAGCATTATATTATCCCCATGCAATAAAACATCCTGAACAAACCCCATAACCTCTTGATATTTATTTTGTATTCATTTCTGCAACAAATTAATTCTCCTCAAAGTTTTAAATTTCACTAGTATCACTGCCTGGTATGGCAACTGCACCGTCCGCAACCGCAGGGCTCTCCAGAGGGTGGTGCAGTCTGCCCAACGCATTACCGGGCGCAAACTACCTGCCCTCCAGGACACCAACAGCACCCAATCTCACAGGAAGGCCAAAAAGATCATCAAGGACATCAGCCACCCAAGCCACGGCTTGTTCACCCCGCTATCATCCAGAAGGCGAGGTCAGTACAGGTGCATCAAAGCAGGGACCGAGAGACTGAAAAACAGCTTCTATCTCAACTGTTAAATAGCCATCACTAGCCAGCTTCCACCCGGTTACACAACCCTGAACATTAAAGGCTGCTGCCCTATATAAAGTTGAAGTCGGACGTTTACATACACCTTAGCCAAATACATTTAAACTCTGTTTTTTCACAATTCCTGACATTTTGTCCTAGTAAGAATTCCCTGTCTTAGGTCAGTTAGGACCACCACTTTATTTCAAGAATGTAAAATGTCAGAATAATAGTAGAGAGAATGATTTATTTCAGCTTTTATATCTTTCATCACATTCCCAGTGGGTCAGAAGTTTACAGGCCAACTTTTCAGGTAGCCTTTCACAAACTTCCCACAATAAGTTGGGTGAATTTTTGCCCATTCCTCCTGACAGAGCTGGTGTAACAGAGTCAGGTTTGTAGGCCTCCTTGCTCGCACACGCTTTTTCAGTTCTGCCCACACATTTTTTATATGATTGAGGTCAGGGCTTTGTGATGGCCACTCCAATACCTTGACTTTGTTGTCCTTAAGCCATTTTGTCACAACTTTATGAAGTATGCTTGGGGTCATTGTCCATTTGGAAGACCCATTTGCGACCAAGCTTTAACTTCCTGACTGATGTCTTGAGATCTTGCTTCAATATATCCACATCATTTTCCTACCTCATGATGTCATCTATTTTGCGAAGGGCACCAGTCCCTCCTGCAGCAAAGCACCCCCACAACATGATGCTGCCACCCCTGTGCTTCACGGTTGGGATGGTGTTCTTCGGCTTGCAAGCCTCCCGCTTTTTCCTCCAAACATTACAATGATCATTATGGCCAAACAGTTTCATCAGACCAGAGGACATTTCTCCAAAAAGTACCGTAGTCTGGCTTTTTATTGGCTGTTTTGGAGCAGTGACTTCTTCCTCGCTGAGCGGCCTTTCAGGTTATGTCGATATAGGACTCGTTTTACTGTGGATATCAATACTTTTGTACCGGTTTCCTCCAGCATCTTCACAAGGCACTTTTCTCACCAAAGTACGTTCATCTCTAGGAGACAGAGCGCTTCTCCTTCCTGAGCGGTATGCCGGCTGCATGGTCACATGGTGTTTATACTTGCATACTATTGTTTGTTCAGATGAATGTGGTACCTTCAGTCGTTTGGAAATTGCTCCCAAGGATGAACCAGACTTGGAGGTCTACAATTTATTTTGACTTTCCCATGATGTCAAGCAAAGAGGCACTGAGTTCAAAGGTAGGCCTTGAAATACTTCCACAGGTACACCTCCAATTGATTCAAATTATGTCAATTAGCCTATCAGAAGCTTCTAAAGCCATGACATCATTTTCTGGAATTTCCCAAGCTGTTTGAAGGAAGTCAACTCAGTGTATGTAAACTTCTGACCCACTGGAATTGCGACACAGTGAATTATAAGTGAAATAATCTGTCTGTAAATAATTGTTGGGAAAATTACTTGTGTCATGCACAAAGTAGATGTCCTAACCGACTTGCCAAAACTATAGTTTGTTAACAAAACATTTGTGCAGTGGTTGAAAAACAAGTTTTAATGACTCCAACCTAAGTGTATGTAAACTTCCAACTTCAACTGTACAGACTTGGAATTACCGGCCACTTTAACACTAGTCACTTTAATAATGTTTAAATAAAGTTTACATACTGCTTTACTCATCTCATATGTAAATACTGTATTCTATTCTACTGTATTTTATTCAATAACATCTGCTAAATATGTGTATGTGACCAATAAAATGTGATTTGATGTAGAGGCGTATACCAGGTTCAGATTAGTTATTTTATTATTCACTTGATGTGAAGAAAAAGTAGCAGCTTAGTAGCAGGACCAGAGTCTCTGCTCCTCATGCATAGTCTTCATGTTAACTGTCATAGCACTTGACCTGCCACCTTGACCTAGATGCAAAGCACAAGTCCTGCCACAGATGGGACATTGCACACTTATACAAGGTGTTGTTGAGGAGAATTCTTCCCAAAAACCTCAACACTGCAGCCACTACATTCCCATTTCAATAGATTTGTCTGTCTCTCTTTCTCAGTTTCACCTCTCCATCTCATCTTCATGGAGCACTAGCGTTCATTTTCTCCTGGCAGCTGTCCCAAAAGTTCACCAGCCTCTTGTCTTTGTTGGCGCAGAAGTCAGTGAAGTCTCTGAGCAGGCGGTCAGCCAGCTTCTCATCCCCAAGCACACCCGTCCTCCAAGCCTTGGTCAGCATGGTATTGTAGGCCCAGTAGTAACCCACCAGCTCTTCCGAGCCAAACAGGCCCTGACTGGCTGATGCTGTTGAATTCCTCCTCCTCCGCTGCTGCCCGCTAGAGTACTTCCTCTTGGAGTAGGGCAGCTGGAGGAACACTGTGCCTAGAGAGGGAGGTAGAAGGGGAGCAGGGAGGACAAAAAGAGAGAAAGAGGGACAGGAGAACAGTACTGTGAGGGAGGGTGTTAGCAATATCAAAGGGCATATTGAAAAAAAATGTGTGACAGAATTAGAAATTATGCTCATCTTTATGTTAATATGTGCCTACCTGTTACGTGGATGTATTGGGGTTTGTTCTCTGACGGGAAGTTGAAAGCAGAGGCAGAAAACTTGTCTTGGACAAAACCGAATCTGAGCGAGAGAGGTTAAGTGAGAGAATCTTTGGATAAATACCTAAAGCCCTTCGCAGCACAGAGTTTATTTATAGACATCTCCATCCCACGTTTACAGAGAACAACAAAAAAGTTTCACTGTCACACACCAGAGTGAAATGTGTAGTTTTACAGGGTCAGTCATAGTAGTGCGTCGCCCCTGGAGCAAATTAGGATTAAGAGGCTTGCGCAATGGTTTTTCACCTTGTCGGCTCGGGTATTCGAACATGCAACCTTTCGGGTTACTGGCCCAACGCTCTAACCGCTAAGCTACCTGCTGGCCTCTAAACTATGTATAGAGAATCACCTACCGGTATAGTATGGCTTCCTGAAAGAGCTGCATTCTATCCCAATACGTCTCTGGTTCAAACCCTGTCAAACAATTATCACAGGGGAATAATATTGACAAGCATGAACACCCAGCAACACCCAATAAGTTGTTTATGCATATGCCCCTGTACATTTACTTACAATCTATGTTAAAGACAGGTGCTCTATAAATGGAGACAAATTGTGTATAGTCATGGCCAAACGTTTTGAGAATGACACAAATATTAAATTTTCACAAAGTTTGCTGCTTTAGTGTCTTTAGATATTTTTTGTCAGATGGAATATGGAATACTGAAGTATAATTACAAGCATTTCATAAGTGTCAAAGGCTTTTATTGACAATTACATGAAGTTGATGCAAAGAGTCAATATTTACAGTGTTGACCCTTCTTTTTCAAGACCTCTGCAATCCGCCCTGCCATGCTGTCAATTAACTTCTGGGCCACATCCTGATTATGCAAGAATGGTTTGCCATCAATCAATTCTTGGAGTTTGTCAGAATTTGTCAGTTTTTGTTTGTCCACCCGCCTCTTGAGGATTGACCACAAGTTCTCAATAGGATTATGGTCTGGGGAGTTTCCTGGCCATGGACCCAAAATATCAATGTTTTGTTCCCCGAGCCACTTAGTTATCACTTTTGCTTTATGGAAAAGTGCTCCATCATGCTGGAAAAGGCATTGTTCGTCACCAAACTGTTCCTGGATGGTTGGGAGAAGTTGCTCCCGGAGGATGTGTTGGTACCATTCTATATTCATGGCTGTGTTCTTAGGCAAAATTGTGAGTGAGCCCACTCCTTGGCTGAGAAGCAACCCCACACATGATTGGTATCAGGATGCTTTACTGTTGGCATGACACAGGACTGATGGTAGCGCTCACCTTGTCTTCTCCGGACAAGCTTTTTTCCGGATGCCCCAAACAATCGGAAAGGGGATTCATCAGAGAAAATGACTTTACCCCAGTCCTCAGCAGTCCAATCCCTGTACCCTTTGCAGAATATCAGTCTGCCCCTGATGTTTTTCCTGGAGAGAAGTGGCTTCTTTGCTGCCCTTCTTGACACAAGACCATCCTCCAAAAGTCTTCGCCGCACTCACTCCTCTTGCCTGCTGCCATTCCTGAGCAAGCTCTGTACTGGTGGTGCCCCGATCCCGCATCTGAATCAACTTTAGGAGATGGTCCTGGTGCTTGCTGGACTTTCTTGGGCGCCCTGAAGCCTTCTTCACAACAATTGAACTGCTCTCCTTGAAGTTCTTGATGATCCGATAAATGGTTGATTTAGGTGCAATCTTACTGGCAGCAATATCCTTGCCTGTGAAGCCCTTTTTGTGCAAAGCAATGATGACGGCACGTGTTTCCTTGCAGGTAACCATGGATGACAGAGGAAGAACAATGATTCCAAGCACCACCCTCCTTTTGAAGTTTCCAGTCTGTTATTGGAACTCAATCAGCATGACAGAATGATCTCCAGCCTCCTCGTCAACACTCACACCTGTGTTAACGAGATAATAACTGACATGATGTCAGCTGGTCCTTTTGTGGCAGGGCTGAAATGCAGTGGAAATGTTTTTTGGGGATTCAGTTCATTTGCATGGCAAAGAGGGACTTTGCAATTAATTGCAATTCATCTGATCACTCTTCATAACATTCTGGAGTATATGCAAATTTCCATCATACAAACTGAGGCAGCAGACTGTGAAAATTAATATTTGTGTCATTCTCAAACTTTTGGCCACGACTGTACAATGACAGTGGTGTAAAAAGCTCCTAGTGTTTCCTCACCCTCAAACAGGTTGTCGCTGCCGTCCCTCAGCAGACGGTGGATGTGGAGAGGGATGAAGAGCTGGGCCCGCAGCGGGTCACCATATAGGTAGGAGGGTAGGGCAAAGGGCACCTCCAGGACGGGCACCAACAGGAACCCACAGGAGGCAGCCTTTCTGTGCCAGCCTTGGACCTGTCGAGATGGGAGTATGGTGGAGAGTCCAAGATAGACATGGTGGAGAGTCAAGATAAAGATGGGTCTTGTTGTCAAACTCTCTCGTCCAAGCAAGCATAATGTCATGTGTAGTGTTGTGATGTCGGGAATTAGTGAGCTGTTTTGAGACCTTATGGTTTAATTATTAGCTGGCATGCCTTGTATGACATCCTGAAATATTTAATTCAGCCGTTTACTACATATCTGTGGCAACATCAAGAAATGTGTCAGTAGGTCTTAAAAAGATCTTACATTAAATCATTCTGACAGGAATTCTTAATCTTAGTCTTAATGTGTCGAGTGCTGGACTAACTTTTTCCACTGGTGGCACTACCAAAGTTTTCGGTCGATGGCACTAGCACATGGTTTGGTCGCAACCAAATAAAATTGGGCTGTTTTTTTGGGAAGCATTTAGAAATGTAAATTCAAAACAGAGCATGATGAATGAACTGCGCATCGCAAACATTCAAACATTCAAGTCCAGTCAAAGGGTCACAAATGCGAGCATTTTGGTCACAGTTTGAAGCGCTGAGTGTCTCTAGTGAGTCAATGGACATTCCCCCTCTGTCTGTCTTTGTCTTACCATCTCAAAGAGAACAGCTGCAGTGACGGCCATCCAGTGCAGCTTGACCTCGAAGGCAGCGTTGAGGGAGAAGTTGCCATGGTAATAGCAGCTGCACCACTCGGTGCGGTCACTACGATTGTTAACGTCCACATCCAAGGTGGCTGTCTTCTGCTCTGGTACAGTGGCAGCTGAGGAGAGAGACAAGGAGGGAGGGGAGCGAGAGAGCAAGGGAGTAGAGGGACAGGCCCAGAGATCAGGCCCAAAGGGAGAGATGGTTGTAGAGATGGACAGGCAGGAAGAGGACATTTACATGGATATTATGAGATTAAGAGGGTGAGAGTTGCTGGAGTATACGGCACAAATGTTTGTGATGGAGTTAGAAACGTCACAAAGAATGTTAGTAAGTTATCGAAAGTCAGTGAAGCCACCATTTTCAACCATAGCATCCTCTCTTGCCCTGAAATACCTCTTATGCTCAGAATTTCTCTCCAGGGTTGGGGTCAATTCCATGTCAATTCAGGAAGTACACTGAAATTCCAATTCAATTTCTCTTCAACACCTTTCAGTTAGGACAATTTGGAATTTGTTTTACCTTCTGAATTGACTGAAATTGAAATGGAATTGACCCCAAACCTGTTCTGTACTGATTATGTGCTAATGATGCATACATTTAGAATGCTACTCCAAATTACATCACAATTCTTTAGAAATCATGATTTGTTTGTCCATATGGTTATTTAATTCTGAAAAGGTGAGTGTGTTATTTTTTAAAAATAGGCCTATAGGTTTTAAATGACCAGTACACTGTTAATCACTAGAGACAACACAAACATGGTCATCATGACAAACATACGCATACAATAAATTATTTCTACAGCTAGATTTTGGTGTCATTGTTTCATGATTTCCTGGAGAGGAACCATTGAGTTTATGTATAAATTACTTTATTTTAAGGTACTGAATGATGATTCACAACTCGTAATCTCACAGAAATGTGTCCAAATAAACCAGATTTTATGGGAGAAAAGTTTAGCATTTATGTTTTAAGCAATGTTGGGTATAATGACCATATCTGTTTTCTGAGCAGATGGGGGCATAGCCTACAGTTGGAGGTGTTTCTCTCCCCGTGTTAGACATTTTCATGGCAATAAGCTGGTTTATATAAACCAGAAATCAATTCCAAACTCATCAGTAATTTAAAGGGGCAATCCTTAGTTGAAACAATTACAAAGAGGTCACCCTGAATTGGAAAAAGCTGAGGGATGGGCCTGGAGAAATGTAACCACTCTCAAATGAATAGATAGAGCTATGGATGCAAGGATTGACCATCCAAGATATACAAATGATAGTTTCAACCATATTTTGAGGCTATACAGTGTTTTTTCACATTTACAAACAGAGAAAAACAAGCTTATATTTGGGGTTCTCATGGGGTATGACAGTTGAACTAAGCATGAGTCATTTAGAAGTTATATTCTTCCAGAATAAATGGGTATTTATCATTACGAAAGTGGCAGCATAAACAGCATAAACAACATCAAGTGGCAGCATAAACAAGTGGCAGCACAAACAGCATCAAATCACAGTTAGAAAAATCACAGTGAGACAGAGAAAGAAGGATTGGTCAAGAATCCCTAAACGCATTAACATTCTCACAACATTTTATAGATGAAACGTATTAAACAGTATAGAGACAGAAAGCAAAGAGGACAGTGCACTGCACACCACTGCACTACTGTACACAGCCACTGCTACCACAGCATGCACTAAACACTACCACACCAACTAGTTCTCTAATTGGACGGAAAAGAGAACTACCACACCGATTACTGCTCTAATTGGAAGAAGTAGATGCAAATCACATCCATCAGCGATCTGATTGGATGGAGTTGTTTTCAAATCAGTCAACAATGGCACGAGTACTACCATTAGATGTAATATGTACTGTACTTTACATACTGACATGCCAATTCAAGCTCCAATTGGAGGCAGAGGGGGTTGGGATGAGAATGGGAAGAGGTTTAGGTGTGCCACCAACCCAAGCTCTGCAAGCTGGAGTAGATAGATCACCAGCAATCACATGCAGCCCTGTTGCTGCCCGTATGGGGGATGGGTACTGAGGTCCAATGCCTTGTGTCACACAGAAGGAACAATGTCACCAGGATAATTATTAGTTCAGATGGCAAGTCATTGATTCAATGATGTGAGAGCAACATTGTGATGGTGAGAAATTCAAGTCATGGAAAGTACTTAATGAGTCAAATTGCTATTAGTATATAATGAATCATAGGCCAATTATTCAAACCTATGAATAAATTAGTGAGAGTTTGATGGTTTTGATGGATGTTTGTAAATTCCCTGAATGCCTCAATCAAATAGAATAGTAGCTCCTCAGTTATGGAATGGTAAGTTAGAGATCAGCTTTTAACAAGTTGCTAATGATTTTTGGGAACTTATTGTCAACAATACAAACCAAGTTAATGGAAAAATGTCTAACCGGATCTCAACCAACCATGTCCCAATCTGATGACCAAGTTAGCACAACTTCATATTTGCATACAGAGGCATGCAGGAATCTTGTCTGGTGGCTCTGTGTGACACCTGCTATGGGACCCTCCCTCCCAAACCCCTGAGGGCCTGTTCCAGGGTGTGTGTCTGACTGGAAGGGACAGGGGAGGCATGCTCATTCTGATTGTGGGGGAGATGCCCATTTTGGGGTGGGGTTGAGGTGGGTGGGCTGAGGCTCTGCTCTGGGGGAGGAGCAGCCTGTGTGTACCTAGCAGTGCTGCGGCCTGGCTGCGTCCTCCAAAGCTGCGGCTGAAGGAGCTGTGCCTACTTGCATAGGAGGCTGGCCGGCTGGGCAGCCAGGGCAGAAGGAAGGCCGGGAGGTCACAAGTTCGACGCTCCTCCAGGACGAAAGCCACCTCAAACCACTTCCTCTGAAACAGGGCAAAGTCCTCCAGGGCTGCCGTTGACCAGCCCTGTGCCACAGGAGGGGGCAGCTGGGATGTAGGGCCTGGAGTACAGTAGAGATGGAGAGATAGATGTATGGTTATTGAGTCTGGTTAGTTGTTCCCGAAATGAGAACAATCAATATCGGCATGACTGAGAATCAATGACTGGAAAGAAGTCAGTGTGTGGAGCAGGCAGGGTTGGGGTCAATTCTATTACTATTCAGAAAGTAAACCAAATTCCAAATTTGCTGCATTGAAAAGCAAAAATAATTGGAATTTCAGAGCACTTCCTGAATTGGCTGGAATTGAAATGGAATTGACCCCATGTCTGGTGGGCAGTATGGAGGACTACCTTGTCCTAGGAGAGCAAACCAACGTTTTTAAAATTATACGTTTTCAGATTAGCTTTGTGCAGACTACGTGTCGCTCTAACCTCGCTCACCGTCTTTCTCTGCCACTATCCTGTAGAAGTAGAAGCCATAGACAAAGGTCCTCATGGCATCCCCCGATGCATGGGTAACCAGGCCCTCATCCAGCATCTTCTACAGAAACACAGGGGACACAGCAATACTGTTAAAAACACAAACACACAAATGCTGGCTTCACTACATACAGTGTGTATCCGGCACATGCTTTAACAAAACCAGATAAACATATACCTACCTGCATGATGTCGACAGCCATGCCTTGTGTGGCCACACCCTCTACGTTGTTGACCAGCCAATGGACGATCTCAGCACTGATGAAGCAGTTAGGGGGCAGGCCCTTCTGCTCAGGTAGAAGCTGCACACCTGTTCTATATATATATATATATATATATATATATATATATATATATATATCGCAAAACAGAACAGTAGCTCAAACACACCCATCTAACTGCAGGGACAACAAACCACAACTAAAACACTTGAGGTATGTGTTGTGGTGCAAGCCAACACATACATGTTTTACCATCCTTGTGGGGACAAAACAATTGATTTCCACTCAAAATCTTATTTTCCCCTATCCTAACCTTAATTGTAAGCCTAAAAAAGTTTTTTTTTTTTCTTATGGGGACTGGCGAAATCTCCCCACTTGTCGGAATTTTCCTGGTTTTACCTTTTACCTTGTGTACACACACACACACACACACACGGTCTTACGTGGGGTGTTTGATGGCCTCTAGTATTTCCATCAGGGTGGAGGATGAGGACAAACATAAGGCTCCAGTACCAGACTGTCCACTGTAAACTCACAGACATAAGTCTGGTTAACTATGACTAATGTCATCATCGTTAACATAACACTTTCCAATTAGAAACATGATTTTGAACACTATACATCTGAAAAACAATATTTCTTTCCCCACCTGGTTTCTGTGGCTAAGCTGGGTCCTGTATCCCCTGTTGCCTGGGCTGCAGCCCCACCGGTCGCCACCACCCCAGCCCCTACCTGACCACCTTTGTCTGTGGCCCCTCCTTCAGCAGGATCTGTAGAAACCTACAGGCCAATCACCAAAGGTTAGAATGAAGTCAATCTCAGGCAGTCACTATGCTGCCTTCTATTTATTTCATTACATTACATATCAATCACCTCTGGTCTCATGATAGTTAGATACTGAAGAGGATAACTCCCATCTGGGATACATTACCTTGGTTGACTTGGCTTAAATCTGCCAGGTACTAGTGTAATGTGTGGTCTCTTCACAAACAACAATGATGTGTCTACGGTAGACACATGCAGACATGCAGATTTCATGCCAGAAGGACAGTGCAGGATGCAAGTTAACAAAATAGCTACAAGGACTGAGTTTAACTTGTATCTTTATTGACCTATGTATGTGCACACTCACAGGGCCCTACATAAACTTACACTGTCATTCCAACACACACACCCACTCCATCATTTGCTCACACACACACACACACACACACACACACACACACATACATAATATGCACATACATTTACACTGACTCTACAAACCCGCACACCCACTCACATGTCTGCTGCTACTCTGTTTATCTATTATCCTGATGCCTAGTCCCCTTACATACATATCTACCTTCATCACTCCAGTATCACTGCACATGTACAGTGCATTCAGGCCACTTGAATTATTTCACATTTTGTTGTGTTACAGCCTTATTTTAAAATTGATTAAATATTTTTTTCCCTCATCAATCTACAAACAATAACCCATAATGACGAAGCAAAATCAGGATTTTAAACATTTTTGCAAATGTATTAAAAACAAAACACAGAAATCATTATTTACCTACGTATTCAGACCCTTTGCTATGAGACTCAAAATTGAGCTCAGGTGCATCCTGTTTCCATTGAACATCCTTGAGATGGAGTCCACCTGTGGTAAATTCAATTTATTATTTGGAAAGACACACAGCTGTCTATATAAGCTCCCACAGTTGACAGTGCATGCCAGAGCAAAAACCAAGCCTTAAGGTGGAAGGAATTGTCCATAGAGCTCTGAGACAGGATTGTGTCGAGGTACAGATCTAGGGAAGGGTACCAAAACATTCTGCAGTATTGAAAGTCCCCAAGAACACAGTGGCCGCCATCATTTTTAAATGGAAGAAGTTTAGAAGCACTAAGACTCTTCCTAGAGCTGGCCGCCCAGCCAAACTGAGTAATCTGGGGAGACGGGCCTTCGTCAGGGAGGTGACCAAGAACCCGATTGGAGCTCTGTCAGAGCTCCAGAGTTCTTCTGTGGAGATGGGAGAACCATCCAGAACACAGTTTTCATAACTATGACCATAATTGCCTACCGTCTGTAAGCTGTTAGTGTCTTAGCGACCGTTCCACAGGTGCATGTTCATTAATTGTTTATGGCAGCACTCCACCAATCAGGACTATATGGTAAACTGGCCAGACGGAAGCCACATCTCAGTAAAAGGCACATGACAGCCAGCTTGGAGTTTACCAAAACACACCTGAAGGACTCTAAGACCATGAGAAACAAGATTCTCTGGTCTGATGAAACCAAGATTCAACTCTTTGGCCTGAATGCCAAGAGTCACATCTGGAGGAAACATGACACCGTCCCTACGGTGAAGCATGATGGTGGTAGCATCATGCTGTGGGGATCTTTTTCAGCGGCAGGGACTGGGAGACTAGTCAGGACCGAGGCAAAGATGAAAGGAGCAAAGTACAGAGAGATCCTTGATTACAGGCAACATCCTGCCGCTAAAGCTGCCGCTTTCAAGGAGCGGGACACTAATCCGGATGCTTATAAGAAATCCCGCTATGCCCTCAGATGAACCATCAAACAGACAAAGCGTCAATACAGGATTAAGATTGAATCCTACTACACCGGCTCTGACGCTCGTTGGATGTGGCTGGGCTTGAAAACTATTATGACTACAAAGGGAAACCTAGCCGCGAGCTGCCCAGTGAAGTGAGCCAACCAGACACTGAAGCATGCATGAGAGCACCAGCTATTCCAGACGGCTATGTGAACACGCTCTCCGTAGCCGATGTGAGCTAGACCTTTCAACATTCAAAGCTGCGGGCCAGACGGATTACCAGGATGGATACTCAAAGCATGCGCAAACCAATTGGCAAGTGTCTTCACTGACATTTTCAACCTCTCCCTAACCGAGTCTGTAATACCTACATGTTTCAAACAGACCACCATAGTCCCTGTGCCCAATAAAGCAAAGGTAATCTGCCTAAATGATTACTGCCCCGTAGCACCCACGTCGGTAGCCATGAAGTGCTTTGAAAGGCTGGTCATGGCTCACATCAACACCATCATGCCCCCCCCCCCTCTCTCGCTGTTTATTATCTATACATAATCACTTAAGTGAATGTCAGAGTGGACTAGTCGGAGCCCGGACTTGAACCCGATCGAACATCTCTGGAGACCCCTGAAAATAGCTGTGCAGCGACACTCCCCATCCAACCTGACAGAGTTTGAGAAGATCTGCAGAGAAGAATGGGAGAAACTCCCCAAAAACAGGTGTGCCAAGCTTGTAGCTCCAGACCCAAGAAGACTCAAGGCTGTAATCGCTGCCAAAGTTGCTTCAACAAAGTACTGAGTAAAGGGTCTGAATACTAAAGTAAATGTATTTTTTTCCCCAATTTGCAAACATTTGTCATTACGGGCTATTGTGTGTTAATTGATGGGGGAAAAGAAACAATTTAATCCATTTCAGAATGAGGCTGTAACTTACAATGTATAAAAAGTCAAGGGGTCTGAATACTTTCCGAATGCACTGTAAATATGTCATTGGACCTTTTAATATTTAATGTACAGTACCAGTCAAAAGTTTGGACACACCTACTTATTCCAGGGTTTTTCATATTTAAAAAAAAAAATAATTCTACATTGTAGAATAATAGTGAAGGCATCCAAACTAAGAAATAACACATATGGAATCATGTAGTAACAAAAAAAAAGGGTTAAACAAATCTATATATATTTTACATTTGAGATTATTCAAAGTAGCCAAACTTTGCCTTGATTCCAGCTTTGCACACTCTTGCCATTCTCTCAACCAGCTTCATGAGGTAGTCACTTGGAATGCATTTCAAATAACAGGTGTGCCTTGTTAAAAGTTAATTTGTGGAATTTCTTTCCTTAATGCGTTTGAGCCAATTAGTTGTGTTGTGACAAGGTAGAGACCATGGTAAAAGACCATGTCCATATTATGGCAAGAACACCTCAAATAAGCAAATAGAAACGACAGTCCATCATTACTTCAAGACATGAAGGTCAGTCAATCCGCAAAATTAACTTTGAACTTTCTTCAAGTGCAGTCGCCATGATGAAACTGGCTCTCATGAGGACTGCCACAGGAAAGGAAAACCCAGAGTTACCACTGCTGCAGAGGACAAATTCATTAGAATAACTGCACCTCAGACTGCAGCCCAAATAAATGCTTCACAGAGTTCAAGTAACAGACACATCTCAACATCAACTGTTCAGAGGAGACTGCGTGAATCAGGCCTTCATGATCTAATTTCTGGAGAAAAAAAACCCACTACTAAAGGGTACCAATAATTTAAAAAATACTATCTTGGGCCAAGAAACTTGAGCAATGGACATTAGACTGGTGGAAATCTGTTCTCTGGTCTGATGAGTCCAAATTTGAGATTTTTGGTTCCAACCGCCGTGTCTTTGTGAGAGGCAGAGTAGGGTGAGCGGATGATCTCCGCATGTGTGGTTCCCACCGTGAAGCATGGAGGAGGTATGGTGTGGGGGTGCTTTGTTGGTGACACCGTACGTGATTAATTTAGAATTCAAGGCACACTTAACAAGAATGGCTACCACAGCATTCTTTAGCGATACACCATCCTATCTGGTTTGCGCTTAGTGGGACGATCATTTGTTTTTCAACAGGACAATGACCCAACACACCTCCAGGCTGTGTAAGGGCTATTTCACCAAGAAGGAGAGTGATGAAGTGCTGCATCAGATGACCTGGCCTCCACAATCACCCGACCTCAACCCAATTGAGATGGTTTGGGATGACTTGGACCGCGGAGTGAAGGAAAAGCTGCCTACAATTGCTCAGCATATGCGGGAACTCCTTAAAGATGTTGGAAAAGCATTCCAGGTGAAGCGAATTGAGGGAATGCCAAGAGTGATCAATGCAAAGTCGTCATCAATGCAAAGGGTAGCTACTTTGATGAGAATATATTTGGATTTGTTTAACACATTTTTGGTTACTACATGATTCCATATGTTTTATTTCATAGTTTTGAAGCTTCACTATTATTCTACAATGTAGAAAATAGTAAAAGAAAAGAAAAACCCTTTAACGAGTAGGTGTGTCCAAACTTGTGACTGGTACTGTATATAGTAGGCTTACTACTTTGTGTATTTCATATCGCTTATTCTTATTTCTCTTTTTTTTTTCAAGTTTTACATTGTTATTGATTATTGCAAAGTTGGGTTTTGAGTTTGCAAGAAAGGCATTTCACTGTACTTGTGCATGTGACATTAAAACTTGAAACAGGACAACACATACACTTCTACTCTAACAGATGCAGCGGCATCCAGTGCCCCTAGTTACTGACCTGTGTGTGATAGATGTAGGAGGAACGAGGGCTACGTATAAAATCCAAAATGAAGGCAGCATCCTGTTAGCATAGGAAGAGGGATACACCACAGGACGAAAAACCCAAAGTCCATCAACAGGAAAAGAAGGCAAGGAGAGAAAGTTGGGGAAGGAGAGAAGGAAACAAAAGCAAAGCGAAACCCCATAATAAGGAAGCAAAGATAAACCCCTATAAAAACGGCAAACCAACATTCCATACACACCAACAACAAAAAATGCCCTCAACCAAAACGCCCCAATTGAGTTCCCTTTTACCCAGGCCAGAAATGGAGCTCCCTTTTACCCAGGCCAGAAATGGAGCTCCCTTTTACCCAGGCCAGAAATGGAGCTCCCTTTTACCCAGGCCAGAAATGGAGCTCCCTTTTACCCAGGCCAGAAATGGAGCTCCCTTTTACCCAGGCCAGAAATGGAGCTCCCTTTTACCCAGGCCAGATATGGAGCTCCCTTTTACCCAGGCCAGAAATGGAGCTCCCTTTTACCCAGGCCAGAAATTGAGCTCCCTTTTACCCAGGCCAGAAATTGAGCTACCTTTTACCCAGGCCAGAAATTGAGCTCCCTTTTACCCAGGCCAGAAATTGAGATCCCTTTTACCCAGGCCAGAAATTGAGATCCCTTTAACCCAGGCCAGAAATTGAGATCCCTTTTACCCAGGCCAGAAATTGAGATCCCTTTTACCCAGGCCAGAAATTGAGCTCCCTTTTACCCAAGACAGAAAGCCCTTGATCATTGTGTTCCTTCCCAAAACCACACAAAGACACCCACCTTGCGAGGGCTGTCCACATATGTAGTGGTCATGGTGACAGTGGAAGACTCACTGGTGGCAGTTGAGGGTTTCCCCTGTTGTTGCTGCTCCTCTAGAGTCCTACAGACAGGAAATGCATCCTCATTGTAAGAACGGTAGCATCAATGTCAGATACCCTGTGCTTCTAATTATTTGGAAACACACAAGGTTCCATTGAAAGGACACAGACAGGACAACTACACTCACTTTTGGTTCTGCTCCAACTCCAGGAGAGCTGATAAAGCGGAGGTGCCTTTCTTGCCCAGGGGGGGCGCTACAGGCTCCGGAGGGTAGGCAGAGAGAGGACCAGTCACCTGCAAACCCTTCATCGCCGGTCCTTTCTACAGACAGAATGAGAGGGGAAGACAGTACGACAGGAAGCTTAAAACAGCTCAAGACAACAACATTGGTATAGGATCATTGTTCCTGGCAGTCAGTTTCTCTCTTAGCTGGGTTTGCAAGACTGCAGTTTTTTTAGCCTTCTGAAATGAGTAAGACAGTGTTTTAGGGTGTTACCCTGATGATCCTGTCAGAGCGGTGGCGTCTGCGGATGCGGTTGAGTCCCTCCAGGAAGCGGATGAAGCCATCCAGCAGGGCCCAGTCCCCGGTGCCCGTCATGCCCTCTCTGCCCGCCACTGTGCCCACTCCCTCCCCGTAAACGTCCCAGTGCCCCTCCCCGTCCGCCACACGTCTAGCCCCCCCGGCCGGCAGCAGCAGGAAGCGGGTCCGCCAGAACTTCAGAGAGTCTATCAAACTAAGGCACACGGCCGGTAGAAATAAGAGTTATTTGGAAGTGTGACATACATACATACACACTGAACAAAAATATAAATGCAACACGTACATTATTTTTTATTTTTTACATTTAACCTTTATTTAACTAGGCAAGCCAGTTAAGTACAAATTCTTATTTACAATGACGGCCTACCCCGGGCAAACCCGGACAGCGCTGGGCCAATTGTGCGCCGCCCTATGGGACTCCCAATCACGGCCGGATGTGATACAGCCTGGAATCGAACCAGGGTGTCTGTAGTGACACCTCAAGGACTAAGATACAGTCCCTTTGACTGCTGCGCCACTCGTTTTGGTTACATGTTTCACGAGGTGAAATAAAAAATCCCAGAAATGTTCCATACACACTGAAATCTTAACTCTCAAATGTTGTGCACAAATTAGTTTACATTCCTGTTAATGAGCATTTGTCCTATGCCAAGCATATCAAGAAGATGATAAAACAGCATGATCATTACACAGGTGCACCTTGTGCTGGGGACATTAAAACGCCACTCTAAAATGTGCAGTTTTGTCAAACACGATTCCAGATTACTGAGGGAAAGTGCAATTAGCATTCTGACTGCAGGAATGTCCACCAGAGCTGTTGTCAGATAATTTAATGTTAATTTCTCTACCATAAGCTGCTTCCAACGTCGTTTGAGAATTTGGCAGTACTTCCAACCAGCCTCACAACCGCAGACCACGTGTAACCACACCACCCCAGGACCTTCACATCCAGTTTCATAACCTGCGGGATCATCTGAGACCAGCCACCTGGACAGCTGATAAAACTGAGGAGTATTTATGTCTGTAATAAAGCCCTTTTGTGGGAACAAATGTATTTCTCCCCAGTGGGTGAGCCTGGATCCCAAGTGGGTGGACCTATGCCCTGCCAGGCCCACACATGGCTGCACCCCTGCCCAGTCATGTGAAATCTATAGATTAGGGCCTAATATATTTATTTCAATTGACTGATTACCTTATGTTGCATTTATATTTCTGTTCAGTATAGTTGACTCTGTACACTCAGTGCTGGCTATGGCAAACTCTTTTACAACAGAAAGGGGTCCAAATTAATGTGTTAAAGCCTTCCCTGGGGCTGAACATGGCTCCGTATGTGACTGTGTGTTTGCTGAGCATAGGTACCTGAAGTCCTCAGAGCCAGCAGAGCAGATGTACTGGTCCAGGTAGTTCCACTTGTACTCCTCCAGTCTCTCGTGACCAAACTCCACCCAGCAGGACAGGAAGTGGGCGTCAGAGTGAGGGGGACACAGACTGTAGGTGTACTGGATCTGGGCCGACTCATACGGGTACCTGACACACACACACACACACACACACACACACACACACACACACAGTGAGTGACATGCAAACAGTACAGTCTGATGATTAGCTGAGAGTATGGATCTAATGTAAGGCTGGAGACTTACTTCGGAAGGTAGCGGGTAACAGTGATGATTTTATCCTTCAGGCAGACTTTATGGAAGGTACGGCCCATACTGAGCCAGTACAGACTCTCCTCCTCTTCTGGCCTGCGCCGAGAGACCAGCCCTGAGAAGGAGGAGGAGAGAGACAGAGGGTAAATGACTGCACTTGGTCCAAATTGAGATTACTGTAATTTACCAAATTATTAAATTATGCAAGTGAATATGCCGTATAACAGACTCATTAGCCTCTCTAAGTTAACAGTGTCAGTCAGTAGCTAACTGTGACTGTGGTGTTATTAGGTAACTGTGTCAGAGCTGAGCCACACGCCCGGACAGAGACAGTATAGAACACCTCTGGTGTAGAGTGGACTACTGCTGAGGGGCGGGGCCACAGCAGGCTGGGGTTTCCTTTTGTTAGGTTGGACAATGATCTGGTAGCCCTGCATCAGCCGCTGACAGATAAACTCCTCAAACACCTGAGGGGCACTCATCACCGGGGCCTCATCATCCCGCCTGAGACAGAGAGAGACAGGGTGAGAGGGGTGGAGCATCTGAAACAGCTGCATGTACCTGTTGATCAATTAGTTGCTATATATTTCTCAGTAGACCATGCAGTCAGTCAGTGTTGCAGTAGTCATTTTGTATACTACGTGAGGTGTGTGTGTGTACTCCCCGTGTTACATTTTCTACCCCTCCAGGTTAGTGTGGCAGCATGTTGTACCAGCCCTCAGTGTAGTCGTTCTACAGCGTGTGTGTGTGTGTGTATTTTTGGTTTTACTATCCTTGTTTTGACCAGTAGAACATTTGGACAAGAGGGGACATTTCACCAGTCCCCACAAGGAAAAGGCTATTTTAGGATTAGGGTTCCAAATAGGCTTACAGTTAGGGGATAGGTTTGGGGTTAGGGAAAATAGGATTTTCAATTGTTTGGCTCCCACAAGGATAGTAAAACAAACATGTTTCCTGTACCTCTCCAGGTCAGTGTGTGGCAGCAGGTCGTAGCAGCCCTCAGTGTAGTCGTTCTGCAGGGTCTGCCATTCAGGGAAGTAGTCAGTGGTGAGAGGCAGACAGGCGGGTGTGGTCAGAGACTTCCAGTCTACCCCCACCGTGCAACAGAAGCTAGGCACTGTCGGGGGGGCAGACAGCAGCAGGGCTTCAGGGGAACCCCCGCCACACACACGGAGCCAACCAGACAAAAATACCATACATACATACATACATACATACATACATACATACATACATACATACATACAACACAGAGACAGACAAAAACAAACAAGTGCCCCGTCGAAAACACACATACCACCCAACAGGGTGCATTTTGTGTAGGAGGAGGTAAGGAAATAGGAAAAGGACAAGTAAAAGAGAGAAATACATTTGGAATGAAAGGAAGGTGTGCAGAGGTGGTTGATAAAGTAGGAGGGGAAAGTGTGGAACAAAGATACAGGTTGGAATGATAAAAAGAGTGGCGCGGGAAAAACACAGCCAACGACAGACAGAAACAAACAAAAATAAAAAGTAGAGAAAGAGAGAGAAAAGAGGGGGAAGGAAAAAAGAGCAGAGGGTTATTCTCATTGCCTTCATTACACCTGATGATGATGATTCCAGTGTCACTGACAGAAGTGGAGCTCTGATCAACACATGCAGGAGATTGAGGCTCTGTGACAATCGACCTGGCAATCTGTGATGATGTGATAAGCATGTGATAAGCAGTGATCTCATCAGCAGTGTGATTACAACATGCACGCATATATGGCTCATACAAACACACACACAGTACATGCAAAACAAACACACTACACATGCCACAGAAAAATGGACAGGAAACTCATGCGTTTACATTTTAGTCATTTAGCAGATGCTCTTATCCAGAGCAATTAGGGTTAAGTGCCTTGCTCAAGGGCACAGACAGATTTGTCACCTAGTCAGCTCGGGACTCGAACCTTTCGGTTACTGGTCCAACGCTCTTAACCCCTAGGCCACCGGCCACCCATGCAGACAGTCAGGAGTCACACACACACACACCTGGAAGAGGCTAATTAAGCACATACACTTGAGAGCAGAGACTCTAATATTATTATGTATGATAGAGTAAAAGATAGGAGATACATTGAGGAGAGAGGTGTGAAGCCTGAGGGAGAAAATGGAGAAAGAGCTAGAGAAGCTGGAAGATACAGAATGGAAGTGAGAGATACTCAGAGGTAGAGAGAAGGACGTTAGAGAGAGGGGGGGTAAATGCATGACCCAAAAACGTGTGACCCTTTATGAACCCTAGTCTTTCCCTCACAGACAGACACCGAACGGAGAATTCAGCCAATCAGGGGTTCAGTTGAATAAGCTCTCATTTCATCATGTGAGGGCTTATTCGAATGATCAGTTCGGCTGTCAGGCAATGTTCACAACCAAACTGATAGGATATTGTGTACATGACATGTGTGTGACTGTGTCAAGTGTGTCTGTGTAGTGAGTGTGTTTTCATTCTTAGGGCAGCACAGACTCACTTGGATCCGGACTGCCAGAGGAAAATTCCTCCAACGAGGAGCCACGGTTTACCGGTGTTCCTGCACAAACATTATCAGCATTAAAACCAACAGCGTGACCATCAACCATACAACATTAAGAGAAAAGATAGTTGGCAGGGTTAGTGTGTGATGTATACAATGCTTATATAGTGAGTCAGATGCACTAGCGTGTGTGTGTGTGTGTGTGTGTGTGTGTGTACCAGTGCTGTTGCTGCTGGCTGGGCTGCCATGAGTATACTCCTCCATCCCTCCGCTGGAGTACAGCCCATTTTCTCCTGCCTGTCGTCTCTCTGAGGCTGTCCGTCTGAACACACAGTCCACAGGGGGGGAAATAATCAATAGACAACTATAATTACATTTAAAGAAAGAGGCATGACCTTCCCCCTGGGGCGTGTCTAACCTGCCAGTGGCCTCATGATAGGCCAGTTCCAGGAGCTCGGCGGAGGTGTGGGCGGGGTCTCTCTGCTCGCTGCCCTGCAATTCAGCCATGTTCTGTCTGGTCTGGTGGTGGATCTGGATGGCCTCTCCTGACGGACCTGGAACACATCCATGACACATTAATTACATTCCTCGTGAAAGATGTCCTGTACTGGAACGTACGCATTGTACCTGTAGCATCATGACTGCCCTGTGCTTATGGTGCACTGATACTTCTATTTTGTATTTTTGTCTCAAAATGATCATCAGCCAATTAGAATCGGCAATGTAGTTAGACGTGCTAAAATGCTACATGTTAGCTGTTCCCATTACATAACCTCGCACATTTAGCCCTATGCTAACCTAACCAGGTGGCAGTGATTATTTCCTGTATCAAATTCCACATCAGCCTATCAAAGATCTTAGACTATATATCCACCAACCCAATGGCATTTCTTAAAATAGGTTAACTTGGCCACCAGAGATACTTTAAACCTCCAAATGTTACTTTTGTTTCACTTGGTCGGTCATAAGTGTAGTGTGTCAATATTGCATGATACATCCTTGAATTACAGTGGGGCAAAAAAGTATTTAGTCAGCCACCAATTGTGCAAGTTCTCCCACTTAAAAAGATGAGAGAGGCCTGTAATTTTCATCATAGGTACACTTCAACTATGACAGACAAAATGAGAAAAAAATATCCAGAAAATCACATTGTAGGATTTTTAATGAATTTATTTGCAAATGATGGTGGAAAATAAGTATTTGGTCACCTACAAACAAGCAAGATTTCTGGCTCTCACAGACCTGTAACTTCTTCTTTAAGAGGCTCCTCTGTCCTCCACTTGTTACCTGTATTAATGGCACCTGTTTGAACTTGTTATCTGTATAAAAGACACCTGTCCACAACCTCAAACAGTCACACTCCAAACTCCACTATGGCCAAGACCAAAGAGCTGTCAAAGGACACCAGAAACAAAATTGTAGACCTGCACCAGGCTGGGAAGACTGAATCTGCAATAGGTAAGCAGCTTGGTTTGAAGAAATCAACTGTGGGAGCAATTATTAGGAAATGGAAGACATACAAGACCACTGATAATCTCCCTCGATCTGGGGCTCCACACAAGATCTCACCCCATGGGGCCAAAATGATCACAAGAACGGTGAGCAAAAATCCCAGAACCACACGGGGGGACCTAGTGAATGACCTGCAGAGAGCTGGGACCAAAGTAACAAAGCCTACCATCAGTAACACACTATGCCGCCATTGACTCAAATCCTGCAGTGCCAGCGGTGTCCCCCTGCTTAAGCCAGTACATGTCCAGGCCCGTCTGAAGTTTGCTAGAGAGCATTTGGATGATCCAGAAGAAGATTGGGAGAATGTCATATGGTCAGATGAAACCAAAATATAACTTTTTGTTAAAAACTCAACTCGTCGTGTTTGGAGGACAAAGAATGCTGAGTTGCATCCAAAGAACACCATACCTACTATGAAGCATGGGGGTGGAGACATCATGCTTTGGGGCTGTTTTTCTGCAAAGGGACCAGGACGACTGATCCGTGTAAAGGAAAGAATGAATGGGGCCATGTATCGTGAGATTTGGAGTGAAAACCTCCTTCCATCAGCAAGGACATTGAAGATGAAACGTGGCTGGGTCTTTCAGCATGACAATGATCCCAAACACACCACCCGGGCAACAAAGGAGTTGCTTCGTAAGAAGCATTTCAAGGTCCTGGAGTGGTCTAGCCAGTCTCCAGATCTCAACCACATAGAAAATCTTTGGAGAGAGTTGAAAGTCTGTGTTTCCCAGCAACAGCCCCAAAACGTCACTGCTCTAGAGGAGATCTGCATGGAGGAATGGGCCAAAATACCAGCAACAGTGTGTGAAAACCGTGAAGACTTACAGAAAACGTTGACCTCTGTCATTGCCAACAAAGGGTATATAACAAAGTATTGAGATAAACTTTTGTTATTGACCAAATACTTATTTTCCACCATAATTTGCAAATAAATTCATAAAAAATCCTACAATGTGATTTTCTGGATATTTTTTTCTCATTTTGTCTGTCATAGTTGAAGTGTACCTATGATGAAAATTACAGGCCTCTCTCATCTTTTTAAGTGGGAGAACTTGCACAATTGGTGGCTGACTAAATACTTTTTTGCCCCACTGTAGATACTAACGTTAGAATAAAATAAAATAAAAAAATAATAAGAAATGACAAAACCCCACGTTTTTCCTTATCTGTTTTACAAACATTTATATGCTTTTACGGGAAAAAGATCAAGGCGGTCTATACAACATTTGAGTTTATCGTCCATCAAAGAGCCTCATGGTCTTGTCAAATAGCTGTCATGTACCTCCACTACAATCACTGCCAGGTGGCATACGCCGCTAAACAGTGAATTTGCAGGGTACAGTAACCGCGGGTTCGAGGCTCCCTCACATCCAAGCTTTTTTGCTAAAGGACAAAACATTTCACTGCTGGTCCTCGATGCTCGATTCAAATAATGCACTTGATTATTAGCAGAGCTTGTCTACAAGGCTGAAGAAAGATACAGCTCCTTATTAAATGTATTCTTAATCTTAATTTTCAATGTGTTGGATGCACTTCCCTTCGCAACACACAATAAATCTACATTTCAAAGGAAAAACATACTGTATCTCACCCGGGATTCGAACTTGCCGCAAACAGCTAAAATGACCAGGAGCCAGGCTCGCTTCACTGTGAGCTAATCATCCAGTTGACATTTTGCGTGTTTGATTTCGCAGATGTTGCCGTTTGACCTCTGTTAAGGACACTCTTATGACAAAAATTATATCAAGTCCAACTACGTCAACATTTGTAATTGGTCGATGCAGAATTACAGAAAACAATCATGCCCAGCTGGTGTTGTCAGAACAGAGCTAAATGTGCCATGTTATTTTAAGGGAAAAGCTAATATTCAGCGTTCTATCACGAGAACTACGTGAAAGATTTTAATTGGCTGATGCGGATTCGGAGACACAGAAAAAGTTTCAACTAGCGGGTTTCAGTCTGTGTTTAATTCGAAGTGGATGATGGTGTGTGTCTGTGTTTGTGTCCTCACCCACAGGGAAGGTGTGCATCCAGCGCCTGCGGTTGGAGGTGAGCTTCATGGGCATGCGTGAGGGGGCGAAGGGGTTAATGAGGGCCCTCTGAGGGGTGTAGCCCCCTGGGCGCACATGGAGGGTGGACTCAGCACTCCCCACAGTGAACCTCCCCGGAGCACTGGAGTCCCGCTGAGATTCCATCATCTTCTCCAACAACTCTGAGAGAGAGAGACAGACACAGAGAGACAGACAGAAACATTAGCACAGTTGAAATAAACACTTATGGCTACTCAGCACATTAATCGATACCACACCCTCACGATTAAACATCACACTAATCACTTATACAAGGGGTTTATTCCTGGTACCTCTGGTGCTGGTGTAGCCCAGGGAGCTGCTGACTTCTCCATACTGGGCTGGGGGCAGACGAGGGATCAGCAGGATGTTGGACACCCTGCCCAGGCTGTCATCAGAGGCCAGGCTCCGCTGCTCGTCAGGCCCACAAGAGCGGACAGGGGGGGACACACCGCCCCCTAGAACCCCACTCACATCCGCAGACCCCCAGCTTCTCCTTCCACTCACTTCCCTCTCTCGGACCACCCTAGAAGACCGTCACACTGAGTTACTCCTATCCTTACTCTTAACTCTATTTATTGGAAGTGTGCAATAAATGTGTGGTTGTGTTTGAGCGGCACCTGAAGTTGGTGCTCCTCTGGGCTCGGGACGGCCCGGGGAGTCTGAACACCTGTGCATCATGGGCATCATAGTCCACCTGGATGGGAAGGCTGTTCTCGTCCTTCGGAGCCCCAAGAGCTGAGAGGCAATGAAGAAGAGGCACAGTTTGTTAGAGAAGAAAAGGGAATGATAGTTCATCGTAGGGGGGTTTATTAATCAATAAACACATTCTCTCTTACTGTGCTCTTTGTTGTTCTTGAATTTTTCTGCATGGAGCTAAAAGCAAACAAATGGAGAAAATAAATGACAGGTGAGCTGTAAGCCAAATTCTAAATATTGGCTGCATCTAGATTAGGTCTATCTATATATGTACCTTGCGTCCTGCCAGCTTGATGCGAGGAGTGAAGCAGCTGCAGGAGTTCTGGCTTTTGGATGTGTAAAAGCTGTGGTCATGGTAACAGAAAGAGATAACATTAGAAAAACATCCCTTCCTTTCTCTAAAACCCATTCATCTCTTCACCAGGAATATTCAACAGTCTCCCATCCTGAAATATATGAACCTCGCTTACCCATATTACCCTTCCTCTGTCCTCCTCCATCTCTATCCAGAAGCTGTGTCTGTCTGGTCTTACCTGTGGTTGATCCAGTGGGGCAGGTTGTAGTCATCCCCCAGTCGTGAGTCTCCAGGCACTGTCCTGTTGTGCAGCTTGTCAACATCACAGGGAAAATACAGTAATAATCCAATACAAAGACGGTGACATATAGTAGAAAATCATACCTCAGAAAACGGTAGCAATAACAGACATTCTGTATCTGCACATCAAACCCAGGAAGAAAATAGTTCTATTTTGTAGTTTATTTGAAAATACCAACTCTTCAAATACTCAAAGTCAAATATAATTTATATACAGTTTCAACTAAAAGGCAGCTATTTTCTTTGATATTCAAATACAGGTCTCAGAAAACCAAATCATATTTTAAGCTAATTGAAAATATGAAAGTTATTTGAAAACTACAACAGTTAGTTGAATTAGTCTGAATTAGTCTGAATATAATAAAACACATGGTTCGGATGGCTCATAGATATTAATATAGCCTACAGCCTAGAATTAAATACATGGAGGACATGGAATCACCTCAACATTAGAGTAGACCATTTTAGCAGCTTCAAAATGACTGACAAAAGTAAATTAGTAAGGTAATACAGTAACACTTGACATCAAGTTCTTATACATGTGTAGTAACTTAGTGATTATTAAAAAATCAAAGTTGTTATATAGGACTTTGGAAATTGCTTTATAATAATGGAGTTATTACATAATTGGAATAAGGAACAGTAACTATGCCTTGTGTACAGTAGTTACAAAACTCAGCTCATTGCAATGCAATTCAAATGCATTGACCAAAGTATTATGTATGCTAATTAAATGTTGCTCAAAAAGTAATGAGATTTTTATTAAAACAGGCACCTGTATTTAAATTGTTTTAAAAAGTAGTCATTTTTGAGGATCTGTTTTCAAATAGATGAGGTCACCGCCAAAGTAACTATTTGTTCCCCTTCCACAAAGCCGTTAAAACAGGTATGCTGCACATCGACTCAAGTCCAAATCATTTGGTCATAATGAAGATTGAGGCATTTCCAGGGTTTCAAGAAAAAAATGTATCCATGACTGAAACGTAAGTCCAGTTGGGTCGCACAGTTGTTTTTACGACAGATTTCTTTGTCAGAATTGATTTGCGGGCCAGAAAAATGGCAATTATTTGAAAACATATAGGGCCATTATCATTTCTCCAAACTTTCTAGTTTTAGATGTTCAAGTGTGGCTGGAGCTTTAAAAATAAATAATAATAATAATAGAAAATACAATTGTTTATTAAAACCCTCATGCGTCATCCATATTACAGAAATCCGTTGCAGTGATGGAGAACTTTAACCTCTGAGCTTATATTTGGGTTCAGTCCGTCTCACCTTAAATAGAGGCACTGCATGAAGTGGCTGCTCTCCCATACACACCAAGTCTACACCGATACCTGGCAAAGGAAAACAGATGTCAGAAAAATCACTTTAGTCCTATCACCTTCTAATAGCAAATCATTTATGAGCATCAACAATGTACAGTGCTTTCGGAAAGTATTCAGACCCCTTGACTCATTCCACATTTTGTTAGGTTACAGCCTTGTTCTAAAATTGATTGCATTTTTTTTCTTTCATTAATCTACACCCAATATCCCATAATGACAAAGCAAAAGCAGGTTTTTATACAGTTTCACAAATGTATAAAAAAAATCAAAAAACAGAAATATCACATTTACATAAGTAGTCAGACCCTTTACTCAGTACTTTGTGGAAGCACCTTTGGCCGCAATTACAGCAACGAATCTTCTTGGGTATGACGCACGCCTTTATTTGGGGAGTTTCTCCCATTCTTCTCTGCAGACCCTCTCAAGCTCTGTCAGGTTGGATGGGGAGCGTCGCTGCACAGCTATTTTGCAAAGCTATTTTCGGGTCTCTCCAGAGATGCTTGATCGGGTTCAAGTCCGGCCACTGGCTGGGCCACTCAAGGACATTCAGAGACTTGTCCTAAAGTCACTCCTGCATTGTCTTGGCTGTGTGCTTAGGGTCATTGTCCTGTTGGAAGGTGAACCTTCAGCCCATTCTAAGGACCTGAGCACTCTGGAGCAGGTTTTCAACAAGGATCTCTCCTCCTTTCATCTTTTCCTCGATCCTGACTAGTCTCTCAGTCCCTGCCTCTGAGAAACACCCCCACAGCCTGATGCTGCCACCACTATGCTTCACCGTGGGGATGGTGCCAGGTTTCCTCCAGACGTGACGCTTGGCATTCAGGCCAAAGAGTTGAATCTTGGTTTCATCAGACCAGAGAATCTTGTTTCTTATGGTCTGAGAGTCCTTTAGGTGCCTTTTGGCAAACTCCAAGCGGGCTGTCATGTGCCTTTTACTGAGGAGTGGCTTCCGTCTGGCCACTCTACCATAAAGGCCTGATTGGTGGAGGGCTTCAGAGATGGTTGTCCTTCTGGAAGGTTCTCCCATCGCCACAGAAGAACTCTGGAGCTCTGTCAGAGTGACCATCGGGTTCTTGGTCACCTCCCTGACCAAGGCCCTTCTCATCTGATTGCACAGTTTAGCCGGCCGGCCAGCTATAGGAAGAGTCTTAGTGGTTTAAGAATGATGGAGGCCACTGTGTTCTTGGGGACCTTCAATGCTGCAGAAATGCTTTGGTACCCTTCCCCAAATCTGAGCCTAGACACAATCCTGTCTGGGAGCTTAGTTTTTGCTCTGACATGCACTGTCAATTGTGGGACCTTATATAGACAGGTGTGTGCCTTCCCAAATCATGTCCAATCAATTAAATGTACCACAGGTGGACTCCAATCAAGTTGTAGAAACATCTCAAGGATGATCAATGGAAACAGGATGCACCTGAGCTCAATTTCGAGTAGCATAGGAAAGGGTCTGAATACTTATGTAAATACCTTTGTGTGTTGTTTTTTTTCTTTGTATAAATTAGCAAAACATTTCAAAACCTGTTTTCACTTTGTCATTATGGGGTATTGTGTGTAGATTGCTGAGGATTAAAATAAGGCTGTAACGTAGCGAAGTGTGGAAAAAGTTAAGGGATCTGAATACTTTCCGAAGGCACTGTATGACTGTTCATCCTATTACTGTTGTTATAACTTCCTACCATTGTCAATCATGCGCTGCTTGGTTAGGATCATGAGCAGTCGGTCCACTTCAAACACGCCCACCCCCGGGGTGATGACCACAGACATCTGACCGGTGCGGTCAAAGTTGCGGTTGATGTAGTGCTTGTCAAAGACTGTAAAAGGCACAGGACCGTATTTTTGAAAGTCATAAGGAGACAAGATAATATGTGGCTCAATATGAACACTGAGAATCACACAAAATAATGAGTAGATGACGCACTCACCGTTGAAAGACAGGTTAATGGCCTCAAGGTAATTCCCCTGAGCAGCAGTAGAGTTATGGCCGGAGGGGAAACCAACTATCACAAAAATAACCACATGTACACAAGTAAACATACATAATATGGTAACGTTCAAGTGCCCTGCTCATGACGTTAAATGTACAAAGTTGTGTCTGATTCATTACCCGCTTCTTTTAGCCGCACCAAGACAGGATACTGGATGAAAAGCTTCTTGATGGTGACCAGTAGAGAGGTCCACTCATCACGTCTCTCAGTCTGAGCCACTACCCTACAAAGACACAACAAGAGAAACACCATGAGTCAGTCAGACCGTTGACAGATGAGGAAAAAAGTTCCAACTGGTAACTAAAACTAGAAATAAGTAGACATACAAAAACGGACATTGTGAAAATATAATTGAAATAGACAATGAGGCTGGAAGACAGTAAACCTATAGAAATCTTCATAGAAACGGCCCTCGTGGTCCTGTCTGATGGAACCTCTCAATATCTCAGGAAACTCCTCTACAGAAGATGGGAAGAAAAACAGAACATTTAATCTAATAATAGCTAGCATGTGATATTCCTGATGTCTCATGAAAACAGAAATAAAAGGGCTCACCCAAGGTTTTAGCGTTGTAGAAAGTGCGTGAGAAAAGCACCACTGTCACTTCATGGCTGCAATACCTCTCCTGAAAAAGTCAACAAAATCTCACTGGGATAAATACCTTTAGAACTGCATTGTTTAATGCAGGGGTGGGCAATTCCAGTCCTCGAGGGCCTGATTGGTGTCATTGCCCCAGTTCCAGCTAACACACCCAACTCCAATAATCACCTAACCATGATCTTCAGTTTAAAATGCAATTTTATTAATCAGCTGTGTTTGCTAGGGATGGAGAACAAGTGTGACACCAATCAGGCCCTTGAGGACTGGAGTTGCCCACTCCTGGTTTAATGCCTAGAAATGTGTTGATTAAGTTTAATTAATGGTTTAAGCATTGCAAGTGTAACACAGAACGTAAGTCACAAACCTTCCATTTGGCAAAAAGATCAGACAAAAAACCACTGACTGCTTTCTCAAAGTAGAGATCCCCTGAAAACAAATGAAAACTTTATTTTCCTCCTCATTGACAAACTACAGGGCTCACTGCTCAATGCCAATCTCAGTAAACCACCCACTCACTCACTCAAGACAGAAGAAACACAGCCTCAATCTCACACACTCAACAATACCAACACCTGATAACCTGGGATAGAAGAGAAACTAACCGTAGATATCAAAGTCCCACATTTCGCAGCTCATCTGGATGAAGATGTACACCATGGCAGAGGTCGACCTGAACACCACCTGCATTAAACACCACAAATATGAAAGGCACTCTATCGTAGGGAGACTGGAGAACATATTTAGTAACTACATACAGTGTCCTGCAATATCTTAATAGACAGTTACTTTTGAAAGTGACATTGCTTACCCTGGTGTCTTCACTGATGTAGCCACATGTGACCTTCTCTCCTTTCACCCATAACTCACTGGCCTGGGCTCTGAGGGTAACAGAGACAGGATACAACGTAAGGGACAGTAAGGGACATAATAACATAAAACATATTTACACATGAAATAACATATTTATTATTATTAATGTGTTAAGAATGGTATTGCATACCTGATCCCTGCAAATTCCACTTTCTGGGTCACATAA
Source organism: Oncorhynchus mykiss (assembly GCF_013265735.2). Classification (NCBI taxonomy): domain Eukaryota; kingdom Metazoa; phylum Chordata; class Actinopteri; order Salmoniformes; family Salmonidae; genus Oncorhynchus; species Oncorhynchus mykiss. Next base: position 35,738,525 of record NC_048569.1, read on the forward strand.
GCACAGGTACTCACCTAAGATAAATAGAATGTTAATGAAGTTCTAATAGGCACAGATTCAAGAAGTAGGCTACCTTAACAAAACACCAACAGCATATACAGAGGTATTCAAACAGACTCCCTCTCACCAAACTCTTCTTCAGTCGCCACATGTCTCCCCTTCCAATGTATTGGTCTTTGAACGTGAGCTCTACGAGGTCCAGAGTTACATCCTAACACAGAAATCCATATACAGCATGAGCTCGCTTTAAAAATCAGCTTGAATACTGTAATTCAATCAAATACTATTGGAAATATGATTCATAGAAAAAACACCTTTGGATCCACAATGTTTACAACGACATCCTGGTATGCCCGGAGTTTGAAGGCTTGCGCCACAGTCTGGTCCACACTGATTGTCTCTGGAGGAGAGGATGAATGCATTGTATTTAGGCTACAGATTTACTGATGAGCGTTCCTTGTGCATGTCACTTACAATCAAATAGGATATTGATCAGTTCACTAGCTAGGTTCTATAGGGGCTTCCTCTAAAACTGGAGGAAATTCGTCATGCTTTACCTTTCTGGAGGTCTTCTTTGAGACTCTTCACCTGCAGCAAGAGAGGGCTGTTGGAAATGAGGAGAATCTATCATAACTTTGGACCAACATATAGACCCAGGCAAAAGATAACTTCTTGGCATGCATCCTCACCTGTATTCATCTGTGGGGTGTGCAATCTCAATTATGTCCCCAAGGGAAACTTGAGGGAACACCTTGGGGTTCACCACAAGCTCATCATCTGTGTATAAGGAGGGGTTATTGTCAACGACAAAACAGCATTAATTTCACCCAACACATGATAAAACACTGTGAACCGTTTTACACCGTCACTGAAAGGAATTCACTCACCACTGCCTCCAAAGCCTTTCTTGTGCACCACAAGTTTGTATGTTTTATTCTTCATGATGAACAAGCTAAAGAAGGCACACCGAATGCATGTTACCAAGAACACATGTTAAAAAACCTTTCGGTTACACCCAACTCTATCAATCCGAAGAAACGAGAAGTTTTGTAGACACAAATAACACCCTATTAGTAACACAGAGCTCCACGCATGGGACACCACTGACTTGACGGTCTCGTGATGGTGGCTAACGTTAGCTGCTACAGCTAACTTGTAACTTGCTAAAAGCTCACATCTACCTGGAAACACAACGTGAGACAATGCACACAAAAGTTGGATGAAGTTCAGACTTGCCTTTACAACGCATTAATATGAAAAATAGGTTAAACGTTATTGAAATTAGACGTGTCGTATATTGTTGTTTTTACTGCACAGCGAGGGTTCAACTTCCTGCAAAACATGGAGTATAACCGCCCACAGATTATAAAGTCATTCAACGATTGGTTTCTTGTCAGTTGTTGACGCTAGCTGATTGGGTGTTCGCAATACAGAGTACCAAGTGGTACTGGCTACTGGGAGTGCGTTCGTAAATTCACTCTGCCCATCTAGTCCGTCTTCAGAGCACTCTCGTCTGAGTGTGTCAAAGTGTAGAATAAATTATGAATTTACGAATGCTCAACACCCGTTGAAAATGACCGGTGTCGGTAAACGTCGGCAAAAAAACGTTATTAAATTGTTGTCAGCAGCACAGTTACAGTCACCAACGCTCTGGATAACATGAAACAGCCTAAACCACTTCTGCACGGGAGAGTAAATGGTCAGAGTGAATTATTCTCTCATTTGTGTCTTGAAGTAGCTAGCAAGCTAGCCAATGTTAGCATGGTTGCTTGACTGCCATTGTGAGGTTAGAACGCTCGGATCAACCTTACTCCTCGACTAGTGTCCAGTATGCGCTCTGAATGCTCCGAATTTACCAATGGACAATCGGACAACGCTCTGGATTGACGAACACCCGCTCTCTGGCACCTCATAATGAATTTACGAGCACACTATGGGTGTGCTTAATTTTAATTCCCGTGCACTTTAGCACGGATTATTTATATTAACCACATACTCTAGTGTTCGCTCTAACAATGAAAATAAATGTATTCAACAATGGAAGGCAGTATGGAGGAGGCAAGACCATTCTAGACAATGTGAGGACAGATACATGAGAACTTGTTCTCAACTAGCCTACCTGGTTAAATAAAGGTGAAAAATACTCGTGTGCAAAACTTTCCACTAGTTACCACAGCCAAAAGTTCAACTTGGCTATATCGTAAATATTTATGAAAACAAAAAATCACATTTTAAATTTAAATTCAAGGTTAGGGACATGCATAAATTTACCAGTGTGGTTAAGGTTATGTTTAAAATCATATTTTAAGAAGAGAAACTGTAGAAATAGGCGGGAGTTATGACTTTGTGGCTGTGATAACCACTGACGAGATGGCACAACTCCTATATAACGTGTTTTATCGTCTTATATCAATACGCTCGTAACAACCTAATCATTAGGAAACTTCTATTTGGTCAAATAAGCCACAAGTAGCAAATAAGCCATTCATTTTTTTGTTAACCAAATTCGACACTCTCTCATAGACCTCCATTTAAAAAACGCCACAATTACGCCACTTTCTGGAGAAGACAGATTTTGGACGGTTATCGCTTTCACTTCCCCTCTTCCTCTGTGACTCTAGTCTCCATTGGCCAGGGATGGGGACTCAATTTACTGTTGCGAGGTAGAATAGTAGAATACACAATATGCAATTTTGAAATTTGTTTGTGTGTCAACAGTTTTTCTCTTATGTCAGTCACTGATTAGCCCATGGCAGCTAAACATTTATAGATTGGTAAATTAGCCAGCTATCTAAACTTGTAGTAATCAAGGTCGAATTAGAGCCCCCATTGATTTGTTAGTCAGTTTCACTCTCTCCACCCTATGGCATAATATGTAGAATAGCAGGAAATTTGCTGTAAAACCGCTTACTTCCTCTCTGCCCCATGGCAACTGAGTATAATTGCACGAAATTAAACATACAACTTCAAAATGTGCATAAATTTAGTTATAAAGTTGCTAAATCTTCTCTGCGCCCCATGGCTAAATGTGTGGAATTGCAGCAAAATAGCTTTAAAACAGCAACATCTTCTCCACACCCCATGGCAAAAGTGTAGAATTTACACAACATTTTTCTTTATCTATCTGGGGGGCAACTACAGCCCCTCGTGATGACTTCAGATTATTTGTGGCCCCCACCAACATCAAAGTTGCCCATCCCTGCCCTGTGCGGACGTGTTTCCTCCAATGGTTGCTTCCTACAACACTGGGCGGATACGATTATGCCCAACCGCGGGACACCGGTCTATGGCCCATTACGTCAGTGGGCGAAAGCAGGGAGGGAGGAGCGCCCTTCTCAAATCGAACAGTAATATGTGCCTGTCGGCCCTTTTGTCAACAAGGCAGCATGGTTTCATCGTCCAGAAAGATACATCTCTTTTCCATAAAATAAATGTTAGAATTGTCTGACTATTTTTCATTAGGAAAGCAGATAAAGTGTTTTTTATCAAAAGCAATCCATTGGGAAAACACAGAACCCTAGTAATTACTACACATGCTTAATTACGTCACTTTTGTTTTGAGCAGACTTCGCAGTGGGCTTTGAGCAGGACACCTGGCTTAGGTCTGGGAGGCAAGCCCAGTTCAAAATCAAATGCAATCAACTTTCATCTGGTGCAAAATCCACCTACATGTGCTCCCGAGATCCCCCCGGGGTGGGGGTTCGATTAGTCTCACCCGGGCACCCATGTAGGCATGTTTTGCACTGGCTGAAAGTTGATGGCATTCGATTTGAAACCGGGCTGCCACCCTAACATGAGCCAGGTGCCGGTGATGTGACATAATTAAGCATGTGTAGTAATGAGCAGGATTCAGTGTTTACTGCTTTCACATGCAAAAGTGATGGCTTTTGATAAAAACAGTTATCTGCCTTTCCAATGAAAACTAGTTTGAAAATTCTCACATTTATTTTATGGAAAAGAGATGTTATATATTTCTGGATGATGGCTTTTTGACAACATGATCGAGTGGCGCAGATTACAGTTCCATTTAAGAAGGGCGCTCCTCCCTCACCGCTTTCTAACCCCCTCCCTGGTGGAGTTCAATTGGCATGGCCTGGGTCAGTGGAAATGTCCCTTATGGACCAATGGAGTGGTCTAAAATGACCCACACTCCACCTATCGGGGCACCAGGCCATGTAAAACGACCCCGATCATTGTTCCAGCCATAAAGATCCTCATTCCTAATTCTATAGTTCCAGCATACACTTCTGTTTGGGATTTCTTAGACTAATAGCAGCAGTTTGGGCTCCTGAGTGGCGCAGCGGTCTAAGGGACTGCATCTCAGTGCTAGAGGTGTCACTACAGACCCTGGTTCAATTCCAGGCTGTATCACAACTGGCCATGATTGGGAGTCCCATAGGGCGGTGCACAATTGGCCCAGTGTCGTCAGTTAGTGTTTGGCCGGGGTAGGCCGTCATTGTAAAGAAGGATTTGTTCTTAACTGACTTGCCTAGTTAAATAAAGGTTAAATATATATATATTTTCTAACATAGTGATGTCCTATTATTCTACTAATGAATAAGATATTTAACCTCAAGTAATCATACAATAAAACGTTTCTAGTGTGACAGGGTAGGAACCATTTTGGGGACCATGCTGTCTTAAGCAATTGTTTTGTGTGTGGTCAAATTTGTTCATAAGGTATGCTTGTTTCTCTGTATCAGTGTTTGTTTATTCAAATTGTACAGTATATGTATCCCTTAACAAGTTATGCCACTGCAGTAATGTCTTGTTTGCAGTTCATTTTTTTGTTTTTGGAGAGATGTTGATGGGGGTACAAGCAGTATATTGAACCCTAGATATAGAATTGTAACGGGATATATGATGCTCCATATCGCCAGTGCTTGACTCGGGCAGGAGTTCACCGAAGCCGAGTACCAGCACCTCAAATGTTCTACTGCTGGAGCTCTTGTTCCTCTTATAGAATATTAGCAGAAAATTATTATAGAGCTCCTGCAGCTAAATGTAAACAGTACCGGCATCCAAAATGAGTTCCAGCACCTATTTTAGTCCAAGTCAAGCACTGCATATCTTTATTACAGCTTTGCACAGAAGGAACCTGTGCTTGGTGATTCTTTCTTCATTCTCAATTTAGAAGAAATGTGTAACTTATCAATAGTTTATAATTGTCTGTGTCCAGTTGCATGTGGTCCTTCCAAAACCAGAGAAAATTCAGAATGATATTAAATCCACTTTTTGCACAGAGTGATAAGTTCCCTAGCCAATTTAGCTGTCAGACGTCTTACATTTCCCAACATCTTTCTTCTTTGATGATGTTTAAGAGTGGTTGGCATCTAATAAATGTTTCATTACTGCCACCTACTAGACTGGAGTATAACTCCCTTATACATTGCTTGAAAAAAACATGGGGAAAAAAAGAAAGAAATCAACAAATACCCTACCATCGACCCTACACTTACTGAAAACCCACCAGCCTACTCCACTGTGTCCTTCACAACATCTTTGCAGGAACAGGAAGTTTTCATAAGGCCAAATTAAGAAGTAGATGACAGCTCGACCAAAACAAAGATCTACACACATGCAAGAGACAAAACATGGATTTAATATAATTCTGAATTGTGTCTGGTTTTTGGAGAACCACCTGCAACTGGACACAGACATTTATAAGATACACTTTTCTTTCTGAATGGAGATAGAAGAAAGTATCCCCAAGCACAGGGTTAGTTGAACAGCATCACATATCTTGTTACTCAATGTTGTAGCTTATTGAACCTGTCCTCCATTGAGGTGATTCTTTAAGTTCACGCATTTGTATTTCTTGAATTTACTGTTTGTGTAAATGCAGTGGCTAACTGTTCTTTCTTGCTGAATTGTTTTGTCACTGTTTTTGGTCAGTTGTGAACTCGGTCAGTAACTAGCTCTGTAGCCCTTTACTAAGTTAGAGTCATCCAGTGAAAGGAACTGGGATATTTAGATGTCATGAAGACCCATACAAAAATATGAAACTTTATTTTGATTAGGGGTAATGTCATCACCATCCAGCTCTGTCTCTGTGCAGAAACAATTCAGCCTAGGAACGAGGTTAGCAGTAATAACAAAAATATGCAATAAAATTATTGTAAATGTATCTGCAGAATGTTAGGGCTACACAATACATAATGATAATACAGTATATTACATAAACTATCAAACCACTTCTACAAATGAGTCTGAAATGCACCCTAATTTCCAAAATTCAACAAAATACTGAATTCATAAAATACTTTACAATGCATATAATAAAGGTCATTGACGACCGGGTTAAAATCAAGGAAGTTGATACATTACATCCCAAAATGGCAGTACAAAATGATGATTATAAAGGCTGTAGACACGTGTGTGTCCACGTATGAATGATACCAGTGAAGACTGAGAAAAAGAGGCACATGCCAGTCACAGCTCTTTCCACTTTTAAAATCCCCTATTTCAATATCTTTCTACACATCTCACTCTCCTTCCTTCTCTTGACTCCTACTTCAAGTCCTCTTCTCTTTTCTCAGCAGCAATTCGTATTCACTGCTCTGGACTGGGGCTCCTCCAGGTTGGCTCTGTCAGACTCTAAAGGGAAAGATACCAAGAACATAAATACAGAGTATTGCAATTTCCAACCCCAATTCAAGTCCATCTGAGAGATGAGCAACTGACAACATATTTATTCCCAAAGCTTTAAATATACATTCACTATTTTCCTCTCTATATATTTCCCTCCACCTACACTCTCTGACCCAAACCCCTCTGTTGTCCTTTGAGTTGTCTCTTACTAATGCTGTCTCCTCCTCCTATTCGAGTGGAGATGATCCCTTTCTCCATGTCCTTCAGTACAGAGTCTTCAAAGGCCAGAGATGCCACCCGGAAGAAGAACCCCTGCACGTTCTCCCCTACACAGTCACACCGATAGTGAGTGTCATTATCATATCATCAAAATGCTTATTTACAGTAACAAGACCAGCAGCTGCATTGATTGCACATGGCCCAGACACACTCCATACAGTGAAACAGCTTAACCTCTGATTACACAATAAGAACATTGCACACCTGGAGACCATCTCTATGTAATTATCCTGTGGTCTCTAAAACCACAGCTATTATTGTGTGTATTAGGTCATTGTTGGGGGATTGTTAGATGACTTGTTAGATATTACTAGAAGCACAAGCACAAGCGGAACTAGAAGCACAAGCATTTCACTACACTCGCATAAACATCTGCTAATCATGTGTATGTGACCAATAACATTTGATTTGATATGCTATCGTCAACATGAACATCGCAATGAAGTCATGGTGTCATGTTATAATAGGGGTTTTTGCTCCGGTCTGTACCTGTCTTGGCCGAAACAGACCAAAACTCAGCTTTCATTTTAGTTGCTATCTTGATGGCGTCTCTCTCAGTCCTCTGGCGCTCCTCTGGAGCCTTGGGCACAGAGAGAGAAAAGATTCATGAATTGTATTTGAAAGCATAGAAAGGAGCCAAAAGACAGAGCTAATGGATATGGTTCTTCATTACGGATATGGGGGGGAAAGCATATTATACACCTATGTGTGCCCATCTACAATATCTATCTATCTGCCAAGAACCATGTACATGTTTGTGCACTCACAAGTAGGTCACTCTTGGTTCCGACCAGGAAAACAGAACAGGAGCCAGGTTCATTCTCCCTCATGGCCTCATCTAACCACTGCCTGTGAGAGATAGAGACATTTCATTTGAGAGGACATTTTACTTTGATTGTTCTGATTTATCTTTGTGCTTGCTCTTGATTTCATATTATATTAAATAAACCTACCATGAGTGCTCCAAGCTCTTAATGTCTGCCATGTCAAATACTGTGATTATCACTGTAATAAAAACACAGAGGCTTGGATACAGCAACAGTGAACTCCTCAGGGTTTCCCTAGTCTACAATGGCTGCTTTTTACACAGGCAGTAAAAAACTTTTTTTTTTTACTAATTAGTATTTTGACCAATCATATCAGATTTTTTCAGAGCTGTGAAACTAGTGAAAAAAATATCAGAATCTGTCTCCCTGTGTAAACGCAGCCAAAGGCATCTCACTGGCTGTCTCTATCTTACCCTGAGCTCCTCTGTAGTATGCTGAAGCAATGCATTTGAATTTTTCCTGGCCAGCTGTGTCCCAGCTATGTAAGAGAAGGAGAAGGGGGAGAAAAAAATTCACCTTTGAATACAAGTAAAGAATCACAAGTTTCTAATAAAATAATAAAGCACATATTCAAACAAACCAGAGCATGACCCTCACTCACATCTGAAGGGAGAATGGAGCTCCTGAGAGCTCAAACCTCTCAATCTCAAAGTCCACTCCTATGGTAGCCTTGTAGTCTCTGTCAAATACATCTTTGCAGAACCTGAAAATGCAGAACAGAATACACAAACATGTTAGAAGGCTGTTTACCACCTAAAAGGAACATGATATAGCAGCCAGGTCGCAAGCTGAATACTGTACCGGTTTATTAGGCAGGTCTTGCCCACATTAAGGTCACCAACAACCACTGCTTTGGACATCTTGAGTCTGTCCCATCTTCAAAGGAAATATTGAACAGCTAAATCCAGTGTTGCTTTTCCAGATAAATCCAATACCAATCAATAAGTGAATCAGTCAGACATGAATCAATCAATACATCTAACCAGGCAACTCACCCCTGATGCCTGTCAGTTCTTTCTTTGCAGGCATCCTTGGCCTGGGTATCCCAATCCACCTTAATCTGCAGACAGGCCTGTGGAGTATAACACTGGAAACAACAGTCGCTTCAACGTTAATAACAGACATCACTCTCTGATGTACAATCACACAGAAGAGTTTAAATGCATTGTTTGGTATCTGTAATGAAAACAATAATGCAGCACTGATGTTTTTATTTTGTTATGAGCTTCCATCTGACATACTGAAGGCATTTTTAATGGTGTGTCATGAAAATACCAGCTGTCTACAAAGTCTTGCTGTTCCAGTGATTCCTGCTGACATTACTGTAAAAGCTCTTCTCATATCCAGGCTTGAAAAATGTCACTCAAACTCCCCTGAACTTTTAATTTAATCTACTTTTGAAACGGCACCAGGAGACTGTGGGGGGTAAATAGCTAAATCCTTGCATATTAGGAATACAGTATGTGTGCAACATCCTTTGAAGCTTTTACAGCCCTGGCAATTTACATTTTCACTACTTATTTGACGAGACAATTTAAAATACAGAAAATGTTACATCAGGCAACGGATACATTGTCGAGGATACATATACAAAAAAAAGTCAAGACATTTGTTTCTATTGTGGTCCTATATTATCTACTCAGAATACTGTCCTGACCAAGGAGAGTTTAGGTGTCACTGCATGCTGTTAGAACCTATGAGTTGGGCCTACTCAGCAACAGCTGACAGAGAGGCTTCATTGGGTACAGTAGGTTACTAGACAACATTAACTTTATTAGTGCTGTTTTCAGAAATAGCCAGCCCTGTGATCACACACACTCAGACAACTGTAAGCCCCTGTGTGGATGTCACACGGTTTCAATAACATCAACCACATACTTTTGACCCCTCCATTCCAACCTGTTTTGAATGACAGCACTTGTGACTTTTAACAAACGGTACACCAGAGCCACTAAAACATTATGGTAGGTTTGAGTTGATCCAGATGGCTAGCAGGCGGGTAGCAGGTTGCTGGTGTGTGCTCGGGTACCTTTGGGAACTTGGATATGACCCGGTCTCTGCTCACAGGTGGTGGGAAGTGCATCATCCCGTTCCTCATCTCCTGCATTTTGGTAAGGCTGTGTGGGTGGTCTGCCTGTAAACTAAAATCCTGGCCATGACCAGTGCAATGTACTGATTAGCTATATTAATTCCCATGCCATAAGTGTGCAGGCTCCTGTGAAGGGTGCACCCCCTTCTCTAAAACACTGCAGTATGTGTGAATAACCATACTGGAGTGTTTTAGGGAAGGGGGTTCACATTCCTTATTATGTAGGCCGTGCACAAATTAGGCTTCAGCGGCCTAAGGTTTAAACTCCAGTGTCCATATAATATTTAAATAGCCTACATAAAGCTCTGAAGATGACTCAACGATAACATTTCTCGGATGAACAAAAAAGGTATGTTCAGCGACAGTGATAATAAAGAAAACAATATGAAGTGTGGAGAATCTAGACTTGTGTGTGCAAGTACTGCGGTGGAAACTAGCTATGATGACTGTTTACTCTTCTATATTCTGGAACACAAAGTGGCTACGCTACAATATAGCAGGACGCAATGAGATGGCAACATTTGGCCAATGAAAGTATCCGCAACATAGTACCGTGTACATTGAAATCAATAATGATGTGTAAACTACTCACGGATTCTTGTCAACTGTTCCGTCGTTGCTGCTAAAAAAAAATCGTTCACTTGAATCTCGAGCTGCAAGCATCAGATCTACCCCTCATCACCATGACAACTACCTTTCAGTGCCCTACAGGGATATTTGTCATGTGATAAAAGCATGGCAGCCGGGCAGAAACGCGTAAATTCAACGATTGTTAGGCTATTAACATGTCACATGTATCGAGTGGAATGTGGCCATTCTAACAAACATGTTTTGGATGTTCCAGTAGCTGGAATCATGTAGAATTCTAAATGACGTTAGGTCAATGCGGGTATGCTGCTCCTGTGAAAACAAGGGCCGTGTGCAGCTAGCTGCAGTCTATTCCATCTATTCGCATTGATGAGAAATCCTGGCAAGTACACTAAAGAAACTGAAGTATGTTTGATTTTGTTGCTAGTATTATGCACTTCCTGTAGTAAGAATAATGGTCTATCTCTTTCTCCCCCTCTTCTCTCGTCAGTATGTTTGAACACACAAGCTCTCAAAACGACAGAGAAAAATGTAATTGATCGTTTTGGACCTCCAGGTGACTGCAGATGAAACTGTCTGTGAGAAGGCAGTTAATAAGACCAATCATTGAAATGATCCATAGCTCTGAGAGGTTTAATTTCCCTCTCTCATTAAGAATGTATTGGCTCATCAGCTGGAAGAGTCTCAGTGGGGAGACATGTAGAGGCCACTCACTGCTAAGCACTTTTTCTAAGTGGGCACAGGTAGGCAATTATCTGGCTGGTGGGGGGTGGGCAATGTTACATACATTTATTAAATAATATCCCACCTCTGTTCTCAGACAGGTGTCTTCTCAGTATGCCGTGAACTGCTGCCTGTTCCATTCTCAGCCACTGGGAGGCAGCAGAGGTCTAGATACAGAGCCACCCATTGCATACTGCTGGCTGTCATGCAAAACAGGTTTGATTTTACCCCACTTACTACCTACATTATCTTCCTATCTTATTATTAGAGAGGATTGTCCAACTGTCAAGTAGGTCCCAGGCCTGGAGCCTTAACAGGATCTGTGCCAAAGTGTTGTCAGTGCCAAGTAATGTCCTCATGTCCACTAATCAAATGCCTGTGGGACAATAGCTCCCTTTCACCCAAGGTGTAATTCCATTTCATCACTGATCAATAATGATGGACTGTAGGCAGTGTATGAGGCTTAATTGCACCCCTCACCTCCCCAACGTTAATGCTATCCTGTTGCAAGGCCATTTGGGTCTATCAGAGACAGGACAGACAGGTGGCAGATAGGCAATTTAGTAGAGAACAATATCACACCATCTGGAAGATGACTTTTCAATAGACATTCATGTGTCCTCTCTGATTTGCAGCATAGAACTTGGGCCTGTTATTGTGTTTGTTTCATGAAAATATTGTGTATGTTGGCAAATGGCATGTTCAGTCATTTTCTATTTCTACTGCACTTTACTGTGATCATTTGAGCACAGAGCCTTTTGAGGTGTCTGTCATAAGCTGCAAATTGCACAGAAATCTATATAAATCTAGTTGTGATCCCATGGAGTTACAACAACAAGATACAAAGCATATAAAAGATATGAAGCTATTTGCTTTTCAACACCAGTAGATGCCTTAAGAGCATTTCTGGTGGAAACACAAAGCACGCACCAGAAACATTGCTCTAGACTCTCAATGTTATAATTCCTAACAATTTGTGAGTGCAAAACGTGTTTCCATGTGTGGCTGCTCGGTTTGTTCCGCATTGTTTCCACTTTGTTCACAATGTTGTTGGTGGGTATTCATACTATAGATGGTCAGTCTGCTGTGGATATCACAGTGGTTCTTGCCTTTGCAATGGGATCTACTGTAAGACATATTGAGTTTAAAAAAATTATATTTCCTTGATGGATGGATAATATTGAACATTGACAGTCCTGTCTGTTTGTTCTCCATACACTTTCAATTATACACCCATAACCACCTCTCCTATCATCCAGTAACTCAAATGTTTTCTGTAGGGGAGAGTGGGGTAAGTTGAGCCACCCTTGTTTCTAGGAAACTATACCGAAAATTCGTAATTTGACCAAATGTTTAGGAAGACGCCGTCATTTCATGGAGTCTGTGAAGGAAGATGGAAAGAGTGGTAAGAAAGTCAAGGTGGAGAAAAAAAAAAGAGAAAAAAATTGTGTTGGGGTCTGTTTAAGCTTCAATATGAGGTCCTGAACCTAGAATGAAAGTGCATCCTTGTAGTTGTGTGGGCTAATATAGTCAAAATGTTTGCCTTTGTGTAAAGTTGAGCCAATAGCAAGTTGATCAAATTGAAGTGTTTTCTTCTCAGACTTGTTGCTGGGATATGAGGTAACAACAGGGCCTAGCCTATGTTAGAAGTGTAAAAAAAATAGTACAAAGTCTTTGTTAGGTGTTAAGTCTGTGTTAAATATGTTTTAAAATGCTTAAAAGACAAAAAAAAGCTATTGTGATAGTATTCAATTGTGTTTGGGAAATAAAGATACACATGCACATAAAGATACACATGCACATAAAGATACACATACACATAAAGATACACATGCACATAAAGATACACATAAAGATACACATACACATAAAGATACACATACACATAAAGATACACATGCACATAAAGATACACATGCACATAAAGATACACATACACATAAAGATACACATGCACATAAAGATACACATGCACATAAAGATACACATGCACATAAAGATACACATGCACATAAAGATACACATGCACATAAAGATACACATACACATAAAGATACACATGCTTTAAAGGTTGTGGTAATATTTCAATCAATTACATACATTTGTAAGTTGTACCAAGAGACCACCAGCTATGTTTTCAAAACTGTGATGTGTAAATAAATTCAGCTTATTTTCTGGGTTACATTTGAGTCATTTAGCAGACACTCTTATCCAGAGCAACTAACAGGAACAATTGGGGTTAAGTGCCTGGCTCAACAGCACATCAACAGATTTTCAACTAGTCAGCTTGGGGCTTTGAACCAGCGACATTTTGGTTATTGGCCCAAAAGTACCTAACCATTAGGCTACCTGCTACCAAGGAATATACACATCCTGAAATAAAAAGTGCATTCGGAAAGTATTCAGACCCCTTCACTTTCTCCACATTTTGTTACGTTACAGCCTTATACTAAAATATATTTTTTTAAACTTCCCCTCATCAATCTACACACCCCATAATAACAAGCAAAAATAATAACAAGCAAAAATGGGTTTTTAGACATTTTTGCTAATTTATACAAAATAGAAAACTGAAACATGACATTTACATAAGTATTCAGACCCTTTATCAGTACTTTATTGAATAACCTTTGGCAGTGATTGCAACCTTGAGTCTTTTTCGATATGACGCTACAAGCTTGGCACATCTGTATTTGGGGAGTTTCTACAATTCTTCTCTGCAGATCCACTCAAACTCTGTCAGGTTGGATGGGGAGCGTTGCTGCACAGCTATTATCAGGTCTCTCCGGAACTGTTAGAATGGGTTCATGGCTGGGCTTTGGCTGGGTCATCGGGTTCTTGGTCACCTCCCTGACCAAGGCCCTTCTCACCTGATTGCTCAGTTTGGCCGGGTGGCCCGCTCTAGGAAGCTTCTTCAAAACTTCTTCCATTTAAGAATGATGGAGACCACTTTGTTCTTGGGGACCTTCAATGCTGCAGAAATGTTTTGTTACCCTTCCCCAGATCTGTGCCTTCGACACTCTGACATCCACTGTCTTTTTTTAAACACTGACATCCACTGTCAATTGTGGGACCTTGAATAGACAGGTTGTGCCTTTCCAAATCATGTCCAATCAATTGAATTTACCACAGGTGGACTCCAATCAAGTTGTAGAAACATCTAAAACTCAAACAAATGGCCACTATTACTATTCCTCCATAACCATACTCACAAAATAGGAGTATTGATGGAGACACACTCTCTCTCGCTCTCTCTCTCTATAGATGAGGCTTTGATCTCAACAAGGTTAAAACCATGTGCGGCTACAGGGTCATTAGGTCAGGGTTGAGATGAAGTAATCAGATTCTTACAGCCACTGTCCAGTCCCCAGTCTGGAATAGTAATTTCTGGTCATCTGCTGAGGGTCAGACTGAGCATCCTCCCCCTCAGAGCTGCATAGCTCAATCAGCATAATTTGAGATGTAGAAATTAGGGATGGATATATATCGTGCTCCCACCCATCCAGGACATCTACTCGAAACGGGTGCCTGAGGAAGGCACGCAGCATTATCAAAGACCCCACACACCCCAGCCACGAGCTGTTCACTCTCTTTCCCGGCGGGCAGACGGTATCGGAGAATGAGGTGTGATGCCAACAGGCTCCGAGGCAGTTTCTATCTACAAGCCATCAGATGGTGGAACACTTGAACTGGACTGACCAACTGCTCTGATTCTACGCACCTGAGCACACATGCACTCACACATGCACACACCGACACAGACATATACACACACACACATATACATTCATGCTACACACACATCACAACTGCTGCTACCAGACTCTTATTATATTGATCAGTACACTGGCCCCCATCCCCCCCTTCCCCAATACACGTGTAAATACTATAAATTGTTCCTTCCTGTATTATACTTATGCTAAAATGTTTATTCTGTTCAACTGAGCCATTTATTGTATGTTTATATTCATATATTTTTTTATTTCTTATTGTTGTCTTATTGTTGTTGTAATCAGTGACGGCGCCGGAGAAGATGGCTGACGTTTTATGTGTTCCTAATCGATTGTGTTTTTATGTTCGTTTTTTTGCATTGTTTCTAACTTGTTTTTAAACTTATTTTGTACATAATGTTGCTGCTACCGTCTCTTATGACCGAAAATAACTTCTGGACAGCGATTACTCAACACGAACTGGCAGAATTTTTTTTTTTACTTTAACGAGTCCGACGAGTCCAACGTGAATGCCGTACTGCTTTCCCGGGAACAGGCACAAATCCCCGTCATTTGCGTGAAGAGACATCTGAGAAAAAGAGGATGGAGGTCGGGCTGCTTTCTGAGAATTCGTAGGCGATCGAATAAACCCCCCCCCCCCCCCCCCCCCTGCCTTCCGCTCTTCTAGCTAACGTGCAATCATTGGAAAATAAAATTGATGACCTACGGGGAAGATTAAACTACCAATGGGACATTCATTTAATTTAAACAGATTACCGACCATTTCGAATCTCACCATACCTTCTCTGCTATGCAATCTGGTTTCAGAGCTGCTCATGGGTGCACCTCAGCCACGCTCAAGGTCCTAAACAATATCTTAACCGCCATCGATAAGAGACATTACTGTGCAGCCGTATTCATTAATCTGGCCAAAAATAAAAAATTAAAACATTAAAAACTGTAAAATCTTCACGGAGCTTCACGGAGTCGTGGCTGAACGACGACATTATAATCAGCCAGCTGTATGTTGATACACTGTATCGGCAGGATACAACAGCGGTGTCTGGTAAGACAAGGGGTGGCGGACTATGCCTTTATGTAAACAATAGCTGGTGCACGATATCTAAGGAAGTCTTAAGGTTTTGCTCGCCTGAGGTAAAGTATCTCATGATAAGCTGTAGACCACACTATCTACCTAGAGAGTTTTCATCTGTATTTTTCGTAGCTGTCTAAATACTACCACAGACTGATGCTGGCACTAAGACCACACTCAATGAGCTGTATTCCTCCATAAGCAAACAGGAAAACGCTCACCCAGAAGCGGCACTCCTAGTGGCTGGGGACTTTAATGCAGTGAAACTTAAATCGGTCTTACCAAATTTCTATCAGCATGTTAAATTTGCAACCAGAGGAGAAAAAACTCTAGACCACCTTTACTCCACACACAGAGACACATACAAAGCTCTCCCTCGCCTTCCATTTGGCAAATCTGACCATAATTCTATCCTCCTGATTCCTGCTTACAAGAAAAAATTAAAGCAGGAGGCACCAGTGACTTGGTCAATCAAAACGTGGTCAGATGAAGCAGATGCTAAGCTACAGGACTATTTTGCTATCAGACTGGAACATGTTCCAGGATTCTTCCAATGGCATTGATGAGTACACCACATCAGTCACTGGCTTCATCAATAAGTGCATCGATGACGTCGTCCCCACAGTGACCATACATACATACCCCAACCAGAAGCCATGGATTACAGGCAACATCCGCACTGAGCTAAAGAGTAGAGCGGGACTCTAACCCGGAAGCTTATAAGATATCCTGCTATGCCCTCCGGCAAACCATCAAACAGGCAAAGTGTCAATACAGGACTAAGATCGAATCGTACTACACCGGCTCCGATGCTCGTCGGATGTGGCAGTGCTTGCAAACCATTACAGACTACAAAGGGAAGCACAGCCGAGAGCTGCCCAGTGACACAAGCCTACCAGACGAGCTAAACTACTTCTATGCTCGCTTCAAGGCAAATAACACTGAAACTTGCATGACAGCACCAGCTGTTCTGGACAACAGGGTGATCACACTCTCCGCAGCCAATGTGAGTAAGACCTTTAAACAGGTCAACATTCACAAAGCCGCAGGGCCAGACGGATTACCAGGACATGTACTGCGAGCATGCAGTGACCAACTGGCAAGTGTCTTCACTGACGTTTTCAACCTCTCCCTGTCTGAGTCTGTAATACCAACATGTTTTAAGCAGACCACCATAGTGCCTGTGCCCAAGAACACTAAGGTAACTTGCATAAATGACTACCGACCTGTAGCGCTCATGTCTGTAGCCATGAAGTGCTTTGAAATGCTGGTCATGGCTCACATCAACACCATTATCCCAGAAACCCTAGACCCACTCCAATTTGCATACCGCCCTAACAGATCCACAGATGATGCACTCCACACTGCCCTTTCCCACCTTTACAAAAGGAACACCTATGTGAGAATGCTATTCATTGACTACAGCTCAGCTTTCAACACCATAGTACCCTCAAAGCTCATTAATAAGCTATGGACCCTGAAACTAAACACCTCCCTCTGCAACTGGATCCTGGACTTCCTGACGGGCCACCCTCAGGTGGTAAGGGTAGGTAACAACACATTTGCCACACTGATCCTCAACACAGGGGCCTGTCAGGGATGCGTACTCTGTCCCCTCCTATACTCCCTGTTCACTCATGACTGCACGACCAGGCACGACTCCAAAACCATCATTAAGTTTGCCGATGACACAACAGTGGTAAGTAAGCCTGATCACCGACAACGACGAGACAGCCTATAGGGAGGAGGTCAGAGACCTGGCCATGTGGTGCCAGGACAACAACCTCTCCCTCGATGTGATCAAGACAACGAAGATGATTGTGGACTACAGGAAAAGGAGAACCGAGCATGTCCGCATTCTCATTGACGGGGCTGCAGTGGAGCAGGTTGAGAGCTTCAAGTTCTTTGGTGTCCACATCACCAACAAACTAACATGGTCCAAGCACACCAAGACAGTCGTGAAGAGGGCACGACAAAACCTATTCCCCCTCAGACTGAAAATATTTGGCATGGGTCATCAGATCCTCAAAGGGTTCTAAAGCTTCACCATCTAAGGCATTCCGACTGGTTGCATCACTGCCTGAGGGTAGTGCGTAAGGCCCAGTACATCACTGGGGCCAAGCTTCCTGCCATCCAGGACTATACCAGGTGGTGTCAGAGGAAGGTGCTATCGTACCCGTACCCCCTGTATATAGTCTTGCTATTGTTATCTTACTGCTGCTCTTTAACTACTGGTAACTTTTATTTCTTATACATATTTTTTCAACTGCATTGTTGGTTAGGGGCATATAAGTAAGTAAGCATTTCACTGTAAGATCTACACCTGTTGTATTCGGAGCATGTGACTAATAAAATGTTATTTGATTTTTGATTTGTTCGAGAAGGAATCTGCAAGTGAGCATTTCATTGTACGACGTCTGCCATGCGTATCCTGCACATACAACTAATAATTACACTTGAAACTTGATACATTATTGACTAAAATGCATTGCATTTTAACACATTTTAATGCATTGTTATTTGATGAGCTGGAAGAGAAATTACTTTTATTTTTCAGCAACTTCTATCATTCCATGTGAGCTTACTTCATGAAGCAATTATGCATCGATTCTGCTGCTATACATTTTATGTAATCGCCGGTTAATACTTGGTCTAACGACATGTTTATAGACAATTAGAATGTGACAAGTGTTGCTGGTCAAAACAACATTTAATTTATACTCCGGTGGAATGACCCTAGATTGTCGCTGCAACTGTCAGTTTCCTTGTAGCACTTGTTAGAGTTGCGTAAATTCGAATCTGGTATCAGGATAAATATAACAATGAGTCACCGATTTTATGAAAAAGTTAAATGGCTGGTTTACAGTCCGTCTCTCGACATGTAGACAATCGTAGCGACATCGTGAACATTCTATTGTCGTCCGACACCAAACTTATGAACGTTATGAAAAAGTATAAGCAGCGAGGTGCTCCAGATAGCATCATTTCTCTATTTTAACACCAATAAACCCATCTGTTTTAAAAATGTATTTGGAAAATGTCAACCAATCATCAAGCCAGGAAACTAAAAGCAATTTTTTTAAACAATGTTTTGGTTCGTTATTAAAATACTAGATAGCTAGCTGGCTAGCCAGTTCAGATAATGACCAGAGGGTAGCTGACAATGTCTTAACTTTAGCATCTTTTTATTCATTATTACAAGAAAGTAAACTCAACAACATTATTATTTGCAAGGTAATGGCGAGCTTACAGAAAATCACTTACTGCCACAGTGTGACGAAATAAAAGTAGCTCATTCTATCTGATCATTTTAGAACTGTGGCATTCCGGTAACCACGACAATGGATGTTGCGACAGTCGCAGAGACTTTTTTCATGTCAGTGCTACAAGGAAACTGACAGTCACAGCGACAATCTACAGACGTTCCACCAGAGTATAAATGAAATGTTGTTTTGACCAGCGACACTTATCGCATTGTAATTGTCTACAAACTGGCCTTTCATAATAACAATGACAAGTTTGATGTCGGAAGACAATGGAATGTTCATGATGTCGCTTCGACAATTGTCTACAGACATGTCGATAGACAGACTATAAACCAGCCATAAGAAGCAGGCGCTGTGGCTGGCCAAACAATGACCCGTGGAACCATTAGCAGTAGGAAGGGAGTCAATCAGGGTTTGTGCTCTGAGTTGAATTTGGGCTATCCCAACCACTTCTGCCACCCTGTCAAATCTCTGCTGCAACAATTTACTCGTAACTTAATTGCCTACTCAAATTGTGTGTTAGTTATTTGTCCCTCCCTTGTAGTGTAGCATGGTAACTCAGATAAGAACAGGCTCTTTTAATTGTGATTTAGGAGAGAGAGAGAGAGAGAGATGGCTTAGGAACAGCATGTCCCACTCAAAAATTAGATATTTATTTTTTTGTTGGCGGGTGTGGTGTTAGATTAGAATTAAAGGCATACGAGACAGCAAAACATAATACCAGTGCTTCATCAGCATGGTGTGGAGCCTGTTCTCATAAAGATCTGAAACATAGTAGTGTGTACTGTATTTTCCTGTACTCCCATCCTACCCATGACCACCACCCAAAAACACATTCTCTGCACAACCAGAATTTGCATAATTCATTTTATTTATTATTTTTATTGTTTGGCTAAATTGGTTGTTTTTTGTTGAAGTGAACATCATGTAAAGTCAAGCCTGAAGCCCTTAGCTGAGTTGTTTCCTCTTCGCTGAAAAGGTGAGGGTTGGAGGAGAGAAGTAGAGCAGGGCTTTCTCTCTCTCTCTCTCTCACATTCTCTCTCTCTCTCTCTCTTTCACATTCTCTCTCTCTCACACATTCTCTCTTTCTCTCACTCTCACATTCTCTCTCTCTCACTTACAGTATTCCAGCTCAACCTTTTATTTATTGTTTTAACAGAGTGAACCTTACAGTATATGTACACATCATACCCACTGTATAACAATTACCATGTAGATAGCGCAAGGAGGATTAAACTGAAGCGTTTGTTTTTTCGCATTCATATTTTTTGCAGTCTTCAAACTTTTTTCCCTTTAACCCTCCCCAACCCACTCTATCATCTCATGCTGGGTTTGTAATGAGCTTGTCATTGGCGTCATCATCGTCACCATCTTCATCATAATCTCAATTTATAGTACTCTTTTCAATAAATTCCTCTTAGACAACAGCTGTACAATCGTACACAGTGTTTGACTTGTATATATATTTTAGGGAATATAGTAGTTAAACCTAAAATAACAGAAAACAAATCCAAAATAAAAAAATGACCAATATCCCAATTAACAAAATCATGCATGTTTTAATGTTTCTGTCAATAAAACCAACATTTATTGATGGGATCTGTTTTTATTTACACTAAAATTGGCACTGTTTTTGATGTCTTTGTTGCTGAAAACTGGAATGATCTTAGAGAACACCATCCACTCTATGGAGTGTAACACTCTCCTGGCAGGTCAGAGACCTGCTCTAAGGGGCAGGTTTGACAAACATACATTTTTTTTTAAACCAAAAAAAAACAGAAAACAAAATGAAGAGGGACAACAGATAACCTTAAAGAGCCATTTTAGCCCTCAAGAAATGAGATACAGTGTGTGTGTAGAAAATACCCTTTACTTCAGCTTTCAACTGTGGCAGTTTTCTCCTTTGGATAGAAACCCTGTGACATAAGTCATGTCCTCCAACTATTTTCCCAGGACACCTGTGACTCACCATCTCCCTATACCTTGCCAGGTAAACCCGCTGTCCAGCTTTTTAGGGGAAAATCCACAGGAATTTATTGATTTTCGCAAAGCAGCATTAATTGACTGAGGCAAATCAAACAACCTAAAATGACAAACGTAACTCTGAAACTGCCAGTCAAGAACTCCTGCTCAATACCAGATTTGGCAGGCAGAGGGTAGGGGTTGTCTTCAGTTTCCATTGTTTCCACGCCAAACAAGTGCTTGACAGTTGATCCCAAGTCCTTGTGTGTGAGCAAAACATAAGCATGTGTGTGTGTGTGTGTGTGTGTGTGTGTGTGTGTGTGTGTGTGTGTGTGTGTGTGTGTGTGTGTGTGTGTGTGTGTGTGTGTGTGTGTCTCTACATACTCATATATTCAGTGCAAACACATTTATGCTGACCTTGGGTAAATCCCACCTTGACCTTTGACCCTCAACTCTAATATTTCAAGCAGATCAGTTGATCCTATAGCCGTCCCTGACAATCCCAACCCCCTTGCTCCACCTTGCAGGTTCTCTCTTTCCTACACTTCCTCAAAGAGACTGACAGACAGGCTTTGTGTGTAACGGGCCTGGTAGCGAATGGGTCTACTGCTGCCACGCAGCCCTCTCTCCCCTCCCCACCCTATCCCCAGTCCTAGCACAGCCCAATGTACTTGAGATTGTTCTGGATGATCACGTCCGTGACGGCATCGAACACAAACTGGATGTTGCTGGTGTCTGTGGCGCAGGTGAAGTGCGAGTAAATCTCCTTGGTCTCCTTGTTGCGGTTGAGGTCCTCGAACTGCCGCTGCACGTAGACTGCCGCTTCCTCGTAGGTGTTCTGACCTCTGTAGTCGGCGAAGCACACAGTCAGAGGGATGCGCTTGATCTTCTCGGCCAACAGGTCCTTCTTGTTGAGGAAGAGGATGAGTGAGGTGTTGGTGAACCAGTTGTTGTTGCAGATGGAGTCAAACAGACGCAGGCTTTCTGCCATACGACTCTGTAGAGAGGAGGGATGGAAAGGGAGAGAGAAGAGGCAATCATGAGAAAATTGTTGTTCCCTCACGTGAGACACACCCTATTGACATGTAAGAGAAAGAGGCTGACGTTGGGCTAAAGCTGAAGATGACGTTAAGTTAGTCATTTTTAGTGATTGTGAGTATGATTTTCTGTAACTGCTAAATCTTCCAAAAAATAAAATATGTTTCCAAAAACGAATTGAAAATGAAAACACAATGAGAACACAGCCAAAGGTGTGGTTCATATGTTGTGTAAACATGGGCTGGAGACTCGGTCAAAGACCTGCACTTGAACTCTCAACCCGGAAACAAACAGAGCAGGTTTTCTCTCTCACTTCAAGCTTAGCATGAGTAGAGAACTGTTACTGCCCACATGATGAGCACTAAATGAGTTACTGGAACTGTGCACAGTTAAAAAACACATCAAAGTCTTGTTTTTGAGGTCAGATGATGTACAGATGTACAGATAGCCTTGCCCTCTCTGACGTAAGACAAATGGGTGAAATGAGTATGAAATGTAATACCGTTGATTTGAAATACGTTTCAGGGAATTTCCATGGTATTTTACACTGAACATAACCATGAACAGGAACAATTCTCAGTGTGTACAGATGGACTAAGCGACAGAATAAACTTGATAGGTTGAGTACATTTCTTAAGCCCATCCCAGGGATGACATATTTACTCTGCCTTTGAGCTTTAGCTATGGGAGCAAAAGCATAGCCTGCCTGACATTGGCTTTGCCCAAAACACAACTTCACTGTCTGTTTTCTTTCTATGATTGCAAGATTGTGTTTTTGGAGGCATATTAAATTAAGCAATATACAATCTTGTGGTTCTTAGTTTTCTGCTACCAGACCAAGACCCATTTGTTTGTGCTGCCTCGGAGATGTCAGCTGTGTATTATCCAAACCCCTAGGATAAATGTTATTTTCCTCCTAGGATGTTTTCCAAATTCATGAATGGGAGCCAGTTCTGTTCAAATGTGTAGCCATGAGGGCCACAGTCATAACTGTCAAGATCACATGCTCCCAAAAATGCAATTTGTTGTGAAGGTTTGTGTTTCAAACCTCTAAAACACATGAAATACAAAATGAAAACCCAAAGAGGACCGTAGACCTTTACACTTGTACTCATATACGTGTTGAAAATGGCAGATTTGGGCCCTGATAATCGCCTAAATTGGAATGCAGTGGCTTTACAGTAAAATGCTATAAATTACGTCAGAGCTCATGCTCTGCTCTTCACAGCGCTGTAGGATTTTGACTGACAGCCGTTCTGAACATGAGCACCACATGAGACAAGTTGCCCCATCACTCCCGCTAATTGAACAACTTTTGGACATTTTTGTCATCTGAGTGAGGGAAATGCTGGAAATGAATGAGACGTTAAAGATTATAATAACTACTGCTTTGATGTCATACAACAGGCTAGTCTCAGATTAGACATAAACAAATATCCGGGAGACTGAAATTAGTATGATATGTTATGTTTGGTATGGCTACATAAGACAGAATTTAACTTAAGGAGAAAAACATGAACGTCTAACAACCCAAAGGTTGCGTGTTCCAATCTCATTTCGAGAGCTTCAGCATTTTAGCTCATTTGTAACCTTACAACTACTTACTACTTTTTAGCTACCTTCAACTACTTAGCATGTTAGCTAACCCTTCCCTTTAACCTAACTCCTAAACTCAACCCTAACCTTACCCCCAACCCAACCCCTAGCCTAGCTAACGTTAGCGTTAGCCATCTAGTTAACTTTAGCCACAATAAATTGGAATTCGTAGCAGATCATTTGCGTATTGTAAATTCGTAAATACTGTACGAATTGCAATTCGGAACATACACTATCATACGAATTGGAATTTGTAACATATCATACCAAATGGATGATAGACATCCACAAATTAATACATACCATACCAAACGTAACATATCATACTAATTTGAGTGTCCTGGATTTTCGTTTACTATGTTTTGTCTACCTCTGAGTCCAGATCGCAGTCATACAAGCAAGCCAAACAGAACGTGCAGCTGAATGTACTCATGACTCCTTTCTATGCGCATCACAATTACGTTCCGTTTCTGTGAATAGCCTTGTGAAAGCCTAACACTATAACATCGTATTTTAGAATTTAGCTAGTCATGGTGGCAGTAGAACAAGCTTTCAAATTATGCTCACCTGACCCAGATTGCTAATTAATATTGGGCCGTTTTTGGATTGTGTAAATGTAACGGCTAGCTTAGTTAGCGGTGCGCGCTAAATAGCATTTCAATCGGTGACGTCACTTTTGTGGAGCGATGGGTAACGACGCTTCGTGGGTGCCTGTTGTTGATGTGTGCAGAGGGTCCCTGGTTCGCGCCCGGGTATGGGCGAGGGGACGGTTTAAAGTTATACTGTTACATAAACAACAACAGTAATTGTGTGATGGTGGTCTGTGTTCCAAACAAAACAACTACAAGTGTGCTTGCTCTAGTTCCTCAGAGGCACAGTTAGGAGAGCTCAAAAAAGCACCTTATAGTTGAAGACTCTTCTTTGTGTCATACAAGTGCATTGAAAGGACTCAGGGAGGGTTCGCGCCCAGGCTCTGTCGTAACCGGCCGCGACCGGGAGGTCCGTGGGGCGACGCACAATTGGCCGGGTTAGGGAGGGCTTGGTCGGTAGGGATGTCCTTGTCTCATCGCGCACCAGCGACTCCTGTGGCGGGCCGGGCGCAATGCGCGCTAACCATGTTGCCAGGTGCACGGTGTAGCCTCCTACACATTGGTGCGGCTGGCTTCCTGGTTGGAGGCGCGCTGTATTAAGAAGCAGTGCGGCTGGTTGGGTTGTGTATCGGAGGACGCATGACTTTCAACCTTCGTCTCTCCCGAGCCCGTACGGGAGTTGTAGCGATGAGACAAGATAGTAGCTACTACAACAATTGGATACCACGAAATTGGGGAGAAAAAAGGGTTAAAAAAAAAAGAAGAAAAAAAAAGAAATGACTCAGGGACTGTGCACACTTTGGAGAGGAGTGTGGTCACTTGGAGACCTCAGTTAGTCCTCTCACTCCATCCCTTGTCATTTTTATGAAGGTGGTTAACGCTGCCAAGACCTTTCCTTCCTCTGGAGGCCGCCAAACTATATATATATGCATGCTATATATCTCACATCTGAGATGTTGCCTCACATGCTGGTCACAAGCAGGAGTTACTATCCTGAAACCAATTGAATCACTCTACAAACAAACACTTAAGATTTTTGATAACAAACCAAACAGTTACCACCATTGTCATATCATTTACAAACATAATTTATTTAGTCTGGATAGCTTTAAGCAGAATGTAGACGCAAGCCTTGTCTTTAAGATCCTGCATGGTCTTGTCCCTCCACCCCTATGCCGGCATATCATGCTCAAGGAAAGCACCTCCAGGATAACAAGGGCAGTAACTAGAGGGTTGTCCCTTTTCAACACAGTAAAATCGGCCTTCTCTGTTAGAGCTACAATATACTGGAATGCAATGGCCATGGACTTGAGAAGCTGCACTGATTATTGTACTTTTACATTTAAATTGAAAACATGGCTAAAATCTATCCAAACCTGTACACAAACAGTCTTGTGTCTAATAATTTCCCCATAATCTCCAAACTGTTCCCTTTCAATTGCTACCATGGTTATGCATATGCTTTTCATAGTTCTTCTGTAAGAAACATTTCAATTTAGCCCTATCCATATACAGTAGGCCAATTCCCATGCGTGTAAAGAGTTAACAGCTCCCTAAATCACTGTCATACTGAAATATATATTCATATATTACTGGGGAGAGGAGTTGTTATATATCAAAGAAGAACAAGGAAACAGTTGTTGGTCATGCAGTGAATCATAGTTTGAGCACAGGGGAGTGCTGGGCAGTTGGTGAAGCCAAATGTGAAAAGAACAGTCTGACTGACATCAGTACAGATGCAGCAAGTAGAGCTCTGTCATGCATGAGGCTTTTCCCAAGATGTACAATATCTATGAGATTAATAAAAATCTGTGGCCTGATAGATTTCATATTCCATTAAAAGTCCCCGGTACTAAAATGATTAATACTAGACATACTGCAAGAGTGCGTGTGTGCGTGTGTGTGTGTGTGTGTGTGTGTGTGTGTGTGTGTGTGTGTGTGTGTGTGTGTGTGTGTGTGTGTGTGTGTGTGTGTGTGTGTGTGTGTGTGTGTGTGTGTGTGTGTGTGTGTGTGTGTGTGTGTGTGTGTGTGTGTGTGTGTGAGAGTGAGAGAGAGAGAGAGAGAGATATGGGAGGCTGCAGGCATGTGGTGTGAATCCAGTAGCTTGTGACTGAGTGAGGAGTTCAGTTTGAAGACTGGACGGCTGTTTAAAAGGTTACACAAAACATCATGGTGCTCTGAGCAAATCACAAGATATGCTCAGAGAGAGATTGAAGGAGAGAGAGAAAGAGAGAGCGATAGGAGGAGAGAGAGTGATAGGTGGGCAAGTGCAATTAAACATAGTTTAACAACAAGAGGGTTGTAAGTTATAAAGTCTCTGTTGTCTCATTTACACACTTATTTGTTGTTGCGTACAATATGTAGTGTTTTGCAATGTTAAACAAGGGACTAGGCAAATTAACTCATTTGTATACTGTAAATTCTATGTTCTATATAAGTTCTAGGAACCAATCATATGAATATACAGACTTGTTATGGATCCGGTGCTGTGGCTCGAGACGCAAGCCTCTTTTCTCTGGCATAAGTAGGCATCCTTAGGGACTGAGCTTAGGACCCTAAGCAGTTTACACTAAATAAGGTCAGAGCCAGAGGCTCCCCCTCCATTTGTTCTCAGGGTGTCTACACCAGAACCCTGCTGCGTGAAGAGGAAGGCAGCAGCCCACCCACTGTGCTTTGGGACTCTCTACACTCCTTACCTGTTCACTCCGTCATCGTTAGAGTTACAGAGGGAGAGAGGAGGGAAGAGGGGAAAGAGGAGTAGATACTAGGGTAGCAGTACACAGCAGGAAGCTCTCCCCCCCCTAGACCCTGAACACACCATCCCTCCCCGTGGCCTATGGGCAGAGCCCCCCTCACCATCCCACCCCGCGGCCAACCGGCAGAGCCCTCCCCTCTCCCTGAGCACTCTAGACACACAGGCCTTAATTAAGATGAAGTATTAATGAGGAGGTTCAATCCTGTGTTAATGCTTTGTTTCAAGTAAATACAAATCTCTGGAGTGAGTGAGGAGCCACCCCTACATAATTCAATTAAGGTTCGATTCGAATGGCACTACCTTATATACTGAAGAAACATATAAACTCAACATGCAACAATTTCAATGATTTTACTGAGTTACAGTTCATATAAGGAAATCAATCAATTGAACTAAATTCATTAGGCCCTAATCTATGGATTCCCTAAAAACTTGAGACATCTGTGACAAAACTGCACATTTTAGAGTGGCCTTTTATTGTTCCCAGCACAAGGTGCATCTGTGTAAGGATCATGGCATTTAATCAACTTCTTGATATGCCAGGCCTGTCAGGTGGATGGATTATCTTGTCAAAGGAGAAATGCTCAAAAACAGGGATGTCAACAATGAGAGAAATACGCTTTTTGTGCGTATGGAAACTGTCTGGGATCTTTTATTTCAGCTCATGGAACATGGGACCAACACTTTACATGTTGAGTTTATATTTTTCTTTATTTTTTAAAACTATTTTCTACATTGTAGAATAATAGTGAGGACATCTAAACTGTGAAATAACACATATGGAAAAAACACATATGATAAAAATACAAATAACAAAATAACACATGGAATCATGTAGTAACCAAAAAAAGTGTTAAACAAATCAGAATAGATTTTAGATTCTTCAAAGTAGCCACCCTTTATAAAGAAAAACCCTTGAATGAGTAGGTGTGTCCAAACTTTTGACTGGTACTGTATATCCACTGTACATTAAGGCACACAAAATAATACAATTGCCTCAAGAATATCATACACAACGTTTTCCATTATTATTTTTCATTATAATTGCCAGAGCCTCAAAAATAGGTGTCTCTATACACACTACACGTTTATTTTAATCAAGGTATCTCTCTCTCCCTGTTTTGTAATGCTACCTGAATATTTTGAGCTGGCATTACCTCACATTTTATCACCCGATGCTCTGTAGCTGTCTTTAGTGCTTGTTACTCCACCCCACCCCTCTCTCCTCTCTCTGTCTGTACACTGTGCTGCTGCTCACTGCAGCCTCCTTCAATCTCTGGGCTCTGCAAGATTCAATTAAATGTTCAGCCTATAAACAACATTTCATTCCAGGATAAATTCAATTCAAGAAGCTTCCATGATTAATTTGAATGGATTCAACATTTTACTGTGATGGATTTCCCCAATACACCCCCATACCATAACAATTGTGATTTACAATGTATACATTCCTCAAGGACCCTAAAGTCGAAAGTGTCTATCATAGTCCAAAACGTGTATGCCTACACACACCAGTGTTCTAGAATATTGCACCGCTGGCTTTCAAACTTTTCGAATTCTCAGCGCAGCTCGAGCAATTTCTCCAACTGCCAACACATTCAAATTAACAGAGTACGCGTTCCAGCGTTCCAGAGTCGCGTTGGTTTACTGCAAGGTTCACATTCGATGGTGGTCTGAGTGCTATGTCACAATGGGACGCCGGACTGTCGCGTCTCAGTGTCTGTGGACTATGATTTATGCTTTACTCTCACAGCAGCCTGGTCTCATAGACTAGACTTAACATAGCAAATGTAAATTCAGGACACCCAAATTAGTATGATGTGTTATGTCTGGTATGGTAACATAAGGCATTTGGTTAGTTAAGGCAGTGGTTGGTCGGGGTGGATGGGTGGTCGTATAACGCAAATGTCTAGCAACCTAAATGTTGCGAGTTTGAATCTCATCACGGAAAACTTTAGCATTTTTGCTAATTAGCAATTTTTTAACTACTTACTACTTTTTAGCTACTTTGCGACCACTTAACATGTTAGCTAACCCTTCCCTAACCCTAACTTTAACCCTTAACCTAACTCAAAGACTTAACCCTAACCCCTTAACTCTAACACCTAGCTAGAATTCATAACATACAGTGCATTACCAAAAGTATGTGGACACCTGCTCGTTGCCACAAGAGCATTATTGAGATCTTAAACTCTGATGTTAAATTCTGTTTAAACACCTCATAGTTGGTGAGTGTTTCAGTAGCTAACCCAAGAATGGTCCTACTCTGTCATCCTATCTGCTGTGAAACCCAGTTTCCTATTGGACACAATTCCCCATTCATTAACATGAAATTCTATTAGCTTAACTTTGTCAATTATGACTTTCATATTAACAGCGTGAGAAAGTATGCTTACCCTTTTTAGGAGATTTTAGAAGTGTAGAACGTGTGGTCCTATTTTGGATCCTCTGGAGTCACGGGACACTTTAATTTAACACCTCTACTATGTCTATGGGGCTTAGAGTGCAATCACATGTCACTGTAGCAGCTCTGTGAAATGTATGTCCACTGTACACCACTCCAACCAGAAATCACTTGTACTTTGTTTTCTCCTCACATACACACAGTACACACTACCGCATATAAACATTTATTCGCTTACAGTGCA
Organism: Oncorhynchus mykiss; assembly: GCF_013265735.2. Classification (NCBI taxonomy): domain Eukaryota; kingdom Metazoa; phylum Chordata; class Actinopteri; order Salmoniformes; family Salmonidae; genus Oncorhynchus; species Oncorhynchus mykiss. The sequence continues at coordinate 35,768,280 of NC_048569.1, forward strand.
CGCACTCAGGCAGAACACACACATGTGGATGCACGTGCACACACACCCTCCCTAAGTCACAGCTCACTGTCAACAGCCCAGGATTATTAGGAGCATTTGACGGGTCTGTTACTAGGCAACTGAAGCCATGGCAACCAATTCATTATGAAGACAGGGATGGGACAGGAAAAATGCATCAGGGAATGGGTGGGTGGGGAAAGAATTGCAAGACTTTAATTTTTCCTCACAAAGACAGCCATCCTCTCTAAAAACCCTGTGTAGCATGTCCTACCAGTGATCCAGTACTACACTCCATATGATGGAATAAGAGAGAGCCGAGTCTCTTTTCCTAGTTCTATGGTTACAGTACTCTTGATTCTGCCCATTCATTTCCTGCTGGTTTCTCAGGTGGTGATGTCATTCAGCCTTCTATTCCATGTTAGTATATCATAATCTGAGGTCATCATGTGTTCCCCTAGACTCCTGTATTTTTTACATTTTACATTTAACAGCCAATTGCGCATGTTAAAACAGATTTAAGAGTTTAAGTTTAAGGCCACCATTGCAACTGAGTCCATTTTGTTATAGAGCATGGCTGAATGATGACTGTGGTTAGTGAGTTATGGAGGTTGTACTATAGGGCCGTACGATCTCCATTAATTAAGTAATTGTAGATCCAGAGCTTTTTCTCAGTGTAGAAACCTCAGCACTCTTCTCCCAGTTCTGCTACACTCTCTAGGAAGCTTTATCTTGCTCCTTTGTGTCCTTCCCTTTCCTTATCTCTCACCTAATCAGTCCGGGTTTCAAATACATGTCTATTTGATTATTTGTTATATAAAATAGCCTACTCTTTGAAAGTATTTTCAAATACTATTTTCAAATACCTGGATTAAATGCATGGTGTGTATTTGAGCATTTTCAAATACATGCCAATACTTTCCAAGTACATTCCAATATTCAACTACTTTTAAAATAAAAAAATATCTGAATACTTAATTTGAAATGTATGTGAAAGTAATTATCAGTCCCATTCTATTTGACATGGTCTTTCAACCTCAACTCATCTCTTTTGAATAGTAACAGTCCCAAAACCTAAACCATAAAACATACACTGACAACAAAAAAATGGAATCAGTAAACTGCCTAGAGATAGTGTCAGGGCCTCAGGTATCCCTTCTTGTCTCAGACAGTCCATCAAAGATACACACAAAAAAATAGTACCTAAAATATATTCATGTTTAAGACTCAATTATTCAGGCCCTGTCTGATCCCCCCCCCCCTTTCTGTTGTCATGCATGAGAGTCTAGAGAGAGAGAGAGAGAGGAGAGAGAGAGAACTCCATTTGAGTCTGAGTGGCATCAAGTTGAGAGCTCATTGAGTAATCTAATTCAGAGGCTCACCACAGCCCCTTTCTCCATGTCTCCCTCCCTGCCTCTCTGATTCCCTCTCTGACTCCCTGCCTCTCTGATTCCCTTTCTGACTCCATGCCTCTCTGATTCCCTCTCTGAATCCCTGATTCCCTCTTTGAATCGCTGATTCCCTCTCTGACTCTCTAATTCCCTCTCTGACTCCCTGCCTCTCAGATTCCTTCTCTGACTCCATGCCTCTCTGATTCCCTCTCTGACTCCATGCCTCTCTGATTCCTTCTCTGACTCCATGCCTCTCTGATTCCTTCTTTGACTCCATGCCTCTCTGATTCCCTCTCTGACTCCATGCCTCTCTGATTCCTTCTCTGACTCCATGCCTCTCTGATTCCTTCTCTGACTCCATGCCTCTCTGATTCCTTCTCTGACTCCATGCCTCTCTGATTCCCTCTCTGACTCCATGCCTCTGATTCCCTCTCTGACTCCATGCCTCTCTGATTCCCTCTCTGACTCCATGCCTCTCTGATTCCTTCTCTGACTCCATGCCTCTCTGATTCCCTCTCTGACTCCATGCCTCTCTGATTCCCTCTCTGACTCCATGCCTCTCTGATTCCTTCTCTGACTCCATGCCTCTCTGATTCCTTCTCTGACTCCATGCCTCTCTGATTCCTTCTCTGACTCCATGCCTCTCTGATTCCCTCTCTGACTCCATGCCTCTGATTCCCTCTCTGACTCCATGCCTCTCTGATTCCCTCTCTGACTCCATGCCTCTCTGATTCCTTCTCTGACTCCATGCCTCTCTGATTCCCTCTCTGACTCCATGCCTCTCTGATTCCCTCTCTGACTCCCTGCCTCTCTGATTCCTTCTCTGACTCCATGCCTCTCTGATTCCTTCTCTGACTCCATGCCTCTCTGATTTCCTCTCTGACTCCATGCCTCTCTGATTGCATCTCTGACTCCATGCCTCTCTGATTCCCTCTCTGACTCCATGCCTCTCTGATTCCTTCTCTGACTCCATACCTCTCTGATTCCATCTCTGACTCCCTGCCTCTCTGATTCCCTCTCTGATTCCCTGCCTCTCTGATTCCTTCTCTGACTCCATGCCTCTCTGATTCCATCTGACTCCCTGCCTCTCTGATTCCCTCTCTGACTCCCTGCCTCTCTGATTCCTTCTCTGACTCCATGCCTCTCTGATTCCATCTCTGACTCCCAGCCTCTCTGATTCCCTCTCTGACTCCCTACCTCTCTGATTCCTTCTCTGACTCCATGCCTCCCTGATTCCCTCTGAATCCCTGCCTCTCTGATTCCTTCTTTGAATCCCTGCCTCTCTGATTCCCTCTCTCCCTCCATGCCTCTCTGATTCCCTCTCTGACTCCCTGCCTCTCTGCCTGTCTCCCTGTCTTCAGATGCATTCTCATCTTCCTCTGAGGATTTATGAGACACATTGAGACATAATACTACATTGAGTCAGACACTAATACTTCTAGAGCTGTTTTTGTCATTTCTAACATAGTATGTGCTTGAAGGCTTGAAATACACCAGAACTTAGTTTGCACCAGAAACAAATGTTTCTATAAACAGAATACTTCATATGACGCTGATTGGGGCACTAGGCCACTGTGTAGGCCACTGTGTAGGCCACTGTGTAGGCCACTGTGTAGGCCACTGTGTAGGCCACTGTGTAGGCCTATTACATAGCATCTAATTAACAATGAAATATTATTCATGGTCATCACTCAAACCTTCATACCACTTTGGGTTGAAAAAGCCTCTTGCAATAATGGGGAAAGCTGTGGAAACTGTTCCAACAGACATTTCACTAATAAGGGCCCAAATCAGCCGTGGCTGCCAACCACACCCGGAGTTCAGAAATAATGTCCAGACAAGGGGAGGAAAAGGGTGGGGCCTCTGATTTCCTCCAAACAATCCCCTTTTTTCCTTCTCCATTCCTCACTTCCTCTCCTTCTCTCTCTTCACCCCCCTCTCAGTCAATTGTTCGTGCACCTGTGACGTCCTACTGCTGAACAGTGCCATCGCAAGCTGCTAATTCTCACAGGTACACCCTCACACCTTACACTATGAACTCAATTTACACCTAACTGCATTATCCTCTCAAGAAGGTATTTATAACTCGCTAAAAAGGGCAGCCGGTAGCTTTAAGAGCGTTGGGCCAGTAACTGAAAGGACGCTGGTTTGAATCCCGGGGCAGAGTGGGTGAAAAATCTGCCCTTGATCAAGGCAATTGAGCCTGTGAGTCGCTCTGGATGAGATGACTAAAATGTAAAATAATTGCTTTCATGTACTAAATCAGCAAGTGCCTAATATATCTGGTCTTATTTATGTTATATGTGAATTATCAGGCCACAGGAAGGTATATACACTACCGGTCAAAAGTTTTGGAACATCTACTTATTCAAGGGTTTTTATTTATTTTGACTATTTTCTACATTGTAGAATAATAGTGAAGACATCAAACCTATGAAATAACACATATGGAATTATGTAGTCACCAGAAAAGTGATTCTTCAAATAGCCTTGATGACAGCTTTGCACACGCTTGTCATTCTCTCAACCAGCTTCACCTGGACTGCTTTTCCAACAGTCTTAAAGGAGTTACCACATATGCTGAGCAATTGTTGGCTGCTTTTCCTTCACTCTGTGGTCCGACTCATCCTTAGATGCAGGAAATGCAGAAGGTTGTAAAGAGCGGTATAGAGTAGTGTTGACACAGCAGAGATAACATCAGGCTTGTGCTCTTGCATGTGTTATCTGCTCCTAATGCTTCTCACAAAATGTAGCCCTTTTTTTCTTCAAATAAATACAACTAAAAATAAATAAACTTTTAGCCCTCTATCTAGGAATAGTCTTCCCTTTTCATGCTTTCATGGGGTAAAGCTATCATATCCACACAGAATGTCAGATACAGTATATTCCTCTTTGAAGGGTTAGTTAGGGTTTGTCACTTGATCATTTACCTGTTTTTAACTCCAACATTTTGAGGACACATGCTAGAGGTCGACTTGGGCCCCTGCCATTTTAAGTCACATGATGTCTATTAAACTCTGCAGAAATGAGTAGTGTGGCCCTAGATGTAATGCACCCTGAGAAGTGTGAAAAGGAGAACACCACAGTTCCATATCTAACAGCAGGCCCCAAGGGTGTGATGACAGAGTGTGGACAGGAACTGGCTGGTTGTGTAATGGCTAATGTTGCATGTGTTGCCCAATGGCTTCCCTTACCGTCTGGTTGTCCTCGTATAGCTTGAGGTCATAGCCACTTAGCTCCACACAGAAAATGATGGCGGTCACGCCCTCAAAGCAATGGATCCACTTCTTCCTCTCTGAGCGCTGCCCCCCCACGTCCACCATCTTGAAGGTGAGCTCCTTGAAGGTGAACTTGTTCTCCACGATGCCCGTAGTCATGTCGCGGGAGCACAGGATGTCCTCCACGGTGGGGATGAACTCGTTGGAGGAGATGCGGTCCAGGTCGTTCAGATAGTAGGCAGTATTATCCTCCAGGTGGTACTCGTTGGAGCGGCAGAAGCACTCCTGCACGCCTGAGTCGGCCCACAGGCGCTTCATGACCCCCTGCAGCTCCTCTGTGATCTCCCCTTTGCTCTCGGCCGGCCCGGTCAGGGCGAAGAGCTGCACGGCGTCGTAGGCGCGGTCGGGGTTGTGGAAGTCGATCTTGAGCGTGGCCAGGGCACGGATGATGCGTGTGAGCGAGTCGATGGCGTTGTAAAGGATGAGGGGCTTGTACTCCTTGCAGGCGTCCAGATTGAAGCCTCCACTGTGGATGATCTTCATCTGCTTGACGATGGTGCTCTTGCCAGAGTTGCTGGTGCCCAGCAGAAGGAGCTTGATCTCACGCCGCTGCCGCTGGCTCTCCGAGCGCAGGTGGCGGTCGATCCGCCGGGAGCGCCGCGCCGCCTCCTTCTCCTCCGAACTCTGCCGGCAACCCATGGTCGTCTGCCACGCGGTGAACACCGAGGAAAACGTGGTGATCACAGAGGAGAACGTGCCGGGTGGCAAAAGGGGGCGCGTCCGGGGTCAAACTAAAATAATCTGGAAGATCAAAAGGAACAGAGATAAGAGAGTAACGAAGAGAGGGAAGAGAGGGATCAGAGCAGGAATAGGATTACGTTTGAATCTTCAAAGCTGCAGGGGCTTGATGGGAAGCAAATTAGACACCTTCCACTCAGAGCAAACAGAGGGAAACGACAACCATAGAGCAGGAATGACTCAGGAATATTTCATTCTCCTCGTGATCTAGAGGCTGTGCGTTGGTCCTCTGTGGGTTCATCCCAGGATTTGGGACTGGCGTTGGCACAGAGCTCTACCAGGACATGGTGGGGTGCCCACACAGAGCCTGGAGCTGGGGCTTGGGTTGGACTGCCTAATTCCACGGGTGCTGGGGGTCATATCAGGGGTCACCCCCTGAGGAAACTTACGGAACAGGAATGGGGATGGAGGTGTTAGTGAAGACAGTGTTCGGGGATGATGTGTAGGTGCAGCAAATCCCCCTCGCTCTCCTCCCTCATGGCTCTCACGTCACCGCTCCCTATCTTGGTGACAGCAGTCATCCAGGGCAGTCCTTCACGCCTTGTCTGCCTCCTCTCTGGGCTATATTCTGCTCCGTTTCCTCCTCGCAGTGGTGCGTCTCAGGAAACTGAAGGTCCCCGTTTCTGCCAACAAAAGAGGGAGAGGAGAGACATGATCAATGAACACAGTCATGATGAATCAGAGCATAGGAGCCCGAGAGGAAACCGAGAAGTGGAGTTGAGCTGCTTCATTTATGTCTCACAAAACACACAAAATGCAGATACTAGGCATGTGGCAGGGTCTACAGTCAATCACGGACTACAGGAAGAAACCCAGCCCAGTCACGGACCAGGATGTCTTGCTCCCAGGCAGACTAAATAACTTTTTTGCCCGCTTTGAGGACAATACAGTGCCACTGACACGGCCTGCAACGAAAACATGCGGTCTCTCCTTCACTGCAGCCGAGGTGAGTAAGACATTTAAACGTGTTAACCCTCGCAAGGCTGCAGGCCCAGATGGCATCCCCAGCCGCGCCCTCAGAGCATGCGCAGACCAGCTGGCCGGTGTGTTTACGGACATATTCAATCAATCCCTATACCAGTCTGCTGTTCCCACATGCTTCAAGAGGGCCACCATTGTTCCTGTTCCCAAGAAAGCTAAGGTAACTGAGCTAAATGACTACCGCCCCGTAGCACTCACATCCGTCATCATGAAGTGCTTTGAGAGACTAGTCAAGGACCATATCACCTCCACCCTACCTGACACCCTAGACCCACTCCAATTTGCTTACCGCCCAAATAGGTCCACAGACGATGCAATCTCAACCACACTGCACACTGCCCTAACCCATCTGGACAAGAGGAATACCTATGTGAGAATGCTGTTCATCGACTACAGCTCGGCATTCAACACCATAGTACCCTCCAAGCTCGTCATCAAGCTCGAGACCCTGGGTCTCGACCCCGCCCTGTGCAACTGGGTACTGGACTTCCTGACGGGCCGCCCCCAGGTGGTGAGGGTAGGCAACAACATCTCCTCCCCGCTGATCCTCAACACTGGGGCCCCACAAGGTTGCGTTCTGAGCCCTCTCCTGTACTCCCTGTTCACCCACGACTGCGTGGCCACGCACGCCTCCAACTCAATCATCAAGTTTGCGGACGACACAACAGTGGTAGGCTTGATTACCAACAACGATGAGACGGCCTACAGGGAGGAGGTGAGGGCCCTCGGAGTGTGGTGTCAGGAAAACAACCTCACACTCAACGTCAACAAAACTAAGGAGATGATTGTGGACTTCAGGAAACAGCAGAGGGAACACCCCCCTATCCACATCGATGGAACAGTAGTGGAGAGGGTAGCAAGTTTTAAGTTCCTCGGCATACACATCACAGACAAACTGAATTGGTCCACTCACACAGACAGCATCGTGAAGAAGGCGCAGCAGCGCCTCTTCAACCTCAGGAGGCTGAAGAAATTCGGCTTGTCACCAAAAGCACTCACAAACTTCTACAGATGCACAATCGAGAGCATCCTGGCGGGCTGTATCACCGCCTGGTATGGCAACTGCACCGCCCTCAACCGTAAGGCTCTCCAGAGGGTAGTGAGGTCTGCACAACGCATCACCGGGGGCAAACTACCTGCCCTCCAGGACACCTACACCACCCGATGTCACAGGAAGGCCATAAAGATCATCAAGGACATCAACCACCCGAGCCACTGCCTGTTCACCCCGCTATCATCCAGAAGGCGAGGTCAGTACAGGTGCATCAAAGCTGGGACCGAGAGACTGAAAAACAGCTTCTATCTCAAGGCCATCAGACTGTTAAACAGCCACCACTAACACTGAGTGGCTGCTGCCAACACACTGACACTGACTCAACTCCAGCCACTTTAATAATGGGAATTGATGGGAAATGATGTAAATATATCACTAGCCACTTTAAACAATGCTACCTTATATAAATGTTACTTACCCTACATTATTCATCTCATATGCATACGTATATACTGTACTCTATATCATCGACGGTATCCTTATGTAATACATGTATCACTAGCCACTTTATACTATACTATGCCACTTTGTTTACATACTCATCTCATTTGTACATACTGTACCCGATACCATCTACTGTATCTTGCCTATGCTGCTCTGTACCATCACTCATTCATATATCCTTATGTACATATTCTTTATCCCCTTACACTGTGTACAAGACAGTAGTTTTGGAATTGTTAGTTAGATTACTTGTTATTACTGCATTGTCGGAACTAGAAGCACAAGCATTTCGCTACACTCGCATTAACATCTGCTAACCATGTGTATGTGACAAATAAAATTTGATTTGATTTGATTTTTACTAAAATACACACTCAAACAAACATGTAGAGAGAGACACACACAAAGGACACAAAATATCATACCCCTAAAACTGACAGTGTATTTCCACTACAATGCATGTGGAGCACACAGCACCCGTTCTCTTGGTCAAAGCCCAGACCTGTATCTCAGATCCTCAGCTGTGTCGCCATACTGTCCCTCTCAGTGCTCACTTCCTCTTTACTGTTTCTTTCTAACAGGCGTTTCTCCTATCTCCATCTGCAGCCCTGTGTTACCATAGACCTAGTCTGAGCTGAGTCATACACAAGAAAACACACACACATATACACACAAACACGCATCCACACACACAAAAGCAAACCCAAAAGATATCCAGGGTGTGAAACGGAAACACATGCAAGATGAATGTCTCTCCCCCTAGCCGCTCTCCCCTCACTTCGCCCCTGGACTCTCCCGCTCTCTTGTCTACCTAAGGCTCTGCAAGCTGATGTCATGTGTGCTGTTTATTTACTATCACAGTGGAAAATAACTGCCTCAAGCCGACAGGTGCCTCTCACTGTTTCATTCCACTGCAAAGCCTGATCTCTGCCTCAACCTCCAATTTGTGATCCTGCAGGTGCATGGTTCAAAACAGTCAGGAAAAAAATCGCAGCTTTGGATATTAAGCAGAAAACAAACAGATTGCCTTACAAAAATACTGTCTACAAAAATGCTGAAAACATTTTCCACCATGTGAATTTTTATGAATTATTAACATCTTCTTATGTCATGCAATCACCGTGTGAATACATTGCATTTAATGTGTTGGAATACTGCAGGTAGTCTGGCACAAAATGATTGGCGCCCTTGATAAAGATGAGCAAAAAAATACTGTATCAAATAAATAATAACGACACTGAGTGAACCAAACACTAGGAACATTTGCCCTTTCCATGACATAGACTGACCAGGTGAAAGCTATGATCCCTTATTGATGTCACTTATTGAATCCACTTCACTCAGTGTAGATGAAGGGGAGGAGACCTGTTAAGTAAGGATTTTTAAGCCTTAAGACAATTGAGACATGGATTGTGTATGTGTGCCATTCAGAGGGTGAATGGGAAAGACAAAAGATGTAAGTGCCTTTGAATGGGGTATGGTAGTAGGTGCCAGGTGCACCGGTTTGTGTTAAGAACTGCAATTCTGCTGAGTTTTTCACACTCAACAGTTTCCCGTGTGTATCAAGAATGGTCCACCACCCAAAGGCTATCCAGCCAATTTGACATAACTGTGGGAAGCATTGGAGTCAACATAGGCCAGCATCCCTGTGGAAGGCTTTCAACACCTTGTAGAGTCCATGCCCCGACGAATTGAGGCTGTTCCGAGGGCAAAATGGGGTGCAACTTAATATTAGGAAACCATTCCTAATGTTTTCCACAGTTGTGTCAAGTTGGCTGAATGTCCTTTGGGTGATAGACCCTTCTTGATACACACGGGAAACTGTTGAGTGTGAAAAACCCAGCAGCGTTGCAGTTCTTGACACACATACCCCGCTTAAATACGCTTAAATATTTTGTCTTGCCCATTCACCCTCTGAATGGCACTCAAATCAATCCATGTCTCAATTGTCTCAAGGCTTAAAAATCCTTCTTTAACCTGTCTCCTCCCCTTCATCTACACTGATTGAAGTGACATCAATAAGGGATCAAGGCTTTCTCAAGGATTCACCTAGTCAGTCTAGGTCATGGAAAGAGCAGGTGTTCCTAATCTTTAATACACTCAGTGTAGCTCAGTATTTGTGTTATTTATTTTATACAGTCTTTTTTGCTAATCAGAACCAAGGGGTCCCAATCATTTTGGACCTGACTGTATATTACAGTGAATGGACTGCATTCTGAGCTCGGACTCTGGGACTCTGATAAATAGATGCACATTGTGACAGGACAGACCGTATGCTATTGGTTGTGTAACAAATGTGAAATCACGCTGTGGCCTAGTTTTGTTGGCCAGACTACACTCTTCAGACCTGTCACACACAGAGAGAGAGAGACAGACAGACAGGAGAGACAGAGAGAGGCAGAGAGAGAGGGAGAGACCGAGAGAAGACTCGGAGGACTGTCTGACACAGCAGAAGCACCACACAACGCAAACAGGAAAGACAGTATTGTTCTTCTGCCTCAGGCACTTGATTGCCCAAGCTCTCAAAATGGCGGAGCCAGCCAAACCAGTTAGAAAGCTGCACATCACTGATTTTCAGAGGCCATAAAAGGAGTTATTACAACGAACGGTGCATGAGCTCATTTCAATGTGCAATTTCAGCGTTCTTCAGCATTGCCATACTGCCTCAGAGGTAATGCTTCTTTAGATAATTGCTGAGGAGGTGGTGGGATGTGTATTTCTTCATGATTACGCAACAATATCCCCACATTTAACGCAGGCTCTTGTGAACGATATTACCCATTTCCCTCTCTGAATGTACAGACTGTCGTACACTTAATGGTGGGTTTATTTGTGCAGTTAGATTAGATAGATTTACGGTTTAGGTATTAGTTGAATGGCGAACTAGCATGGTATTTGTCTTTTGGTGTTAACATTACACTTTTTCAAGCATTTAAAGGCAAACATGCAACTGAGCTAAATGATCAAACGCTGAAATACACCAATGGGCAAATGATTTTGATCAGTTCAAGTATCACTTTACTCCCTGTCTCTGCATTTTGGCTTGTTTCTGTTGTTCAGTTGACCAGTTAATTCTACATGTAGGCCACTGACTTGATGGCATGACAAGGTATGCATTATGTTAGTGCGGAAGCACAAACACCAGGGGCAAGATAAGGCACGAGGTCGTTCGGCAGGCCTTCCACTCTGAACACGCAGATAGTCAGGTATAATGGGCACAGTGGAGTGCCTCCTCTGCTTACGGAACTACAGAACTGCTTGCACTCTTTCTCGTAAGGCACGTGCCAAGTGAGAGGGGGGCATATGGGGTTAGTATCACTTCACAAATATTATTTCAGGCAACTACAATACCCCACCCTTTTTGTGTCCAAATGAAACCGTACTTATTGAAACCGTGTAACTGGATGCACTTTAAACCTGGTTACCCAGAGCACACTTCACCAGTTCACTGAATCAAGGACAGTAGTTGTGATGTGGAGAATAATGGCGTTGTGTGACGTAGTGAGGGCGTGTCCCTTTTAAGAGTATGCGAGAGGAGGGAGATGTAGCGAGGAAGGGGCCGTGGAGAGAGGCCAGGCCAGGCTCATGTTTAATGAGCACTGAGGTAATGTGATAGTCAGGGTGAGACCAGCTCTGTCACTCTCTCGCCTCTCCTTCACTACTTGTTGCACACGACACAAATGGCTTCCTCTCCTATTTCTAATTCGACCATGCCGCGAACAATTACAATATCTAATCATTATTAGAAATGAGCAGATGTACTACTGTCACGGTAGTGTAATGGGCTATTTCTGTCATGATAGTGGAAAGCACCAATTTGCCATCAGAAAAAAGTAAATCATTTTAGATTGGGAGGTGATGGTAATCCTCAGAGGGTAATAGAACATTCCTGGTTAATGGACAGAATGCATGCACAGGCCTTTATTACCTGCATGAACAATTAGTTCAAAATGTACATTATGTGCAAATTGTGTAAAACCCACACATGCTTGACATTGCATCAGCATGTGTTCAAATGGAAATCGAAAATGTTATGTATGATGTTCTTGAAGCAATTGTGTTATTTGTGTCCCATGTCCTAATGTACAGTGGATATATACTGAACAAACATAAAAACGCAACGTGTAAAGTGTTGGTCTCATGTTTCATGGGCTGAAATAAAATATCCCAAAAGGTGTGGCATATCAAGAAGCTGATTAAACAGCATGATCATTACACAGGTGCACCTTGTGCAGGGGAAAATAAAAGGCCACTCTAAAATGTGCAGTTTTGTCACACAACACAATGCCACAGATGTGTCAAGTTTTGAGGGAGTGTGCAATTGGCATGCTGACTGCAGGAATGTCCACCAGAGCTGTTGCCAGATAATTTTATGTTAATTTCTCTACCATAAGCTGCCTCCAACATTGTTTTAGAGAATTTGGTAGTACGTCCAGCTGGCCTCACAACCGCAGACCAGACCACGTGTATGGCGTTGTGTGGGCGAGCGGTTTGCTGACATCAACGTAGTGAACATAGTGCCCCATGCTGGCGTTGGGGTTATGGTATGGGCAGGCAGGCATAAGCTACGGACAACGAACACAATTGCATTTTAACAATGGCAGTTTGAATGCACAGAAATACCGCGACGAGATCCCGAGGCCAATTGTGAGGCCCATTTTCTGTGACCAACAGATGCATATCTATATTGCCAGTCATGTGAAATCCATAGATTTGGACCTAATGAATTTATTTCAATTGGCTGATTCCCTGATATGAACTGTAACAAATTGTTGCATGTTGTGTTTATATTTTTGTTCAGTAACGTTATATGATACCAGGACTATCCACACATCACCACTCTTTTTCACATGTAGTGTGAACATTATCTTTTCCTAATAAATAAAATAGGACTATGAAAGAGGTTGCAATGGGGTAAGTCTGCTAGCCTTCCTTTATCCGATGGGCTGGGCTGAATTAAATATAATTAATTGAGAGGCACATACAGATTGTAGAGCGAGACAATGAAAGCCAGACAATTTAAGAATTCAGGAACAGGCAGGTGCTGTTTATGTGCTCATGTCATGTTTAGTGATGATAGAGTTGCTAGACAGAGGAGTAATGTTGTTCTCAGGTCATTATGTTTTCAGAGCGGAGTGTGTGATGAGTATGGTTTTTGTTAACTACCAATGGTTTAAAAATGAGGTGAACAGGTGTGTGTGTTCATGTTTTGTATTTGAAGAGGGATCATGTTAGGTGTTGAAAGTAGAGCAAACATACTGTACTGTCCATTGTCCAAAGGTTTCTGACACAACAGCCAGCTTGACATGTGTTGAAATAAACATAAATAATCAAGTAGAAATACAGGTATACAGGAGTATGATTTTCAAAATCTAAAATACACCTGAAGAGGTGTGTTGTTTTAGATATGATAAACTCTGCATACTAGTTGTTCCGAGAGCATGCAGCAGCTCCCCCAGGCCCAGGGTTACCATGCCTACCTTGTATGCCACTGCTCCATCTCTTTTGCCACTGAACAGGCCTGGCTCTGGCAATAAATAGATTATGTAAGTCCTGACAAAAATGGCACAATGGCATCTCTGTCTTATTGATGAATACTGTTGTTACGTAAAGCATCTCACCAGCAGTTGCGTTGTGCGATATGCCCCAGTCCCTCTTCACTCATGTCTACACACACACACATGCATGCCCCCTCCTCACATGCGCATACCACATGAACACACATGAACACCCCAGGCCTCTTCCCAACAATCACAGTCACTGGTTACTTTACATCACGCTGAGGTTACTCCCCCCCCCCTCCCCTCTCCCTCTCTTCCCTCTTCCTCCTCTCTCTCTTTTTCTCTCACACTGTTTCTCACTCGCTTTCTCTCTCCCATCTCTCTCTCTCAACGGTCCTCCGTGAACCTCACAGACAGTAAACTGTGAAATAGGGATCGTTTTGCACACGCTTATGTTTCTAATGTTCCATTTACCCATTGGTCCATGGCAGTGCAGGGACAGGGACAGTGGTTTTTGGAGAGAGGGAGGGTAGAGGGTTTACTACCTGCTGGAGGCTGGGGTTCCTGTGGTAGCAGAGCAGCCTGGCAGACTGAGGGTACTGAGGACACCAGACTAAATAGTCAGTCAGTTACAGTTACCCTCCCTGACCTGGCTTCCCCAGTAGACATGAAGACAGTTGAGTTGTGTGACACATTAGCCTATAGTGTTTTCAACCAGTGAAGGCTGCTGAGGGGAGGACGGCTCGTAATGATGGCTGAAATGGAGTCAATGGAATGGGATCAAACACATCAACGATGTGGTTTCCATATGGTTGATACCATTCCATAGACTCCAATCCACCCAATATTATGAACCGTCCTCCCCTCAGCAGCCTCCACTGTTTTCAACCAACAAAAATATTGTTAACGAACAATAATGACCAACTTCCTGGCATTGACAACTTCAATGGAAAGCTACTGAGGATTGTAGCTGACTCTATAGCCACTCTTATATATGTCATATCTTTTATCTGAGCCTAGAAGAAAGTCTTTGTCCTCAGGCCTGGAGGGAAGCCAAAGTAATTCCGCTACCAAAGGGTGGTAGCAGCCTTTACTCTTTCTAATAGCAGACCTATAAGCTTGCTACCAGCTCGTAGCAAACTATAGGAAAGAATTGTTTGACCAAACACAATACTATTTCTCTGTAAAGAAATGAACAGACTTTCAGCATGCTTATAGAGAAGGGCACTCAAAATGTATTGTACTGACACAAATGACAGATGATTGGTTGAAAGAAATTGATAATAAGGAAATTGTGGGAGCTGTACTGTCAGATTTCATTGCAGCCTTTGATGTTATTGACCATAACCTGTTGTTGAAAAAACTTGTGTTATGGCTTTTTGACCTCAGCTCTGTATCGACGATACAGCAATCTATCAAATAGAACTCAAAAGGTTTTCTTAAATAGAAGCTTCTCTAATGTCAAACATGTAAAGTGTGGTGTACTGCAGGGCAGCTCTCTAGGCCCTCTACTCTTTTCTATTTTTACCATTGACCTGCCACTGGCATTAAACAAAGCATGTGTGTCCGTGTATGCTGATGTACACATCAGCAACCACACCTAATGAAATCACTGAAACCCTTAAAGAGTTGCAGTCTGTTTTGGAATGGATGGCCAGTAGTAAACTGTTCCTGAACATCTCTAAAACGCAGAGCATTGTATTTGGTACAAATCATTCCCTAAGTTCTAGACCTCAGCTGAATCTGGTAATGAATGGTATGGCTGTTGAGCAAGTTGAGTAGTGTCATGACATTGGCCTGTGGGTAAGGTTTATGACCCCCCCCCCCCCATAAATACCTTTCTCCCTTCCCTCTCTCTCTGACTCTCTGAAGGACTCTTGAATAGCCTTTGTTAAACATAGAGAGTCTGGGAACATCAAACAAGTGGGGGGAAGGAACCATACTGTATTTCGGTAATAGAACCAGTTGAAAATATGCGGTGGTACTTAATGAATATGATGTCAGTTCGGTTGTCATCTGAGACATTATGACTGATGACAGGACGACATAAACTGTATCTGGGAAAGTCTACACATTCTAGTTATCAGATTCACATGGAATTGTTGTGCAATTTAAATGTTTAAATATGACACTATTTGTGAAAAGATTAAATGTAATATTAGCTTCCAAATGAGAGATTTGGGTTTTCATAAAGTTAGAACTCTGCTCAATCAGTGGCCCGCCCCTGTGAAGAGACATGGGTTATAAACTATGAAACACACCCTTTTCTCCCTCCACTATATAAGCCCGTGACGAAAATGTAACTATCTGTCCCGAGGACGATAGGACGACGGTCCATACGTTGAAAAGGACTAACATGTCAACTACAAAACTAAGCCAACTTTGAACTCTTATTCACTACAGAAGTGAGACATCCTAGCCATTGAGTTAGCAACAGCAGCTGTAAACGTGGGCTAGGAAAGGACGGACAACGTATCCAATCTAACACACAATGACGATACTACAACGTAATCCAATTTACCACCAGTGACATTCTTCCGAGGACAGGAAGATCTCTGTTGGCCAACACAGCCAGGATCTACGACCAACCTACCGAAGCGCAGCTCAGAGTAAATATTTACTGCATTTTCCTTTTCCAAATGGGCGGTAATTTAGAATGCATAAGATACTGTATTTACGATAGCAGAGCTTCTCCCTTTGTTCTTCAGTCATCCCGCTCTTTCACTCAAACCCAACCCCCTTTTCTTTGTGTAACCAGCTGTCATATCTGTTCCGTCCGTAAGGGACGTTTTCCTTTATGACATCATTTGTAATCAAGATACGATTAATTCTGTGTATATTTAATTGGGTGTGATTACTTAGGTATTTAGTAAATAAATAATTAAACCCAATTTTGTATTGCTGATTCAACTTGTTTGTGAAGATAACCAAGAATTCTACGATGTTCAGATGAGACTGAAATAAGGTGCCGATTAATATTGACTGCTATTGATGTAAAATGTTACTAGGTCTTTCAGAGTTTATTCGGAAGATAACAGCTCTATAAAGACTCTTTCGTGGTGGCCCGACTTTCTAGTTAAATACATTTACATAATTACCTCAATCAGGTAATATCAATTACAGAGAAAGGATTTTATAGAATAGCATGTCATATCACTTAATCCGGCATAGCCAAAGACACAACAGTAGACTAAATTACTTGGCATTACCTTAGATTATAAACTGTCATGGTCAAAACATATAGATTCAATGGTTGTAAAGATGGGGAGAGGTCTGTCCGTAATGAAGAGATGCTCTGCTTTTTTGACACCAAACTCCACAAAGCAAGTCCTGCAGGCTCTAGTTTAGTCTTATCTTGATTATTGTCCAGTCGTGTGGTCGTATGCTGCAAGGAAAGACCTAGTTAAGCTGCAGCTGGCCCAGAACAGAGCGGCACGTTTTGTTCTTCATTGTAATCAGAGGGATGATATTAATACTATACATGCCAGTCTCTCTTGGTTAAGAGTTGAGGAGAGACTGACTGCATAACTTCTTTTTATAAGAAACATTAATGTGTTGAAAATACCAAATTGTTTGCATAGTCAACTTATACACAGCTCTCACACACACACTTACCCAACCAGACATGCCAGAAGGGGTCTTTTCACAGTCCCCAAACCAGAACAAGAAAGAAAGCGTACAGTATTATGTAGAGCCATTATTGCATGGAACTCCATTCCGTCTCATATTGCTCAAATAAACAGCAAATCTGGTTTCAAAAAACAGATAAAGCAACACCTCGCGGCACAACGCCTCTCCCCTATTTAACCTAGATAGTTTGTGTGTATGTATTGATATGTAGGCTACATGTGCCTTTTAAAAAACGTTTTTATGTAGTTCTGTCCTTGAGCTGTTGTTGTCTATTAATGTTCCATATTTTGTGTGGATCACAGGAAGAGTAGCTGCTGCTTTTACAACAGCTAATGGGGATCTTAATAAAACACCAAAATACCATAACAAGAAAAGCAGCGCAACCTAAATAGGTTGTGAGTAGGCTTGGCTTGGTGAACGACATTACGGGAACAGAAAGTTGGGAGTGAGAAGAGCTGACCTGATGGGACTCGTGATCATTTAGACAGATAAATGTTGGTGTGCGTGAGGCTGTCCAAACGGCCTTTATCTGGCTTTGACGTTTATACAGCGGCATGTGAATCAATGACTGCCCTGGTGCAGTTGTACTTAGAAATGAGATCCAAGCAGCTTAACATGTCCTTTAATCTATTCTTTGTCGTCATCGTCAAACTAAAAGTAAGATGCCAATCAGATTGTTTCCATATTGAATAAAGTGATTGAATTAGACCACATAAATAAATGTTGACAGTCAAAAATCATATCATCTTTTTTCTCTTAGGCGACCAAGAAATTCAAGGACCTGTGTTAGAGTGGACTAAATCTGTATCTAATATTCCTGTGAATTCTAGCTGGTTAGATGGGAGAGAGCCGAGTGACAAATGTACATGTTTTTTCTCAACGTTTTTCAAACAGAATTTTTTTATCGTTTAATCGTTAATTAGATGTGGATTTACAATTCAGATATAGTCATGCGTATAACCGCTAGGGGGCGATGTAGTTCAAATCTACCGCAGTCCTGGCTGCCTACCAGACGGTGCTCACCTTACTGCTGTCCCCCTCCCACTCAGCAACGACAGTGGTTAATGCCGTTTTTACGTTATCTTCTGTGTGCCTCTCCTCCATGTTCTAAGTGGTTAGTACATGGTATCCCTCCTGTCTCAGCCTCCAGTAATTATGCTGCAATAGTTTGTGTTGAGGGGACTAGGGTCAGTCTGTTATATCTGGAGTATTTCTCCTGTCTTATCCGGTGTCCTGTGTGAATTTAAGTATGCTTCCTCTAATTCTCTCTCTCTCTTTCTTTCTTTCACTCTTTCTTTCTTTCTTTCTCTTCTCTCAGTGGACCTGAGCCTAAGGACCATGCCTCAGGACTACCTGGCCTGATAACTCCTTGCTGTCCCCAGTCCACCTGGTCGTGTTGCTGCTCCAGTTTCAACTGTTCTGCCTGCGGCTATGGAACCCTGACCTGTTCACCGGATGTGCTCTACCTTATCGCGGACCTGCTATTTTCAACTCTATCTCTACCACACCTGCTGTCTCTACCACACCTGCTGTCTCTAACTCTGAATGATCAGCTATGAAAAGCCAACTGACATTTACTCCTGACGTGCTGACCTGTTGCTCCCTTTACAACCACTGTGATTATTATTATTTGACCCTGCAGGTCATCTATGAACATTTGAACATCTTGGCCATGTACTGTTATAATCTCCACCCGGCACAGCCAGAAGAGGACTTTCTCCATCCGGGCCGTCAGTTTTTTTCGACATGGCATCTTGCAGTCTGGTTCTAGATATGCCATCAGGGCTTTGAAGCCGACATCCTCTACCAATGACAATGGCTGCATTTGAACTGCAATCATTTCTGTAATCAGCACTGTGATTACCTGTCTAATGTCTGTTGTTTGGGGCCTGTGCTGCTGCCAGCAATGGTTTGGGTCTCACAGTACCTCCCTGTACTCTGATTTACATTTTGTGTAAAACTCCACCAAAAAAATGTTTTTTTCCTAGTTGTTAACGATCCCAATTTATTTTAAATGTTTAACACCCGTAAAGGACACAGAGATGATGGCTTGCCAGCCTTGTGACAAACCAACTGACCAATGAAACCATTGTCAACAAACTAGTAATGCAATAAAAAATGTCAATCAAAACATTTCCCATGAGACGGATCTGGGCCTTCATTTTATTCAACACAGGCCTTTTGTTCCGATAAATCAGAGGCACAGAACGTATATGTTGTTCAATTACTTTGAAAAAGCAGGGCCCTGGAATTTTCTGGTCTATAGAGCATTTATTTTTTGGATTGAAGACACAAGTTTTCTATCTTTCTCCGCAACAAGCTAGGGATTCTGAGGCGCACTGTGACGTCTGACTGATTGAGACAGTACACATGACTTAAATCAGCCAGTTAATTGTTCCTGATAACTCCAGTTCAGAGCAAAGCACTCTGGAACAGGGAGGCAAAGGAAGATACATATAGAGTTTAGAGAAAGACAGAAGGGTTGATACATTTTTTTGTAAGGTAAAATCAAGTCTGAAATTTCAAAGTGGAAATTCCAAACTTCAGAAGCTTTTTAAAACCTCAAATACACTACAAGTTCTACATTTCCTGCATTGCAGGAAAGTTCTAGTGCAACAGGTTGATCAAATTAAGATCCTACATCTGTATTACTTACACAAATCCCACTGACCTTACCAAGCAGTCGTCTTAGTTCTAGAGCCGGGGTGGGGAAAAACACCTTTAAGTGGGCGGTCACTATTTGTGTTTAAAGGGGCAATCTGCAGTTGCTACATCCATTTTTGGACTTATAAATTAATGGGAATTTATTTGTGAAGAATAGTACTTACAAATGCCAAATGAGCATAGTTCAACTGTCGTACCCCATCAGAACCCAAAACATGAACTTGTCTTACTCCAATGTTTGTAATCAAGGTGAATGTAAACAAACACTATATAGCCTCAAAACATGGTTCAATCATGGTTTGTCAGTCCTTGCGTCCATAACTCTGTCTATGAATTTGAGAGTGATTACATTTCTCCAGCCCCACCCCTTAGCTTGTTACTGAAACAGTTGTTGTTTCATTGTTTCTGTAATATTTGTTCTACTTACCCAGAGACAGATGAACTTGTGGATACCATGTGTATGTCTCTGTGTGCAGAATGAAGGAAGTTATGGTACGTATTAATAGAATACAAGGTGGGCGATGAAACTACAGAAAGCCATTCATTTTCAATGGAAGAGAAGCAAAGTGGGCGGGGGACCGTTGGGCGATGCGAGCATAGGCAAGTAATCGCAACCAAGGCAGGACCTAAATTTGGGAAAACTGAACCTTATGCAAATACTCTTCAATATCGCGGAGCGATTGACTAATCGAAGCTCACTTTATCGTCAAGTCCCTACTGGATTGGCTGTTGATACCAAGCACTACCTAGCATGCTTGCTAGCACATACATGAGGGCGAAGCTAACGTGGCGATGCGAAATACAAGGGAATTACAGGGGATTACATTACGGGGGATGACCCACTATCCAATTCTAGCAAACTGGTCAATCGCATGGCGATATCGCTGAGTATTTGTGTAAAATTCAACTTTCCCCAATTTAGGTCCCACCCAGTTCACGCTGCCTTGCCCATGCTTGCATCGTCCAACAGGGGGGCCCACTTCGCTTTCCTCCATTGAAAATGAATGGGTTCCATTGTTGCATCACCCCCTATCATGTTTAGTGGAGAAGTACTGTAAGTGGTAGTTTCACGAGCTAATGCTAACTAGCATTTGTGCGTGACTGGAAATCTATAGGCAGGCCTAATCTAGCATATGCTACCATACCTGTAGACTTCCATTCATTGCACTAGCATTGGCTCGCGAAATTACCTCCAGCTTCCTCCATACTGCAGACAGAGACATACAAATGGTATCCACGAGTTCATCTGCCTCTGGGTAAGTAGAGAATGGCTTAATTGCCAGAATCTCGCAGTATCCCTTTAAAGGTACAAAAGGTCTAGATTATTAAGAACATAATGCTGGTAAGATTAATATTCAATATTTGGGGGGTTAACCTCACTACAGTTTAATAACAGATTAGGAGCTGTGCTGGATCTCGGGAATTTAGAGGGAGCAAAACCCGAAAATTGATTTGATCTGTAGCTATAAGAAAATAAGACCAAGTCACAAAATAATAACTGATTCAGAGTGAAAAGTGCTGAGATTGAGATTGTGGTGGAAACTTTCAAAGATAAACTCGTTGTTACTGGAACACTGAGAAATGACTAATTATCGATGCATAGCCTGCAATTCAGTAACTGGAGATGATTGATTTACAGTATTTGGTTAAGAGCTGGTGGAGAAATGACCCATGACCACCCTAGATGTTCTGAGGCGTAATTCAACTTTGGTTTCATTAGTGTTGGATTGTATAATAATTCAAAGTGTATTGAATTTGATCCAATAAAGTGGAAGTGCTCACTCAAAAAATGTGTTAAAATATAGCTTTAAAATGAGGCAAAACACACATACCAAAACACACATACCAAAACGCACATACCAAAACGCAGATACCAGCAGGCTGCCTTCAAAAAACTCGGACAACAACCAGAAAGTCAATATAATATCCCTCAGGCAGCAGAGAAAAAGATCAATGTCACTCCACTACAACCTTCCATCACAAACAGACAGCACAATGTCCTCCTGCCTCCAAAAAGTATGACTGGCTTCACATGTTCAATAAACATGGACATTTCATGAGAATGCTTTGCATGCTTGAGGCAAATGTTTCAACCTAAAAAATGTCCTGTATCGCTGTAGTGAGTCACTGCCGGTGAGCTCACTCATACCATCCTACGTCAGAGCCATAGTAGATGTAGGTCGCAGACTGAGTGATCTTCAGGACTCAGCACTTTGTGTTGCATTGTGCAAGATTGAGAGGTTGGCCTGAATAGAGTTGTTGCTTCAATGTGTTGGTTAGTTGGTTCCCTACTAGCTCTGGGTTTCCCATAATAACCCAGATCTGATCCCAGTTCACAATCCTGACGTCCTCAATGTCGTTTGTCCTTGAGGAATGAAATGCTGCTAAAATAGATCAACCCGTTAGAAACAGGCCTCTAAACAGGTCTCTAAACAGGCCTCTATATACAGTATCAGAGCACATGATCAGACATTAGTGCAACTGTCAGACACCCAGAATATGTACAGATAGAATACTTCATTTGACTAGACTGTACATTTAGAGCACCAGTGACTTCTCAAAGAGCCCCAAATGAGTCCAACATCAGAACTGGGTCTGTGTTCGAGTGTACATGATAGAGAGAGGGGAGTGTGTGTATGACAGTGATTAGGGGGAGTGTACATGACAGTGATTAGGGGGAGAGAGAGGGGAGTGTACATGATAGAGAGAGGGGAGTGTGTGTATGACAGTGATTAGGGGGAGTGAGAGGGGGGGAGTGTACATGACAGTGATTAGGGGGAGAGAGCGGGGAGAGTGTACATGAGAGTGATTAGGGGGAGAGAGAGGAGAGAGTGTACATGACAGTGATTAGGGGGAGAGAGAGGGAGGATTGTACATGACAGTGATTAGGGGGAGAGAGCGGGGAGAGTGTACATGATAGTGATTAGGGGGAGAGAGAGGAGAGAGTGTACATGACAGTGATTAGGGGGAGTGAGAGGGGGGAGTGTACATTATAGTGATTATGGGGAGAGAGAGGGGAGAGTTGCATGACAGTGATTAGGGGGAGAGAGAGGGAAGAGTGTACATGACAGTGATTAGCAGGAGAGTGTATGACAGTGATTAGGGGGGGGGGTGTACATGACAGTGATTATGGGGAGAAAGAGGGGAGAGTTGCATGACAGTGATTAGGGGGAGAGAGAGGGGAGAGTGTACATGACAGTGATTAGCAGGAGAGTGTATGACAGTGATTAGGGGGGGAGAGTGTACATGACAGTGATTAGGGGGAGAGAGTGTATGACAGTGATTAGGGGGAGAGAGTGTATGACAGTGATTAGGGGGGGAGAGTGTACATGACAGTGATTAGGGGGAGAGAGTGTATGACAGTGATTAGGGGGAGAGAGTGTATGACAGTGGTTAGGGGGGGAGAGTGTATGACAGTGATTAGGGGGGGTGTACATGACAGTGATTAGCGGGAGAGTGTATGACAGTGATTAGGGGGGGTGTACATGACAGTGATTAGCGGGAGAGTGTATGACAGTGATTAGGGGGGAAGAGTGTATGACAGTGATTAGGGGGGAGAGAGTGTATGACAGTGATTAGGGGGGAGAGTGTTTGACAGTGATTAGGGGGGGGAGAGTGTATGACAGTGATTAGGGGGAGAGTGTACATGACAGTGATTAGGGGGAGAGTGTGTATGACAGTGATTAGGGGGGAGAGTGTATGACAGTGATTAGGGGGAGAGAGTGTATGACAGTGATTAGGGGGAGAGAGTGTATGACAGTGATTAGGGGGAGAGTGTGTATGACAGTGATTAGGGGGGGAGAGTG
This sequence comes from Oncorhynchus mykiss, assembly GCF_013265735.2. NCBI lineage: Eukaryota > Metazoa > Chordata > Actinopteri > Salmoniformes > Salmonidae > Oncorhynchus > Oncorhynchus mykiss. The sequence continues at coordinate 35,791,764 of NC_048569.1, forward strand.
TACATGACAGGGATTAGGGGGGGGGAGTGTATGACAGTGATTAGGGGGAGAGTGTTTGACAGTGATTAGGGGGGGAGAGTGTATGACAGTGATTAGGGGGAGAATGTGTATGACAGTGATTAGGGGGGGAGAGTGTATGACAGTGATTAGGGGGGTAGAGTGTATGACAGTGATTAGGGGGGAGAGTGTATGACAGTGATTAGGGGGAGAATGTGTATGACAGTGATTAGGGGGGGAGAGTGTATGACAGTGATTAGGGGGAGAGAGTGTATGACAGTGATTAGGGGGAGAGAGTGTACGACAGTGATTAGGGGGAGAGAGTGTATGACAGTGATTAGGGGGAGAGAGTGTATGACAGTGATTAGGGGGGGAGAGTGTATGACAGTGATTAGGGGGAGAGGGGGGGAGTGTGTGTATGACAGTGATTAGGGGGAGGGGGAGTGTGTGTATGACAGTGATTATGGGGAGAGAGAGGGGAGAATTGCATGACAGTGATGAGGAGGAGAGAGAGGGGAGAGTTGCATGACAGTGAATAGAGGGAGAGAGAGGGAAGAGTTGCATGGCAGTGATTAGGGGGGGAGAGAGGGGAGAGTTGCATGACAGTGATTAGGGGGAGAGAGAGGGGAGAGTTGCATGACAGTGATTAGGGGGAGAGAGAGGGGAGAGTTGCATGACAGTGATTAGGGAGAGAGAGAGAGGGGAGATTTGCATGACAGTGATTAGGGGGAGAGGGTGTACATGACAGGGATTATGGGGAGAGAGAGAGGGGAGAGTTGCATGACAGTGATTATGGGGAGAGGGTGTACATGACAGTGATTAGGGAGAGAGAGAGAGGGGAGATTTGCATGACAGTGATTAGGGGGAGAGGGTGTACATGACAGGGATTATGGGGAGAGAGAGGGGAGAGTTGCATGACAGTGATTATGGGGAGAGGGTGTACATGACAGTGATTAGGGGGAGAGAGTGTACATGACAGTGATTAGGGGGAGAGAGGGTGTGTGTGTGTGTATGACAGTGATTAGGGGGAGAGGGGGGGAGTGTGTGTATGACAGTGATTAGGGGGAGAGAGGGGGGAGTGTGTGTTACTGCCCCAAGATGTGTCATCTGACAAAGTCCCCCTAGAATGACCCAGGATTCCTGTCAGATGAGGTGAGGGGAGGGGCCTCTGGCAGTGCTGTAAACATATCTGGGCCCAAGTTCAATAAATGTATTATAATCATTCATTTCCTAAACCTTCTGGGGTACATCAGAGGTCGCCCATAAGTTTCTTTCTGTTGTCTCCTGACTCGTGCCAGAACTTTTAATTGGCCTCAGGAAATCCCAGGCGTCCTCCCATGTTCTGGGAGCTGGGTGTAGGATGTGTGGGATTGGGTCATAGTGAGAGCATTCACTCCCCTATTGAGGCTGCTGGGGTAGGACTTCTGGCCAACTTCACAATTACTCTTCACTACCAGGGATACCATCATGGAGGGAATATGGCCATTGCTGAAATGACACTTGTTCTGTCATAACATGTTTACCGCACAGACTAACAATGTGATATACTGTTGTCATGAACTGTTGTTAGACTTACAATTCAAGTACAACTAAACCGTGTTCATGATTATCTTATGTAGGGATTAGGATGAAACATTCAAATAAAGTGTTACCAAACCCATGTCTTAAACTAAGAATACAAAAAATACTTTTGTTGTCCTTGCCTCACCCCACACATCCCAAATATGGACACACACACAGAAAGCACACAGTATAAAGGAATGCTTCCTCAGCCAGTACTCTGGCTCAGCTTCTCTCAAAACACCCACTGCATGCTGGGGGCTTTTGCGCCACACATATCCCCAGGAGCCGTAATAATAGTTATTTAACTGAATTATTTGATAAATGTTTTGGTTTTTAACCCCGACAATCATTCAGTTGTTTGAGAACATTTGGGCATGGACCACTTAAAATTTAGACTGAAGATCTGGCCTTGACCATTGTGTTTGTTCATGATTTGGTACACTCACTCTCTCGCTTTCTGGCCTTGGGTGGGAGGCAGATACTAGGTTTTGATTGATTAGGATCCCCATTAACCGACACCAATGTTGACAGCTAGTCTTACTCGGGTCTGACACATAATGAAAAATACATTACAGACAAAAAACTTTACATTTTCCATACATTTAAAAACATGAACATGTAGTGTGTGTGTGTGTGTGTGTGTGTGTGTGTGTGTGTGTGTGCATCTATCAGTTACACATACATGTCAGTACATACACACAACAAGTAGGTCACATGGGTACACTGTTCCTACATCATGGTAAACAATGAAAGGCAGTGTTCATTTTTCATCCCTCCAAAACAGTGGGCTGTAGAGAGGGTTGGGAGCAGGGTAGTGGTGGGGGCTCAGTGTAGTTACTAGCAGATCCTATGTGATAAGGGACTGTGTTTGGTGTGCCTCGCCTCAGCGCCTGCCTGTGCCCCTCTGCCTTCCCGTCCCGCCGATGGAGCGGGTCACACTGAGTCACAAGGCCAGCCAGCGCTGACAATGGCACATTTGTGCACAGACAGAGCCGTGAGCCAGCCCACTCAAGGGAAAGGATGGTAGAAGGTGGAGCGAGTCCAGCAATCTGTGTGTGCGTGTGTTGTGTCTGTCTATATGTGCCTGTATCTATGTTTGTCTGTCCATTTACTTGTGTGTGTGTGTGTGTGTGTGTGTGTGTGTGTGTGTGTGTGTCTCAATGTCTGTGAAACAAAACTGGGATAGTTATTTGAGTGACAAAGAAAACACTCAGTCAGGCTGCTTTGTAGCTTATTCACTCTTCAACCTGCTCAATACCAGTTGATAGTATTCTTATTTAACATAATCATATTTCAGGACAAGGCTCAGGCTACTTGTATTTCCACTAACACAGGCACAAACACAGTTATATTTTTCTCACGACCAGTGGAGGCTGCTGAGGGGAGGACCGACTCCCCTGGTTTCCATGTGTTTGATACCAGCCCATTATACTCCATTCCAGCTATTACTATGAGCCGTCCTCCCCTCGGCAGCCGCCACTGTTTTTTTTGGAACAGAAGGGAAACTGTGTGTGAACAGCCATTTTGTGTCTGCTGTAACATCCTGCAGTTGGTGCTTTCATCATTGGGTCAGGATGAGGAAACTTAGCTGGAATACACTGCAATAGGAAACACCAGTATAGCAACAGGGTCATCAATATGGGTGCCGTATTGAAAGAATACTGGTCAGTGTAGGGCAGTCTCTCCACACAGCTGCCGCGTCACGAGTCTGGCAAGCAAGACTATGGAAAAGACTGCAATGTGCAGTATAGGTTACTGACGAGCAGTATCTGTCACATTCTGACCTTAGTTCTGTTGTTATGTCTTTGTTTTAGTACGGTCAGGGCGTGAGTTGGGTGGGTTGTCTATGTTCCTTTTTCTATGTTTTGGGATTTCTGTGTTTGGCCTGGTATGGTTCTCAATCAGAGGCAGCTGTCAATCGTTGTCCCTGATTGAGAACCATACTTGGGTAGCCTGGTTTCACTTTGAGTTGTGGGGGATTATTTTCCGTGTCAGTGTTTTGTTCCACACGGGACTGTTTCGGTTTTGTTTTTTCACGTTGTCGTTTATTGTTTTATTCAGTGTTCTTATTAAAAACCAAGATGAACACTTACCACGCTGCGTATTGGTCCGATCCTTGCTACTCCTCAGAAGAGGAAGAGGAAAGCCGTTACAGTATCAGATATGTAGAAATCAAATGTATGGCATGTTAAGATACAGGGAAACCTTGCACCATATACACCAACTCACAAAAAGCGTATTATTCCACAGTGGATAAGCCCTCAGTCAAATGTATCCATAAGTACTTCCATAGATCATGCTGACAGCAGATGCTATCAGTCATGAGACAAGGCTATCAGTCATAAGACAAGGCAATCTGACATACTTTGTTTCCTCCAAACCTTGATGTTTTTTAAAATTCTGATGCAGACAAAGAATGATATGATGTCATTATCCAATTTAACGTAGTGTTCAAGGGTATCTATACACATGCACGTGTGCACACACACAAACACACACACATACACACAGTTACAGACTTCTGTTGGCCCATGACCTCCACATCAACTTAATACTTACTACTTAAAACTTACTAGACTTAAAACTTAAAACTTACTAGACCTGCAGACAGTGGTGTCCTTGCAGACTTGCCACCTTCCATCAGTATGCAGGCTTCATGTGTTGCTCTGGGACACTTTGGATGTGCTGTCGAGGTTCCTGACCTAAAGCCAGTAGCAGCTATGGTCACAGCACACACAAACATAGTGTACACACCCACATACACATACACATACTCAAACACACACACTCAAAAACTGTCACCTCTCAAACCCTCTCCAACACCATCAATGGTCCTTCAGTCCAGAGCATCCCCCATACCTCCCTTCCTCCTCCTCCTCCTCCACCACATCCTCCCCTCCACCACCTCTACCACCTCCTACTCCTCCACCAGCACCACCTCCACCACCTCCTCCTCCGCCACCACCACCTCCTCCACCACCTCTTCCCCATCATCACCTCCTCCTCCACCACCTCCTCCTCCACCACCATCTCCTTCCCTCCTCCTCCTCCCCCACTCCCCCCCTCCTCCATCACCTCCTCATCCTCTTCCACCACCTCCAACACCTCCTCCGCCACCACCTCCAACACCTCCTCCCCCACCTCCTCCCCTCTTCCTCCACTCCTCCATCACCTCCTCCTTCTCCACCACCACCTCCCCTCTTCCTCCACTCTTCCCATTCTCCACCACCTCCTCCACTACCTCCTCCTCTCCTCCACCACCTCTTTCTCCCCTCCTCCACCACCTCCTCCACTACCTCCTCCTCTCCTCCACCACCTCTTTCTCCCCTCCTCCACCACCACCTTCTTCTCCTCTCCTCCACTATCTCCTCCCCTCCTCCACCTCCTCCACCACTTCCTCCTCCACCACCTCCTCCTTGTACTCTGTCATATGACTGATGTTATGTGTGAGGAATGGAACACAAAGATGCTCTGTTAGTTCCTTTGCTCTGCCCTCAGTAATTAGTGCTGGGAAGAGGGCCTCAGGCACACACACAGGGTCCTAGTTCTGAGCGCCAGCACAGATTAGAGAGGGAGAAAGAGAGGAGAGAAGGAGAGAAAGAGAAATTCATTTCTGTAGATTCACATAAAACTCAACGATAACCTAATCCTTACTTACTGTAACGTTACTACAAACAGATAAAGCCCCACCCTAATTTGGTTCTGTCCAGTTGACAGTCAGAAATCTAGGAAGCCAGTCAGCATGATGGGTCACAAGAGGCTTGGCACAGTATTGGACCTAGCAGAATAACAAATAATAAAGGTATATCCTGCTAAAAAAGGGTTCACAGTAGTCGTTATTTCTGTGTTTACTGCATTCCAGAGTAGATTATCAGAGTTATTCAATTGCTAAAGGAATTAGCAGAACAATTTCATAGAGGCCGGTTTGGTGAATATTCCCGCAACCTGCAGGCCTAGAGTAATATGATACAGTATAACATTAAATGTGTCCACATAAATCATTGTTCTTAAGTGTAAGAGGAGATGGACATATTGTATCATTTCCCCGTACTATAATATAATCAATTTAAGTGGTAAAGTCAGCCAAGTCTTCTAACCTACAAGGGCATAGATTAGGGAAGCATATGATACAACCCCATTGTCCTTCTCAGACCAAAAAACATAGAGACAAACCGGCCACTGTCACTTTAAAGCTACAGCTGTCCCAAGCCATTATGTCTCACAATGGAGGGGCAGAGGAAACCTTACAGAGGGTTTAGGAGGGGTCAAAATGAACTTAACCATTGTTTTTCCTACTGGATATGTTCTTTGGGGAACTTTACTGGCATGTTAGTAAAAGCCCCATTCAAAATGGCAGAAATGTGTTGCGCTATGCTAGTACTGCTGTGCCCAAATTCCAAGTATGTGATACATTGTAGACCAATATGGCAATTATATTAGTTTGTGTCTTGTATGACACCACATGGGCAATGGCATCATGTGAGTGTGTGAGTTTAACCAATTTGTGTCAGCAAAACCATAGAGAGCGCTCAATGAAGGGATGTGATTTACTTTGATATCATCCCTGTCATCCATTCTTACAGCCAAGGTTACCAGAGACCTCTGACTTTGTGTTAAGCCCCATTACTGCCCTTTCCAATTCCCTCTCCTCTCAGTCCAACTTCAGGCTTCAATCCCACTCTAATTGCATGGGTTATCAAGCTACATCATATTATTGTGTCATCTAGGCTGTTAGCTTGAAAAGCAAATCTGCAAAAAGAAATGGGAAAATGGGATATGTGAGGAAATATTTTTCAGATCTCTGACCTGTGGTCCGGTAGTTATTTCCTGAGACATACTTATTATTGCGTAACAGAAAATACAGACACAGAATGCTGGGTCCTAGGCTACATGACGTTTATGTTTGAGGTGATATGATGTACTGTAGGACTGATTAGGCATGTGGTTATGTCTTTGTTGGACATCTCCCATAGTGCAGAAGGAGCTGTGTCTGACATGGCAGCACCAACCTTCCAAGAAGTGACATCACTATGGGTCACATTTCTTCTCTGTAGAGTTACCAGTTTAAATTGTTGACATACCTCCACAACATAAAGCACACCAAGATTTTAAACTATGTGTCTGACCTGACGTTATTACGTTTGCTTGGTCCACGTCTAATTTTTACCCTACCCGGTCCTTTTGTGTGTTCTAGTACCTTCTACGTGTAAACTGAACCTTATGATAGTTTCATCTTCAATGTGTAAGAAAGTATGTGATAGCCATATGAAAGCCATTTAGATTTAACATGAATATCTGAATATCTACACTAGACATACAGTACCAGTCAAAAGTTTGGACACCTACCCATTCAAGGTTTTTTCTTTATTCTTACTATTTTCTACATTGTAGAATATTAGAAGACCTCAAAACTATATAATAACAAATATGGAATCATGTAGAAACTAAAAAACTGTTAAACAAATATTTATATTTTTCAAAGTAGGCACGCTTTGCCTTGATGACAGCTTTGCACACTCTTGGCATTCTCTCAACCAGCTTCACCTGGAAGGCTTTTGCAACGGTCTTAAAGGAGTTCCCACATATGCTGAGCACTTGTTGGCTGCTTTTCCTTCACTCTGCGGTCCAACTCATCTCGAACAATCTCAATTGGGTTGAGGTCAGGTGATTGTGGAGGCCAGGTCATCTGATACAGCACTCCATCACTCTACTTCATGGTCAAATAGCCCTTACACAGCCTGGAGGTGTGTTGAGTCATTGTCCTGTTGACAAACAAATGATAGTCCCACTAAGCGAAAACCAGATGGGATCGCTGCAAAATGCTGTGGTAGCCATGCTGGTTAAGTGTGCCTTGAATTCTAAATAAAGCTAAGCACCCCCACACCATCCCACCTCCTCCTCCATGCTTCACGGTGGCAACCACACATGCGGAGATCATCCGTTCACCTACTCTGCATCTTACAAAGACACAGCTGTTGGAACCAAACATCTCAAATGTTAACTCAACAGACCAAAGGACAGATTTCCACCAGTCTAATGTCCATTGCTCATGTTTCTTGGCCCAAGCAAGTCTCTTTTTATTAGTGTTCTTTAGTAGTGGTTTCTTTGCAGCAATTTGACCATGAAGGCCTAATTAACACAGTCTCCTCTGAACAGTTGATGTTGAGATGTGTCTGTTACTTGAACTCTGTGAAGCATTTATTTGGCTTGCAATTTCTGAGGCTGGTAACTCTAATGAACTTATCCTCTGCAGCAGAGGTAACTGTGGGTCTTCCTTTCCTGTGTCAGTCCTCATGAGAGCCTGAGAGACTTTAATGCAGGGGAACTTAAATCGGTCTTACCAAATTTCTATCATCATGTTGAATGTGCAACCAAAGAGAAAAAATCTGTGGACCACCTTCACTCCACACACAGAGATGCATACAAAGCTCTCCCTCGCCTTCCACTTGGCAAATCTGACCATAATTCTATCCTCAAGATTTCTGCTTACAAGCTAAAATTAAAGCAGGAAGCACCAGTGACTCAATCAATAAAAAAGGGGTCAGATGAAGCAGATGCTAAGCTATGGGACTGTTTTACTAGCACAGACTGGAATATGTTCCGGAATTCCTCTGATGGCATTGAAGAGTACACCACATCAGTCATTGGCTTCATCAACAAGTGCATCAATCACGTCATCCCCACAGTGACTGTCCGTTCCCAACCAGAAGCCATGGATTACAGGCAAAATCCACACTGAGATAAAGGCAAGAGCTGCCACTTTCAAGGAGCGGGACTCTAACCCGGAAGCTTATAAGAAATCCCACTATGCCCTCCGACGAACCATCAAATAGGCAAATCACCAATACAGGACTAAGATCAAAATGCACTACACTGTCCCTGACGCTCGTCGGATGTGGCAGGGATTGCAAACCATTACAGACTACAAAGGGAAGCACAGTCAAAAGATACCCAGCGACACGAGCATACCAGACAAGCTAAACTACTTCTATGCTCGCTTCGAAGCATGAGAGCACCAGCTGTTCCAGAAGACTGTGTGATCACGCTCTCCGAAGCCGATGTAAGACCTTTAACTTCTTGGTGACAGGGGGCAGTATTTTCACGTCCGGATGGAATGCATGCCCAAATTCAACTGCCTGCTACTCATCCCCAGAAGGTAAGATATGCATATTATTAGTATATTTGGATATACTCTGAAGTTTCTAAAACTGTTTGAATCATGTCTGTGAGTATAACAGAACTTATTTAGCAGGCGAATCCCCAAGGACAAACCATTCAGATTTAATTTTTTTAGGTCACTCTCTTTTCAATGGTTTTTCACTGGGAATCCAGATTTCTAAGGGACCTTCTTGCAGTTCCGATCGCTTCCACTGGATGTCAACAGTCTTTAGAAATTGGTTGAGGTTATTCCTTTATGTAATAAAGAAGTATGGCCATCTTGAACGTGGGTCACTTGAAGTGTACTGTTAGATAGAGGCGCGTGACCAGAAAGCATGCTACAGTTTGTTTTCTTCCTGTATTGAACACAGATCATCCCATCTTCAATTTTATCGATTATTTACGTTAAAGAATACATAAAGTTGTATTACAAAAGTAGTTTGAAATGTTTTGGCAAAGTTTACAGGTAACTTTTGAGATGTTTTGTAGTCACGTTGCACAAGTTGGAACCGGTGTTTTTCTGGATCAAACGCGCCAAATAAATGGACATTTTGGATATATATTGACGGAATTAATCGAACAAAAGGACCACTCCAATTTGCATACCACCCTAACAGATCCACAGATATGCCATCTCTATTGCACTTCACACTGCCCTTTCCCACCTGGACAAAATGAACACCTTCAGTATGTGAGAATGCTATTCATTGACTACAGCTCGGCATTCAACACCATAGCGCCCACAAAGCTCATCAATAAGCTAAGGACCCTGGGACTAAACACATCCCTCTGCAACTGGATCCTGGACTTCCTGACGGGCCACCTCTAGGTGGTAAGGGCAGGTTACAACACATCCACCACGCTGATTCTCAACGCAGGGGCCCCTCAGGGGTGCGTGCTCACTCCCCTCCTGTACTCCCTGTTCATTCATGACTGCACGGCCAGATACGACTCCAACACCATCATTAAGTTTGCCGATGATGCAACAGTGGTAGACCTGATCACCAACAACGACGATTCAGCCTATAGGGAGGAGGTCAGAGACCTGGCTGTGTGGTGCCAGGAGAACAACCTCTCCCTCAATGTGATCAAGACAAAGGAGATGATTGTGGACTACACAAAAAAGAGGATCAAGCACGTTCCCATTCTCATCGACAGGGCTGCAGTGGAGCCAGTTGAAAGCTTCAACTTCCTTGGTGTCCACATCACCAACATGGTTCAAGCACACCAAGACAGTCATGAAGAGAGCATAACAAAACCTATTCCCCCTCAGGAGACTGAAAAGATTTGGGGTGGGTCCTCAGATCCTCAAAGAGCACCATCGAGAGCATCACTGCCTGTATGGCATTTGCTCAGTCTCCGACCGCAAGGCACTTCCGAGGGTAGTGCGAACGGCCCAGTACAACACTGGGGCCAAGCTTCCTGCCATCCAGGACCTCTATACCAGGCGGTGTCAGAGGAAGGCCCTAAAAATTGTCAAGGACTCCAGCCACCGTAGTCATAGACTGTTCTCTCTGCTACCGCACGGCAAGAGATACCGGTCTAGTCGGTCGAGTCTAGTTCCAAGAGGCTTCTAAAAAGATTCTACCCCGAAGCTATAAGACTCCTGAACATCTAATCAAATGGCTACCTCCCCCTTTACACCGCTGCTACTCCCTGTTATCATCTTTGCATAGTCACTTTAATAACTGTACCTACATGTACATGTTACCTCAATTACCTCGACTAACCGGTATCTCATCACATTGACTCTGTACCGGTTCCCCCTGTATATAGTCTCGCTATTGATATTTTACTGCTGCTCTTTAATTACTTGTTACATTTATTTCTTATTCATATTTCTTATTATTTTAAAAATTTTTAACTGCATTGTTGGTTAGGGGCTCGTAAGTAAGCATTTCACTGTAAGGTCTACACCTGTTGTATTGGGCGCATGTGGCTAATAAAATTTGATTTGATTTGATCTGTCTTCCTCCAGAGATCCCAAAGCATTGTGGGATTTTCTTCCACTATTTTTGCCTCCATTTTTAGATGTCTGAGGGCCTGGATGTTGGCTGTTTCACTTCATTCTTTTGGACTATCGCATGCAGCCAGTTCTTTAGTCTGCATCATCCATCATCTCCGGTGACACTCGGCTAAACAGCCCTGTCCCCTCAATGTTTCTCATTACATTCTCTCCATCTCTCCTCTCTTGTCCTGTTTTCCTCCTGTTTCCCAATCTTGTTCTCTCTCCGTTTCTCTCTCTCTCTTTCCCCATTTCTCTCTCTCTCCACTGCATCAACCTCATCTGCCTCCCCGCTGTTAAACCCCCTAGCCCCTCTACCCCTCCCTGCGCAGGTTATCACTCTCTCTCTCACTCACACATACACACAAACACACACAGACAAACTCCTGGCACTGCACTGCTGACTCTGACCACTCTTCACAAGCCACGGTAATGCCTCATTAGAGATATGAGGGATTTTTAAAATAAAACAAATGACCCTCAGTGCTGTGGCCGATGGAGAGCAGCGAACACACACCCTCTCTCACTTTGTCAGAATCACACTCATGCACACACATCACAAATACACCTCCACACACACCCATCCTGGGTCAAAACGGTTATCGATCGAAGTACTGATGTTATTGTTGATGCGGGCTGGCAGGCGGAGTGCTGCTAAATGCCGATGTGAAGCCAATGTCCAGTCCAGTGCCTGCCTGCAGAGCAACGCTCCACGGGGTGTGTGCTCCTCCCACCGCAGTGTCACATTCACTGTCTAAGTAAGGCAGTCATGAGAGCCATACAGCAGATCCTACGTGACAGTGCTTTTACTGGCTCTCTTCTCTCTCTTTCATGGTCACTGGGATGGACAGAGCATGCACACATACACCTTTGAGGTATCCTTCCCATTTCACGTAAACCCAACATTACAGACAACCATATGTATCAAGGATGTATCAAGGATGTATCAAGGAGGAGATGTGCACCACAGACAGGCAGACACCAGCTCTCCTTGTACATGTCTAGGTCTACATAGAGAGCAGGCAGGGTGGAGGAGGGGACAGGAGAAGCAGCCTTGCCTTGGCTCCATCTCAGAACATCACCATCCTGAGCTCAGCGGAGAGGAAAAATGTTCTGTTCCTCCGTATTATGAATACAGTCACATAGCAATTCCTCACCCCTCCCCAGAAAAACAAAGGTGGCCCAAAGGAGGCCAACTTAGCAGTGATGACAAAAAAAGGGTGTGTGAGAAAATAAAGCAGGCAGGCTTACCGTTTCACCGTCCAGCATCCATTCACCAGGGATACTGCAGACAAACACTTGCTGGAAGAGAACGGCTGTGTGCACTCCACCCTTAGTCCAACATTCTCCTGTCTTTCACACCCTCTCTCTCTCTTTCTATTCCCCTCTTTCTCGCCTTTCTTATTATTGTCTGTGTTCTATTTCCTCTCTTGTTTGCTCCAAGGCAGTTGAGACACTGCAGCGGTGGGGGAGGAGGGTGTGTGTGTATGTGTGCGTGCGTGTTTGAGTGTGTCAGAGAGTGGAGGGAGAGAGAAATGAAGGGAGGAGTCAGCAGGGATAGAGAGAGAAGGGGAAAATGGACAGGATTAAATCATGAGAGAAACAGAGAAAGAGGTAAAAGGGCACCAAGCTAAACAGAACACTGGGCTGTGACAAAAACAGGATACAATAGAAGCTGTCTGCTGCATGCAATGAGAAGGGGAAACAGACAGAGACCCCTATGAGAAGCAATGGAAAGGACAGAGTATTTGTGTGTTTCAATGTATAACAGCCCTGCTTATTCTATTTCTCTGGTCTATGACAAGTCAACAGCAAGATTGGTTGTGATTTCATTGATGGCTGAAATAGCATGCACGATAGAGAGAGAGAGCAAGAGAGTGGGAAGAGGAGAAGAGAGGAGAGGAAGGGAGGGAGAGGAGTGATGACGATATGGGGCTGGGAGGGGGATTGGATAATGGTGTAATGTGCTGTTTCCGTGCCAACTGTTTCTGTGACAGAGGGACCACTTCCTTTACTGCTATTGGCTCTAACCAAGAACAAATAGATATGCTGACAAATAAAAAATCCTACCTACTATGCGATGTGAAGGGGTAGGGCTTGCTGTTCTCCTCAGCTCTCATCTATCTTTGGTAAAAACGGGCCTTTTGTGGCCTGTTTATACCCATAATAAGGTAACACACACACACACACACACATATACATGCAGGTTATAGTGCTTAAGCCGCTGCATGAGGCTAACTGCACATCCATCAATAAGGATATGGGTTGTGTGTAAGGAGCCTCCTCCCGCCACACACATACCCCTGGCTAGGGGAAATAACCCCAGTATCAGATTGCTGGGGGTGTAGTGAGGAAATGAGAACTGTAATTAGAACACCTATACCATGCTATCAATAAATTATATTACACTGAACAAAAATAAAACGCGACACCTAAAGTGTTGGTTTCATGAGTTGAAATTGAAATCAAATATGCCAGAAATGTTCCATGTTGTGCACAAATGTGTTTACATCCCTGTTAGTGAGCATTTCTCCTTAACCAAGATACTCCATCCACCTGAAAGGTGTGGCATATCAAGAAGCTGATTAAACAGCATGATCATTACACAGGTGCACCTTGTGCTGGGGACAACAAAAGCCACTCTAAAATGTGCAGTTTTGTCACACAACACAATACCACAGATGTCTCAAGTTTTGGGGGAGCGTGCAATTGACATGCTGACTGCAGGAATGTCCACTAGAGGCCAGAGAATTGAATGTTAATTTCTCTACCATAAGCCACCTCCAAACGTCGTTTTAGAGAATTTGGCCGTACGTCCAACCGGCCTCACAAATGCAGACCACATGTAACCACGCCAGACCAGGACCTCCACATCCAGCTTCTTCACCTGCGAGATCGTCTGAGACCAGCAACCCGGACAGCTGATGAAACTGTGGGTTTGCACAACTGAAGAATTTCTGAGCAAACTGTCAGAAACCGTCTCAGGGATGCTCATCTGCGTGCTCGTCGTCATTACTAGGGTCTTGACCTGACTGCAGTTCGGCACCGTCACCAACTTCAGTGGGCAAACACTCACCCTCGAAGGCCACAGCCACCTTGGAGAAGTATACTCTTCACGGATGAGTCCCGGTTTTCGTAACGAGATACTGTGACGAGATCTTGAGGCCTGTGGAATCCCATTGTGACGTAGAGGGGGACACTATTTGGCATGACAGGCCCATTGTCGTGCCATTATTTTGCCGCCATCACCTCATATTTCAGCATGATAATGCACAGCCTCTGATAATCCAGCCTGACAGGCAGATGCTGTGACGGGGACCGGAAGCTTGCAAATTGTCCCACCGCAGCCCCTCCCTCCCTGTTGGCTGCTGAGTTATGGATCATTAATGAGCTAATACTAGCTACTCGATCTTATCAGACAGTTTCTCTCTAGTCTCTCTCTCTCTTTTGGTCTGCCTCTCACTCTCACCCTGTAAGGAAGACTGAAAGTGAGGAATTTCATCTTCTTCATAATCCTTCCAATTTAAGAATCAGTAATCTGTCAGTGTTTTGAGTTCAAAAGAGGTAAAGCGGCAGAGAGCTAGAAATTAAGAGGAAGAGACAGGCTTAACCTATTTGTCTCTCTACTAGAAAGTTATAACCTCCAATAAGACAATGTGATGTGGCAAAACCTAAATATAGAGAGGGCATATGGTCCAATCCACATCTTTAAAAAACATAGGTGCTGGGCGAATAAAGAATAATAGTATAGAACAAGAAGGCCCGCACACTGTTAAAGCTCCCAATTCACCACCTTATGACAACGTTTCGAAATGCCAATAAAGCGGTGAATTGGGATCTTTAACAGTGTGGAGGCCTTCTTGTTCCATACCCAATCCACAGTTTGCCACCAAAATTGGCCCTGTCATTCCAATGTCTCTCGAGTAATGACATGAAAAATTGGCATGAAAAAGCCTCTCTGAAGTTGCCTCATAAGTAATCTCACGCACCAGTCGGCTCGCGCTGGCAATTTAAGCCTGGAGACGAGGTTACCTCGTATGAAAACAATGTCTTCTTGACCCAATTCATTGCCACTATCATGCAGCTTTCACCACAACACATTCACCAGTTACAGGAGGCTGCTGAGGGGCGGGTGGCTCCAGCCATTACCATGACCCAGTTCTCCCCAACAAAGGTACCACCAACCTCCTGTGGTTCACCTACAGAACCCGGTCTTTGTGACAGTCTTTATGTATGTATAGCATCTTGTCATCTTACACCTAATGGGATTTAATAGATAAGTACATTTACACATACAGTTGATTTGACATACAGTACATGGCCTGATTTATCACCCATTGCCACTAGTGCAAAGTGCGTAGCCTACAGTTATTTGCATTGAGGAATAAAACACAGATGTTGACCAAAAAGTATATAAAGGTCCCGAAAATGCCTAAGACAGTATTGTGGTCTATATTTGTTACTTTAGTTCTGATCTCACCTGAAAATACAAGGCATACAATATTTGCTCTGGTGCCCATACATACAGTACTTCCTGTGTGAGTTAGTCACGTGGTTTTCTTCAATATACCGAGGAAAATCGGTTATGCTAAAATGGCTGTCATTGAAAGATTTACTGTGGATTTACTGTAAACTACATTTAGAATGTCTAGATATTTGCCCTTATGAGTAAATTAAAGTGTGTGTGTGGGAAAAAGACTGAGACATACAGTCTTTGACAAAGTAGCATTTTGACAAAGAAGCATATCTGATCATATACAGGAAGTATATCTGTTTAGAAACCTTTAAGTCATGCAACCAGTTCTGCATATCTTGTGTTTATCCTCTTGGCGGAGCTCTCACTTTCTCAGCATCATCTCCAGTAATAGAGGATGAACTGAAAGGGCAAATGATCACCAGCTATCAATGTCATATCATTGACAGAAGCATTTTGCCGCACGGCAAAGCACAAGCACACATCCAGCTAATGACAAAAAAATGAGTGGCATTTTCCAACTTGTAGACTGTAAACATTTTTTTCACATATTTCCTGACAAACTGTCAGAAACATGAATTTACTAGTATTGTTTATTTAAAAGCCAGAGGTAACCTTCTCAATATTGTTTGTCATCATGACCCACCCTCTGTGTGCCTTCTGTGGACCGTTGCTCTCATTTAGGGACAGATACAAGTACTAGATACAGATTCATAATAATGATTGTCCCTTCCAGTGTCCCTCGTGACCCATCCCCCCTCTCCCCTCTGTCTCTCTCTCTACCCTCTCTAACACTATTGCTTCGTCTCTCTCTCTCCCTCTCTCCCTCTGATTCTGTCTCACCATTCCTCTGTCTCTCCCCTTCTCTCTCAGATGGTCTCTATGCCGATCTCCCAGCTTCCTGTCTCTCTAATCCTTAATCCTGTGGAAATCGGTCAGGCGGAACGGGGCAGCTTTGATCAGGCTCTCATATCAGACGTGGTAACAGTGTTGGCTCCCCCGGATCCCACAGAACCCTGGAGCCCAGCAGTACGGAGCCAAGCAGAGCAGAGTCGAGGAGCTCCAAGCAAGAGGACACACCCAGCCACCCAGCCCGCCCTGGGAGACAGGCAGACTGCCACCTCAGCCACAGCACCAGGACACCAGCCTCTCCGTTTCCAAACATTGCATCATCACAACGGCATCAGTGACAACTGAGTAACCCTGTTGTATCATTTCACTATGTGATATCTGCATTGTTTTTCCACTTAAGGCAAGCAGTGGCTTTCAGTTTCGAATAAGATCTTCCATCCCCAGACAATGTGACTCAAATCTGTATGCATCTTGTAAAACAGCCACTGTTGTCGATCCCGTCCCTGAGAATGAGTTTCTGGTGTCTGGTATTGTGTGGCACAGCCAGTGATAATGTCTGCTGCCCGCCCCGTGGCAGTGATGCCACCCAACACCTGTTTGGTAAGGTGGCACAAATGTGACAGGAACAGGAAAGCTAGACTCCTGTAAAGGTCAGGTTTGCTCAGGACATCCACCAGAGAAAGGTCCAGACACGACACAGCTTGTACTGTGTCAAACGGCTTCCCCCTGACACCCACACTCTTCCCTGTCTCGGACTCCTGTCCTTATCAAGAACCTCAAGTATCCCGTACCTCTGCACATTGATCAAGTACTGGTACTCCCTGTATATAGCTCAATTCTTGTGTATTTTATTTTATCCCTTGTATTATTTACTATTTATTTTTTATAATATTTTTTTTTACACTCTGAATCATTAGAAAAGGTTAGTAAGCAAGCATTTCAGTTTTGAAGTCCACAGGGCGGCAGGTAGCCTAGTGGTTAGTGTGTTGGACAAGTAACCGAAAGGTTGCTGGATCAGATCCCTGAACTGACAAGGTAAAAATCTGTTGTTCTGCCCCTGAACAAGGCAGTTAACCCACTGTTCCCTGGTAGGCTGTCATTGAAAATAAGAACTTGTTCTTAACTGACTTGCTAAGTTAAATAAAAAGTATATGGAAGTTGTATTTTGTGCATGTGATAAATAAAACATGTACTAGTACTATGGAAAATAAACAACTTTATTTTTTTTCTCTGAAATTTTTGTCAGGCACCCAATGCTGCTGTAAATGGGTAATGCATGTCTTCCGATAACATAAAAGGTTAAAGGTCTGGGATATGTGGTGTAAAAGAGCATAATGCTATCAGACAGAGGAACACAGGGTGTGGCAGTGTTAACAGGGATGTCGCTCCCCTTACTCTACATGATCGGCGGGCTGGAGCTCTCTCCCTGCATCCACTACAATACTGACACTGCGTTCAGACCTCATTTTAATAATCCGTTCAGAAATGTAATCAGGTGTTTTGAATCAGCCTGAGAGACTGTCGCCCAGCTGTGAACAGGATGTGCAGCATCTGATATGACCCACCACCACAACATATTCTACATCTCCCTCTCTCACTCGCTCTCTCTTCAGATTATTTTCAAACCACTGCTCATTTCCTTCAGGGGGGGTTTTGAAACAGAAACGAGCACAGTGCAGTTGGCGAGATGATTACATATTTGACTAACACATTTGATCACCCACCAGTTCTCCAAAAATTAGCTGCATTGGTATAACTCTGATTGTGCTTCTCCTTCGAGAAGTTCATCCCTGTGCCCTTGGCCTTCATCAGACAGAGAGAGCGATAAAGATTCTTCCACATGACATGGTTAAGAGCGATACATTCCCCAACCAGAGCTTGGATGCTCTACATCATGGCAGCTAGGACAGATGTACTGGTGATGAATGGGTAGTTAATGAAGCAGGGATGACACGTGAAACAATGAGAGCAGAGAGCAGAGGCAGTGGGTGGCAGGCCTGAGTAACAGAAAATGTTCAATCACAGATTTGGTACACAGGCGTGCATCAGAGAATGAGCACTCCCCCTGTTGACCTAGATAAAATCTAACAGCAGGCATCGCTCTATCTCTATCTCCCGCTTCCTCAGTCTTCTCTTCTCTCTGTTTGTCTCTATAGCTCACTTCCTCACTGAAAAACATGTATTTAGGCATAAAAAGGAAAATAATATTCAGATTACTCTAATTGGTAGACAGACAAGCAGATGATGCAGCAACACATTGGCGGCTCTCCTACAAGTCCCTGATGTTGCATTGTGTTTGTGGGGTCGTTTTCTGGGATGTGAGAATGTAGATGGGTGTTGCGATGATCAATGGCAGCGGTTCAGGTAAAAAGTAATCACTGAATGGATCTGGTCCTCTATGGTTCCTGTGCTATCCTCCTCTGCTTTGATCCCTGCTCCACCCTGGTTTGAATGTAAAGCCCGACATCTAGTGGCCAAATATAAGAATGTATCCTATCGAAATATTTAATTTTTTCACCCAACTATATCAAATCTTAGAACATTACATTTACATTTTACATGTCAGAAACTGGCACTAAGTGAATATAGGAGAGGGGTCATATAGCTATCTATGACAAACTTTTTCAATAATCCTTTTCTGAAAGTTTTTTGTAATTTTATTGCACTCTAATCCCCTTCTGAATTTGTTTTGCGATGCATCAAAACAGACGTATCTAACTTAAATTACAACACTATTACCGTTCTACAGTTTGGCCCCAAAAAATGCTATTGCATTAACAAAAATAGGACTGTATTATATACTGTAGGCTTACTATGAATTACGCCTGCCATGCACTTGACTTGCTGCACCGTATGCATATGGCAGTCATGTATCTCACAAAGGGCCAAAGCCTTGTGCAAACAAACAGAGCTTTGAGCTTATCTCTTTCACACACACAACCGCAAAGTGTAAAAACACACCTACAACAACATCCCTTTTATGCGTACTACAGGTAGTGCTTCACGTCAATGTTACCATTGGTGACCCAAGCATCAGGGTCACAGAAACTGTAACTGGGTGTTATGAAAAGTTTACAACCTTGTAACAATCAGTAATGTAACAATAATGGAGATTGGTTACTTGTATATTACATGAAACAGCCTCTTGAATAACTGAGCCTGTACAGGAAGTGTAAAAAAAAATGTTATAACATGTTTAAAGATGTGCTAGAATGTAGATTCTATCTCTCTGACTGTTCCCCTTTCCAATAAATAAGGACATTCATTTTAACATCAATCTCTGAAAAAAAAAAGAATTGTATTAGTCAAATGCGCCGAATACAACAGGTGTTACAGTGAAATGCTTACTTACGAGCCTCTAACCAACAATGCAGTTCAAAAAAATACAGATAAGAATAAAAAATAAAAGTAACAAGTAATTAAAGAGCAGCAGTAAAATAACAATAGCGGGGTATCGGTACAGAGTCAATGTTTAGCCGTTTAGTTGAGGTAATATGTACATGAAGGTAGAGTTCTTAAAGTGATTATGCATAGATGATAACAACAGAGAGTAGCAGCGGTGTAAAAGGGGGGGGGTGGGGGGGGGGGGGTCAATGCAAATAGTCTGGGTAGCCATTTGATTAGATGTTCAGGAGTCTTATGGCTTGGGGGTAGAAGCTGTTTAGAAGCCTCTTGGACCTAGACTTGGCACTCCAGTACCACTTGCCCTGCAGTAACAGAGAGAACAGTCTATGACTACGGTGGCTGGAGTCTTTGACCATTTTTAGGGGCTTCCTCTAACACCGCCTGGTATAGAGGTCCTGGATGGCAGGAAGCTTGGCACCAGTGATGTACTGAGCCGTTCGCACTACCCTCTGTAGTGCCTTGCGGTCGGAGGCCGAGCAGTTGCCTTACTAGGCAGTGTTGAAACCAACGATGGTGCAGCTGTAGAACCTTTTGAGGATCTGAGGACCCATGCCAAATCTTCTCAGTCTCCTGAGGGGGAATAGGTTTTGTTGTGCCCTCTTCATGACTGTCTTGGACCATGTTAGTTTGTTGGTGATGTGGACACCAAGGAGCTTGAAGCTCTCAACCTGCTCCACTGCAGCCCCGTCGATGAGAATGGGGGCATGCTCGGTCCTCTTTTTCCTGTAGTCCACAATCATCTCCTTTGTCTTGATCATGTTGACGAAGAGGTTATTGTCCTAACACCACACTTCCAGGTCTCTGACCACCTCCCTATAGGCTGTCTCGTCATTGTCGGTGATCAGGCCTACCACTGTTGTGTCATCGGCAAACTTAATGATGGTGTTGGAGTTGTGCCTGGCCGTGCAGTCACAAGGGAACAGGGAGTACAGGAGGGGACTGAGCATGCACCCCTGAGGGGCCCCAATGTTGAGGATCAGCATGGCGGATGTGTTGTTACCTTCCCTTACCACCTGGGGGCGGCCCGTCAGGAAGTCCAGGATCCAGTTGTAGAGGGATGTGTTTAGTTCCAGGGTCCTTAGCTTATTCGTGAGCTTTGTGGGCACGATGGTGTTGAATGCTAAACTGTAGTCAATGATTAGCATTCTCACATAGGTGTTGATTTTGTCCAGGTGGGAAAGGGCAGTGTGGAGTGCAATAGAGATTGCATCAGCTGTGGATCTGTTGGGGTGGTATGTAAATTGGAGTGGATCTAGGGTTTCTGGGATAATGGTGTTGATGTGAGTCATGACCAGCCTTTCAAAGCACTTCATGGCTGCAGACGTGAGTGCTACAGGTCGGTAGTCATTTAGGCAGGTTACCTTAGTGTTCTTGGGCACAGGGACTATAGTGGTCTGCTTAAAACATGTTGGCATTACAGACTTGGACAGGGAGAGGTTGAAAATGTCAGTGAAGACACTTGCCAGTTGGTCAACGCATGCTTGCAGTACACGTCCTGGTAATCCGTCTGGCCCTGCGGCCTTGTGAATGTTGACCTGTTTAAAGGTCTTACTCACATCGGCTGCGGAGAGAGTGATCACACAGTCTTCCAGAACAGCTGGTGCTGTCATGCATGTTTCAGTGTTATTTGCCTCGAAGCGAGCATCAAAGTAGTTTAGCTCGTCTGGTATGCTCGTGTCACTGGCCAGCTCTCGGCTGTTTTACCCTTTGTAGTCTGTAATGGTTTGCAAGCCCTGCCACATCCGACGAGTGTCAGAGCCGGTGTAGTACGATTCAAACTTAGTCCTGTATTGGCGCTTTGCCTTTTTGATGGTTCGTCTGAGGGCATAGTGGGATTTCTTGTAAGCTTCCGGGTTAGAGTCCCGCTCCTTGAAAGCGGCAGCTCTAGCCTTTAGCTCAGTGAGGATGTGGCCTGTAATCCATGGCTTCTGGTTGGGGTATGTATGTACAGTCACTGTGGAGATGACGTCATTGATGCAGTTGTTGATGAAGCCAATGACTGATGTGGTGTACTCTTCAATGCCATCAGAGGAATCCCGGAACATATTCCAGTCTGTGCTAGTAAAACAGTCCCATAGCTTAGCATCTCCTTCATCTGACACCTTTTTTATTGATCGAGTCACTGGTGCTTCCTGCTTTAATTTTTGCTTGTTAGCAGAATCAGGAGGATAGAATTATGGTCAGATTTGCCAAATGGAGGGCGAGGGAGAGCTTTGTATGCATCTCTGTGTGTGGAGTGAAGGTGGTCCAGAGTTTTTTTCCCTCTGGTTGCACATTTAATAACATGCTGATAGAAATTTGGTAAAACGGATTTAAGATTCCATGCATTAAAGTCCCCCGCTACTAGGAGCGACGCCTCTGGGTGAGCAATTTCCTGTTTGCTTATGGCAGAATATAGCTCATTCAATGCTGTCATAGTGCCAGCCTCTGATTGTGGTGGTATTTAAACAGCTACGAAAAATACAGATGAAATATACAGATGAAAACTATCTAGGTAGATAGTGTGGTCTTCAGATTATCGTGAGATACTCTACCTCGGGTAAGCAATAACTCGAGACTTCCTTAGATATCGTGCACGAGCAGTTATTTACAAAAATACATAGTCTGCCGCCCCTTGTCTTACCAGACACCGCTGTTCTATCCTCCAGGTGCAGCGTATAACCAGCCAGCTGTATGTTGTTAGTGTCGTCGTTCAACCACGACTCCGTGAAGCATAAGATATTACAGTTTTGAATGTCCCATTGGTAGCTTAATCTTCCGCATAGGCCATCTATTTTATTGTCCCAAGATTGCACGTTTTCTAGCAGAATGGAAGGAAGTGGGGTTTATTTGATCACAATTCTCAGAAGGCAGCCCACCCTCCAGACCCTTTTTCTCCGCCTTCTCTTCACGCAAATCAAGAGGATCTAGGCCTGTTCCAGAGAAAGCAGTATATCGTTCGCGTCGGGCTCGTCAGACACATTAAAGGAAAAAAAGGATTCTGTCAGTCCGTGGTGAGTAATCGCAGTCCTGATGTCCAGAAGTTATTATCAGTCATAAGAGACGGTAGCGGCAACATTATGTACAAAATAAGTTTAAAAAATAGAGTTTGTGAAGATGAAAAATGGTACTGGGCCGAGGACACGCACCTCAGGGCGACTGCGGGGAGGAGGAACAAGGAGTACTGGGCTCTGGACACGCACAGGAAGCCGCCCCAAGGCAGAGCTGGAGGCAGCCAAAGCGGAGAGGCGGCGGTTTGAAGAGGCAGCACGGAAGCAGGGATGGAAGCCCGAGAGTCAGCCCCAAAAACTTTCTTGGGGGGGTGCACACGGGAAGTGTGGCGAAGCCAGGTAGGAGATCTGCGCCAACTCCCCGTGCTTATCGTGGAGAGAGGCGGACCGAGCAGGCACCGTGTTATGCCGTGTCCCCAGTGCGCAGGCATAGCCCGGTGCGGTACAGCGCCTCGTATTGGCCGGGCTAGAGTGGGCATCGAGTCAGGTGCCATGAAGCCGGCTCAGCGCATCTGGTCTCCAGTGTGTCTCCTCGGGCCGGGGTACATGGCACCAGCCCTACGCATGGAGTCCCCGGTTCGCCAGCACAGCCCAGTGCGGGCTATTCCACCTCGCCGCACTGGCCTGGCTACGGGGAGCATTCAGCCAGGTAGGGTTGGGCAGGCTCGGTGCTCGAGACCTCCAGTGCGCCTTCACGGTCCGGTCTATCCAGTGCCACCTCCACGCACCAGTCCTCCGGTGGCAGCCCCCCGCACCAGGCTGTCTCTCCGTCTGCTCCCTACAGGTGCTCCCGCCTGTCCAGTGCTGCCAGAGTCTTCCTCCTGCCCAGAGCTGCCAGAGTCTCCCGTCTGTCCTGAGCTGCCAGAGTCTCCCGAATGTCCTGAGCTGCCAGAGTCTCCCGTCTGTCCTGAGCTGCCAGTCTCCCGTCTGTCAGGATTTGGTCACTAGATGCCCCCATTGTGCTTTTTGACCCTTTTGTTTTCCCTTATTCCCAGTTATTATTTGCAACTGTGCCTAGTTTCCCTTGATTGTATTAAAACCCTTAGTTTTCCTCAGTTCTTTGCTCTGTGTTTGAATGTTGGCACCCAGCCCCAGTGATGCTGTGAACATTTGTTGCTCCAGTTGGACTCTCTTGTGGTACTCTGTTTTTGTTCTTGTTTATTTATTTTTGATTATCTTTTGAGGCTTTTTCTGCTGTACCTACCACCTTGTGGATTTACCTTTTTAACTCGGAGGATTACCTTTGTTCTCTTGGAATTACTTTTGACGTTGTGGATTTATATTTTTGCCTGAATAACTTTCCTTTTACTTTATTAAAACACCGTCTCAAGTACTGCTGTGTCTGCCTCATCTTCTGGGTTCTGCCGACTATTCGTGGCTCAGTTTGCTAAGTGACTGTTTCTCACACCGGAGACCCGGTTTTGTAACCGGGTCCTGACACCGTCTGTCCTGAGCTGCCAGAGTCTCCCGTCTGTCCTGAGCTGCCAGAGTCGTCCGTCAGTCAGGAGCTGCCAGAGCCGCCCGTCAGTCAGGAGCTGCCAGAGCCGTCCGTCAGTCAGGAGCTGCCAGAGCTGCCGGAATCACCCGCATGCCGGCGCTACCGGAATCGCCCTTCACTCCGGAGCTGCCGGAGTCTCCCGCCTGTCCTGTGCTGCCGGAATCTCCCGTCCATTCAGGACCAGTGGCTAGGGGGTCCGAGGTCGGCGGCGAGGGTCGCCGCTCTAAAGAGGCCACGGAGGCGGTTAAAGAGGTGGAGAAAGACTATGGTGGAGTGGGGTCCACGTCCTGTGCCAGAGCAGCCACCGCGGACAGACACCCACACAGACCCTCCCCTATAGGTTCAGGTTTTGCGGCCGGAGACCGCACCTTTTGAGGGGGGGTACTGTCACGTTCTGACCTTAGTTCTTTTGTTATGTCTTTGTTTTAGTATGGTCAGGGCGTGAGTTGGGTGGGTTGTCTATGTTCCTTTTTCTATGATTTGGGATTTCGGTGTTTGGCCTGGTATGGTTCTCAATCAGAGGCAGCTGTCATTCGTTGTCCCTGATTGAGAACCATTCTTAGGTAGCCTGGTTTCACTTTTGAGTTGTGGGTGATTGTTTCCTGTGTCTGTGTTTGTACCACACGGGACTGTTTCGATTTTTGTTCCTTCACGTTGTTATTTTGTATTTTTGTAGTGTTCAGTTTTATATATTAAAATGGACACTTACCACGCTGCACATTGGTCCGACCTCTCTTACTCCTCGTCAGAAGAAGAGGACAATCGTTACATTTCGCCTCTTCTTTTATCCCCAGAAAAGGCACCATACCCACTATCCTGTCCCCATGTGCACTATGCATTCACAGGTGGCCTGTCACTGTGGCCACCTATGGCTGTTGCATTCACTGTCTTTGAGTTGACTAGGGTGAAACTAACAGGTTGTACCACAGTTCAAAAATAGCATACTAGGCATCAGCTATGGCATGAACCACCTCAGATCTCTGCTCAGTTCAAGAGTTCAAGGCTAAACAACATTTCCTCTTCAATAATCTGAACATCGATTGATGATCATGGAAAGGACACTTTCTTTCTTCCTTAAGGATGAGATACAGTAGATCAAAATATATATGCTCCTCACATAATTGGAGTGGTGCTTGCAATGGTCTCACGTTCACTCACTTGACTACACTGGAATTGTGCACTTACTGATCAGAAATATGACTGCCTCATTTGGAGGTACCACCACCTATGTGAAAACATCTCAATACTAGGTCCATAGTTCTGTACAATGATTAAAATGCGGTGTTTGTTAATTCATGCAATTGACTAACAAAGAGTAAAATGTCACATATGGTTCAAGTGGTATTGAGGTGCATTCACCTACGTGGTATATCCGCTGCTTCCACACTGCTAACTAGCGAAAGAACCCAGTTCAAGTTCCATTGTACTTCAGTGAACACACGTTACTTGTGTAATCTGTGTGAAACTAGCCTCAATACGTTTTAGCCACAATAATGAAATTTGCGGTTTGCCTTCAAAATAAAAGTCCTAATTGAAACTGATTGAAACTGATAAAAATAGTGGAACATGCCATATTTGGATTAGACCAGGGGTTTCAAACTCATTCCATGATGGGCCTAGTGTCTGCAGGTTTTTTAGTTTTTCCTTTCAATTAGGATCTAGACAACCAGGTGAGGGGAGTTCCTCACTAATTAGTTTCCGTAATTCATCAATCAAGTACAAGGGAGGAGCGAAAACCTGC
The DNA here is from genome assembly GCF_013265735.2 of Oncorhynchus mykiss. Taxonomy (NCBI): domain Eukaryota; kingdom Metazoa; phylum Chordata; class Actinopteri; order Salmoniformes; family Salmonidae; genus Oncorhynchus; species Oncorhynchus mykiss. Next base: position 35,817,447 of record NC_048569.1, read on the forward strand.
AGACACTTGGCCCTCTGTGGAATTTGACACATGTGGACTAGATAATGATTAACAAGGTTGGGATGTTATATAAATTAAACAAAAGACAATTAGTTCATTTGAAAAACAAAATGTATATATATATATAGATATCTGTTGATATTGCACTGTGGATATGTTACACTTCAAAACTGCATTGGGGGCATACTTATATGCACTGTACTTATATATCCAGAGTCATATTCCTGTTAGGCTGAGAGAGGATCTCATGTCATATGATGTGGAAGTAATATGGCTACAGGTTCATCTGCCTCACCTAAAGGCTATTATCATAGGAAGTTGCTATAAACCCCCATGTGCTAAAAGTCAGTATTTGGACTAGACAGTATGTGCTCGATAATGTACAATGGGGCAAAAAAGTATTTAGTCAGCCACCAATTGTGCAAGTTCTCCCACTTAAAAAGATGAGACAGGTCTGTAATTTTCATCATAGGTACACTTCAACTATGACAGAAAAAATTAGAAAAGAAATCCAGAAAATCACATTGTAGGATTTTTTATGAATTTATTTGCAAATTATGGTGGAAAATAAGTATTTGGTCAATAAGAAAAGTTTATCTCAATACTTTGTTATATTCCCTTTGTTGGAAATGACAGAGGTCAAACGTTTTCGGTAAGTCTTCACAAGGTTTTCACACACTGTTGCTGGTATTTTGGCCCATTCCTCCATGCAGATCTCCTCTAGAGCAGTGATGTTTTGGGGCTGTTGCTGGGCAACACAGACTTTCAACTCCCTCCAAAGATTTTCTATGGGGTTGAGATCTGGAGACTGGCTAGGCCACTCCAAGACCTTGAAATGCTTCTTATGAAGCCACTCCTTCGTTGCCTGGGCGGTGTGTTTGGGATCATTGTCATGCTGAAAGACCCAGTCACGTTTCATCTTCAATGCCCTTGCTGATGGAAGGAGGTTTTCAATCAAAATCTCACGATACATGGCCCCATTCATTCTTTCCTTTACACGGATCAGTCGTCCTGGTCCCTTTGCAGAAAAACAGCCCCAAAGCATCATGTTTCCACCCCCATGCTTCACAGTAGGTATGGTGTTCTTTGGATGCAACACGACCAGTTGAGTTTTTACCAAAAAGTTATATTTTGGTTTCATCTGACCATATGACATTCTCCCAATCTTCTTCTGGATCATCCAAATGCTCTCTAGAAACTTCAGACGGGCCTGGACATGAACTGGCTTAAGCAGGGGGACACGTCTGGCACTGCAGGATTTGAGTCCCTGGCGGCGTAGTGTGTTACTGATGGTAGGCTTTGTTACTTTGGTCCCAGCTCTCTGCAGGTCATTCACTAGTTCCCCCCGTGTGGTTCTGGGATTTTTGTTCACCGTTCTTGTGATCATTTTGACCCCACGAGGTGAGATCTTGCGTGGAGCCCCAGATCGAGGGAGATTATCAGTGGTCTTGTATGTCTTCCATTTCCTAATAATTGCTCCCACAGTTGATATCTTCAAACCAAGCTGCTTACCTATTGCAGATTCAGTCTTCCCAGCCTGGTGCAGGTCTACAATTTTGTTTCTGGTGTCCTTTGACAGCTCTTTGGTCTTGGCCATAGTGGAGTTTGGAGTGTGACTGTTTGAGGTTGTGGACAGGTGTATATACTGATAACAAGTTCAAACAGGTGCCATTAATACAGGTAACGAGTGGAGGACAGAGGAGCCTCTTAAAGAAGTTACAGGTCTGTGAGAGCCAGAAATCTTGCTTGTTTGTAGGTGACCAAATACTTATTTTCCACCATAATTTGCAAATAAATTCATTCAAAATCCTACAATGTGATTTTCTTGTTTTTTTTCTCATTTTGTCTGTCATAGTTGAAGTGTACCTATGATGAAAATTACAGGCCTATCTCATCTTTTTAAGTGGGAGAACTTGCACAATTGGTGGCTGACTAAATACTTTTTTGCCCCACTGTATGTGATATCAACAGAAAGGTATATTTTCTGGGTGACCTAAATATTGACTGGTTGTCATCAAGCTGTCCACTCAAAAATAAGCTTTAAGCTGTATCTGACGCCTGCAATCTGGTTCTGTAATGATTTTCCTCCTCTTTGTCTGAAGAGGAGAGGCGAGGCGAGAAGGATCGGAGGACCAATATGCGGCGTGGTAAGTGTCCATGGTATTTATTTAAACACTTAAACTGAACACTCCATACAAAAACAATAAACGTAATGTGAATAACCAAAACCTGAAAACAGTACCGTGTGGTGTAAAACACAGACACGGAAACAATCACCAACCAACAAACAGTGACACCCAGGCTACCTAAGTATGATTCTCAATCAGAGACAACTAACGACACCTGCCTCTGATTGAGAACCATACTAGGCCGAACACAGAAAAACACCCTAGACACACAAAACATAGAATGCCCACCCAACTCACGTCCTGACCAACTAAAACAAACAATTAACACAATAACTGGGGTCAGAACGTGACAGTACCCCCCTCCCAATGTGCGGACTCCGGCCGCAAAACCTGAACCTATAGGGGAGGGTCTGGGTTGGCATCTGTCCGCTGTGGCGGCTCTGGCACTGAACGTGGACCCCACTCCACCATAGTCTTAGTCCGCCTCTGTGGTCTCCTAGGAACGGCGACCCTTGCCACCGACCCTGACCTGGGAACCTTAAACAACAGGCTCACCGGACTGAGGGACACCTCTGGACTTAAGGGGTAGCTCAGGACTGATGGGTAGCTCAGGACTGAGGGGTAGCTCAGGACTGAGAGGCAGCTCCTGGCTGGCTGACGGCTCTGGCAGCTCCTGGCTGGCTGACGGCTCTGGCAGCTCCTGGCTGGCTGACGGCTCTGGCAGCTCCTGGCTGGCGGGCGGCTATGGCAGCTCCTGACTGGCGGGGGGCTATGGCAGCTCCTGACTGGCTGGCGGCTCTGGCAGCTGCTGACTGGCGGGCGGCTCTGGCAGCTCCTGACTGGCGGGCGGCTCTGACAGCTCCTGACTGGCGGGCGGCTCTGGTTGCTCCTGACTGACGGGCGGCTCAGATGGCGCTGGGCAGACGGGCGGCTCAGATGGCGCTGGGCAGACGGGCGGCTCAGATGGCGCTGGGCAGACGGGCGGCTCAGATGGCGCTGGGCAGACGGGCGGCTCAGATGGCGCTGGGCAGACGGGCGGCTCAGACGGCGCTGGGCAGAGGGGCGGCTCAGATGGCGCTGGGCAGACGGGCGGCTCAGGCGGCGCTGGGCAGACGGGCGGCTCAGGCGGTGCTGGGCAGACAGGCGGCTCAGGCGGCGCTGGGCAGACGGGCGGCTCAGGCGGTGCTGGGCAGACGGACAGCTCAGGCGGCGCTGGGCAGACTGGAGACTCCGGCAGCGCTGGAGAGGAGGAAGGCTCTGGCAGCGCTGGACAGAGGAGCTCTGGCGCCTCTGGACTGAGGGGCTCTGGCGGCTCTGGACTGAAGGGCTCTGGCTGCTATGAACAGGCGGGGGACTCCGACAGCGCTGGAGAGGAGGAAGGCTCTGGCAGCGCTGGACAGAGGGGCTCTGGCGCCTCTGGACTGAGGGGCTCTGGCGCCTCTGGACTGAGGGGCGGAAGCTCTGGCAGCGCCAGCCACTTTAATAACTTTTTTGTTGACAAGATTAACAAATTTAGGCATGACATGCAAACAACAAACACTGAGCTTTCATATTCATGCATATCGTACCAAATAATGAAAGACAATTATTGTAGTTTTGAGTTCCGCAAATTTGATGTGGAAGAGGCTAACAAAATGGTGGCTATCTATAAATAAGGATAAGCCACCTCGTACTGACAATCTGGATGGTAAATTGCTGAGGTTGTTAGTGGAATACATTGCGACTCCTGTTTGCCACATCTTCAATTTATGCCTAGAAAACGGTGGGAGGCAAAGGTCATTCCGCTGCCAGGAATAGCAACGCACCCTTTAATGGTTCAAACAGCCGACCTATCATCCTGTTATCGATGCTTCGTAAACTTTGGGGAAAAATTGTGTTTGACCAAATACAATGTTATTTAACAGAAAACAAATTGGCAAAGGACTTTCAGCATGCTTATAGGGAAGGGCACTCAACACGCTCGTCACTGACAAAAATGACTGATGAAATGTAAGAAATGTATAATAAGAAGATTGTGGGAGCTGTTTTGTTAGACCTCGGCGCAGATTTTGATATCATTGATCATAACCTATTGCTGAAAACCTGATGTGAATTTACATCCTCTGCCTTATCATGTATTGAGAGTTACCTATTTAATAGAAGACAGAGGGTTTTATTTAATTGAAGCCTCTCTAATGCAAATAAGGTTGAGTGTGGTGTACCGCAGAGAGGCTGGCTTGGGCAATTATAGTTTTCTTGTTTTACCAATGACATTCCACTGACCTTGAATAAAGCATGTGTGTATATGTACAGTGCCTTGCAAAAGTATTCATCCCCCTTGGCATTTTTCCTATTTTGCTGCATTCCAACCTGTCATTTCAATTGATTTTTATTTGGATTTCATGTAATGGGCATACACAAAATAGTCCAAATTGGTGAAGTGAAATTTTAAAAATTACTTGTTTAAAAAAAAATCTAAAATATTTACACGGAAAAGTGGTGCGTGCATATGTATTCCCCCCTTTGCTATGAAAGCCCCTAAATAAGATATGGTGCAAACAATTACCTTCAGAAGTCACATAATTTGTTAAATAAAGTCCACCTATGTGCAATCTAAGTGTCACATGATCTGTCACATGATCTCAGTATATATACACCGGTTCTGAAAGGCCCCAGAGTCTGCAACACCACTGAGCAAGGGGCACCATGAAGACCAAGGAGCTCTCCAAACAGGTCAGGGACAAAGTGGGGGAGAAGTCCAGATCAGGGTTGGGTTAGAAAAAAATATCTGAAACTTTGAACATCCCACTGAGCACCATTAAATCCATTATTAAAACATGGAATGAATATGGCACCACAACAAACCTGCCAAGAGAGAGCCGTCCAACAAAACTCACGGACCAGGCAAGGAGGGCATTAATCAGAGGGGCAACAAAGAGACCAAAGATAACCCTGAAGGAGCTGCAAAGTTCCACAGCGGAGATTGGAGTATCTGTCCATAGGACCACTTTAAGCCTACAATCCACAGAGCTGGGCTTTACGCTAGTGTGGCCAGAAAAAAGTCATTGCTTAATGAAAAAAAATAAGCAAACATGTTCGGTGTTCACCAAAAGGCATGTGGGAGACTCCCCAAACATATGGAAGAAGGTACTCTGCTCAGATGAGACAAACATTTAGCGTTTTGGCAATCAAGGCCCACAGTGAAGCATGATGGTGGCAGAATCATGCTGTGGAAATGTTTTTCATCGGCAGGGACTGAGAAACGGGTCAGAATTGAAGGAATGATGGATGGCGCTAAATACAGAGAAATTCTTGAGGGAAACCTGTTTCAGTCTTCCAGAGATTTGAGACTGGGACGGAGGTTCATCTTCCAGCAGGACAATGACCCTAAGCATACTGCTAAAGCAACACTTGAGTGGTTTAAGGGGAAACATTTAAATGTCTTGGAATGGCCTAGTCAAAGCCCAGACCTCAATTAAATTGAGATTCTGTGGTATGACTTAAAGATTGCTGTATACCAGCGGAACCCATTCAACTTGAAGGAGCAGGAGCAGTTTTGCCTTGAAGAACGGGAAAAAAATCCCAGTGGGATTTCACAAGAAAAAATATTTTGCATCTTCAAAGTGGTAGGCATGTTGTGTAAATCAAATGATACAACCCCCCCAAAATCTATTTTAATTCCAGATTGTATGGCAACAAAATAGGAAAAATGCCAAGGGGTGAATACTTTTGCAAGCCACTGTTTATAATCTATTTTATGTATTCTATTTGTTGTGTTTTGTTGCCTTGGCAGAAGCTAATTGGGGATCCTAAGAAAATACAGTAAATACAGCTTAATAAGTTACGGATGTTGCACCCGTGAAATGGGGTATCAGCCTACTCAGTGACAGCCATAGAACACAACTGTGAAGAGTTTCCACAAATATTACCATCGTAGCACTTATTGCAGGACTTTGAAACCAGTGTGAAATGAGCCACATTAAGCTCACCAGTCAACATACTTTCAATTGAACATTCATATTGCAATATACAGCCTTAACTATGGATCTTGGGTCCATGAAATGGAGTATCAGCCTACTTTGTGACAGCATTTAAGATACCCAATAATGACAAATTGCAACATAAATAATGTTTTAATCAGCATTTATTTAAATAAACTATTTTCCAGAGATCCATAGGTAAGGCTGTACAATATTTATGGAAACTCTTCACAATTGTGTTCTGTGGGTGTCACCCATTACATGGGTGCACATCTAGTTTAGGCTGTCCAGTCCAATATGAATGTTCAATATGTACATAATAAAGGCTGAATGGTTAATGTGGCTCATTTCGCACTGGTTTTTAGAGTCCCACAATAATAATATTTGTGGAAACTCTACACAGTTGTGTTCTGTGAGTGTTACTGAGTAGGCTGATAACTCATTTCATGGGTGCAACATCCATAGCTTAGGCTGGACAGTGCATATACTTCTAATATATCCACAGATTATTTTTTGTGTCAAATTAACAAATTATTGCATTTTGTTGAATTTATATAACAACATTCCGACCTTCTTCATTAGCATTATCTAGTCCAAAGATGGCATGATTCCACTATTTGAATCAATGGGGAGCTTTTATTTTGAAGTCGAACCGAAAATTCCACTATTGTGGCTAGTCTTTATTGTGGTTAGCTTCACACAGGTACTTGTGTAAACCTCTCTTGCAAGGGCGATATTGCGCGTGCCCGTGACTCTCTCGCCATAGAAAATAAAGCTATCTGCGCGGCTTCCATTACAGCCGAAGGTGCAGACTTAAGGAATATCTGAATACAGACGCAAGAAAACACCCCTAAATATGGATTTACAGCGAGTATAGGATCCGTTGAGACTCGGGCCTGCTTGGGGGCAGTGAGACGGCAGGACACTCGCAAAACTGATGAAATATAGAGGTTTTTTTCTCGGCGTGCTTTGTCTTGGCCACCTAGCAAACCATCATTGTAATTCGATTGGAAGCTAGTCGGCTGGTGTTTGCTAGCAGGTCTGGGGGCTGGTGTACATCGCCATGTTGTTATCAAATAGTGACTGTTAAAAAGACCCATCTTGAAGTAAAGGCGGCAATTGTGTCCACCAGGTCCTACCGTTTTGCCACAGGGACACGAATCTCTACAGTCGCGGAACCCACCACTACACTGTTGTCGTCGGCGACATGGCGGAACAAGGCTACTCTTCTTGGTGAGTACGCATAGGCATTGCGCGAGCTGGCTAACCACACTGAATTGATTGGTGTAGTTATGCCATTTGTACGCTGCAATTCACATAGATACAGCAACATATTTCGTTCCTACATGAATCAGCCGCTATTTTCGCTTAGTTAGAATGAGATGGCCATCTTCAAATTGTGTTAGTGAACTAAACGTTAGCTTGCTACGGTCCAAGTTACAGTAGGCTAGCGTGAACGGGGTTAACTAGCCAGCTAGCCGCAAGTTAGCTCAGACTCCCGTATCCATGGTGGCGTTACCGTTGATTCAGAACTATGTGTTTAAGCTCGACGAATGCGCAAGGTTATTGCTAGCTAATGTTGGTTCGCCAACTCATACCTACTTAATATTATTTAATTAGTTTAAGCCCCTCGACAATATTTGTTAAAATAAATAGCTTATTGCTACCTCTCGTAGCCAGTTGCACACAAAGGGAGCTTATCGTAACTAACGTTAGCCAGACCGTTTACGCTTGCTAGCCAGAAAAGCTCACCTTAATTCATGAAATGTCATTGTGATAACGTTATTTATACCACGTCCGGTGTTTTATCGCGTCAGATGAATAGATAGGGACGTTGTGCCATCCATTTTTATTTTGTTAGCAGTTAAGTGCGCAGCTGACTTGCTAGCTATTCAACACAGCTAACTCATTTAGCTAGTTCACCAACTCATTTAGCTAGGTAATATTGATTGTCCTAAATAGTAGCTAGCTAGCTAAATAAGGCATTGTCTTTATAGATCTGGGTGTATCTTCCCGCATCATTGTTAGCTAGCTAGTTAGCAATCACTAGTTAGTTACATGTGCCATAATGATAGCTAACTATTTTGTACATTGCCTACATTAAAAAAATGTATGACAGCGATAGATGCCATTCAGACCGGTATAGTAACTTATTGGGCTGACTGATACAGTCCATGTCATGTCTCTCTTGTTCACAATTGGAGATCAGGTCATTTGTCTACAATTTGTTTAGGTGTTTTAATTGAAGTCTTGTGCTGCAGATCATGGAATTATTGAAGTTTAATTTTGTGACGTCTAAAAATGACTAGTAGTATGTATTGATGTGGAGGCAACCATTTAGGTTATGCCACTAAGACCAAGTGTATTTTTGAATAAGTATGCCGCTCCTGGTGACCAATGTTTGGAAAATAGTGATCCCCCCCCCAGGTTTAGTAGAACTGAAAAACTGTAATGCCAGAGCCATTATGTTATGTGGTTATAATAAGCAACACACATGGTCAACCTAATTAATATTTTGACTGTTCTATCTTTTAACATTTATGTTCTGTGTCTTGGTTACAAAAACTTATGTCATAATTACTTCTATTTCTTATTTGTATTTTTTTTTTTTTTTTTTTAAACTGCATTGTTGGTTAGGGGCTCATAAGTAAGTATTTCACTGTAAAGTGAACAACACCTGTTGTATTAGGCGCATGTGACTAATAAAATGATGTGATTTGAAGTTACGATAACGTACCACTTAATTAAATCGCAACCCTTCTGAGTAGATTGAATACGAGTTGTTTTTAACCAGAGTTTGGCAATTATCTAGCTGCACCTACTGTCCTGGGACATGGTCTCACTCAGATTTCCCTCTAGTGAAGCGCATGAGGCCAGACAGAGGCACAATATTTTACCATGCCCATCTGTAACAAGAAATGCCTGTTTTGTAAGACCTATAAGGAAGCATTGTTACATTGAAATTGTTACATTGCCTAATTGGTGGCAACTACCTAATGAAATGTAACAATTCTACCAACATGCTGTAATTTATTACAACAGCCTCAGCATTGACATTGTCATGAGGTGTTCTCTTGGTTTTCTGTCTATCACAAATGTTGGTGTAATATCCTACAAAAATGCTCTGTATGCAGACATTTGAGAGATTCTGATTGTTTTCCTCATGTAGGGCTACCATGAATAACGATGTAATTTCGAACCAGCTCTCATTTTTGTGGGTCAATCAGAATTGTCAATAGTCATTTGCTATAGCGACATGTTTTGAGAAACTAATCCTTGTCCTCTGTCGCTTGGTGGCTGAGTCCTCAGTGGCCAAAGCATGCATGCCTTTGGCTTGATGGTGTACGGTTTTGGAATTGTGTTATAGAAGCCTTGTTTCTCCCAAACAAGGAAGTCTTCTGGCCCTTGGGCTTCTGTCCAGCCCTCAACATTCCAGGATTGTATTTTATTTTTAAATGTTCCATTTATTTAGCCCATCTCATCCATGTGAGCAGAATTGAGGGACAACTTGACCAGTTTACTTGCTGTATATCATTTTTTACTTAATACAATCCATTACTTTGACTTCAGTGGGGATTTTATAATTGTTTATAAATGTCCAAGCACTGTCTGGAAATGTATACCGGTCTCTTAAAACAATAATTATTTAATTTGATCTGAGTTAAATCCAAGACTGGCAACAGAGAAGGCCAAGCTACCCCTTTCTCATTTGAATGCAAGCCTACGGTGGCTGGTTCAGAAGGTGCCTGTTAATGGTGTTTTACAGCTCTGTTAGGGATATAGACCAGCATGCTTTTTATAATGTTATGCAAATGCTATATATAATGAACAAAATTATAAAGACAATATGCAGCAATTTCTAAGATTTTACTGAGATACAGTTCCTATAAGGAAAGCAGTCAATTGAAATAAATTAATTGGGCCCTAATCTATGGATTTCAAATGACTGAGAATACAGATATGCCTCGGTTGGTTTCAAATACCTTTAAAAAATAAAAAGGTAGGGCCATGTATCTGGTGTGACCACCATTTGCATCATGCAGCGTGACACATCTCCTTCGCGTAGAGTGGACCAGGCTGTTGATTGTTATCCCACTCCTCTTTAATGGCTGTGTGAAGTTGCTGGATATTGGCGGCAACTGGAACATGCTGTCATACACGTTGATTCAGAGCATTCCAAACGTGCTCAATGGGTGGCATGTCTGAGTATGCAGGCACTGGAAGGACTGGGACATATTCAGCTTCCAGGAATTGTGTATGGGCCGTGCATTATCATGCTGAAACATGAGGTGATGGCAGAGGATGAATGGCACGACAAAGTGCCTCAGGATCTCGTCACGTACATTCAAATTGCCATTGATAAAATGCAATTGTTGTCCATAGTTTATGCATGCCCATACCATAACCCCACTGCAACCATGAGGCACGTTGACATCAGCAGACCTCTCGTCCACACGACGCCATGCACGTGGTCTGTGGTTGTGAGACCGGTTGGAGGTCCCGACAAATTCTCTAAAACATGATGTTGGAGGTGGCTTATGGTAGAGAAATTAACATTCAATTCTCTGGCAAAAGCTCTGGTGGACATTACTGCAGTCAGCATGCAAGTTGCGTGCTCCCTCAACTTGAGACATCTGTGGCATTGTCCTGTGAGACAACTGCACATTTTAGTGGCCTTTTATTGTCCCCAGCACAAGGTGCACCTGTGTAATCTAGCTGTTTAATCTGCTTCTTGATATGCCACACCTGTCAGGTGGCTTGATTATCTTGGCATAGGACAAATGGTCATTAACAGGGATGGAACATTTTGGGGATATTTTATTTCAGCTCATAAAACATGGGATCAACACTACACGTTGCGTTTTATATTTTTGTTCAGGGTAAAGAGCGAGAGCTGTGGTTTGTGCGGAAGGTGTGCGTCACTGTTGTGAGCCCTATGAGGAAAAATGCATCTCAGTAAGTCTGTATGCAGACTTTAGGAACACGTCTTTTCTGGGACTGGCTGGACCATAACACCACTAACGAGGCGTAGCATTGACCTTTTTATCCCGTTTCAACAGTAAACTACATGACGCCGCTCCCTCCCCTGATAGGCGGCTCCAGTTATTTCTGTATTACTGAATGAATGAAATGGATAGGAGATTACCGCTTTTTCTCAAACTAATTACAAGTGCGGCATATCGGGCCTGGCGATTCCTGTTTGGCAGAGCGCATGAATAGAGTAGAGCCCGACCGATATGGGATTTTTGAATCCAACCCTGATTTTAGTGGAAATATGAACAGATGAGCGATATCTGCCGATTAATTTTTTTTAATAATTAAAATAAAATAAAAAAACTAGAACAAACTTTTTTGTGCTTAAAACAGCCCCACGAAGATACTCAAAGATGATTTCAGGAAAGAACATTCATGTAACCACTGCAATTTTTTTAATGGAAAAAATGTTACTTTTGTAAAACGGAGGATTAACTGCACTGATTCCAGCAAATAAATTGTCTAGGCTCTGAAGAATGAGCTTCCTCGTGCTAACCAGCTGGAAAACAACGACACAGTACACCATTTCAATGTATTGGTATTTAGTTGTGTTTTCATCTTGTTTTTTTTGTTGTTGTAGGGCAGTAGCTGCTGAATTCTGGCGGCAGGAAGCCTAGCGGTTAAGAGCATTGTGCAGTAACTGGAAGGTCGCTGGTTTGAATCCCAGCGCCATCTAGGTGATAAATCTGCCAATGTGCCCGAGAGCAAAGCACTTAACCCTAATTGCTCTGGGTAAGTGTGTCTGTCAAACGACTGTAAAATGAAAGGGAAAATATAATTCTCTAAATTCAAAGTACTCTCGCACAGCAAGTTAGCTGGCTAGCTAGCTAGAACTTGTCGTGGAAATGGGTGGCAAAATGTGTATTTGGACCTAAGTAGCTACAAAGTGCTACTTTGTGACTTGCTAAGCTTTTTAGTGTCTCATAAAACATTTGAATGACAGTGCTTGAGGAATGCCCTTCAAAAAGAGCAAATATAGCACACCAGATTTCGATGGCTTCACTAAAGCGCTGTAACATTGATGGTACCACAGATTTGAATGTTCTTTGTTTGTCACGACACCCAACACCCTAACATGACATTTTGTGTCACAGTATATGGCCAGTGCACATTTTTGGTTTCTATCTACTTTGCAGTCACCGTAGAAGAAGTAACAGTTTGTCAGTAACTCTGTGGTAGTTCACTCTTATGTAACTGGTGTAGTTGCGTTGGCCAGGTGATACCTCTATTGTCCAGTCTTACTGTAGCGCAAGGCAAGATGGGGCTTATAGCCATGTAAAGAGTGAACTTACCTTGGCTTACTGCATTCGCGTAACAGGCAGTCTCCTTGTGGAGTGCAACGAGAAAGAAGCAGGTCGTTATTGCGTTGGACTAGTTAACGGTAAGGTTGCAAGATTGGATCCCCCGGGCTGACATGGGGAATCTGTCATTCTGCCCCTGATCAAGGCAGTTAACTTTTTATGGCTGCAGGGGCAGTATTGAATAGCATGGATGAAAAGGTGCCCATTGTAAATGGCCAGCTCCTCAGTTGCTAATATATGCATATTATTAGTATTGGATAGAAAACACAAGTTTCAAACTGTCAAAATATTGTCTGAGTATAACAGAATTGATATAGCAGGCGAAACCATGAGGAAAATCAAAACAGGAAGTGGCTTCTATTTTGAAAATTCCATGTTCCACCGCAAGGTGTCAAGTCTTCAGACATAGTTTCAGGCTTTTATTTTGAAAAATGAGCCAGAACGATAACATCGTGTCAAGTGGTCACATGAGTTTTGCTCGCGCAACAGAGTTTGGATTGATATTGCTTTTCCCTCTCCTACTGTGAAAGACATTTGCGGTTGATATATTATCGATTATATATTTTAAAAACAACCTGAGGATTGATTATAAAAATTGTTTGACATGTTTCTGTGGACATTATGGAAACTATTTGGAATTTGTCTGCGTTGTCGTGACCGCTCTTTCCTGTGGATTTCTGAACATAACGCGACAAACAAACAGAGGTATTTTGGATATAAAAATAATCTTTATGGAACAAACGGAACATTTGTTGTGTAACTGAGAGTCTCGTGAGTGAAAACATCAGAAGACCATCAAAGGTAAACGATTAGTTTGATTGCTTTTCTGATTTTCGTGACCAAACTTTCTGATGCTAAGTGTACTTAATGTTTTGTCGTGCGATCGATAAACTTACACAAACGCTTGGATTGCATTCGCTGTAAAGCATCATTTCAAAATCTGACACGACAGGTGGATTAACAAAAGGCTAAGCTGTGTTTTCCTATATTGCACTTGAATATAAATATTTGTAGTAATATTTATTGAATGTAGCGCTATGCTATTCAGCGGTTGTTGATGACACTTATCCCGACAGGGGGATTGCAGCCATAACAAGTTAACCCACCGTTCCTAGGCAGTCATTGAAAATAAGAATAAAAAAAATGGGCAAATCGGCACCCAAAAATTCCGATTATGAAAACTTAATCGGCCATTCCGATTAATCGGTTGACCTCTAGTCTGGGGAGTTTCCTGGCCATGGACCCAAAATATTGATGTTTTGTTCCCCGGGCCACTTGGTTATCAGTTTTGCCTTATGGCAAGGTGTTCCATCATGCTAGAAAAGGCATTGTTTGTCACCAAACTGTTCCTGGATGGTTGGGAGAAGTTGCTCTCGGAGGATGTGTTGGTACCATTCTTTATTTATGGCTGTGTTCTTAGGCAAAATTGTGAGTGAGCCACTCCCTTGGCTGAGAAGCAACCCCACACATGAATGGTCTCAGGATGCTTTACTGTTGGCATGACACAGGACTGATGGTAGCGCTCACCTTGTCTTCTCCGGACAAGCTTTTTTTCCGGATGCCCCAAACAATTGGAAAGGAGATTCATCAGAGAAAATTACTTTCCCTCAGCAATCCAATCCCTGTACCTTTTGCAGAATGTCAGTCTGTCCCTGATGTTTTTCCTGGAGAGAAGTGGCTTCTTTGCTGCCCTTAACACCAGGCCATCCTCCAAAAGTCTTCGCCTCACTGTACGTGCAGATGCACTCACACCTTCCTGCTGCCATTCCTGAGCAAGCTCTGTACTGGTGGTGCCCCGATCCCGCAGCTGAATCAACTTTAGGAGACGGTCCTGGCGCTTGCTGGACTTTCTTGGGCGCCCTGAAGCCTTCTTCACAACAATTGAACCGCTCTCCTTGAAGTTCTTGATGATCCTATAAATGGTTGATTTAGGTGCAATCTTACTGGCAGCAATATCCTTGCCTGTGAAGCCTTTTTTGTGCAAAGCAATGATGACGGCACGTGTTTCCTTGCAGGTAACCATGGCTGACAGAGGAAGAACAATGATTCCAAGCACCACCCTCCTTTTGAAGTTTCCAGTCTGTTATTGGAACTCAATCAGCATGACCGAGTGATCTCCAGGCTTGTCCTCGTCAACACTCACACCTGTGTTAACAAGAGAATCACTGACATGATGTCAGCTGGTCCTTTTCTGGTAGGGCTGAAATGCAGTGGAAATGTTTTGGGAGGATTCAGTTCATTTGCATGGCAAAGAGGGACTTTGCAATTAATCACAGTTCATCTGATCACTTTTCATAACATTCTGCAGTATATGCAAATTGCCATCATACAAACTGAGTCAGCAGACTTTGAAAATTTATATTTGTGTCATTCTCAACTTTTGGCCACGACAGTATATCGGTCCTTTTCAGTGGATTAAACGCAGATACACAAATATAAAAGCGACATGTAAAGTGTTGGTCACGTGTTTCATGGCCAAAATAAAAGCTTATTTCTGTCATTTTGTGCACAGCGTTGTTTACATCTGCATTTAGTGAGCATTTCTCCTTTGCCAAGATGATCCATCCACCAAGACCGGTGTGGCATATCAAGAATCTAGTTAAACAGGGTGATCATTAGAGGTTCGCTGTGGATAATAAAAGGGCACTCTACAATGTGCCGTTTTGGCACACAACACAATGCCACAGATGTCTCAAGTTTTGAGGGAGCGTGCAATTGGCATGTTGACTGCAGGAATGTCCACCAGAGCTGTTGCAAGATAATTGAATGTTAATTTCTCTACCATAAGCGGCCTCCAACGTTGTTTTAGAGAATTTGGCCGTATGTCCAACTGGCCTCACAACCGCAGACCACGTGGAACCACACCAGCCCAGGACCTCCACATCCAGCTTCTTCGCCTGCGGGATCATCGGGGGAAGGTGTGCTGAGGACGACTTCTTACTCTAATAAAGCACTTGTTGGATTAAACTCATTCTGTTTGGCTTGGTCTGGCTTCCCAGTGGGTAGGCTTATACCCTCCCGGGCCCACCCATGTCATG
Source organism: Oncorhynchus mykiss (assembly GCF_013265735.2). Taxonomy (NCBI): domain Eukaryota; kingdom Metazoa; phylum Chordata; class Actinopteri; order Salmoniformes; family Salmonidae; genus Oncorhynchus; species Oncorhynchus mykiss. The sequence continues at coordinate 35,832,908 of NC_048569.1, forward strand.
TGAAGTCAATAGATTAGGGCCTAATTAATTAATTTAAATTGACTGATTTCCTTATATGAACTAACTCTGTAAAATCATTGCAATTATTGCGTTTTATATTTTTGTGAAGTGACTATATCGGTGAAAGGCTAATATCGGTCGACCAATAAATCAACAGAGTATGCTAGTCGTAACTACAATCCTTTTTATATGAACTCATGGCCTGGCTTTCTACCAGGAAAGGATGACTATGGTGCCAAAAGATCAGCCCAATTCCATACATAAGGGAACATTTCGGCATTTCGTGTATGATCAGTGAGAAAGTCCATATTGCAAATGTACGGTCCCTTACCCGACGTCCGAAATCGTTTGTAAAATTCGCGGTCGGCGTCGGGCCGTGCGGTAGGGCCAGACCTACCGGGAAGTCATCGAATGAACTTTGTCGGACTTTCGGTTCCCGTTTAAAAAAAAAAACAAGTTTCGGACCGTTTTTTCCGCCGTCCCGGACACTCCCACCAGATGGCATACGGAATCATATGGCAATTTGGCAAAACATCACGAATCGCGACGGGGCCTTATCTCAAAAACTGAAAATATTTCGAAGCCGAAACTTGGCGAGCGTAGGTTTGGCTCAAGGGGCAGTTGGCCCCGAACGGGATGGCGTCTAGGCCTCGACGGTTTTTGAGCTACGGCCATTTTTCTGGGATTAAAGGCTTAAAATGGAAGTAGAGAAATTATTTTTCCACTTCGGGTCAAAGCCAAGGAGCCTCCGGTGTCAATAAAAAAAGAACCAGCCATTTATCTATCGTCATTTAAGAGAAACGGAACAATGACAAATTGGTGATGGTCACAAATAGGCGTTTTTTTTTTTCAACGGTTACAGATCCAGTTGCAGGGTGTTCATACGAATCTTTTTAAAGTGTGCTGCGGAGCTCTGCGACATTTCTGTGATTTTCTATGATTTTCTGAAATAACACAATAACCGACCATTAGAATAGTAGGCCCAAAATGAAGCCTGCCCCACAATGTCATTTGCTTTTGAGTGACAGTGAGAGAACCGTTAGGGTGAGAAGAAAAATTCCACCACATGAATGTTCCTAAGGTCCTCCCGATCTCAACAAGCCTAACCTTGACCGTGTGGCATTAACCCTTCACAGTAAAACAGGGTTTTTTGATCTCACAGATTACAGTGTCATCTCTCCCCATAGGAATACATTGCCTGCACCCCTAATTTCAACCTGAGGCCTATGTGGGTTATGAATGCCGTATGAACCTGTCTTCGGTACCAGTCCATCAGGCCACTGTGAGGTCTACCTGTGTCGATTCTAAGCTTCCTGGACCAACCGGAAGTGGTTAAAATGCCCCTAAAAGTGTTTACCCATACACTGCATGCAGTTTGATAGACATAGTGCATTCAACCCTGTGTAGATCAGTCAATTCTTAACGTAAGGACTTAAAACTCAGGATTCTGTAACAGCATACCCCAATGAGGATATGTGGTGACTTATAGCTTCCTGTGCCAACCGGAAGTGCCATAATTGGTGTCTCAGGGGCTGTTTCGAAGGGTTAAAAAATTCAGATCTGTCCAAAACTTCATATATGTGATTAGGCAACCCCCATGAACTGTAAATCAGTCATTTTTCCCAAAAAAAATCAAAGGAAAAAAAAATTGCACTAAAACACAACTTGGATGGAGGGACGTATTGGGGTGCGTAGAGACAGACAGTGGCCGCAATAGTTAGCTTTGTTCGAGCTAAAAAAGAACGGTCGGACCTAGAGTTCCGAAACTTTAGAAACCTGTTCTAGACCTCCGGGCCATGGTGCGTGACGAGTTACGTGGCTCTAGATGGTTCTCGGACCGAGAAACAGCCTCGTACATTCGCAATAACTTCAATTCATTTTTGCATCACGAAAATGACGACGTTTAGAAAAGTCTCAGAGACGCAAGGCTAGGTGCGTTGAAACCGGCTCGGCCCATAGAGACGGACCCCAAAGTTTCTGTCCGATAGCTCGTTCAAGGACCCCGTAGCAAGGCATGGAAATAAGTGGATTTTCAGCACCAATTAGGGTTTTTCTCGGACACCAAATGACCTATCGAGCCGAAACTCGGGATTCGGGGTCGCCTCACATAGGACTTCGCATAATGTCCGAACTGGACCCGCAGCTAGAACGTAACTATGTGTTTTACCTTTTTATTATGTTTTAAACTAGAGGCGCTGTGAATTATGGGACTGCTCTGACATATATGATAGTTTGCATCTAAATGAGTAGGAAACAGTGGGTTTGGTGTCATAATGACATCTAATTGACTGATGGACACTGACTTGCTAGTTGACTTTTGTACATTTGCAATATGTTTAAACAGAGAGGGACCATCACCAAAATGGCATTCTGAAATCAACACAAAAAATGGCATCACCATAGTCTCCAGACTGTGCTGAGTTCAACGAGCTATCCCGCTTGACCGTAGCTCGCTCGGTCTAGGCGCAGCAACCATTAGAATATTAGGCCCAAAATGAAGCCTGCCCCACAATGTCATTTGCTTTTGAGTGACAGTGAGAGAACCGTTAGGGTGAGAAGAAAAATTCCACCATAGGAATGTTCCTAAGGTCCTCCCGATCTGAACAAGCCTAACCTTGACCGTGTGGCATTAACCCTTCACAGTAAAACAGTGTTTTTTGATCTCACAGATTACAGTGTCATCTCTCCCCATAGGAATACATTGCCTGCACCACAAAATTCAACCTGAGGCCTATGTGGGTTATGAATGCCGTATGAACCTGTCTTCGGTACCAGTCCATCAGGCCACTATGAGGTCTACCTGTGTTGATTCTAAGCTTCCTGGACCAACCGGAAGTGGTTCAAATCACCCTAAAAGTGTTTACCCATACACTGCCTGCAGTTTGATAGACATGGTGCATTCAACCCTGTGTAGATCAGTCAATTCTTAACGTAAGGACTTAAAACTCAGGATTCTGTAAGTGGCCATGTCAATCAAGACATGTGGTGATTTATAGCTTCCTGTGCCAACCGGAAGTGCCATAATTGGTGTCTCAGGGGCTGTTTCGAAGGGTTAAAAAAGTCAGATCTGTCCAAAACTTCATATATGTGATTAGGCAACCCCCATGAACTGTAAATCAGTCATTTTTCCCAAAAAAAATCAAAGGAAAAAAAAATTGCACTAAAACACAACTTGGATGGAGGGACGTATTGGGGTGCGTAGAGACAGACAATGGCCCCAATAGTTAGCTTTGTTGGAGCTAAAAAAGAACGGTCGGACCTAGAGTTCCGAAACTTTAGAAACCTGTTCTAGACCTCCGGGCCATGGTGCGTGGCGAGTTACGTGGCTCTAGACGGTTCTCGGACCGAGAAACAGCCTCGTACATTTGAAATAACTTCAATTCATTTTTGCATCACGAAAATGACGACATTTAGAAATGTCCCAGAGTCGCAAGACTAGGTGCATTGCGAACGTCTCGGCCCATATAGACAGACCCCAACGTTTCTGTCCGATAGCTCATTCAAGGACCCCGTAGCAAGTCATGGAAAATAGTGGATTTTCAGCACCAATTAGGGTTTTTCTCGGACACCAAATGACCTATCGAGCCGAAACTCGGGATTCGGGGTCGCCTCACATAGGACTTCACATAATGTCCGAACTGGACCCGCAGCTAGAACGTAACTATGTGTTTTACCTTTTTATTATGTTTTCAACTAGAGGCGCTGTGAATTATGGGCCTGCTCTGACATATGTGATAGTTGGCTACTAAATGAGTAGGAAAAAGTGGGTTTGGTGTCAATTGATATCCATTTGGTGTCATAATGACATCTAATTGACTGATGGACACTGACTTGCTAGTTGACTTTTGTACATTTGCAATATGTTTAAACGGAGAGGGACCATCACCAAAATGGCATTCTGAAATCAACACAAAAAATGGCATCACCATAGTCTCCAGACTGTTCTGAGTTCAACGAGCTATCCCGCTTGACCGTAGCTCGCTCGGTCTAGGCGCAGCAACCATTAGAATAGAAGGCCCAAAATGAAGCCTGCACCACAATGTCATTTGCTTTTGAGTGACAGTGAGAGAACCGTTAGGGTGAGAAGAAAAATTCCACCACTTGAATGTTCCTAAGGTCCTCCCGATCTCAACAAGCCTAACCTTGACCGTGTGGCATTAACCCTTCACAGTAAAACAGTGTTTTTTGATCTCACAGATTACAGTGTCATCTCTCCCCATAGGAATACATTGCCTGCACCCCTAATTTCAACCCGAGGCCTATGTGGGTTATGAATGCCGTATGAACCTGTCTTCGGTACCAGTCCATCAGGCCACTATGAGGTCTACCTGTGTTGATTCTAAGCTTCCTGGACCAACCGGAAGTGGTTAAAATGCCCCTAAAAGTGTTTACCCATACACTGCATGCAGTTTGATAGACATAGTGCATTCAACCTTGTGTAGATCAGTCAATTCTTAACGTAAGGACTTAAAACTCAGGATTCTGTAACAGCATACCCCAATGAGGATATGTGTTGATTTATAACTTCCTGTGCCAACCGGAAGTGCCATAATTGGTGTCTCAGGGGCTGTTTCGAAGGGTTAAAAAAGTCTGATCTTTCCAAAACTTCATATGTGTGATTAGGCAACCCCCATGAACTGTAAATCAGTCATTTTTCCCAAAAAAAATCAAAGGAAAAAAAAATTGCACTAAAACACAACTTGGATGGAGGGACGTATTGGGGTGCGTAGAGACAGACAGTGGCTCCAATAGTTAGCTTTGTTGGAGCTAAAAAAGAACCGTCGGACCAAGAGTTCCGAAACTTTAGAAACCTGTTCTAGACCTCCCGTAGATGGTGCGTGGTGAGTTACGTGGCTCTAGAAGGTTCTCGGACCGAGAAACAGCCTCGTACATTTGAAATAACTTCAATTCATTTTTGCATCACGAAAATGACGACATTTAGAAATGTCCCAGAGTCGCAAGACTAGGTGCATTGCGATCGTCTCGGCCCATATAGACAGACCCCAACGTTTCTGTCCGATAGCTCATTCAAGGACCCCGTAGCAAGTCATGGAAAATAGTGGATTTTCAGCACCAATTAGGGTTTTTCTCGGACACCAAATGACCTATCGAGCCGAAACTTGGGATTCGGGGTCGCCTCAGCTAGGCCAACACATAACATAAGAAATGGACCCGCAGCTAAAACGTAACTACGTGTTTTATGGTTTTTTTATGGTTTGAACCGAAGGCGTTGTGAATTTTGGGCCAGCTCTGAAGTATGTAATAGCTGGCTACTAAACGAGTTGGAAAGAGTGGGTTTGGTGTCAGTTTGAATCAGTTTGGTGGTCAGAATGATATCTAATTGACTGATGGACTCTTGTCCACTTGACTCTTGTACATTTGCAATATGATCCTATAGTGAAAAAACATCACCAAAAGCGACATTCTGAAATCAACCCAAACGAGCGATTGAGATGACCCAGAATCACTGCAAAGCCATCCCGAGTTCATCGGGCCAGTCAATTTCACATTCCTGCAGGATTTTTATAGCATGACAAATTCGTGATGGTACCTGCCCATTAAAACATATTGCAAATGCACAGTGACTTTGAAAAAGTAAGAAACAAAAAAAAATACATCTAAAATTTTTTGAGCATGACAAATTCGTGATGGTACCTGCCCATTGAAACATATTCCAAATGCACAGTGACTTTGAAAAAGTAAGGAAACAAAAAAAAATACATCTAAAATTTTTTGAGCATGACAAATTCGTGATGGTACCTGCCCATTGAAACATATTGCAAATGCACAGTGACTTTGAAAAAGTAAGGAAACATAAACAAATTCGATAAACAAATTCGTGATGGTACCTGCCCATTGAAACATATTGCAAATGCACAGTGACTTTGAAAAAGTAAGGAAACATAAACAAATTCGATAAACAAATTCGTGATGGTACCTGCCCATTGAAACATATTGCAAATGCACAGTGACTTTGAAAAAGTAAGGAAACATAAACAAATTCGATAAACAAATTCATGATGGTACCTGCCCATTAAAACATATTCCAAATGCACAGTGACTTTGAAAAAGTAAGGAAACAAAAAAAAATACATCTAAAAAATTTTGAGCATGACAAATTCGTGATGGTACTTGCCCATTGAAACATATTGCAAATGCACAGTGACTTTGAAAAAGTAAGGAAACATAAACAAATTCGATAAACAAATTCGTGATGGTACCTGCCCATTGAAACATATTGCAAATGCACAGTGACTTTGAAAAAGTAAGGAAACATAAACAAATTCGATAAACAAATTCGTGATGGTACCTGCCCATTAAAACATATTCCAAATGCACAGTGACTTAGAAAAAGTAAGAAACAAAAAAAAATACATCTAAAAAATTTTGAGCATGACAAATTCGTGATGGTACCTGCCCATTGAAACATATTGCAAATGCACAGTGACTTTGAAAAAGTAAGGAAACATAAACAAATTCGATAAACAAATTCGTGATGGTACCTGCCCATTAAAACATATTCCAAATGCACAGTGACTTTGAAAAAGTAAGAAACAAAAAAAAATACATCTAAAATTTTTTGAGCATGACAAATTCGTGATGGTACCTGCCCATTGAAACATATTGCAAATGCACAGTGACTTTGAAAAAGTAAGGAAACATAAACAAATTCGATAAACAAATTCGTGATGGTACCTGCCCATTAAAACATATTCCAAATGCACAGTGACTTTGAAAAAGTAAGAAACAAAAAAAAATACATCTAAAAAATTTTGAGCATGACAAATTTGTGATGGTACCTGCCCATTGAAACATATTGCAAATGCACAGTGACTTTGAAAAAGTAAGGAAACATAAACAAATTCGATAAACAAATTCGTGATGGTACCTGCCCATTGAAACATATTGCAAATGCACAGTGACTTTGAAAAAGTAAGGAAACATAAACAAATTCGATAAACAAATTCGTGATGGTACCTGCCCATTAAAACATATTCCAAATGCACAGTGACTTTGAAAAAGTAAGGAAACAAAAAAAAATACATCTAAAAAATTTTGAGCATGACAAATTCGTGATGGTACCTGCCCATTGAAACATATTGCAAATGCACAGTGACTTTGAAAAAGTAAGGAAACATAAACAAATTCGATAAACAAATTCGTGATGGTACCTGCCCATTAAAACATATTCCAAATGCACAGTGACTTTGAAAAAGTAAGAAACAAAAAAAAATACATCTAAAAAATTTTGAGCATGACAAATTCGTGATGGTACCTGCCCATTGAAACATATTGCAAATGCACAGTGACTTTGAAAAAGTAAGGAAACATAAACAAATTCGATAAACAAATTCGTGATGGTACCTGCCCATTAAAACATATTCCAAATGCACAGTGACTTTGAAAAAGTAAGAAACAAAAAAAAATACATCTAAAATTTTTTGAGCATGACAAATTCGTGATGGTACCTGCCCATTGAAACATATTGCAAATGCACAGTGACTTTGAAAAAGTAAGGAAACATAAACAAATTCGATAAACAAATTCGTGATGGTACCTGCCCATTAAAACATATTCCAAATGCACAGTGACTTTGAAAAAGTAAGAAACAAAAAAAAATACATCTAAAAAATTTTGAGCATGACAAATTTGTGATGGTACCTGCCCATTGAAACATATTGCAAATGCACAGTGACTTTGAAAAAGTAAGGAAACATAAACAAATTCGATAAACAAATTCGTGATGGTACCTGCCCATTGAAACATATTGCAAATGCACAGTGACTTTGAAAAAGTAAGGAAACATAAACAAATTCGATAAACAAATTCGTGATGGTACCTGCCCATTAAAACATATTCCAAATGCACAGTGACTTTGAAAAAGTAAGGAAACAAAAAAAAATACATCTAAAAAATTTTGAGCATGACAAATTCGTGATGGTACCTGCCCATTGAAACATATTGCAAATGCACAGTGACTTTGAAAAAGTAAGGAAACATAAACAAATTCGATAAACAAATTCGTGATGGTACCTGCCCATTAAAACATATTCCAAATGCACAGTGACTTTGAAAAAGTAAGAAACAAAAAAAAATACATCTAAAATTTTTTGAGCATGACAAATTCGTGATGGTACCTGCCCATTGAAACATATTGCAAATGCACAGTGACTTTGAAAAAGTAAGGAAACATAAACAAATTCGATAAACAAATTCGTGATGGTACCTGCCCATTAAAACATATTCCAAATGCACAGTGACTTTGAAAAAGTAAGAAACAAAAAAAAATACATCTAAAATGTTTTGAGCATGACAAATTCGTGATGGTACCTGCCCATTGAAACATATTGCAAATGCACAGTGACTTTGAAAAAGTAAGGAAACATAAACAAATTCGATAAACAAATTCGTGATTGTACCTGCCCATTAAAACATATTCCAAATGCACAGTGACTTTGAAAAAGTAAGAAACAAAAAAAAATACATCTAAAAAATTTTGAGCATGACAAATTCGTGATGGTACCTGCCCATTGAAACATATTGCAAATGCACAGTGACTTTGAAAAAGTAAGGAAACATAAACAAATTCGATAAACAAATTCGTGATGGTACCTGCCCATTGAAACATATTGCAAATGCACAGTGACTTTGAAAAAGTAAGGAAACATAAACAAATTCGATAAACAAATTCGTGATGGTACCTGCCCATTAAAACATATTCCAAATGCACAGTGACTTTGAAAAAGTAAGGAAACAAAAAAAAATACATCTAAAAAATTTTGAGCATGACAAATTCGTGATGGTACCTGCCCATTGAAACATATTGCAAATGCACAGTGACTTTGAAAAAGTAAGGAAACATAAACAAATTCGATAAACAAATTCGTGATGGTACCTGCCCATTGAAACATATTGCAAATGCACAGTGACTTTGAAAAAGTAAGGAAACATAAACAAATTCGATAAACAAATTCGTGATGGTACCTGCCCATTAAAACATATTCCAAATGCACAGTGACTTTGAAAAAGTAAGGAAACAAAAAAAAATACATCTAAAAAATGTTGAGCATGACAAATTCGTGATGGTACCTGCCCATTGAAACATATTGCAAATGCACAGTGACTTTGAAAAAGTAAGGAAACATAAACAAATTCGATAAACAAATTCGTGATGGTACCTGCCCATTAAAACATATTCCAAATGCACAGTGACTTTGAAAAAGTAAGAAACAAAAAAAAATACATCTAAAATTTTTTGAGCATGACAAATTCGTGATGGTACCTGCCCATTGAAACATATTGCAAATGCACAGTGACTTTGAAAAAGTAAGGAAACATAAACAAATTCGATAAACAAATTCGTGATGGTACCTGCCCATTAAAACATATTCCAAATGCACAGTGACTTTGAAAAAGTAAGAAACAAAAAAATACATCTAAAATTTTTTGAGCATGACAAATTCGTGATGGTACCTGCCCATTGAAACATATTGCAAATGCACAGTGACTTTGAAAAAGTAAGGAAACATAAACAAATTCGATAAACAAATTCGTGATGGTACCTGCCCATTGAAACATATTGCAAATGCACAGTGACTTTGAAAAAGTAAGGAAACATAAACAAATTCGATAAACAAATTCGTGATGGTACCTGCCCATTAAAACATATTCCAAATGCACAGTGACTTTGAAAAAGTAAGAAACAAAAAAAAATACATCTAAAATTTTTTGAGCATGACAAATTCGTGATGGTACCTGCCCATTGAAACATATTGCAAATGCACAGTGACTTTGAAAAAGTAAGGAAACATAAACAAATTCGATAAACAAATTTGTGATGGTACCTGCCCATTGAAACATATTGCAAATGCACAGTGACTTTGAAAAAGTAAGGAAACATAAACAAATTCGATAAACAAATTCGTGATGGTACCTGCCCATTAAAACATATTCCAAATGCACAGTGACTTTGAAAAAGTAAGGAAACAAAAAAAAATACATCTAAAAAATTTTGAGCATGACAAATTCGTGATGGTACCTGCCCATTGAAACATATTGCAAATGCACAGTGACTTTGAAAAAGTAAGGAAACATAAACAAATTCGATAAACAAATTCGTGATGGTACCTGCCCATTAAAACATATTCCAAATGCACAGTGACTTTGAAAAAGTAAGAAACAAAAAAAAATACATCTAAAATTTTTTGAGCATGACAAATTCGTGATGGTACCTGCCCATTGAAACATATTGCAAATGCACAGTGACTTTGAAAAAGTAAGGAAACATAAACAAATTCGATAAACAAATTCGTGATGGTACCTGCCCATTAAAACATATTCCAAATGCACAGTGACTTTGAAAAAGTAAGAAACAAAAAAAAATACATCTAAAATTTTTTGAGCATGACAAATTCGTGATGGTACCTGCCCATTGAAACATATTGCAAATGCACAGTGACTTTGAAAAAGTAAGGAAACATAAACAAATTCGATAAACAAATTCGTGATGGTACCTGCCCATTAAAACATATTGCAAATGCACAGAGACTTTGAAAAAGTAAGGAAACATAAACAAAAAAACATCCCAAAAAATGTTGGGTAACCAGCTGCATATTTTAGATCACAAGCTTGAATTCTGAGCATGACAAATTCGTGATGGTACCTGCCCATTAAAACATATTGCAAATGCACAGTGACTTTGAAAAAGTAAGGAAACATAAACAAAAAAACATCCCAAAATTTTTTTTTTGGGTTACCAGTTGCATATTTTAGATCACCAGGTGCACATTTCAGGTCACCAGGTGCACATTTCAGATCACCAGGTGCACGGAGGAAAATATTTACTTTTGACTTTGACTTTTGACTTCCTATGACATCATATTGCAAATGGAGAAAACATATGCCTTATGCACAAGTAAAACAAAAAGAAATATGTAATACAAGTTGACCAAGGTATAGTTTGAGCAAAGTAAAGTTTGAATTTTGAGCATGACAAATTCGTGATGGTACCTGCCCATTAAAACATATTGCAAATGTACAGTGACTTTGAAAAAGTAAGGAAACATAAACAAAAAAACATCCCAAAATTTTTTTTTTGGGTTACCAGTTGCATATTTTAGATCACCAGGTGCACATTTCAGGTCACCAGGTGCACATTTCAGATCACCAGGTGCACGGAGGAAAATGTTTACTTTTGACTTTGACTTTTGACTTCCTATGACATCATATTGCAAATGGAGAAAACATATGCCTTATGCACAAGTAAAACAAAAAGAAATATGTAATACAAGTTGACCAAGGTATAGTTTGAGCAAAGTAAAGTTTGAATTTTGAGCATGACAAATTCGTGATGGTATCTGCCCATTAAAACATATTGCAAATGCACAGTGACTTTGAAAAAGTAAGGAAACATAAACAAAAAAAATCAAAAAAATTTTGTTGCACATTTTAGATCATCAGTTGCACGGAGGAAAATATTTACTTTTGACTTAGACTTTTGACTTCCTATGACATCATATTGCAAATGGAGAAAACATATGCCTTATGCACAAGTAAAAAAAATATGATAATAAAGCATGACTAAAGTATGTTGATAAAGTTCTTATACATGTGTTATTGACACAAAAATCGAAAGAATTTTGAAAAAAGGTCAAGAAAGCACTTTTTTAAGGATGTATGAAGTTTTTTACCAAATTTTGACATTTTTGACTTTTGACTTTTGACTTCCTATGAAATCATATTCCAAATGGAGAAAACATATGCCTTATGCACAAGTAAAAAAATATATATATATATGATAATAAAGTATGACTAAAGTATGTTGATAAAGTTCTTATACATGTGTAATTGACACAAAAATCGAAAGAATTTTGAAAAAAGGTCCAGAAAGCACTTTTTTAAGGATGTGTGAAGTTTTTTACCAAATTTTGACATTTTTGACTTTTGACTTTTGACTTCCTATGAAATCATATTGCAAATGGACAAAACATATGCCTTATGCGCATGTACTTAAAAAATATATATATATGATGACAAAAGTATACTCATACAGTACTTACCCATGTGTAATTGACAAAAAACTCGAAAGAATTTCGAAAAAAGGTCCAGAAAGCACTTTTTTAAGGGTTTTTAAGTTTTTTTTAAAAAATGTCATTTTTCAAAATTTGGCTTTTGGATGTTGACTTGGGTGCCATTTGCAATATGAAATGCCCCGGTGGAACGCACACGCCCCCTATTGGAATTTTGAAGTGTTACAATTGGCAATTGCCATATGGCATTTGCAATATACTTTGCATGAATCAACGCCAAATTGGGTGGTATTGACCATCGTGTATATGGTTTGTCCAATGCCAATATACCGCCATTTGTTTTTGTCCAAATCAGGGGGGTATTCCCTTACATTAGTAAAGACTAACAGGATTCTCTAAAATGACTGACTTTAAGCTTATAGGAAGGACTACAGCGAATGCCTTATGAAAGTATACACACTCATGTATGTTTTATTTTTTTCAATTAAAACCATTTTATGTACATTAACATACATAATTGAATACTTGCACAGCCAAATGTCTTGCCATATCTCCTGGATGTTAAGTAGGCTAGCTGTATCTAAAGACATAAGACCTCTGCAGTAGGATTAGACTGAACATTGTAATGCAACCGGCACTTTTTCGCTATTGCCTTTCATTGATTGCACGGCGCTGAATGAGGGTTGTGGCGTTTGGCTACTTCCGCAAAACACAATGTTAGCAGCCTCCGTGAAGTCTTGCTTAGACCAACGGCAAGTAGACGTTTGAGTAGTTATGCAGCTAAGACGTCTTAATTTCTATCCGTATGTATTTCGCTTTGAAGGTGGTGAGTAGTAGTGCTCTCCCCGACCCCAAAAAATCTTAGTAGACCGAGAGTCGTCGGTTCTTTCGACCAATCGATTGGTCAATTTTAAAACGTCTATTTTTCCCATTTACAGTTGGAGTCGGAAGTTTACATGCACTTAGGTCGGAGTCATTTAAAACTTGTTTTTCAACATCTCCACACATTTCTTGTTAACAAACTATAGTTTTGGCAAGTCGGTTAGGACATCTACTTTGTGCATGACACAAGTAATTTTTCCAACTGTTGTTTAGACAGATTATTTCACTTATTCACTGTATCACAATTCCAGTGGGTCAGAAGTTTACATAGTTGACTGCCTTTAAACAGCTTGGAAAATTTAGAAGCTTCTGATAGGCTAATTGACATTTGAGTCAATTGGGGGTGTACCTGTGGATGTATTTCAAGGCCTACCTTTGAACTCAGTGCCTCTTTGCTTGACATCATGGGAAAATCAAAAGAAATCAGCCAAGACTTCAGAAAACAAATGTAGACCTCCACAAGTCTGGTTCATCCTTGGGAGCAATTTCCAAATGCCTGAAGGTACCACGTTCATCTGTACAAACAAGTATGCAAGTATGAACACCATGGGACCACGCAGCCGTCATACCGCTCAAGAAGGAGACGTGTTCTGTCTCCTAGAGATGAGCGTACTTTGAGAAGTGCAAATCAATCCCAGAACAACAGCAAAGGACCTTGTGAAGATGTTGGAGGAAATCGGTACAAAAGTATCGAAATTCACAGGTAAACGAGTCCTATATCGACAACCTGAAAAGCCGCTCAGCAAGGAAGAAGCCACTGCTCCAAAACCACCATAAAAAAAAGCCAGACTACAGTTTGCAACTGCACAAGGGGACAAAGATGGTACTTTTTGGAGAAATGTCCTCTGGTCTGATGAAACACAAATAGAACTGTTTGGCCATAATGACCATCATTATGTTTGGAGGAAAAGGGGGAGGCTTGCAAGCCAAGGACCATCCCAACCGTGAAGCACGGGGGTGGCAGCATCATGTGGAGGTGCTTTGCTGCAGGAGGGACTGGTGCACTTCACAAAATAGATGGCATCATGAGGTAGGAAAATGTGGATATATTGAAGCAACATCTCAAGACATCAGTCCTGAAGTTAAAGCCTGGTCGCAAATTGGTCTTCCAAATGGACAATGACCCTAAGCATATTTCCTAAGTTATGGCTTAAGGACAACCATGTCCAAGCGTGTGCGAGCAAGGAGGCCTACAAATCTGACTCGGTTACACCAGCTCTGCCAGGAGGAATGGGCCAAAATTCACGCAACTTAGTGTGGGAAGCGTGTGGAAGGCTACCTGAAACGTTTGACCTAAGTTAAACAATTTAAAGGCAAATACTAATTGCGTGAATGTAAACTTCTGACCCACTGGGAATGTGATGAAAGAAATTAAAGATGAAATAAATAATTATCTCTACTATTATACTGACATTTCACATTCTTAAAATAAAGTGGTGATCCTAACTGACCCAAGACCAGGGAATGTTTACTAGGATTAAATGTCAGGAATTGTGAAACTGAGTCTAAATGTATTTTTGGCTAAGGTGTATGTAAACCCCCGACTTCAACTGTATATGCAGTATCAGTCAAAAGTTTGGGCACTTACTCATTCAAGGCTTTTTCTTTATTGTAACTATTTTATACATTGTAGAACAACAAAGACATAAACTATGGAATTGTGTTAACCAAAAAGTGTAAAACAAATATTTTAGATTCTTCAAAGTAGTCAACCTTTGCCTTGATAGTTTTGCACACGCTTGACATTCTCTCAACCAGCTTCGAGGTAGTCACCTGGAATGCAACAATTAAGTGTTCCTTGTTGAAAGTTAATTTTGTTGAATTTCTTTCCTTAATGCTTTTGAGCCAATCAGTTGTAACAAGGTTGGGGTGGTATACAGAAGATAGGGCTATTTGGTTAGACCGGGTCTATATTTTGGCAAGAACAGCTCTATTGTAAAAATAAAGGAAACCCCTTGCATGAGAATGATGTGTCCCTACTTTTGACTGGTACTGTATACATTTTTCTCACATCAACACCATCATCCCGGAAACCCTAGACCCACTCCAATTCGCATATCGCCAGAACAGATCCACAGATGCTGCAATCTCAATTGGACTCCACACTGCCCTTTCCCACCTGGACAAAAGGAACACATACGTGAGAATGCTGTTCATTGACTACAGCTCAGCGTTCAACACCATCGTGCCCTCAAAGCTCATCACTATGCTAAGGACCCTGGGACTAAACACGTCTCTACAACTGGATCCTGGACTTCCTGGTGGGCCGCCCCCAGGTGGTGAGGTTAGGAAACAACGCATGCCACACTGATCCTCAACACCGGGGCCCTTCAGGGGTGCACGCTTAGTCCCCTCCTGTACTCCCTGTTCACCCATGACTGCGTGGCCAAGCACGACTCCAACACCATCATCAAGTTTGCTGACGACACAACAGTGGCCTGATCAACGACGAGACAGCCTATAGGGAGGAGGTCCGAGACCTGGCTGTGTGGTACCAGGACAACAACCTCTCCCGCAATGTGAGCAAGACAAAGGTGCTGATCGTGGACTACAGGAAAAGGAGGGCCGAACAGGCCCCCATTAACATTGACAGGCTGTAGTGGAGCAGGTTGAGAGCTTCAAGTTCCTTGGTGTCCACATCACCAACAAACTATCATGGTTCAAGTGCACCAAGACAGTCATTTAAGAGGGCACAACAACACCTTTCCCCCTCAGGAGACTGAGAAGATTTGGCATGGGTCCCTGTAGTAACTCCTATTGCCAATATGTAAAAAATAGCCTACATAAAGCTAATGAATAAAAACTGTGTAGCCTGCAGGTAGACAATATCCAGATTTTGAAGAGAAAAAAAAATATATATCTATATATATCCTGAAAATCAAATTGGCTAAGCATGGCCTGTCTTTAAGGAACTTGAAACATTGTATCAACTTGGTCCCATCTGAAGCTAGTGCTAGCAAACTTTACAACATTGTTTAAAATATTCTAGGCCCCCAGGAGCTCACTGGCACGGGAAACTAGCTATTGGCGCAAGGAATCAGGTAGGTCTATCTAAAAAATTAAAAAATTGTTTCCACCGGCTCCGAGCATGACCACTCATAAATGGAATGAAATAAACCAAAACCTGTTTCTCACAAGTGTAACATTGGTTGTGCACTCTGCAAATGTCATGTCCACCCCTACCATGAGAACGGTAAGACTGTAATTATATTTTGAATGCAGTAACATAATTACCGTAACCCAACAAACATGGTAGATTAGATATTCTAGAAATGAACTGTAAATGTAGGCCTACTACTGGTGTGCAATCCCTGCGGCCTCCAATGGATTAGTCCACTCAAACAGGAGCTGATTCAGACGGGTGTCTCGTGTGCCATTTTATTTATATATATATTTTTTAAAGTATAGATTTTGACTGCTTGACAAAATCTTGGTCGACCAACTGCCTATCGACCAAACAATTGTCCAGTCAACTAAATGAGGTCATCTCTAGTGTGTGGTGATGTAGATCCCCTCTGCATCTGAATATTTTATGAAAGAATTGGATTTTGCATCTCCTGGTTTGTAAAGGAGAGGTCTGTCAGGCCCATTGACGGGCGAAGGAACATTTATCTCCAGCGTGTTTGAGAGAATGTTCGTTTGTCAACAGGGTAATCCATTAGCTTTTAGTTTGCCCTGTGATTTGCTATGGTAGTGATTGGTGTGTTATCTTGCGAGTTTATGCTTCACAGCTCATAAGTATGTATGATTTATGCCGTTTCATCATGCGTTTCCTAACACTTATCCAGGGGTGTAATTTAAAGAGTTTGCCTGCCATATGACTGCACTCCATGGGATGCATAGTTATGAAGAATGAATACTATTTATTTTGGGGCTGTGTCCTCTTAACCCCAGAATACATTTCTCACTCGGGGCTGGCTACAGTGGGACATGAGACGGGTCAGGGGTCAAACCTGCACCTCTGATGAAGGCAGGGTTGCACAGTGCAACCATTATGCTCTTATTTACCCCCCCCCAGAGATGAACCTGTCAGTGCTCTACGCCAAATTTATTTTTACAAGGACCGTGTGTGTGCCTAGGTTGAAAAATGTAGGCGCACAAATGCAGTTAAGGAGCACAATTAAAAATATTTGAGATATTAAAGATGGACTTCTTTAGTTTTTCTAGGTGCATTGATGTTCCTAAATACAAATTCCAAGTTGCACAGCAATCAGTCTTCCACTGACTCTCTCTCGCCCCCTCTGGGACACCTATTAGTTGATATATACAACTTTACCAGTGATAATTAGCCTGCCATGGGCATACAACACTGGGGTCATGGCGCCGGGCACATCCACACCTTTTAATGTAAACAAACAGATTTGATTACAGCTGGTAGCACATGTAGGGTAAGGTTTACTGTGCCAGATACCTGATCGGTCATGATTTCTCTCTCTCAGCCTTCCATCAGCATGGCCCAGTACCCAAAGCTGAGATGAATGTAGGCAGTCTATATCCCATTTGAACAGCTATCTGTTTGTTTTCTCTCTGTTTATTTATGCACTCCTCGGATTTGTAACCCTGTGTATTTTTGATCATTTTTTAGCTTGTGTATGCGCTTTTTAGGCACGCTCAAGCTGCTACTACCGAGGAGTATCTCTAGGAAACCAGAAGTTGTCAGCCGGCCATGTCTGGCAGATAAGGTTAAAGCTGCAGATTAGTGGGTTTAGAATGTTAAATCCATAAAAGTGTCTCTGTGCTGCAGCTCTCGTGCCACAGATGGTCCACCATCCTTCCTGTTAGTCAGCTGTTGTAATGGTCTGGAACACTGACATGTTTCCTGTGCTATTTCTACAGCCTTCCCAATTGAATAGCCAGTGTCCCTATTAAGATTCAATGAAACGCACACTACTGGTCTGTTGTGAAACAGTATCAAATTGCAAAACATACTGGCACCTATGTATTGTAGTACTATCGCGTGAGGTCCCTGGTAATCCCACCCCATCTGTACGTTTACTTTCACCTTGTTTGGTGCACAAAGAATTGCATAAATAAATGTGGCTAGAACAAGACAAACACACACGTACATTAGATTAATGCCAGTAAGGGTTAGGCTGCGGTGTTCTTCTTTGATTGTGTATTTTCAAAGACTTTCATTCAGTCCTCCAAACCAAAAACAAACAGCTGTTAGGAACACGAGTATAAATAGCGACTAGTAGGTCGCGCTCCTTTTTCTTTTTTAGGTTCCTTTCTCCTTGCTGAAGCAAAGGGAATGTATTGATTTGGTGTCAAGGGACTTATTTTAAGGTTTGACCAAAGGGATTATGAATACCAGGGTTCCAAATGAGAATATACTCTTCAATAATATGTTCATTATAGTCTTATGACACAACTGACCAAGGTCAAGCTTTGTTGACATATGAAGCTATAGTATGGGTTACTCTATTATATACTGAGTGGGTTGAGCCCTGAATGCTGTGGTATATCAGACCTTAAGACATTTTCCTTTTTACTGCTCTAAGTTGCTAACCCATTTTTATAATAGCAATAAGGCACCTTGGATGTTTGTGGTATATTGCCAAAATACCAATGCTAAGGGTTGTATCCAGGCACACCGTGTTGCGAAGTGCATAAAAACAGCCCTTCGGGTCAGACTTAGACCTTTTCTGTGGAGGAAATGGAATCTAAAATCTTCCTCTCTCTCTCTCTCTCTCTCTCTCTCTCTGTCTATAGGGCATACTCCCTGGTCGACTCCAGCCAGGTGTCCACCTTCCTCATCTCCATCCTCCTCATAGTCTATGGCAGCTTCAGGTCAGTCTACCCTGTCCAACCCTCTTCCATCAGATAGGCCAACACTGGTCACTGTGGGTCTCATCTTTATCATGTTACTTCCATTACATTGAGCGCCTATGAGCTATCCAGTCATTGTAAAACAAGTCTTTGACAATAGCAATGTGAGAGAAGCTTGATCTTATTTCAGATAGTCAACCTTTCCCTCCATCTCTCCCCGTGCAGATCATTAAACATGGACTGTGAGAACCAGGAAAAAGATAAGGATGGTAACCCTGTCCCGAATGGGACCTTCAACAATGGCAACACAAACAACAGTGAGTCTCACATATTTGGTGAGACATAAGACATACAGAGCGTGTGTGTTTTTTTTTTTTATAAGTTGGAAGTCGTCATACCGTGGATTCCATATATTTTGTGGTTGGTTGGTTTGCTGTTACACAGGCTGTAGACACAGCACATGCAGAAATGCCTGTCTCTGCCTGTGTGATTTGTCTTTCTCAATCCCTGTGTGTTTGAGCATTCTCACTTGTGCATGTGTTGTGTGTTGTAGGTATTCAGACCATAGACTCCACACAGGCTCTGTTCCTGCCCATAGGAGCCTCCGTGTCTCTGCTCGTCATGTTCTTCTTCTTCGACTCTGTCCAGGTGGTCTTCACCATTTGCACCGCAGGTACCTGACCCGTCACGCGCCACACAGACACGCGCCTTAATGTCACAGAGCAGTTTCTTGCCCATCTTTTGTCTGAAGGCAAGCTGACATGTATTTATTTCCTTAGAGCATGGTGTTATATTGATGGTGTCATATGGTGCATTGATTTAACAGAAACATTTTCTCAGCATAATTCTTATTAGGCTTGGGCAATACCCCGGTATACGGTATAAATGGTATATTTCGAAATACCAAATTCAATATTGTTTTCAGGGGGGCTGCGTGCTATGCCACTGCTTATAAACTATAAGTTAAGTCTAAGATGTGTCAAATTATAGCCAGCTCAGGGCTCCAGCTATGCATTTGGTTTGCTTACTTGCTAGCTAAATGGCTAGATGTCAAGATCAAACTTCTTGGTTAAATCGGAGACATTCAAATGTTTTTATTAAGTAGTGCCCCTAGTGTCCACATTCAGTAATACTGTACCCCTTTGTCATACAGTCTCTGTACCCTAATCTGGATACCTACCACCCAACTAATTATTATGATGACAATGATTGACTCTGATAAACTGACTGAAACCAATGGAACGAAACAACAAACTGTCTTGCTGCTATTTCTTTCTCGTTCTCTTATCGATCTTCCTCTGTTGTTCCTCTTCAGTTCTTGCGACAATTGCGTTTGCGTTCCTCCTGTTGCCAATGTGCCAGTACTTGACCAGGCCCTGCTCACCACAAAACAAGTAAGGAAGCTGAGAGGCTGCCATGGCCTACAACCAATAATGTGACAAGTCTTTAATTCCCCTTTTTATGTTTGACAATGTGAAGCATCTGGCCTTAGATTTTTCAGCTTAATCTGAATTGTTCAACCTGAACCCCTGTGTGTGGGTGTGTTGAGCATATTTTGACCCCGTACATATCGACGAGGTGATGTATTCTCCAGTGAGAAGTGATTGTGTTTTGTCCAGTGTGTATAAACCATTTCTCTCTCTCTGCCCCCCTGTAGGATCTCGTTTGGTTGCTGTGGGCGCTTCACTCTGGCTGAGCTCCTCTCCTTCTCCCTCTCTGTCATGCTGGTGCTGATCTGGGTGCTCACTGGACACTGGCTGCTCATGGACGGTATGTCAGTGTGTCATGACTGCCTTGTGTTGGGGGGGGGGGGGGGGGGGGCGTTGTCTTGCCATTGTAAGGTTTGCCTTTAGTTTCTCTCTAATCTCATGTCTCTCTGAGCTCCATTCCAAGTTTTTTTGAGCTGTGTGTTCGTCTGGTATTCCTGTCTCTCTCCTCCTTCTCTCAGCGCTGTCTCTCTCCTCCTTCTCTCAGCGCTGTCTCTCTCCTCTCTCTCAGCGCTGTCTCTCTCCTCTGTCTCTCAGCGCTGTCTCTCTCCTCTGTCTCTCAGCGCTGTCTCCTCCTTCTCTCAGCGCTGTCTCTCTCCTCCGTCTCTCAGCGCTGTCTCTCTCCTCCGTCTCTCAGAGCTGTCTCTCTCCTCCTTCTCTCAGAGCTGTCTCTCTCCTCCTTCTCTCAGAGCTGTCTCTCTCCTCCTTCTCTCAGAGCTGTCTCTCTCCTCCTTCTCTCAGCGCTGTCTCTCTCCTCCTTCTCTCAGCGCTGTCTCTCTCCTCCTTCTCTCAGCGCTGTCTCTCTCCTCCTTCTCTCAGCGCTGTCTCTCTCCTCCTTCTCTCAGCGCTGTCTCTCAGCGCTGTCTCTCAGCGCTGTCTCCTCCTTCTCTCAGCGCTGTCTCTCTCCTCCGTCTCTCAGAGCTGTCTCTCTCCTCCTTCTCTCAGAGCTGTCTCTCTCCTCCTTCTCTCAGAGCTGTCTCTCTCCTCCTTCTCTCAGCGCTGTCTCTCTCCTCCTTCTCTCAGCGCTGTCTCTCTCCTCCTTCTCTCAGCGCTGTCTCTCTCCTCCTTCTCTCAGCGCTGTCTCTCTCCTCCTTCTCTCAGCGCTGTCTCTCTCCTCCTTCTCTCAGCGCTGTCTCTCTTCTCCGTCTCTCAGCGCTGTCTCCTCCGTCTCTCAGCGCTGTGCGTTTATATGTCTGATATTCTCTCTCTCTCCTCAGCTCTGGCCATGGGGCTGTGTGTGGCCATGATAGCCTTTGTACGGCTACCCAGTCTGAAGGTGTCTTGTCTGCTGCTATCAGGGCTGCTTATCTATGACGTGTTCTGGGTAAGATGGCTGCTCCCATCTCTCCCTCCACCCAGCTGACCCAAAAACAACCACTAAAACACAGGCAGGGCCATGAGTCATCAGACACCAAACACAAAGGACCCCAGCTGTAGACCATGGCTGAATCTCAAACTTAATACTTTGAGCACTCGATCACTCAACGTGTGCGTTCACGAATCAATCGAGTCCATCTCAAACTCTAGTTTGTCGAGCCATTGAGACCTCCACTGAACCCTTCGGAAACCTCTTTATCGAGTGGCATCCTCTGCTGACTCAGTGCCCTCAGCAGCAATTCCTTCCCATGAATCTCAGCACGTTACCTAATAACATTATTATTTTTGACGTTTTTGCCAATGTCTTAGTCACACAATTTTAAATCTAGCTAAGGAGTTCAGTGCATGAAGACACAGTATTTATGACATTTGATAATGTGCACGAAAACCTGTCCATTCTCTTGCTAAGCCTGGGCCAGTCAGTCCATGTCAAAGCTGACCAGCTAGTGCAACACTAAGGAACATTATTTTATCACAACAAACAAGTTTTAATGAAGCAGCAACTGTCTGTTCTTCTCCGAGTCAGTGCAGTATCGCGCCCACGGGGTTCAGCTAACTCAATTACAGTATAGCGATTGGTGCTTTGGTAAATTAAGTATGGAATGCTAAGTATAGGTCAGGAACTTCATCAGCAAGCTGTCCAACTATCATAAATAAGTCCCATCCGAACTACACGCTGTTCACTTGTGCAGTGGTGCTTAAAATCCTTGCCTAACATTTGCTTGAATTCCATTCCAACCCTGTTAGTTAGTGAAGCTAGCTAACATCAGACAGGCTACAACCAGCTAAGTTGGCTCATGAAGTCACTTGCAACCAATATATTTGCACATATTTTGGTCATGAGTAGCTGCAAAGTTTTTACAACTCTCACCATCTATCAGAGTAAGCGTGTCTGCCCATGTTTCATATTGAGTCATGCTACAAGACGAGTCGCAGGAGACTATGCTTGCAACTGGATTTCAAATTATGGCAGTCGTGACATTGAGTGCGTATCGTCTCAATTCTAATTTTGCCCCTAAACCTGCAGACTTGAGCGATCACTATCGAACACAAGGGCCAATCCAATAAAGGGCTTGGGGGACAAATGTTCGGTTTGAGATTCGGCCACTGTCAAAGCAGCTTACTAAACGTGTGAAGACCTAAGGTACAGCAAGTGCCGCTCTTTCAGGTTTCTTGAGGTGGACAGAGCAGCACACGATAGATAGACGGATATTTCCACGCTAACAGGACAGTAGCTGTTTTTCCGCTGTACACCATGGTGGAGCCTACAATGCCATCTATCCCCTTTATCGTGGTTAGACTACATGTCAAAGACAGAACTACAAACATGGCTATTTTCCAAGGATTGCTTGAGCCACCGGAGATGACTCCTCTGTCTACCCTGCAGGTGTTCTTCTCGGCCTACATCTTCAACAGCAACGTGATGGTGAAGGTGGCCACCCAGCCGGCTGACAACCCCTTAGACGTGCTGTCCAGGAAGCTCCACCTGGGCCCTGGGATGGGCCGCGACGTACCCCGATTGTCCCTGCCGGGCAAACTGGTCTTCCCCAGGTACCACAGCCTCGCCGTGGGGAGTGGATCTATGTTTAAACCTCCAGCTGCATTCACTACAGCTGTTCTTATGAGCTCTGAAACTCACACTTGTATTTCCTCCCACGCTGTCCTGCTTT
The DNA here is from genome assembly GCF_013265735.2 of Oncorhynchus mykiss. Taxonomy (NCBI): domain Eukaryota; kingdom Metazoa; phylum Chordata; class Actinopteri; order Salmoniformes; family Salmonidae; genus Oncorhynchus; species Oncorhynchus mykiss. Next base: position 35,856,122 of record NC_048569.1, read on the forward strand.
GTCCCCTCCTGCTGTCTCCTTATTACCCTCTTTGCATCCTGCCCTTCACCGTGTTTTGGTTGTCTGTTTTCCCTCCCTCTTCTCCCTATATCTCAACCCTCTCTCCCTCCAGTTCCACAGGCAGTCACTTCTCCATGCTCGGGATCGGGGACATAGTGATGCCGGGGCTGCTGCTGTGCTTCGTGCTGCGCTACGACAACTACAAGAAGCAGGCCAGCGGGGAGGCGGGGGGACCAGGCACGCCCGGACGCATGGGGCGCGTCTCCTACTTCCACTGCACTCTCATAGGATACTTTGTGGGTAAGGACAGGGTGAGAGATGGATGCGGGGGGGACCATCGTGTAGCACGAGGCTGCCCAAATCTGTCCCTGGAGAGCTTACCCTCCAGTAGGTAACTAACCTGGATTCAGCCTATTAACCAAGTTAAAGGTTGACTTTGGGCGCAGAAATAACATCTTTAAAACTGTATAACTGATCATTTTACCATCATACCAGGTCATTTTAATATTGAAAAACAAAGATGAATAAGAGATTTGGCTACAGAAGTGCCATTTGTTACTGATCTCTACAGCTTCTGTCCAAAAACAAATCCTGTGAAATGACGTCATGACATACTGGAGGAGTTACTGGCTAGCTTAGCTAGCAAACTAACTACGTCGGTCACAGCGCGCAAGACCAGAGTAACACAACGATGAATCACCGAAGGCACAACCCATTTCTGTTTGAAAATTGAGAAAGGGGCAGAGTTAGACTTTTTTTTTGTGCCCAAAGTCTACCTTTAATTATTAGAATCAGGTGTGCTAGATTAGGGTTGGAACAAACAGGACGGTAGCTATGCAGGAACAGAGTTGGGCAGCCCTGACGTAACAGAAAACGACTTGTTGAACCCAGTCAGTAGAGCGTGCTATTGTCTGGTTAACTAGACTAGTGGCAATAGTCAGCCATATGACAACATATAAAGGGAGGCGACTTCATGCTTAGAGAATTAAACAACAATAGTGTCATTCTTGGCTGATTTGAATTTAGTTGTATTGTGTATGCAGTACAGGGAAGCCTCTCTGTACACAATGATGTCATATTGCTTAGTCTACCTTAAACTCCATAGTGTGAGTATTTCAGACCTGTCGCCAATTCTTCCAGGCCTGCTGACTGCCACTGTGGCCTCCAGAATCCACCGCGCGGCTCAGCCTGCCCTGCTCTACCTGGTACCCTTCACCTTGCTGCCTCTGCTCACCATGGCCTACCTGAAGGTACATATGGGGTGGTTTCTGGAAAAGGGGGGAGCGGTGGGGGATAATGGGATGGCTTCAGTCATTTATGTAAGTTAAGAGGTCAGACAAAATAGCAGTACTGCTGGGGAATCATTTTATAGGACTCAAAGCTTGTATAGATGTGTTTTGACTGAATGCAGACAGTCAGAAGCTATGTTTCCATTAACTTGTAAAGAGTTTTTTTTTTTTTTTCGACATTTAGAAAGTTGTCATAGAAAATGGATGCAGTTGCCTGCTACGGTGCATTTCCAGTTAACTGTCTGCTGTGTAGATAAACAGCTGGATGTAATGCCATCACACAAACAAAAAACAAAAAAAATTGCAACAAAAAAAACTAGAATGTCTAATAAAAATGAAGTGTTTCCATTATCCATTTAGGTGAACTCCCACCTGTCTGTCATGTCTCAGGTAGCCTACCAACGTATCGCCATGGTGAACTTGCACTCCTGTAGATCTTTAAATAATTGGATGATGGAAACTTGCATTCAGACAACCAGAAAGTTAAGGCAAAGCAGTTCAGGCTTTCTTGAAAGTCAGAACAATCTTTGTCCTGCAAAGAAATATTATTATTATTATTATTATTATTATTATTATTATTATAGCTGAAATAGATTTAGCAAGCAGTAGGCATTTAACACTGTTTCCATCTTCATTTTCCGCAAGTTTGACAAAAAGCTGCCCCAGTCCAACGGATAAAAATGTTGACGTCTTTAGAACATGTCTCCTATAGCTGCCGCTTCCATTACACGTCGCAATGCTGTGACATTTGCTTTTGTTGAATAAACCTGGGTCAATGGAAACCTGCCTAGTGACTGAGATGAAGCAATGGAGGCCGTGCTTAAGTGGTAGAGGCCTAGAGGAGTAATCCTGGATCAAGGCAGATAAGACACCAGGCCAGTGACCAGAGGTAATGGATGTAGATGTTGAGGATTGCCTCTAACACAGGTGTGTTTTACCGGTGGGAGAGTAGGCAAAGATGGGTGATATCTGTGGGTAGGGCTGGGCAGTATACGGTATTTTATGACATACCGGTATTCATGCAGGGACCGGTTTGGGTTTTTACTTTACCTTCTATACCGATATTTGAATGTTTGGTTTGTTAAATGTGATACGCCAGGTGTAATGTACATTTTGATAGTTTTACTTCCCTACTTGAGTCATCTCTCCACTCTTTATCTCCGTGCCACTTTCCACACAGACCTAGCCATGTCCCCTGTCACTCAAGGAGCGCATTTGATGTGCCTCAACCACAAGACACTTGCGTTCAGTCTGCATGGTCAATGCAGCACATGGAACAATGTTGATGAGGACAATGCTGTTTTCACTTTGCTTCTTAATATAAATCCACTAGCGTTCTATAATGACACTTAGTTTGTTTCTTACATCAGCAAACAGCTAGTTTGTCTTAGCAAGTTGCCCTAAATCTCGTGAGACGCTAAATGTTAATAGCTAGCTAGCAAATAAATGTACTGAGTAAGAGCAAACGTAGCTAGCTAATACAGCATGATAATATCAGTGACGGTGTAGGCCTAAATCGGCATGTTTGCAACAGTATCTTCTAAATCAAAGAGATTTTTGCTTTGCATATTCATGTTAGCTACATGAAGTAGCTAAGAGAACCTGCAATATAGCCAAAGCTTATAGGGTCCACTAGGAAACACTTATCAACACTTCAGTTCCTACCCTGTCAGAATAACTCCACCCTGGCATTTTCATTTGTTTTCATCTCAAACAACACTGTTTTCAAAGTGCCCACTATTATATTCTAACTATAGAATTAGAATAGTCATATTTCCATGATTCCAACAGTTTTGCTCTAATTCACAAGTCAAATCACAATTGCAACATTTTGTCAAAAAGAAGCCCAAGATTATTTGCCCATAACCTGCATCCCTACGTGGCAGTGTGTAAATTATCTCAATTGAGCAGTGGTGTAAAGTACTTAATAAAAATACTTTAAAGTACTACTTATTTTATTTACTTCACTACATTCCTAAAGAAAATACTGTACTTTTTACTCCAAACATCTACAATTTATTCATTACATTTTGAATGCTTAGCAGGACAGAAATGGTCCAATTCACGCACTTATCAAGATAACATCCCTGGTCATCAACTGCCTCTGATCTGGAAGACTCACTAAACACACATGCTTTGTTGATAAATGATGTCTGTTTGTTGGAGTGTGCCCCTGGCTATCCGTAAATAAAAAAACAAGCAAGTGTTTGGTTTGCTTAATATAAGGAATTTGAAGTGATTTATACTTTTTACTTTTGATACTTAAGTATATTTAAAACCCACATACTTTTAGACTTTTATTCAAGTTGTATTTTACTGGGTGACTCACTTTTACTTGAGTAATTTTCTATTAACGTATCTTTATTACTCAAGTATGACAATTGGGTACTTTTTCCACCACTGCAATTTGAGTGCAGGAAATGCAGAAATTATGAAAGTGCTGAAATGTGTGTTGGTTGAATTGAACAGTATAAAACAATCAGAATGGAAAAAGACTCATTGAAGTCACTTAGAATGTATGTGTTGCTACCCTAGGAACACTCACTACTCTTAAGGCAAATGTAGACCTTTTATAATTCAAAAACTAAAATACCGTCTTATTATTTTTTAATACCATGATATAATATTTTGGCTATATCACATCTTGGTGGGTATTTGTATTCGATAGTGTGGTAGTTAAAGGGAATCACTTGGGCTCCTGAGTGGTGCAGTGGTCTCAGACACTGCATCTCAGTGCAAGAGGCGTCACTGCAGTACCTGGTTCGAATTCAGGCTACATCACATCCGGCCATGATTGGGGGTCCTTTAAGGTGGTGCACAATTGTTCCAGCGTTGTCCGTGTTTGGCCCGGGGTTGGCCGCCATTGTAATAAGAATTTGTTCTTAACTGACCTGCCTAGTTAAATAAAAATCTAACCCTGGTGTGTCCTACAGGGAGACCTGCGGCGCATGTGGTCAGAGCCTTTCCACACCAAGGCCAGCAGCTCCCGCTTCCTGGAGGTATGATGCACCCTGGGAACACAGCCAGCGTGGGGAGGACCATGAGAGAAGAGGGAGAGTGTGCACTGAAGAGAGGCCTCGTCCTCATCACTCGTTCATTCTTTCCACCCATCCTCTGAGCAGCAGACCTCTCATATGGACACCAGTGTGTGGACCTCATTGCCAGACGACTCCCCTTTGCTTCCTTTTTCTTATTCTTAGTCTCCCTCCTCTCTCACTTCCTGACCTTCTCTTTCCTTCCCTCTCTATATTCCCTCCTTTTCTATCCTTTCCTTATTTTCCCTTCCCATGACCCATTCCATTTTGCTAGGCCTCTCACGCTCTCCTTTTGCTCTTGGTCTCTCTCTCTGACTTACTGCCGTACCGCCCCTCCATCCCTTCCCATTTATGTATCTGACTGACTCTGCCGGACTCCAAGGCCAGGTCTCCCCTTATATGGATTACTGGTTGTGGGACGTGACTGGGTCTTCGTCATTACAAATCTTGTAATTATTATTCTGGAATGATTTGGTATGAACCACAGAGAGTAGGCAGAGCTGCTGCTGCCACTACGCAGGACAATGACATCAGTGCACAGGACCAGCAGCTGATGGGGGAGAAAGAGAAGGAATGGTTCATCAGTCTCCCTCCCTCTGTCTCTGCCATCCATCTCCCCCCTCCTGTCCCCTGAACACTTCTCTTTCCTCTACACCCTCAACCTTCCTCCCCCTCTAACAATCTCCCACCTTCTATCATTTGCTGCCCCATCACAGAAACATGTATTTTATTTAGAAAAGATTTTATTCTTGGCATATACAGAAATGATGCATTATAAATTGTGAATGTGTCCCTACTATTGATGGGGATGCATCTCTCTTTGTAAATATGTGTACACACACATTTGGGTGTCATGTTGTTTGGGTGTGTGAGTGAGAGAGCATAGAATGAGAGATTGTGTTATTACATTATGAAAAATTGAATAATGTTTTAGATCCAGCACAGGTATAAAGACATCGACAATGACTTGGCTTGTGGAGTGACAAATCTCTGACTTGGATCACAGCTTTGTTCTGGAAGGATAGTCACACTAGGGGGAGGTTTCCTTGTGTACACATTTCTTCTTACGAGTAAATGAATGGACCATGGGAAACCCCTAGATAACCCTTGACATGTCATGGCTGTACCTGGAGGTGTGTGTGTGTGTGTGTGTGCGATCATATAGCATTACCTGTCTAATGGCCCTTGAGAGAGAATCTCTACGCCCCTGAGGGATTCAGATTAATAAAGGATTGTAATCAATGGACCCTGAGAGGTTCAATCTAACCCATAGCTAGTTTTTACTGTCAAAGGTTTAGTATCCCTCCCACGGTTTGAGGTGCTTGTCAGTTAGATCATAGCTTCAACGATATTGGAATTAAAGTATGTATGTGTGAGAGCGAGAGAATCAGAGGGAGACTTGAATGGAACATGCAGTTTGTCTTGGGTTTTCTTTACCTGTTTATTTTGTATTTTTATGTTGGTTCTCTGGCCTTGCATGTCACGTGTACAGTGTGTCATTCCTCAGACTGCATCAACAGCGCAAACTCTATGCTGGCCAAAACCAAGGCTCTGAGCTTTGCCAGCAAGGCTGCACAGAGGAAAGTTACATGGACAAAGGCCAGGTGTCTGGAGGACTGAACAGTTCTGACCCAACAGGCTAGCTGGCAGATTTGAGACTCGTTTAGCCCTGACTTCACGCTGGCTGATCATTACCTGGACATTATCTGGCTGTGGGACAGACCAATGTCAGACGGCCTAAACATCATGGACTTAATGTAACTACAAAAAAATGAACTCCCCTCTGCCTCTTTATGGACTTGGCAAAAAAAATAAAATAAAAAAACAATGCCGATCATGGTGATAAATAATTGAAGAAAAATTTGATGTTTTCATTTTTTATGGAAGATCTTTCTTTTTATCCCCTTTGTATTTTTATTTTTTTCTTAGTGCTGTAGGTTTAGTTCCATTTTCTACCTTTCTTTCCTCTCCTCCCTTGCAGCAGAGGGCTCTAGCTCTTTGGTGCATTGACATTACAGCTGAATGGATTCTGTATACAAGAAGTTGAATAAAGTAAGAACTGTTTAGTGAAACATGGACCTTGATGAGCTGAATCTAAAATATTTTGTCTTCTTAATCCCCCTCCCTGTTCCTCTCCCCCTTGTCAGGATTCTGCTGTAAATAAACATGACTCTAACTGTACGGCTCCTGTGTACGGCTGTTTTTCTACAGGCTTACGTTGGGGTCATATCCGAGTCAGACTCATTGTTCAACTTACACTGGTATTGGTTCTGTATCAGCTACTCTGGTAGGAAGTTGAGCTCTTTCGATAGATTACTTTCACACAGGGGATAATGTTTGATAAATTCAGCCATACTCTGTGTGATGAGGCCAATGTTACTGGTAGTTTATATTCAGAATATTCTGTTTTTTAATAAGGAATAGATGTTGAAATATGTTTTCATGAAATATGAGCAAAATGCTATTGTCATGGGAAGATACTATATTTCCAAAATATACCACTTGATGGCGACACTGTCCAAGTCAGATGCTTGAGGTCGGTTGAAAATAAAACGACTTGAGCAAGCCTGATATGAATAGCTTCCTCATCCACACTGCATGTGAATTATGCATATGGTATTCTTCAAAGAATTTACTTAGGATCCCACAAATTATCTTGTGGGATCCTATTAGATGCTTTTGCCCTTTATTTCTAAACCCTAAAACAATACTGATTCTTAGTTTGAACAGTGCTGAAAGTGTCTGCTGATTGGTTTTAAAGCACTGTATGGTCTGTCAGTGGTTCTCAACATTTTTCGGTTACTGTACCACCTACTGAAGTTTGCTCTGCCGAGAGTACCCCTCTTGTGTATTTTACCAGTAAGCCTATGGTCTCATGAGTCTTAAGTACCCCTGGTTGGGATCCACTGATCTGTATGTTGAAAGAGGTGTGGTGTTGGGCTGTCAGGTTTCATATGCATCCCATGATCTGAAAGGCTACCCATTTAAGAAGCTGTAAGGTACAGTATGTTACCTGTGTTTTACCCCTGGGGAGCATCATTCTATGTTCTAACGATGCTTTTATACTCTGTTTTCCATGCTCTAGATAAGGTCCACCAGAGAACGTCGAAGGATTGATGGAAGCTCTAGCATGGAGGAGCCTTTTTAGCTTCTGTGGGAAAATGGCTGCCTCTGTCGCACCAAAGATGCTGAGTCAGGGATTTCTATAGAGCACAGTGTGAAAGGCCACTGGACCAGCGTGCCGATGGGTGGCAAAACCGCTGAGTCACCACCTCTGGTCCGGTTACTCTTGTCTACCTAAATAGGAAAGTGGGAATTAAGATGATGCATTTTGTCTATTCAAAATCTGTCCGCAGATGAATTTGGCCAGGATCTGAATATGCAGTTGGGTGGGACCGTGAAAACATGTTGAATTACCAGAAGACACATCTATTACAGACCCCTGGCTGAAATGTCCAGCTTACTGAAACCACAACCACCCCACCTTGCCCACTTCAGACATTTATCAGAATTACTACCAAAATGCCTGTCAATCAAAAGGCTCTCACACCTAGCAAATATGGTGAGGAATTCTGTACCATTTGAGAGGAGAGGGACCAGATTGAAATAGTTGAAGGTGGTGGTTGTAGGGGGGCAGGGAGGGAGAGGGCTTCCAGGACGTTGGAGGTTGGGAAGGGTCAGTGAGGTCAAGGCAGAGAGAGCGAAAGACCGGGGCTTTTGAATTCCCAGGGTCCGCCCCTCATCACGTATTGGCCAGTTAGACAAATCCACCGGGGCCATGGGGATTGTAGCATGTCATCTGGAACACGGTTTGTCAAGCTAGGTGTCCTAAAATAAGTCAACCCACCATTGGAATGTAGGGTTCGGTGTGAAGAGGTCCTTAAGTCCCTTTCACATGAATCCTCATCTAAGACAGGCAGGTACAAGGGCAGCCCAAGAACTAGCCAACCACTGAGTAGATTGAGACGTGATTTACTCTTGAGAGAGTAAGGTTATCTGAGACAAATCAATATTTTCTACCTGCCAAGGAGAACTGTTTTGACAATGACATCACTCATGTTAGCATATTATGGTCAAAAACAGAATGATGAAAATCACACTTAATGAAAAAGGTATGTTATATAATTACAGAATAAGCATGTTTATTATTCAGTAATAACATATTACAAAGTCTTTTGTTGGCCTTTATAACTTCTGCAAAATCAGGTAATCTAGTAAAATGGTCATTACCCAACTCCGGTAGCCTACTATCAAAGTGTGCATGCATGTGCTGGTTGTGGCCCATGCTCACACCCATGCTAATGGGAGAGGTTTCTCCCCCCTCCTCTCCCCCTCCATCACGTCCTCCAGCCTGGAATTCCAGGACTGTTTAAATAAGGTTTGCCTGCCCGGGCGCAGGTGGATTCCCCTCTGGCCCTCTGACCCGGAGGGCATTCAGTACATAAAGTGAAGAATTCCTCTGAAGTTCAGTTAATGTGGCTGGGTTTTCATCCTTTGGACTCAAACAGTCACAGAGTGGAAAGAAAAACAACCGTGGCGTACACCAAAGAGCGGAAAAGACATATCGAGCAGCCCACTCGACCTATGTAAAACGCCATTCTTACGAGAAGATAGATCTCAACTATGTTGATGTATGTAATTACCAGCATGATGTCCTTCATTTGCTTTGGATGGTGGATATAAATGTGATGGGATTGGCTAATCTGAAAACAAGTTTTTTTTAATGATTTGCATTACCAGTTACTCCTATAATGATCTACTATCCTTTTGGTCAATTACACAATCAATTGAATTAACTTTTGAACATTTTAACACACTGCACAAACACTTCTCACCCATCTTCACCAGCTGAACCATGACTACATTCCAAAGCAACACTCTCAAGCGCCTGGAGAAACTGTCAGGCTTAAGATGGAACGTCTGAGGTGTTTTCTGTGGTGCTGAGCTTCAGAACCAGTCACCATACTGCTGGAGACGCTGTAAAAGGCAGTGCCACCCACACAGCTGGAATGTCATGCATGGAGTGGATAGACCCTGTTTCTGGAGGGAGAGGGGAGCCTGTGGTAGAGACAGGGTACACAGCACACACGGGCTGGGCCCTAGAGGTGGGGTCAACTCTCTGTGTGAGAAAATATGGGGAACACTCACACCCCACCCCCACACTCGCCAAAAAAACGAATCCATTAACATTTTGGGGTTGGGAAATTATCAATGACTATCCATCAGTTGTTTGCCCTTCTGATGAGACAGCATCTGGAGAGAGATGGGGGATGGGGGTTGGGAGAGGTTAAAGGGCAGAGGAAGAAGGGAGGTACATTTTCAGAGGAAGGGAGTTTGGAAAAAAGAAGGGAACAATAACTCCAATGTTTAAAAGGATCCTCTCAGCCCCATGACACCTCACAGTTCAGAGTTTAGAATCAAAGCATGAAAAATGTAATTTCACCAAATTTTTCAGGATTCACACTCTCCAAATATGCTATTGGAAAAGGCTATTAATTATTGGCTTGGATTTATTTTTTTTGTTCTTTGTGTGTGTGGTAAAGTACTTCAAGATGGAATTTGAACTGGTCATATATAGGACAAAGCTAAAGCTGGGTAGAGGATTTTATGCTCATTTCCCTCTATTTGTAATACAGAAATAGCAAGGAATGTCTATCCTTAGTGTCACCAATACTTTGAAGACAGACACTTGGCTAAATTTTGCAATACAGTCTACGTTGAATCTTGAATAGCAGCATATTCAAATGAACATGTCTGTATTGTTACATTCTTAATCATATGTTTGCAATGGTTTGTTGAAACAGTAAATTGCCTAAATATTGAATATATAAATATCTATGACCAGCTTTATTCAAGATTTTCATTTGAAATATTAAAACATTTGGGTAAATATTTGGTTTGTTTGTAAGTAAATACACCTCTGAAAACCTGTGATATAATGTTGGAAAATACTTATTTCGTTATCTTAAAATATATTTTGTTCATTGTATCTTATTTTGGGAAGGAAATTCATTTTCAATCAAATACAATTGCCCTTCCAAAATCACAACTACAGTAAATTCTATCTTGATGTTTGTTGTTTTGAGTTAAACAGTACATCAACATGTTCATGATTTCATCAAGTAAAATTCTGAAAACATTGTGATTCAATTATGATTCAAATGCTTCAATCACATCAAGGAGTTTAAATGAAACGTGTATTAATGTTCATTCTTGATCACATGAATGAAATCAGTATACATGTATAACCAATGCAATTCTGTTTTTAAGAGTTGAGTGAATAACTAGATGTTATAGCAATAAGCAAACAGTAAGGAATCAAATCATCTTTCTCAATTATTTTAACGTTGCCACTTTGCACAGGAAGGACAGAACATATCTAGCTTGAAAACCTAGACTGTACAAATGCATTATTGATTATATCAGTGGTATTTTTCCACAAAAGATACATTCATTAGTTCATTTAATTATAAGTCAGATAATTATAAAAAATCTATTATACAAATATTTTGTTTAATGTATTTTGTATGTAATTATAAGGTCAACAACACTGATAATGATAGAAAGAATAAAGATCTAATAACAAGATACTTGTTTTTATCATAATACATTTTAGTATTTACATTACCACTCATAATCTTGTTTTGTTTGTGCCACAAACTCAAGTCCTTGGTACAAAACTTAACAGACGAATAAACAGATGCTTAATTTCTTATTGTATGAATCATTATTATAGAAAGGTTGAAGTGGACATTGTGGATACTATGAGATGATACATGAAAGTTTCTCTATTCTGCTGGGATTCTTTTTACTGTCTCAATACTCACACTCATCTAATTCTCTACCTTGCTCTTCTCTCTCCCAGAGAATCATTTATTTATTTTAGATTCAATTCAGTTCCCCTTAGGAATCCATAAATGCAGTTCCACAAATGTTTTCCCATCAATACCTCTTATTTGCTGTCCATGGCAAGTCTCTCTCAGACCAACAATAAAGTTTATCTCAGTGAGACTATAAATGACAGTTAATTGGCCAGTATCTTGTCAAATGTCATCCCCTTTCCATTCCTTTAGCTTTCCCTCTATTCTCTTTCATAGATTGATCGATTGTATATTGTAACTTATGTTCATGAAAATGTTAATGTTTTTCTATTTGGGTTCTATGTCAGTTTGCAATCTTGAACAAAATCGATAGTAGTTATAATTTGTAATGATCTCTTTGGTCTGCATTGTGCTCTGACATGGCAAGAGATACACTGCATCCCATACTAAGCCGGGGCTTTGAAGAGAAATGTTGAAGAGGGATGAATGAGGTTTGCTATCAAGACTTGCTATCAAGAAACTTGTTTGAGTGGCACCTTTCACAAACCTTTCAAAGTCCAGAGTGGGAGCATTGATCAATGTTCATGACTGTTGTCTGTTCTCTTTTAATATAGAAAACACAGTTTAATCAGACTACTTCTGATAAACTAAGGAGTGGTGATGAAGAGACTTTCTGTAGCCTACTGCTTTATAAAAAGAGACGAGTGAGAAACAGAGGGACAGTGAGACTAAGAACTCCTCTTCTGTGGTGTTTAATGGCAGTGTGTAAACCAAGAGATAGAGAACATCACTGGCCTATAATATCTCTGTATCCCTCTGAATTCATCATGCCACGCCTTACATCAAACATTTTTTGCCGATCGGCAGCACAATCAGATCCCTTCAGAGTGAGGTAGGGTGGGGTGGTGAAAAGTGGGCCCTCTCCCACAGGACAATACCATTATTTCAGCTCCCCTGATCAGGAATGCCAGATTTCACAGCCCACTACTCTCCTCCAGGCGTCAATCAAAGATTTGCAAGGGTTCAGTCACCTACTGGGACCGCCCCCACTGGTCCTTTTCACAGTTATGAACCAACCTGAGAGCTTCCAAAAATCTTTAGTCTATATTCAATGAAAGTCATGAAACAGTTCAAACAGTCGTCACTACTGGAGACAACAGTCCTTATATTTAATTTAGAGTTTAAATTAGCCGAATTACATACTATTCATACACTTTTGGGTGTTTTTAAGAAGTGTCAAATTTATTATTTGCTTATTTGAGTGGCATAGCTGTGTGTACAAAAGTGTGCAGGAGTCAAGTCTTATTAGCTAAATCTTGGTAATTAGATGGGTGGAGGACTATGTCCAAATATCTGCATCTCTGACTAAAATATTAATAGGTCTAACGTTTTAAACATGAGGTTATTTAGTTAATCACAAATAACTGTTTATTATAAACTAGGCTACTTTATACATATCTTGAGTGGGATTGAGGTAAACATATGTCCTAAAGCCAATCATTCTATGAAAATGGTGGCTTCCTGTCTCCCGCCTTAACCACCAGGAAAAACACTTACATTTCAGATAATGACACAAAATATATGTTTTTGTTTAAATTGAAGTGTTTTTTGTTAATAAAAACATATCTACGACAGTTATATTGCAAACATTTTTTGCAAACATATTGTAGAATACGGTCAGTACCAGTAAAAATGTCTGGTCCTTCGGGTCAGGAGTTGTGGTTTAGTGAAATTTTTTGAGTAAAATATATATTTTAAATATCGTAGTACAAAGGAAAGTGGTGGATTACGTCAACTAAAAGATCAACTAAATATTACAAATATCAATTTCATGTCACTGGTGTTACCCTTCTATAAACATTTTAAAAAGAATAATAAATAATAAATCAATCAAATTGAAACGCAACATCCTTGCCAACTTCTTACTGGGTCAAAGGTTCATGGTGTGTCTGCACTCTCTCTTCATTTGTTAGCAATTTGATGATTAAGTTGGTCATTTCAAGCGAAGCGTTAGGATGTGTCACTGGTGTTACACAGTTTATAGTAAGGGGGAAAGGACATTTGATGAATATAATTAAGCAAATCACATGATTTTCTGATTAATTTACAATTTAAGAAGTGTGGTTTGAGCTACTGTGGCTGCCTACTTAGATATTCTGTATTTTCTGAAGATTTGGTGTTACTAGTCCAGGGTTTCCCAAACTCGGTACATGGGACTCCAAGGGGTGCACGTTTTGGCTTTTTGCCCTAGCACTACACAGCTGATTCAAATAATAAATTAATAATCAATCTTTGATCATTTGAATCAGCTGTGTAGTGCTATTCCAAAACAAAAAGAAAGTTGTACTAGTGACTGGGGTTACCATTACTGGTGTTATTACAGAAAAAATGGTTTTGTTTAAAGTCCATTATTACTAATCAAAAACATTTCTTAATATTATCATTAACCTTTTATGTCTTTGATTATATAAGCAAACTAAATAGTAAAATTATATTCTGGGAAGCCTGAATTGTCATTAAAGTATAGGTGACACCAGTGACAAAAAAGCAACACAAGCATATTTAATGTAGTACAAATATTAAAATGCATTACATTGTTAACTATTATCTGACTACGTTTTGGTAAAAAATAATAGTAATAATATTTTTTTGTTGAGTTGGCTGGTCAAAAAGCCTCGACCCTAATAACATCCACAAGCATAGCCTTATCGTAATCATTATGGTTTAATCCTGTTATAATCCATTTAAAGGCGCGTGTGACTTTTACAGTCGAAAAGGTGGATAGAGTGTACTGAAAAGTAATGGTGATGAGAAATTTGTGAATGGAAGATAGTTAATCATGCATTCATTATCGGCTGTGGTGCTCCTTGTAGCCTATGTGACCAATCCTGGAACCGATAAAACATTGAACACCTCGAAACTAAACCAATGGCTTATCATATGGCAAAGACTAGCGCAAGAAGAAGCCAATCAGTAGAAGGCATGCAAACGAGGAATTTGCTCCGGCAGCCTCTGAATGTCAAGTAGTCAAAGATGGAGGCTGGATCTGGGAGGCCGTGCGGTTGTGCATGAAAGATTTGCTATTTTCTCTACAAGCGCGAGAGAAATGGCTTTATACTTACGCGTTTTGAAATGACGGGATGAGTTCCTAATGTTGCGGACACATAGTTGTGGTTCATAGTGGGTTTTGCCCCTATATTTTTGGTCAACTTTTCATTTTTCTTTGCCTGACGGATTGATTGTGGTCCCTCCCTTGGCTAGGTATCATTTATGAATTTGGGGGGTCCTCTGTGTGAGTGGCATTGGGCGGAAATGGCGGGAGCTCAGGGCGAAACTGGCAAATTGGGAAGGGTGGAGAAGAGTGATATTTAAAAATAATGAAGGGAAGAGAACATCATTTTCATGCGCATCAAGACCTTGCTTTAAAGACTGGGCAAGGAAGGGCTCCCTCTACAAGATTCGACCAGTTTGTGTTTTCCTCATTCTGGATTAATCAGGAAAAATGCATGTTTAGTCCTTAATCAATGCACCACGTATAATTTGCTGGCTATTAGAATTGTGAGCGACATTCACGATCATGAATTGTGCATAGAGTCGATGTAGGCTATGTAACAAGTCGTCTGTGTGATAGTGAGAGAGCTGGCACGTTTGTTTTGCAGATTGTATCCATTCCTGCTACTGATAAGTATCCTTTTGACATAGAAGTTGAACGCTCAAGAAAAACAAAGGTTCGTTGACAAGTTTGTGTTCTATGTTGGTATTAGGCCTATGTGAAATACCTGAATTATGTAATTGTAATCCATGGGAACTACAGAGGTAACACTGGTCTACGTTGCAATTTTACACGTAGGCTATTCGTTTTGCACATTTTCCATATTTTTTTATTTGTCTTGTTATAAAGTAATACCACGTTTATTATATTACAGGACCTACGGTGGTCTATTCACTAGCAGCTGTAGATTAATTTCATGAGTTATGTTCAAAAGTTGTCGCCTGAATGGCTGACCAATGATAGAAAAAAATATTAAAGGCTACCTAATTATCTTTTATATAGCCTACCTCGGAGTTTTTATTTTGTTGCACAGATAATACAACAAATAGGCATAATCAATTATTGGTTGTTGAGGTAAGATTTCAGTCTAAACACAAAAGTGAGCAAATGATAAATGTTCCTGATTAAGTTTCAACTATGGTTTTAAGAGTACAAAGTCTACATGAAAATGTTGCACAGTAACAAAATGTCCCCCTGTTCTCAGAATTAGAATACATTTCATTAGAACTAGTCATGATTCAGGGAAAACCCCTTTTCTCTCAGTTGTGTGAGGAACAACTTATATTTTTTTATGATGCATTTAAAAATGATATAGGCACAATTAAACCTGTATAAAGTAATTAGATGATTGACAAATATTTGTGTGTTTTGTATTAAAGGGAAAGAAATTAAAATAATTAACAGTTTAGGCCTATGTGATAATGATGCTTTCAACATATATTTTTCTGGCAAAGGAGTTCTGGTAAAATGTAGGCCTCCCTTTAAAATATGTTTGTGTGAATTAGAGGGCAAGTAGTCTACTTGCATGTTTTTTCTGAATTGTCTCTAGAAACTACTTCTTGATAACTAATTATTTCCCTCTTAAATTGCTGCATTTCCTGAACTACTTGGTGTTAACTATTGTGACTCTCTCTAAACATTGTATATTTCGTGAGGAGTAGCCTATTTTTGTTTTTAAACTGGGTCAATTAATCTAGAAGATTAGAATTGATCAGCCATTGCTTGTTTGATAGTGTCATGGTAGAACAGGAGGATTGGAGTAAGAAGCACTACTATCTTCTGATGAGGCTGATGGTGTCCATGTTGTCGTCCATTGCCCTTTTTCTGTTGTACTACTGGGCATTGCGATGAGCAGTGCAATATTAAAAGGGCATTGGCTGATGAAACG
This sequence comes from Oncorhynchus mykiss, assembly GCF_013265735.2. Classification (NCBI taxonomy): domain Eukaryota; kingdom Metazoa; phylum Chordata; class Actinopteri; order Salmoniformes; family Salmonidae; genus Oncorhynchus; species Oncorhynchus mykiss. The sequence goes on from NC_048569.1 coordinate 35,872,207, forward strand.
GAGAGCCACACCTCCCTCTATTGCCTTAACCTCTCACCCCTCTGAGTTGACAGACAATAAATATGAGGGGCCTACACATGTGGCTGTGTGTGAGGCAACAGGAACACTAAATATCAGGCTCCTTCATAACTTCTTTACAAATATTAAACTTGTTTGTTTCTGAAGTTGAACATGTGGACCGCTGTCAGAAGATTTTTAAGTCAGTACAGCTTTATATCTTTAGATATTATTGTGCCCACATGATATGAGTCAATTAAACAGTAATTTGCAGCTATGATCATTTTACATTTGGTGTGTACAGGTATTTGTAAAGTGGTTTAGTTTTAGCTGAATCTCTTCTATTGGCAATGGAGAATGGCTGTCCCCATGTCCACGTGCTGACACATGCTGAGGTCAGCTGCTAGGTTTGAATCTATATTATAGCAATCTAACCACCCAATTATTGATGGGAAATGTGAGCTACACACGGCTGCTTATGTAAAAGTGGTTTAGTTTTAGCTGAATCTCTTCTATTGGCAATGGAGAATGGCTGTCCCCATGTCCACGTGCTGACACATGCTGAGGTCAGCTGCTTTGACAATGTTGCACTACTGTACCATTCATTCTAGCAGTGCAATAGTATTGTCATAGCATTTGGCCTCAGCCCTCTCTGAATTGGTGGTAAGGGGATGGTGGGTGAGACAGGAATAGTTTTATTGCTTTCAAAGTCTGTTTCAGGAGTATAGTAGTGAACTCTTGTGAACTATAGACATGTGGCCCCAGTGTGCTTTTAGAACAGGATCTAAAAGTAGCCCATATAGCACTGTAAAAAGTTTTAAATAGCTCACTCTAACATCCTAATTTAATTGAGTAAAATATGTTTTCCAGATTCCAAGTAGTTATAGTGGTAAGTGAAAAATCAGTAGAGCACAGCTGTATAAATTAGGAAACAAATGACATCCTAAGACTGAAAATATTTCAATGTAGTTAAAGGCAAGACACTATACAACATTTGTTTGTGTAGTTATTTTGTATTCCGATTCTTGATGTTTTCTAAAATGTCCTTTTAAAATGCAACAAAAATTAAATAAATGCTTCAATTTCTGTCTCTTAAGTCAGTTAAAAAAGTTGTACAGTAACTTAGTGATTGTATCTTGTTGTGTACCCATGTGTAAGTTCCCCAAAGTAAATGAGCACCCTCTGTACTGGGCAATAATTTATATATACACTAGATGACTATTAGGGGGCGCTGTGTTGAAGCCACCATGCCGCCATTTTGGCACTCCCCCACTGTTGTAAGTTTTAAAAAAAAATGGAAGCCATAGAAATGCATTTATTATGTATACATTCTTTTTTGTCACATTTTTTTCTATTACAGACACATTAATCCAATACATATTTTTTTATTAGATTATGTTAGCGAAACATTAAAAAATGAAGACATATGAATATATTTTCCTTAACATTTCATTTTTAGAGATTACTAATGTTACTGTCCCCACTACAACAACAAACAAATACTTAAATACACGTCATTTTGTCCTTGAAACGTTCAATTTAAATATTATAGAATTAAAATAATTCCTATGTAGAACTGCTCTTACTAGGGAGTGCCAATGTGGCCGACCAGTGGCTTCAAAGTGGCTTCAAAGCCTTTCAATGGCCAATACACAGGATCAGCAATCCAGGGTTTATATACATCATTGGTAGTGGCAGGCAGATCGGTGGGGGAGGGGAGTGTTTTGGAGGAATGTAGCGAGGCAGGTCCTATTCTGTGTATGGTGGTGGTGGGGAATGGGGTGAGCTGGGATGGGGGTGCAGGGAGTGCTCCTGTGTGTGCCTCATCTGGGAGCCTTTCAAAGGATTAGACTGCTGGGAAGTTGGTTGTGAGTGTCATCAGGAAATGTATTGTTTTGCTTCAAATAATTATAAACTCAGCTCTGTTTTTAGCTCAAAACTAAATCAAATGAATGTTTAAGCTAACATTCAACTGCCAAATGCAATTCTCTTTCAGTGGAAGATTAAACATTTCTTAACTGTACAGAGAAAAAAGTTTGAGTGTTGGAGAACATCTCAAGGCAAAGCTCCTTGATCAATGTCGCACAATGTTGGTGTACTTTTGTTTCTATTTTTCTCTTTAAAACCCCTTCAACTGCCAGTCTGAGCAGACAGTCCCATTAATACATTAGGTTCATGTATTTTCTGTTACTGAGCCTATTTGATATTTCTGCAGCTACACTATATATACAGAAGTATGTGGACACCCATTAAAATTTGTGGATTTGGCTATTTCAGCCACACCCATTGTCGAGGACACAACTAATGCAATCGCCATAGACAAACATTGACAGTAGAATGGCCTTACTGAAGAGCTCAGTGACTTTCAACATGGCACTGTTATAGAACACCTTACCAACAAGTCAGTTCATCAAATTTCTGTCCTGCTAGCGCTGCCCCGGTCAACTGTAAGTGATGTTATTGTGAAGTGAAAACATCTAGGAGCAACAACGGCAACTGTTCGTCTGGAGTGCCATGAAATGGGCATCCATGGCCGGGCAGCCACACACAAGCCTAAGATCACCATGCGCAATGCCAAGAGTCGGCTGGAGTGGTGTAAAGCTCGCCGACATTGGACTCTGGAATGCGTTCTCTGGCATGGAAATGCGTTCTCTGGCATGATCAATCACGCTTCACCATCTGGCAATCTGACGGACAAATATGGGTTTGGCAGATGCCAGGAGAATGCTACCTGCCCCAAATGCATAGTGCCCACTGTAAAGTTTGGTGGAGGAGGAATAATGGTCTGGAGCTGTTTTTCATGGTTCGGGCAAGGTGAAGGGGAATTATAACGCTACAGCACATAAATGACATACAATTATATGCAATACTATTCTGTGCTTCCAACTTTGTGGCAACAGTTTGGGAAAGGCCCTTTCCTGTTTCAGCATGACAACACTCCTGTGCACAAGGCAAGGTCCATAAAGAAATGGTTTGTCGAGATTGGTGTGGAAGAACTTTACTGGCCTGCACAGAGCCCTGACCTCAACCCTATCGAACACCTTTGGGATGTATTGGAACATCGACTTCGAGCCAGGCCTAATCACCCAATACCAGTGTCTGACCTCACTAATGCTCATGGCTGAATGGAAGCAAGTCCCCGCCGCAATGTTCCAACATCTAGTGGAAAGCCTTCCCAGAAGAGTGGAGGCTGTTATTGCAGCAAAGGGGGGATCAACTCCATATTAATGTCCATGATTTTGGAATGAGATGTTTGACGAGCAGGTGTCCACATCCTTTTGGTCAGGTAGTGTACTTACCCAGGCTTTGTACATTTTTGAAGAATATTAATTAAAAAGCGACTTTGTTTGCTTTAGGGAGGGACAAGGTATGTATTGATCATTGAGTTGATTTTATCTTGAAGTGAAGTCAGTATTAGTAAGGTGGAGCAGATCTATCTCAACCACTTGACTGTGCGAAATTCCCCCAGAGTGAAGAATGTGACTTGTTGAGGCTTGCTTGCATTGCTTTCTGGGAAATCCTGGAATGCGTGGAATGGGGGACGGTGCCATGGGTGTGTGTGTCTGCAGTCATATCTGACTGGGTAGAGCACAGAGTCCTGCACTGAATCCAACAGGTCAGTGGTTTGGAGCACCACTTGTGTGTGGCTCAGGCAAGCTCCATTACATCCTGTTAACTGCAGAGGATAAGTTAACGAGTTAATTAGCTAGTCATACGGTCTCCCAAGGCGGTCTGAGACACAAAGTACTCCCCAATTGTTTTACACACGCAAAAAAGTTTTTTTAAAATTGATACCCAAAAACATTTTCGTAATGTTAAAATGTATGCTTTTGAGTGAGTAAATGTGCTGTGAATAAAAGCTACGGTTTTAATCAGGGTTTTGTGTTGATCAGCTGTTAGAATAAATAAGGTAGTCTATATGTTTATTTGAGAGAAATAAGATCAAAAGGAAAACCGCAAACATTCAATCATTAGGTTCAAATGAACTGTTGCCATAGTTGTATTCATTTTCTTTAGATGCCTGACTTTATTTAGTCTTTATCAAGATTGAGTCTCAATAATGAAATGTTAATACTGTACATTGAAATATTTTGATTCGTCATCGAAATTGGTCTTCATTGTATAGTTAAAGAATCATTTGTATTTATTTATAGATCTATGTAAAGGCCACATTGCCTTGAACAGTTTTGTCGTGTTTTTGTCTTGAAAAGCAATGATATGCAATTAAATCTTGTGTAGCTATAGTCACGGCTAACTGCAATGATTGGCCATTGTATAGAAGGGGCTCGTGAATAATGAGAAACAAGGGCAAAGTGGATAAACATGACGCACCCGTGTTCCCAAACGTGACTCAGCTTCAATCTGTGAGGCCACCTTTAGCAGTGAAATTAGGAAGAATATGCCATATGTTTTCGATCGGAAAATACCAAATTAGGCCTAGGTTTCTACATTTATGAGTTATATTTACTACAACTAAGCCTATATTTCTTGTATCATTTGAAGGTTGATTAAATAAATAATTTTAAACTGCTGAAAACTTGGGAAGATTGGGATATACGAGCAAATTACTTAGCTTAAGTGCTTCAATTCTGCCTATGATTCTGTGTTACTAAAATCAAATCTTTAAGAAAATGATTTTGACAGCAAATGCAGCAATCGGATGTTATTAACATTTTCAACGATCAGGCGAGAGGCAACGAAAAAAACATCCATCGGGCCAGTAGCACACGCTTGCACCTCAATATGACTGTAGCCTATTTGAACAATCAATATTTGTGTTATTCGATTAATTCAGTTACATGATCCACTTCACATTTCAATGAACCAATGCTTTCGATGGTAAAGGGGTTTTAATCCCTCTTATTTTGAATGTGGAAGAAACACATTATGAACCTACAGTATAGCCTTCCAAGTTTCGATGATAAAAATGACATCCCACCCATATGTTTGCATACAGTGCAGTTGGCTGCAAGCGTTTTGCACAGAACAGCGATTTGATGCCATCCAATGGGCAGAGAGCGTACATACACCCCAAGAACCTTGTTCGTTACACTCAAATTAATGTTAAAATCATGTAATTTTGTTTCACAGTTATAGAAAGGATACATGTTTTGGACTCCTTAATTTTATTTGATCTATGAATGTTTAGGACAAACAGCTAATTACATGGTCCCCATAGACTAGGTTAGGATTCTAAAAATAAAATAGGGTATGCTGTGACGAGTAGCCAACAAGAGAAGTAAATATTTGTTATACTGTATGTAATAATTGTCATAAATCCATCTAACCTTGGACTTGTAATAACCACCAAACAAGCATATCCACCACAAAGGAGCTAGCTACATCCTTATTGAACATAGGCTGATGAGCCAACCTGCATAATAATTCACCACAAACGAGTAGCATTTCATAAATGGTCACTGAACATGTTTCAGTTTACATGCTCACTGAAGTTAATATACATTTGCACAGGGAACAAAATCAGTATTGCATATAGGACGTGTAAAAGTACTGTAGCTAAATAGATACATACAAAATACATATATTATTAAGACAAATATTCACTTATATACATGAACCTAGAATCAGTGTCTATCCAAATGGTCTTTTCCCTAACCCTTGGCAAACTGATCACATGGGGAAAATGCAGGGGTGATTGATGAAAAACGAGTTATAAAACTATTCCAGCAGGTGGCGCTATATTTGTCATATTGTGCCAAAGAAATTGCCAGTCCAAAAAACACACTTTTTTTTTGATCTGGAGGAACAGTCCTGTCAAAACGGAATAATTGTTTTGTCAAATACATCCTCACGTGTCTTTCAGTTCCGCTGTGTTATCCTCACTCGCCCTCTGTAAGAAAATAAAAGTTATATTTTAAAATAAATATGGACTACAAAGATACTTTTTCAGGACTTAAAGCAAGACTGTCTATTTTAACAGATAAATACAGTGTTTATTTAAACAGAAAATGCAACATTTGTAAATAACAGATACCTGTGTAGGTATGAGTGTCAAACCTTGGCTTCGGCTATCTTCTGGATTTGATCCAGAACAGAGAACTCAGGTGAAGGGAAGTCAAGGGGGTGATTATCCCCCGAGGACTCATGGGGCATCTGGACAACATCAGGAAGAAATGTTTTTTTCATGGTCATTTCAGCAAGAGATTTTATGCAAGAAGAGATGCATGTCCTTGTTATTATCACAGGGGTATCTGAGGTGGGACTCACCAGGACAGGTGGGGCTCTGAACAGGTAACTGAAGGGGTAGTGGAGCAGGTTGATGCAGGTGGAAGAGTACAGGTCTGCGTAACGCATGAGTTGGCTGGCAAACAGAGTCTGTCTGGAGCCACTCCGCAGCAGGCTGCCCATCTGCCCATAGGACAGATCCATCCTATAGGTCACCACCTGTAAAACACAAGGCGACGTACCCCACATTAAAAAATACTACAGTTTACTAGAGTACTGCAGTACTTACTACATAATTCTGTAGTAAACTATAGTATACTTAAGCAATAAGGTACTGTGGGGTGTGGTATATTGGCCATATACAACACCCCCTCATACCTTATTAATTAAGTATACTTTAGTTATATACCTTATTTCTCTAGTATTGATGCCCTCAAGGAGAAAGCCTCCACTTCTATGTTCAAGATAATAAAACAAAAACAGTATACTAAATACTACAGTAAGGTCTGCAAAAACACCACAGTAAATACTATTATTGAATCAGTTTTTTTCTGTCAGAAGCTACAACAAAAATGTGTGCTGTTGGGGGTACTCAAGAACTGGAGTTGGGAACCACTGTATTAGAACATTTCTCAGAGAGGGATTAATGTGTCAGTGGGCATGGTTTACCTTCATCCGGGTCTGAATGGCAGTGATGTCTGGGCACTCTCTACAGCTACTGTCCAGGTGCCTAAGGAGAGAGGCCAGTCAGATTGACAACATCATGCACAGCTCTGTCAAGTGAAATAATAGGCGAGTGTCACTCATAGAACAAAATAAATGCCCACTCACTTGTACAACTCAGCTAAAAATATATCAAGATGCTTCAGCTCTTCAAAAAGATCTTGAGGAAAAAGAGACACTCGTCAAAATGGTGTCCAAGATTCCATTACCTAAGGTATGTAAAGTGGCCACGTTAGGTGTGTGGTATATAATAGGTCAGTTTTAGGGTCACTGTGAGGTCACGAAGAGGAGGTTGACCATGTTTGTACTCACGGTTCTTCTCTGTCCACACCTGCAGCTCTTTGGCCAGCTCAGGCACCACCAGGAAGGTCTTCCAACCTTGCCTCTTCTTAGACTTTAGGATGTCCCCAAAGATGTGGTCACCCACATAGAGAATGTCCTTCCCCTTCACATCCAGCAGTTCACATACAATGTCTGAGGAGCCTGCAGGGAGGAGAGACAGATACAAGAGGATGGAAAGTTGAGATGTGACACCCACTGATATGAATCCCACTGAAACCAAGATGGGTGAAACTCACTATCCCTCTCTCAATTTAATACCATCTTAATCCCTTTCTCCTAACATATAGAATATGTTACCTTTTTTGATGATAATATCCCAGCTAAGTTTTGGTTGCTTGGAAGTTGGGGGAATGTATGTTTTTGGTTTCTTATTGGTTCTGGGAATGAAGCCATATGTTTCCTGACTGGTAAAATTCTGATAACGGAAGTGAAAACTTTGCCTGTTCTGGAAACATACGTTTAGAACGTTTTACTATGGTTCCCTGAAAGTTTTCCTGTGAGGTTTTAGTAATGTTCTGAAAATGGAAATTATAGGTTATATGAAGATAATTAAATAACGTTCTGAGAACATGTTTCAATAAGACTGCTAAGCTTAGGTTTGGTTAACTGTTTTGAACGCCAGCACAGATAGGACACATGGAAATGAATTTACTTAGGCGTTAATCATGCAAACACATTTCTTTTTAATTGTGGCACGGTGCCAGTCAGATTCAAACCTATGATCTTCTGTTCTCTATCCATGTAATTAGTCCACTGTGCCACCAGGATTGAACTAGCATGCCATGTTTTCTTTTACACATACAAAGCTGGCCATTTCAGTCTACACAAACAGACCCCATTTCAAAAGAAAATAAACACTCATTTAGTGGGCTAAATACACTTGAGCATTTATGCTGAATTGATGCTGAAACCAGAATGTATATGTTTTTAAATAAATTCTTAGAACGTTCTCTATACATTAGTAAAGTGTTCTTGTGTTTTTTATGGAAAGTTTTCTTAACATTCTCAGAACATTTTAAGAACATGACTTTAAATAGAACCATGAGAAAACCTGTAGGAAATGTTATGCTGAAGTACTGAAATTCCCACAGAAGAGCGTTGTTTCTTAACGTTCTCGTAACTATTTGAGAACATTTCCAATGTCAAACCAGTTGGAGAACGTTCCTAGAACATTACCAACATTTAAATGACATGTAACCATGTTTTAACTTTTAGGAAACGTTCTGTTAAAGTAATGAAATACCAAGAAAATCATGTTTTTTGTCCATTTTCTTAAATGTGCTGAGAATGTTCCAAAGCCGATCAACTATCCTGCACCATTCCCAGAAAGTTGTGGGAAGGTTGGAAAAATGGAAAATAACCATAGGACAACCATGCTCTCACCAACCTCTAAGAAACATTTTGTTATGTGCTAGCTGGGATTAACATTTGAATTCTTACCGCCAGAGTAGACAGTTCCATGCTGAAGGTCTCCAGTGTATGTTCCAATACGGAGCTTCCCTGTGTTCTATGTTGGATAGATATGAACAGAGCCATGTATTTAGAGAGTTGTGCCAATGTGGTTTCTGCATTATGAAGCATTTACAGTGCCTTCAGAAAGTGTACACACCCTTGACTTTTCCCAGATTTTGTTGTGTTAAAACCTGAATTTTAAATGGATTTTTCCCCCCACTACACACAATACCCCATAATGTCAAAGTGGAATTATGTTTTTAGAACGTTTTACAAATTAATAAAACATGTAAGCTGAAATGTCTTGAGTCAATAAGTATTCAACTCCTTTGTTATGGCAACCCATAACGTTCAAGAGTAAAAATTTGCTTAACAAGTCACATAATAAGTTACATGGACTCTGTGTGCAATAATAGTGTTTAACAGGTTTTTTCAATGACTACCTCATCTCCATACCCCACACATACAATTATCTATAAGGTCCCTCAGACGAGCATTGAATTTAAAACATAGATTCAACCACAAAGACCAGGGAGGTTTTCTAATGCCTTACAAAGAAAGGAAACTATTTGTAGAAGGGTAATAATAATAATAATAATAATACATTGAATATTTCTTTGAGCATGGTAAAGTTATTAATTACACTTTGGATGGGGTATCAATACACCCAGTCACTACAAAGATACAGGCGTCCTTTTTTTTTTTACAATTAAATCCATTTTAATCTCACTTCGTAACACAACAAAATGTGGAAAAATTCAAGGGGTGTGAATACTTCTGAAGTCACTGTACATGACACTCAACATTCTATGGCAGCCATGTTAGCTCCCCATTAACATTATATGGGGAATATTTAAACAATGCTATATAACTGAATGTATAGAATTACAACAATATACACAATTCTACAAGCTGGCATAACTCTAAATATATACCTCTGGATTAGAACATGAATCTAATTGCGAGGTGTGTTAAAGGATATTTTCTATACACACCATGTGATGATGAGTGAAAGGTTCTTACCGTGTCCACTTGTCTCAGCACAGTTCCCTCGGCAAAGAACAGTGGCTTCCTGGTATCCACGACGACAAGGTCAAAGAAGGCGCGCCACGGTTTTTTGGGGTACTTAAGAAAAAATATATTGAAATGTTGATTAAAATGAATGGTAATTTGTTCCCCAAAACCCTTTTCCTTCATTTGAAACTGGAGACACCTAGACTAACCTTGGCACCTGGTGGAGTTTCAAGCAAGTATTTCATGATAGCCTAGAAAAAAGAACAAAGACACATCCTTTGTATAAAAGTGAATATAATAGAATGTATTGAATAGAATGGACATCATGTATTGTATAGAATGGACATCATGTACCATGCAACATTAACAACTGACCTCTGTGTAGTTGTAATCACTGTTGGTCGCCAGGAACACTTTGGCCACCTCCTTAATACGAGTCAGGAGAACAGGCAAGTTTAGCTATCGAGAAGAAGAGAAAGGGAGAGGGTCAATTCCTCTGGATAGAGAAAGTTTAGGTAATCTCAGAGACTTGTTGAACGTCACTAATTAACTGAGGTATCATCTCATAAATTATGTTCCAAAACACTTAGTCAATATACTGTATCCAGAAAAGGTATCCAATATGGAACAGCAATTAAGGGAGGTTTCAACGTTATTTTCACTCACGTCTCTGACGACATATTTATCCAAATTCCTCAGAGTGCTTTCCTTCAGACTGCCCTATATGACACAATGGAGAGAGTCAGTCTACACAAAGGCACAGACAGTAATGTTTCATAATGTGTGAGTACGTGTGTCGGGATGGGGTGGCGTATGTACTGTATAATGCTGACCGTATCATGAACATAGTCCATTGCATCTCGAACATCCTGGAACATGCTTCTGAAGGACATGAACAAGTCACCATGTTTGAAGCCTTTCTGGCAGCTAAAAAAAAATATTTAAAAAAAAGTACAGAAACTACAGTCACATTACTCACTTATGTTTTATGATTTACTATTCTCACAGCTGTGGAGAAAAAGAGTCGGCAACGAGAAGAGAGAAGAGGACAATAGAGTCCACTCACTTTTCGTATCTGCTGCATCTGGTGAAGAGGTCCACAAGGCAACCATCCAGATACGTCTCTGTGGGAGGAGCAGGAGGGCGTTACAAAGCCATTCTATTTTACTTTATTTGCAGCATGATTGTACAGAACTAGACAAAATAACACTGTTGTTGCAACCTGAAAGGTTGAAGAGAGTATTGAGGATATAGAAGCGGTCAGTGTTGCCTCTCTGAATGAAGTTGTTGGGGTAGTAGTCTTGGATCTTGTCCCTGTAGAGAAGGAAAGTATGTGTACAACTAGCAAATTAAGGAGTAGCCACAAGTGCATATAAAGACATGTAAACATGATAAAAACATGCATACTGTGTAGTAGAACCTCATTAAGTAAGCTGGTCTGACAACCTCCCCAATAACACACCAAACAGCTACTATTGGAGCATTTCTGGATGATGAGTCATTCAGAGAGCACCCACTGAGCCAGAAGATAACAAGATAACAGACAGAGTGCACGTATCCCACTAGCACGATCAACGTCACAAGACCTCTCTTTTTGGAGTCTCTTGACCATGACGTTCAGCTAGAGCTGGAGAAACATCCACTGGCCTTCTCCACTGAAGCAACACTGTAGTCTGCCTTTCTGTAAGAGTATGAGGCAAGGATCCAGTGGCGATTGAGTGGATTTGAACTGGAACAGGAGCCTCTTGATAGCTCAGCTGCTGGTAGGGGATCCCAAAGACATCTAAATCCTGTTATATGAATGGAAGATGGGCACTATGTACATGTCCTGCTAAAGTATATTCAATGTCGTCTTTCATGATAAAAAAAACAAAATACACATAGTCCTACATAAGACTCACAATAACCCAAAGATTAACTCATAAGGAACTCACGTAATCATGCAATAACACACATGTAAACACATACAGACATTCATTCGCAAATCCCACGGCACCAGGTGGTGGATATAAATATACGTTTTCATATTTGTGAGCTAGTTACATCACCATTGTAATTGATGAATAAAGAATTCCAAATAGTGCTGCTATATCTACACCCAACTAATGTTCAGAAAAAAAACTTTTAACATTCCTGCACACCTTGTGGAGTATCATGTTAGCTGTGAAACAAGTTTTAGGGGATATTTTGCATTCATTTCTCAGTCCTCCATGAAACAACCAGGAACATGGGGGCTGTTTTATGTTGTAAGCTGAATATATTGGCAGTATGTAGGCCTACTGAGACAGATGCTCACAGTTGGATCTGACCAAGGTCAGGATCAGGCTCCCTTGGTCTCCAACATCCTCAGTTCTCGGGTAGAACTCCATCTCCTGTACCCTCAAGATAAAAACAACTCCTTCATACAGCTGCAATATATAGCCTACACACAGGTAGTGTATTCTGCTTCTCCTATGAAATGTAACCAGCGGAGAATTACAAAATTCAGTGGATTCAGATTGATAAGATGTGTATAATATATCAGTCTTTCAGAAAATATGGTATTTTAAATTGGACATATGAAAATAGTCACATATTGACCTTGTGGTTTTCTGTGACCATGCTCTTTTGATGTTTGACAGAAGAACTGTTTCACCTTGATGACCCCCTGTGTAGACATGCCGATTTGCTGTGTGTGTGTGTGTGTGTGTGTGTGTGCGTGCGTGCGTGCGTGCGTGTGTCATTCCCCTGTTCCCCTGCTTAGAAGACTTTGCAAAGTGGTTGTGCAGATGTGCCCTCAGTGACCGTGTTGACCCAAGGACATCCTGTTACAGAATTACAAACAGTATACTCACAAAAACACACACACACACACACACACACACACACACACACACACACACACCAGTCTTGTATAACCAACTTTGTGGGGGTCACACAATTCAGTCCCATTCAAAATCCTATTTTCCCTAACCCTTATCTGAAAACCTAACCTTAACCCTAAACCTAACTCTAGCTCCTAACCCTAACACTAATTCTAACCCTAAACCCTCTAGAAATAGCATTTGACCTTGTGGGGACTAATACAATGTCCCCAGTTGTATAATGAAACACATCCACACACACAAACTATTGTATTTCCTGTGATGTATCACTGACCTTTTTAGAAAGGTGAAACCATGACTGCACAGCAGAATGTTTCCATTGGAGTCCACCTTCAGCAAGTTCCCATACATTGTGTCAAACACCAGGCCGCTAAGGAGGGAGGAGAGATTGGGATGAAAAGGAGGAAGAGAGAGCCAGGGGTGAATATGGTTATGCAGAGACAAGCAGAGAGAGGAATGGATGGGAGAGGGATAGATGATATCTTTTAGATTTGTGGCTGCTCTTGATAGTATCAGCAGGTTACTTTTTATTTCTGCTCTATTTTGACCAATCTTGTTATTCTACTGTTACCAGGCCTTTGGGGTAACTATCCCTGCAGGAGGTCTCTATCTGCTGATGAAGTGATAAAATGTCAGATGTTTCTCCAGCATAGTGTCCCCCTGGGGCAAGGATACAGAAAATAGAATGCACAGAGCAACAAATGACTTGAAAAAGAATGGTTAGGGGTCATTTCATAAGTTCAGTCCATAAAGAGCCCCATCCTAACTAACCATGCTTTGCGTCAACACAATGCTAAGGAGCTCTATTTCATGTAGAACATAAGGAAAAAAACATTTGTGAGTAAAGGGTTATGTTATGTATTACCAAACTGATCATGTAAAAATAAACAGTATGCAAATGTGTGTGGGATCAACAGGAAGAGAGAACTCACCGTGTGGGGAAGGTAGGGTCGTAGGTGTAATGCAGTAGCTCATGGGGATAGCCTATAGACACCAGCCTGTCTCTGAGCAGCTCAAAGCCCAGGTCCTCGTAGTCAGGAGACTTGTACTCTACACACACACACAGGACACATGAACAATCAGTATTCATCAATGAAAATTTAACAATGTTGCTATCCTCATATACTGTTCAATAGTTCTGAGCGGTATACTATAAAGTAGGATCAAGCTAACGTGCCTAAATATTTTGAAATAACTTCTTTTTTTTAAAGGATAAGCTTGAAATTGGCATAGTCTAACAAACAAAAACAAATGTAACTTTAGCTTTCTTAATGAATCAGGAAATCTATTTTTTTCTGGTTGTTTAGGCTAACTCATTAATCTTGCTTTGTAGTATACCCCCCTGATTGCACACCTTAAAGACATAGATTTTCAGATTTTCTCCAAAAGTCTGCCTTTTTTGGCCCTTTACCAGTGCAATCCCATTTTCTCTTGGTTGGAGTAGGTCTACTGAGCTACTATACCGATCAACAATATAAACACGGCATGCAATAATTTACAGTTCATACGAGGAAATCAGTCTATTGAAATACATTCATTAGGCCCTAATCTATGGATGACTGGGAATACAGATGTGTATCTGTTGGTCACAGATACCTTAAAAACAAATAAGGGTGTGGATCAGAAAACCAGTCAGTATCTGGTGGGACCCCCATTCACAACATGCAACGGTACACATCTCCTTCGTTGATCAGTTGATCAGGCTGTTGATTGTGGCCTGTGGAATGTTGTCCCACTCCTCTTCAATGGCTGTGTGAAGTTGCTGGATATTGGGGGGAACTGGAACACGCTGTCGTACACATCTGGATCGATGTGTATGACACACCACTCTATGCAAAAAAATGCAATTGTGTTCGCTGTCCGTAGCTTATGCCTGCCTGTACAATAACTCCACCACTGGAATTCTGTTCACAACATTGACATCAGCAAACAGCTCGCTCACACGACGCTATACACATGGTCTGAGGTTGTAAGACCGGTTGGACGTACTGCCAAATTCCCAAAAACGATGTTGGAGGCGGCGTATGGTAGAGAAATTAACATTCAATTCTCTGGCAACAGCTCTGGTGGACATTTCTGCAGTCAGCATGCAAATTGCACGCTCCCTCAAAACTTGAGACATCTGTGGCATTGTGTTGTGTGACAAAACTGCACATTTTAGAGTGCCCTTTTATTTTCCTCAGCACAGGGTGCACCTGTGTAATGATCATGCTGTTTAATCAGGTTCTTGATATGCCACACATGTCAGGTGGATGGATTATCTTGGTAAAAGAGAAATGCTCACTAACAGGGATTTAAACAAATTTGTGCATTTGAGAGAAATAAGCATTTTGTGCATATGGAACATTTCTGGGATATTTTATTTCAGCTTATGAAACATTTGATATTTTTGTTCAGTATTAATGAACCTACCTGCCAGAGTGTAGTCCATGTCAAAGCCATAGCATTTGATGTTCTCCAATGGTACACTCCTATTGACAAACACCCTGTAATCAAAGGAAAACAGGACAGTTGGAGTTTCTGAAGTGATTATCTGGGAGACAAACAGGGGTCAGTTGAGAAGCAGATCTCAGATGGGCACGTCAAAGCTTTTCAGAATACCCAATCAGTTTTATAAGAGTATTTAATGGCATGGCTTGAATGTGGCTCCAAATCTGACCTATTGTCTAAGACCAGTTACTGAAACCTTCAAGAGTAGAACTCATTTTGACAAATTGACTCAACTTCCTTCAAGCCCATGGAAATCAATCAACTTGAGCCCAATGCTGGTCACATTGGTATATGCCTCACCAACTATATTATTGGGAACCAACCATTAAATTATATCTTATGCTGCACATTCAGCTCGTAGTGGCGTATCGGGCTCTATATCCTACTGCACTACATCACATCACCACAGTCCTACTCTTATCAGTTCATTAACATATGTCTTCAAGCCTGCCAACAGGAACAGCCACGTCCATCTAGACTAGAGGAAAGCCATTTAAGGTGGTCTTTTTTTAGGAGGCTGCAATGGTATTGGCAAGGATTTCCGAGACTTGGCACTGCTTATTTTTTAATGACAGTCACGTACCGTGATTAATGTATCCTGATTCAACTCATTGAGCACACTCTGCATGTGATCAAACTTTGCAGTCAGGGGTGCTGCAGCAGAAATTGTGGTCAGTTCTCTCTAGCCTCTACCACACAGAACACCACCTAATCATCAGTAACAGGTTCTTATTTCAGTAATGGATAGCCTATGTAATAACTAAATCCATATGTTATAACAAAAATATCTTTGTTTAATCAAGAATGGAACACAGACTTGGAAAACACAATGAAAAGACAGAATGGGCAACTTCTGAAAATAGATTGCTGTATTCAGAAGAATTACCAAACTAGTTAAAAGAGAGATTGCTTTCATATATATCAAATCAGGACTCTGATCAGTTCAGTCATTCACAAGGTAACCACAGAGGGGTTTCCTGTGTCACCAGGTGATATGGAGCCTCTATCAGTGACACCCGGGGAGAGAAACCCATCTCCCTCCTGTCAGAGTGGCCTACACCTCACCCCGTCTGTCTGTCTGTCTGTCTGTCCCCAAGCTCCTGCCAATAGCAGCCAGTTCAAACATATAGTGTAGCTGTTAATAATTCACCTGACAGCTCGTGTTCTAGAAGCGTGTTGCTGAGGAAGCCTCACTTGAGCGAACAACAAAGTCATCCTGAGCCAGTGGGTGCCTGGGAGGTATGAACAAGGCTACTGATGGAGAATATCTGGCTTGAAGCATGAATAGCGTACACTGACAGTAATCGGTTAAATAATATACCTAACACTTGGCTGATATTGAAGTGTCCCCCCAAGTGTGATTTACACCTGAGTGACTGAGAACCTGTATCAAGGCAAGAAAATACCTAAGATGATCTTCTCTTTTAGACCTCAGCCAAACAACTAGCCTATAATGTGGAGGAAGAACAGAAATGAGTGACTCTTACAATCGAGGAGTGAAAGAGAAGGCGTCACTGACCTCACATACCATTCCTAATCTCCACTCCCATCCACCAATCAGAACAGGTAATGTGAGTCTGTCTGACAGATCTCTGGGGCGGCAGGTTGTTGTGGTTAGGGTGTTGGGCCAGTAACCGAAAGGTTGCTAGATCGAATCCCCGAGCTGACAAGGTAAAAATCTGTCGTTCTGCCCCCGAACAAGGCAGTTAACCCACTGTTCCTAGGCCGTCATTGTAAATAAGAACTTGTTCTTAACTGACTTGCCTAGTTTTAAAAATAAATACATTTCTGTGCATTGTCAGAACCTGATACAGCAAAGGTGTTGGATCACTTTAACAAAGCCTATAGGCTACGTTTTCACAAAGTTATAAAATGCTCATGTAAAAAACAGAAAGCACATTTTCTCCAAGTTTTTGAAAAATGAAAAAAAATATTATAATAAGCTGAGCCAATTAGTGTATGCCCTATGACCTTATGCAAATCTGTATGATATAACCATACCTTGATTGGCCTCTACAGCCTACAGGTTTGTGTCACATTTATTACAGCATTGCCAGTTTTGTAAGCACTAGTTTAGGATTGGACCCAATACTGAGCTACACGTGTCATATCTTTATGGGTGTAATAAATATTATGCTACATCAAATAATAACTCACTTGTGCTGACATTCCATGTTCTTCACCAAGGGCACATCGGGTGAAATGCTCGGGTCTGTATCAGATTTAGTAGGTTGATCTGTCACAATCCGAGTCGGATCCTCCATAGTCGTCTCTGTAAAAGCCTCTCTAGATAGGGGGATAGTGAGATCTGACATGGGTAGCCTAAGTCCTAGCTGTCATCTCACTAGAAGCTTACTAATTGGAGAGGCTTTTAAAGCTCCAAAATACGCAGAACTGTGCGTAAAGGGTTTCACTACACGTCAGTAAACAGCCACTCCCTTGCTTTAAACTTCGTGGTTCGGTAGTTAAAAGTGGGTGCGGGGGCTCTGGGACCTACTGCATCCTATCTTGTCTATGAATTGGTCAAACTCACAGCGGACTGGAAACTGGCTTAAAATACCGAGATAATGTAATCAGTCGCACACACGCAGAGAGGAACGTGCGTATGGCTTGAGTTCGCTGATATCACTATTGCGATATGAGCGAAGCTGGACGATTTTCAAAAAACAACACAAAGAAAGTACTAAAGAAAACAACAATTCGTTTTACATTAGGCCACATACAGGTAACTTCTCAAATACAGAAAACACCAACATCGTGTCTTAGTAGGTCGTTGGGCCAGCACGAGCCTCCAGAATAGCTTCAATGGGCCTTGGCATAGATTCTACAAGTGTCTGGAACTCTATTGGAGGGGTGAGACCCCATTCTCCCACGATAAATTCCATAATTTTGTGTTTTGTTGAAGCTCTAGAATCTCCCATAATTGTTCAATTGAGTTGAGATTTCTGGTGGGTGGGTGAGTGACACGCACGCACGCGCACACACTTTATACCCCATGTGCTCCTTTGAGACACGTCTTTCAAAGTCACTGAGATCTCTTCTAGCCATGGTACCCAAAATAATGGGCAACTGGGCATTTTTATATATGACCCTAAGCAAGATGGGATTTTAATTGCTTAATTAACTCTGTGTGTAAGCACCTGCTTTCAATACACTTTGTATCCCTCATTTGCTGGTGTTTCCTTTATGTTTGCAGTTACCTGTATATCTATAACACTTACCCCCGAATACAGGTGAGAGAGAGAGAACACATTGAATAATTCTGATAATAATCCTAAACACCACAGTAATGGGAAAAAAATACTATCTCAAAATGAGTGTAATAAATCAGACAGATAAACTGTGTATGGCAGCCCAGACTCACTAATAAGAAACTCAAGGCGAGCTGATTGAATCATTCCCTAAGGGATGTAACTTGTTCATCAGTAAACCACATACAGTATGCTGACTTTAGGAGTGTCAGAGGTAAAACCTCTCCCTCCCTGATTAGCGCCTGTTTGCCTGGGGCCAGAGCCTGATAACGACAGAGTCCTGGGCCTGCTCACAATACTAAACACATTTCGTAAAGAGGGCCCAGAGAATTAACAGTTTTATCACACTGTACTCACCATCCCAAAGGTCAAAATTATTGATTTGCCATTGTGTCATTAGACTGGAAATGGCTTGGGTGTGGGGCAAATCTTTACAGAGGAGTTTTAACAAATATAATGTTTTAACAGGAAGGACAACGATGTACAAGTCAGACACAATGTCAATGATGATGGCAAATGTTCAGAGTTTGGTGGTTGTGCGTGCCTTGATATGATGGGGTTTAATGAGGTCAAGTCTATCCCTCCCCTGAGGATCCCCTGTTGAGATTCACAGGATACATCCCGCCAGTGATCTCCATCATGGTGAGGTTCCTGGTCTCAGACATGTTGTACCACCCAAACACCCCAGACAGCAAACAGTAGTACTCCAACTTCTCCTGTGTATGAACATACTGTGAGTGCATGTGTATGACATCAGCTGCCACGGTCCCACTTAACAAATAAGAGTCCCAATACCTATGTAATTATGGGTTAATTACAATCTAGGTACACCCTGTCACATAATAGTTACAGTACCACTGTTATACCTGTTTGTGTATGTGACAAGGTATGAGAGCGAGGTTGATGTGCTCACCACTATGAGGTGGATGAACAGCACCAGCCAACTGAGGGTGCGCCAATGGTGAAGGCTGCGGACTTGAACGACTGGTTGGTGGAGAAGAAGGTGAAGATGAGAACTATACTGCAGTAAGGGATCCAGGAGATTTGGATCTGAACAACAAATGACAAACGGTGTGGCTTATTGATGAGCCACTGATGTTGCCACCTATTGTAAAAGATTGATGTAACCCAGTGATAATATATAGGGACATTCTGTGGCATTATGAATGAATGACATTCATTCATAATGAGCATTGTTCCATTCATGGAAAAGATGTCACCCGTGATGACAGAGCAGTGTGTTGCTTATAAAGTGTGACTTACCTGCAGGTAGAGTAACCCAGAAGACCCTGGGTAACTGCCATGCATAGGTAATCCCTGTAGAGGAGCAGCCTTTTTCCTGTGCTATCAATGGTGAACGTGCATTAGGATGGCAGATATGGCGTCATTGTTTTAGCACTATACATTGAGTTTTTAAACTACGGTGCGCAACATGGTTCCATGTGCCAAGAAATCAGCACAATCGACTGTGAAGCTAAAATTGGGATCATGTATACTATGCAATTGAACATACAAATAAAGAGCAATGGAAAGCATTGTACAATATGGCAAACTTAGCGAAAAGAGGAATTTGTGTTGAGTGCATGGGGCTGCCATCTGTATGCACCTCTGATATTACCATCACCTGTCATACCAATCAGTGTCAAGTAGTTACGGTAGAAGTTTCACTGTCGACTCCAGATAAATGACACGCCACGGGGGGGTGGGGGGGGGGGGGGGGGGGCACTCTTAGTACATACAGCGCCTTTAGAAATTATTCCACATTTTGTTGTGTCACAGCCTGAATTCAAAATGTATAAAACATGCATTTATTTTGTCACCCATTTATACAAAATACAGCATAATGACAAAGTGAAAGTGTTTTTATAAATTTCTGCACATTTATTGAAAATAAAATACAGAAATATCTCATTCAGATAAGTATTCACACCCCTGAGTCAATACATGTTAATTACCTTTGTCAGTCTTCCGGAGTAAAAATTCTTCAAGCTCTGTGAAGTTGGTTGTTGAGCATTGGCCATTGTCTGTTGGACTGCAGACCAAACAGGATTTTGCCTGTGCTTAGCTCTATTCAGTTCCTTTTTATCAGAAAAAAACTCCCTAGTCCTTGCTGATGACAAGCATACCCATAACATGATGCAGCCACCACCATGTTTGAAATTATGAAGAGTGGTACTCAGTGATGTGCTGTGTTGGATTTGCCCAAAACATAACGCTTCGTATTCAGGACATAAAGTGAATTCCTTTGCCACATTTTTTTGCAGTTTTACTTCAGTGCCTTATTGCAAACAGGATGCATGTTTTGGATAATCTTTATTCTGTACAGGCTTCCTTAATTCCACTCTGTCATTTAGGTTAATATTGTGGAGTAACTACAATGTTAGTGATCCATCCTCAGTTTTCTCCCTCCACAGCCATTAAACTCTAACTTTTAAAGCCACCTTCGACCTTATGGTGAAGTCCCTGACCGGTTTCCTTGTTCTCGGTACCCTTGTTTGTTAGGCATTGGAAAACCTCCCTGGTCTTTGTGGTTAAATCTCTGTTTGAAAATCACTGCTCGACTGAAAGACCTTACAGATAATTGTATCCTGAACTTATTTAGGCTTGCCATAACAAAGGGGTTGAATACTTATTGACTCAAAACATTTCAGCTTTTCATTTTCTATTAATTTGTAAACATTTCTAAAAACATAATTCCACTTTGACATTATTGGGTATTATGTGTAGGCCAATGACAAAATCTCAATTTAATCAATTTAAAATTCAGGCTGTAACGCAACAAAATGTGGGAAAAGTCGAGGGGTGTGAATACTTTAACGCACTGTAGTTACAGGCTTGATAACATGTAAGCTTTGTCAAACCCCTCCTTTTAAAGGTCAACCAAAACATGAAGAATGGTCATTTTCATTTCACAGTGTTCATAGTTCATCAATGTTAATATAGGGTTAATTAGGGTTAGTGGTGAGGGATGTGTGAAATAGGACTCACACAGGCCACAGAGGTGGAAATCTCACACAGACCGGTTCCCAAGGCAACATGGCGCAACTGGTGGGTGGGGATCCTTGCCATATGGAACACGTCAAATTAGTAAAGGCACATCTGAAGAGGAGCAGAATGACAAAGTTCATCACTCAGTCAATCAGACTTACTGTATCTAATTGAAAAAAAACGTACGATTCTAGGCAGGCTTTGATCAGAAAATGACATGACCATGCCATTCTACATTTGTATACCCTTTTGCTCACTCTAAACACACTGATCTCATGGATAATCTTCCTGCATCAACTCACAGCATTGAAGGTGACGAGGACGGTGAGGAGTTGCCAGCGTACGGCCTGGTCCACCACAGTGTGGCTGCGGAACCCCTTCAGGGAGGCGTTCTCCACCAGCATCTCTCCACCTCCACACTGTGGTCTCTGCTGCCCCACAGCCTGCGGATGGCTACAGAGGGGAAAGGCCAAATAAGATACACAGGTGGAAAAGGACATAAAGACAGCTAAGTCAGGCATAATGATAATGATAATTGTGAGGATGACTATGATAACACTAATTGCAAGTACATTTTTGGTGAGGTAGTTTTCCTTAGGCAACCTGTTACCTGTCCATATTCCTCAGAGAGCTCCACCCAGGTACTTACCTTTCTCACAGCCCTGGTGGTCGCCCCGGTCCAGCAGCAGGTATCGGGGTGACTCTGGGAGGAGGGGCAGGGTGGCAGGCTAGAGCAGGGCGGTCGCACCACTGAAGCACAGCAACCACTGCCACCTGTCCTCTGTCCCCAATAACTCACTGCAAGGACAGAAGGCTATCACATGGCATCACATAGTGTTCGTTCACCACAGGTTAAACTGATATAAGCATCCCTGACCGACACACTAGAACCAGACAGCTCACCTGATCCCCAGAAGCTGACCTGAGAACTTCCCCATAGACACAAAGGTGGCTACAGACACAAACCACCATTCCTCACAGTCTTTAACGGGTACATTACATCACCACATTGGGTGGAGACTGAGGCTAACACCTGCAGCACACACTGGAAAGGACAAACCATATCACAGACACGATTTGGCAGCATAATTCCTCTAGTGAGATATTAAAAGACAGGTATAAAGATGACCTTGTTTTGTGGCCTACAGTAAAATAGTATCAATTCATAAGATGAAAATCAGCTGACCTGCATTAACGCCGTAGAGGAAATGTCCAACCATGATCATCACAAAGGACATGGCCGTTTTGCTCAATAGCATCATCACAGCACTGCCAATGACAAACAGGTTGTTCAATAACAGGCATCTCTTTTTGGAAAGTGTGGTGGACAAAATCGTCATAATTAATGTTCTACAACATCAAATAGTAACCACACCTTCAAATAAACAGAGGCCTCTGGAGGCCCCAGATGCAGATGATGAAGGACCAGATAAGTTACTTCCCACTGCTCTTAGGAGATCCTATGCCGCTGCCGGCATGTGGTGTTCACCAGCTCCTTTATGAACTGCAGTAACACCAAGAGGGTGTCTGTGACGCTATGGAGGTTGGGTCAGTCAAACATTTATGGTTCTCAAACCATTTCTCATTTTCATTGGCATGTATCCAACTGAAATTGTTAGTTTGTTGAGAAAAAAAAGTTATTCAGAGCCATTACACTCATTTCCAAAACAATAAGGTAACAATAACTGCACTTGTTTTGCAAAGCCACATTTATCTGTTAATACTGACGTGGTCTACTCTTGACATTTTAATACTTTTGATGTGGATTTACAGTACTCACAGAATTGAGGACAGGCCAGATACACAAAAGTATGTGGACACCTGCTTGTCGAACATCTCATTCCAAAATCATGGTCATTAATATGGAGTTGGTCCCCCCTTTGCTACTATAACAGCCTCCACAAGAGCATTAGTGAGGTCGGGCACTGACGTTGGGCGATTAGACCTTGCTCGAGGTCGGCTTCACAATTCATCCCAAAGGCGTTCGAAGGGGTTGAGATCAGGTGTTCTGTGCAGGCCAGTCAGGCAGGTTCTTCCACGCGGATCTCAACAAACCATTTGGACCTCGCTTTATGCACAGGGGCATTATCATGCTGAAACAGGAAAGGGCCTTGCCCAAAATATTGCCACAAAGTTGGAAGATTGTCATTGTATGCTATAGCGTTAAGGTTTTCCTTCACTGGAATAAAGGGGCCTAAAGCCCAAGCCATGAAAAACAGCCCCAGACCATTATTCCTCCTCCACCAAATTTTACATATGACACTGTCTAGGCATGTGACATGTATGTAGCTAGTCCCTAGTTCAACGCAATGTCTTGAACGAGGGCAAATGTGACATCCAAAATAAAGATGCCTAACTGAAACTGGTGAAATGTTAACTTATACAGCTAAAATTAGTAACCAAAAGGATCAAACATCAAATCAAACACACAGTGCCCTTATAAAAACAAATGCACATCCTTGTAGGGAAGAATAAGATACAACTTAATATGTGCATCAAGTGGTACCTGGAAAATGATTCTTACACATTGCACACAATTGACATTAATATAATAACTGATCCAAAAAATATGTTTAACTATTATTTTAAAAAATATATTTATTGCCTTTCTACCTATATAAAACATGGTTGTTATGGACAAAGTCACACTGATCATCACATTGATGATCCAATTCAAATGAGCTAATAATACACACTTTGAATTTAAAAATAAGTTGCATGAATGAAACTACGTTCAAATACTAACCTCCACCCACCCCAAACAATTATTCTTCACTAGGTACATATATGTTTTGAGCCACAACCACTATTCTCAATATAATTATTTGTTGTATTTTCACCCCTCCCTAGGTCAATATGACAGATGTTATAGCCGATCATGCTAGAGACAGAGGACAACTCAATATATTCAGATCAAGCTCAGTGACAACCCCCCTTTCTCCATCTCTGCTCCTTTCACAGCAGGACGTAGCGTGTGATACCTCCCCCTCGCTGTTCTCGCAGACGCTGGCAGTGACGCAGCATGCTGAGGATGCTCTGGAAGCGCTTGTCCACCTTCATCTTAGTGAACTCTTTAATATCAGCCTCTACAATGAAAAACAGACCTGTAGGGAACACAGAGGAGTAGTGTGATAGTTTGTTTCCATTAGTATGCAGGTTGTCATAACAATGCCATCTGGGTTAGAGAAGATAATGGCCCTTGTTTAGAGACAATTACTCAATGCAATGACCAACCTTGTTGTGTGTCAAAAGACAGCAAAACAGAGAGCCTTCTTTAGAACAGAGTAGTTTGACTGAGGTACCTTTCGTGTCCTTGTTCTCTTCCTCCTTAAATCGCTGATGAAGCTTGCGTGTGGCATTATTAAGGGTTTTTGCTGGCTGGTTCAAGATCTTGTACTTCCCTGTTACGGCTGTGTTAATGCTTTCCACAGCAGTGTTTAGCTGTTCATATGTCAAACGGCCTTTCATGTACCTAGAGAGAGAGAGAGAGAGTTACAGAGGAAAGATATCTTACAATAACAATAAAGAAAAAAAAACTTTTAAATAAATAAAGCTACATTGCAGTATGTGGATATAGTGCTGCTGAGGAAGACTCACTGAGGGATGGTATCAAACTCTGGGCTGGTGATGAATTCCATCTCTCTGATCTGGTTTTTGGAGGTTTTCCTGGTGTGAACCTGCTGGACTGCCTGCACATTCACAGGTCCACTCTGACCCACAGACCCTATTCCACTGGGATATCAAAGGAGGGGCAAAATAGAGGACAACACATTTACTTGGTTTGTACTCAGTAGCTTCTCCTCTGGGCTCCCAAGTGGCGCAGCAGTCTAAGGCACTGCATCTCAGTGTTAGAGGCGTCACTACAGATGCTGGTTCGATTCCAGCCTGTATCACAACCGGCTGTGATTGGGAGTCCCATAGGGCGGCGCACAACTGGCCCAGCGTCGTAATGGTTTGGCCGTCATTGTAAATAAGATATTTTCTTAACTGACTTGCCTAGTTAAATAAAATAAAAAATGACATCCTCCAACACACACACACACTCCTTACTGGACTGCTGGCTGTCCCTTCCTGGGCATGTGTGTGGGCATGTTGTCCCTAAGGTTCTTTCCATCCTGCACATCCTCCTCAAAGAATCCCTCTAGTTCCTGTGAAACAAAAAACAAATTTTACACTGACATACAGTACAAATAGCATACTTAAAGATATTGCAATCCAGACAAGCTAAAAGGACCCATCTAAAAATGTATTGTGAAGAATGCATGAAATACCTTTAAATGCTTCAGTAGGTCTTTTTGGCGGCCAACACTTTTCTCAAACTGGTCAAGGAGTCCATCTATTGCAAGGATATCTTGTCCTATCTTCCCTAGAATGACACGCTTGTCTTGATCTTTTGCTGAAAATAGGGAATAATTCATGATAAGTTTAAATTAAATATGCAAAACCATTGAGTTCCTGTTAGCTGAAACAGTGTTTAAATATATATATATATATATATATACATACACACACACATCTCAGTTCATCATACCAATTGTCCGCAGCTCCAAGACACGTCTTGTGGATGAAATCCTGTCATTCAAGTGCAGGGTTATATCCTCAAGCTCACAATGACTCATATTGCTGAAAAAGAAAATGGGAAAAGGCCCAGCTGTTCAATAAAATGAAAAAAGGCACAGGCTGGAAGACTTCCTGCTGTTCTGTCAACGTTCATTTTGACATTTGAATCTTGAAGAATGCCTTAGCCTAAATGCCTCATGGGCTTATTAAATGTCTTCCACTATCATAACCCAAAATATAACGGTTCATTACCCCATTGTTTTTTTTGTTGTCGCTTGATGTCTTATGTCTCAAAAAACAAAGCTTCAGGAAAACAATGCCTTTCTAAAGACGTTACAAGTAACAGTTGCCAATTAAGAACGTATTTGAAGCTTTACAACATTCTTACAGTTGTTAGTTATATGTAAAGTTTTTTTTGGGGGGGGGGGGGGGGACTAGCTAGGAAGTGGAAATACATAGTCAACCTCATACTGTCAATCCTATCTAGCTCAATATATGAATTTTGAGAGTAGCTGGCTGCATTCAACCACATTGAGTTCAATCATGAACACTTACTGACAATTACGGCTGCTTCGCGTGATGTATTGTTGTCTCTACCTTCTTGCCCTGTGCCAAATAATGTTTGTACCATGTTTTGTGCTGCTACAATACTATGTTGTTGTCTTATCCTATCTAGCTCAATATATGAATTTTGAGAGTAGCTGGCTGCATTCAACCACATTGAGTTCAATCATGAACACTTACTGACAATTACGGCTGCTTCGCGTGATGTATTGTTGTCTCTACCTTCTTGCCCTGTGCCAAATAATGTTTGTACCATGTTTTGTGCTGCTACAATACTATGTTGTTGTCTTATGTCTTTACGTATATAACATAGTGTTGTCTCTTGTCGTGATGCGTGTTTTGTCCTATTATTTTATTTTATTTTTGAACCCCTGCCACCGTCCCTGCAGGATGCCTTTTGGTAGACCGTCATTTTAAATAAGAATTTGTTGTTAACTGACTTTCCTAGTTAAATAAAGGTTAAATAATATATATATTTTTTAAATGTAGTCACAACGATGGCTAGCTAAGTTAGCTAACGTTAACTATCTAGATAGTTAGCTAGCTTATCTGAATCCACACTGGCTCAACCGCCCAGTTAGTCAAAAACATGTTAAAAATCCAAGTAACACTGAGAGTAACTTACCTAAAGTTATCAACTGTAGTTGACTGAGTGTTTCCAAGATAGCTAATGTTCTGTTCTTCAACCTCCCTCACGCGGGCTAGATTCGAATCTTACCGCTGTGTTCAGAATTATCACTGCTGCAACGCAGCTGCGCAGCCAACCAGACGGAATGCCCTGCCAATATTTAAAACAGTAACATTTCCTCAGCCTCATGGCAACATTTGTAGAACAGCATGAGACTGGCTATACATCTGCAAATGGTCTCCCTGCCCCATAGCAACATTTGGAGAATTGCAGTAATTGTTTTCCTAAAACAAAATGTTTTTGGAAAATGTTTGTAATAATTGACAGGGGGCTGCAGCCATGGCTCTGAATAGCATGATAAATCAACAACCGTGAGGACCCCTCCAGACGAATAGATAAAGCCCCAGTGATGCCTTCGGAAGAAGGAAAAGACGGCGGAAGTGTATGTTGAGCTCGAATGAAGCAGACCATCGAGCTCCAGTGGCAAGAAAAAGTATGTGAACCCTTTGGAATTACCTGGATTTCTGCATAAATTGGTCATAAAATTTCATCTGAACTTAATCTAAGTCACAACAATAGACAAACAGTCTGCTTAAACTAATAAACAATTATACGTTTTCATGTCTTTATTGAACACACCGTGTAAACATTCAGTGTAGGGTGGGAAAAGTATGTGAACCCTTGGATTTAATAACTGGTTGACCCTCCTTTGGCAGCAATAAACTCAACCAACCGTTTTCTGTAGTTGCGGATCAGATCTGCACAACGGTCAGGAGGATCTCTATACTTTGCTCCGTTCATCTTTCCCTTGATCCTGACTAGTCTCCCAGTCCCTGTCGCTGAAAAACATCCCCACAGCATGATGCTGCCACCCCCATGCTTCACCATAGGGATGGTGACAGGTTTCCTCCAGACGTGAATCTTGGACTTCAGGCCAAAGTGTTCAATCTTGGTTTCATCAGACCACAGAATCTTGTTTCTCATGGTCTGCGAGTCTTTAGGTACCTTTTGGCAAACTCCAAGCGGGCTGTCATGTGCCTTTTACTGAGGAGTGGTTTCCTTCTGTCCACTCTACCATAAAGGCCTGATTGGTGGAGTGCTGCAGAGATGGTGTCTTTCTGGAAAGTTCTCCCATCTCCACAGAGGAACTCTAGAGCTCTGTCAGTGACCATCAGGTTCTTGGTCACCTCCCTGAAGAAAGCCCTTCTCCCCCGATTGCTCAGTTTGGCCGGGCAACCAGCTCTAGGAAGAGTATTGGTGGTTCCAAACTTCTTCCATTTAAGAATGATAGAGGGCACTGTGTTCTTGGGGACTTTCCATGCTACAGAAATGTATTGGTACCCTTCCCCAGTCCTGTGTCTTGACACAATCCTGTATCTGAGCTCTACGGACAATTCCTTCGACCTCATGGCTTGGTTTTTACACTGACATAGAAACATCAAGAATGATCAATGGAAACAGGATGCACCTGAGCTCAATTTCG
The DNA here is from genome assembly GCF_013265735.2 of Oncorhynchus mykiss. Classification (NCBI taxonomy): domain Eukaryota; kingdom Metazoa; phylum Chordata; class Actinopteri; order Salmoniformes; family Salmonidae; genus Oncorhynchus; species Oncorhynchus mykiss. Next base: position 35,900,749 of record NC_048569.1, read on the forward strand.
AGGCTCATAGCAAAGGGTCTGAATACTTATGTAAATAAGGTATCTGTTTTCAATTTAATTAATTTGGTAAAATTTCTAAAAAAACTGTTTTCCCTTTCATTATGGGGTATTGTGTGTAGATTGCTGAGGATTTGTTTTTATTTCATCAATATTATAAGGCTGTAACATAACATTTGAAAAGTCAAGGGGTCTGAATACTTTCCCAAGGCACTGTTGTGGGAAACCTGTTTTGAGGTGTTAAATGGTGAAGTATGCGCTGGGAAAAGTGGAGTCTATCAGAGTGACCAGGAGTGGTCTTATTTTGATTCATTGTATTTCTTAAGAACAGTGGAAGATTGCAGTGAGCCTCAAAATAATCCTTACATCCAAAGAAGTGTTGTGTTTTGAACTTCGGAGTAGCGCACCCGTCAAATGACTCATCTCAGGGGTGACGACAGATATTCAGGTTGAATACCTGAAGAACATTCCTGGTGTGGTTGGTGCCCGTCGTCAGACACGTTGGGTCAATGGAGAAAAATAATTGAGTCTGTCGGTCTGGTTGTTTTTTGATGAAGAGCAAATACCTACGCATGTGAAGCTTGGTTATGTAAGATACGCCGTAAGAGCTTTCGTTCCCAAATCACTGTAGTGTAAGAATTGTAAAGGATTTGTCCATGTTTTAATTGTGGGCAGACGGACAGAGTATATTGAAGAACAGTGTGTAGAAGGACGACGGTGTTTGTGGTGGGGATCATGATCCCGAGTTCCTATGTGCCCTGTAAGCGTGAAGGAGATTGAGGTGGCAAAAGTTTGAGCGGTCAATCGAATCTCCTATGCGATGGCAGTTAAAAAAATTGAGAAAACAAGTGATGCCAGTGAAGATATGGTAGTGGATGCACCACAGCCTGTGGTTAATGTTTGCTGCCAGTCAAAAGACACCGTGTGTTAAAAAGGTGGATTTTGAGGAATTCGTTGCCATAGTTATAAACTGTACGGCACAATCCTCAATGAAGTCTAAGAAACGTTGTGGCTGCGGCAGAAAACCTTTTGGGACTTAAGTATTTTATCTGAAGACTTGCAAGGGGTACTGGCTCTGGAAGACCCATCCTCCCAAGTTACCCTTAAGCCTGTGTAGGGATCAGATCTGTTTTATTTTTTCACAGATTAGTTGTTTAGTTCATTTATTTTTTAGTCGTTTTTTTGTGGTATTTTGTTACATTTTTGGGAATCCTGTTTCCGTCCCGCACAGTATGTGGTGGTGGGATGCACAATAAATTGTGTGAAGGCCAATATACCATAGAAAAATATGATGCCTTCAGAATGGAGGCCATGTACTCTGGTATCGAGTCCTCATCTCCTGACAAATGAAATGCATCTAGTTTTAGCCCGTAAAATCTATAATCAACTGTCAGAGACCATTGGCAGGCAATATGAAAATGAACGCTGTTGTGTTGGTATGAGCATGCGAGGTACAGTATATTGTGGTTCATGTGAGTTAGGAGTGGGCAGTGAGCTCACCATCCTGGGACTGAGGCAGTCATGTCCTCTATAGAGTCCTTAACGCTCGATGACGTTCAATGTCCTGCAACATAAAGGTGACATAATTTTACTATTGGGCATATAAACTCACATCTAGTGTATGAGCAACACAAGCTCAACGGAAGCACACAAAAAAAGCACATAGCCTGGGTATGGCGGTTAACGTTAGCAAAATGCTTGTGTGTAAACAGTTTCCCCCTCCTCACTGACCTTGTGACAGCAGTCCTCTCCCTACCTATCATTATAGGGGTTGCATTCGATGTCGTGCAACATGACCATATAGGCTGAGGTCAGGTTGATGCCCAGGCCTCCAGCCTTCGTAGACATTAAAAACTCAAAGATGTCAGCTCTGTCTTGCACTGGCCAATTAAAATGATTCTACAAGAGGATGGGAGAGACTTGGGACCTAAAGAATCGGTTTGCTAACACCTTTTCATTTTATTGACTATAGTATATGTAACAAGAATGAATCAGAAATGCAGCAAATTGCTTCAATATACTTTTTTTCTCTATATCTTTGCATATAGTAATTTACTTGTGAAAAATAAAAAGTTTAAACAAAAAACAAATTCCTGAAATTCCAGGGCTGCAATAATAATTACAAAAAACAACATGTATCACCCACCGCCTGGTACGGCAACTGCTCCGCCCACAACCGCAAGGCTCTCCAGAGGGTAGTGAGGTCTGCACAACGCATCACCGGGGGCAAACTACCGGCCCTCCAGGACACCTACACCACCCGATGTCACAGGAAGGCCATAAAGATCATCAAGGACAACAACCACCCGAGCCACTGCCTGTTCACCCCGCTATCATCCAGAAGGCGAGGTCAGTACAGGTGCATCAAAGCAGGGACCGAGAGACTGAAAAACAGCTTCTATCTCAAGGCCATCAGACTGTTAAACAGCCACCACTAACATTGAGTGGCTGCTGCCAACATACCGACTCAACTCCAGCCACTTTAATAATGGAAATTGATGTAAAAAAAATGTATCACTAGCCACTTTAAACAATGCCACTTAATATAATGCTTACATACCCTACATTACCCATCTCATATGTATATACTGTACTCTATATCATCTACTGCATCTTTATGTGATACATGTATCACTAGCCACTTTAAACTATGCCACTTTGTTTACATACCCTACATTACTCATCTCATATATATACTGTACTCGATACCATCTACTGCATCTTGCCTATGCCGTTCTGTACCATCACTCATTCATATATCTTTATGTACATATTCTTTATCCCTTTACACTTGTGTGTATAAGGTAGTAGTTGTGGAATTGTTAAGTTAGATTACTCATTGGTTATTGCTGCATTGTCAGAACTAGAAGCACAAGCATTTTGCTACACTTGCATTAACATCTGCTAACCATGTGTATGTGACAAATAAAATTTGATTTTGTATTGTATAATCACTTATACTGTACAGTACTGTGAAGGTTCTAGTTCTACCCCTCTCTCCTGCATTTGGCCACAAGTTCTCATCAACATCACATCTTATGTCTTCTCTGGCGATGCATCTTGGAAAGTATCTTCTGGAATGTCTAATCCAACCCTGGCAGTCTTCAGAAGTGTCTCCACACTCTGGCAGTCTTCAGGAGAAGTGTCTCCACACCCTGGCAGTCTTCAGGAGAAGTGTCTCCACAGCCCCTGCATTCACGGCATACAGTAAGGACATCTGGTCATGTGGATGGTGGTCATAAACCTTCCACCTCCACGCTGAGAAAAACTCCTCTATGGGGTTTAGGAAGGGGGAGTATGGAGACAGGAATAGTACTGACATCCTGGGATGTGCAGCAAACCAGTCTGTGACTGCAGCAGAGTGGTGGAATATCACATTATCCCACACAACAACAAAGGTAGGGGAGTTTCTTGCCCCTCTCTCCTCCACTGGCACAAGTCGATTATGCAGGTAATCCAGAAAATAAATTAGCCTCTCTGTATTGTAGGGGCCAATGAGTGGTTTGTGTAACAGCAAATCATCATTGGACAGTGCTGCACACATTGTGGCAGGGTAGCCTAGTGGTTAGAGCGTTGGACTAGTAACCGGAAGGTTGCAAGTTCAAACCCCTGAGCTGGCAAGGTACAAATCTGTCGTTCTGCCCCTGAACAGGCAATTAACCCACTGTTCCTAGGCCATCATTGAAAATAAGAATTTGTTCTTAACTGACTTGCCTAGTTAAATAAAGGTAAAAAAATACAAAATGTTAGCTCCTCTCTGGCCTGGGACATCCACGGTCAGCACAACGATGTGCAGTTTGCCTGACTTCCATCTCCCATTACTCTCTAAAATACATTAAATCCACAGTTTTACAGTACTTTACATTATGCATAGCTGTGTATGTGCCCTGCTTGGTTATTGAACAGACAACTTACCTGGACATATTGATACAGTGCCTTAGTATTCGGCCCCCTTGAACTTTGCGACCTTATGCCACATGTCAGGCTTCAAACATAAAGATATAAAACTGTATTTTTTTGTGAAGAATCAACAACAAGTGGGACACAATCATGAAGTGGAACGACATTTATTGGATATTTCAAACTTTTTTAACAAATCAAAAACTGAAAAATTGGGCGTGCAAAATTATTCAGCCCCTTTACTTTCAGTGCAGCAAACTCTCTCCAGAAGTTCAGTGAGGATCTCTGAATGATCCAATGTTGACCTAAATGACTAATGATGATAAATACAATCCACCTGTGTGTAATCAAGTCTCCGTATGAATGCACCTGCACTGTGATAGTCTCAGAGGTCCGTTAAAAGCGCAGAGAGCATCATGAAGAACAAGGAACACACCAGGCAGGTCCGAGATACTGTTGTGAAGACGTTTAAAGCCGGATTTGGATACAAAAAGATTTCCCAAGCTTTAAACATCCCAAGGAGCACTGTGCAAGCGATAATATTGAAATGGAAGGAGTATCAGACCACTTCAAATCTACCAAGACCTGGCCGTCCCTCTAAACTTTCAGCTCATACAAGGAGAAGACTGATCAGAGATGCAGCCAAGAGGCCCATGATCACTCTGGATGAACTGCAGAGATCTACAGCTGAGGTGGGAGACTCTGTCCATAGGACAACAATCAGTCATATATTGCACAAATCTGGCCTTTATGGAAGAGTGGCAAGAAGAAAGCCATTTCTTAAAGATATCCATAAAAAGTGTCGTTTAAAGTTTGCCACAAGCTACCTGGGAGACACACCAAACATGTGGAAGAAGGTGCTCTGGTCAGATGAAACCAAAATTGAACTTTTTGGCAACAATGCAAAACGTTATGTTTGGCGTAAAAGCAACACAGCTGAACACACCATCCCCACTGTCAAACATGGTGGTGGCAGCATCATGGTTTGGGCCTGCTTTTCTTCAGCAGGGACAGGGAAGATGGTTAAAATTGATGGGAAGATGGATGGAGCCAAATACAGGTCCATTCTGGAAGAAAACCTGATGGAGTCTGCAAAAGACCTGAGACTGGGACGGAGATTTGTCTTCCAACAAGACAAGGATCCAAAACATAAAGCAAAATCTACAATGGAATGGTTCAAAAATAAACATATCCAGGTGTTAGAATGGCCAAGTCAAAGTCCAGACCTGAATCCAATCGAGAATCTGTGGAAAGAACTGAAAACTGCTGTTCACAAATGCTCTCCATCCAACCTCACTGAGCTCGAGCTGTTTTGCAAGGAGGAATGGGAAAAAATTTCAGTCTCTCGATGTGCAAAACTGATAGAGACATACCCCAAGCGACTTACAGCTGTAATCGCAGCAAAAGGTGGCGCTACAAAGTATTAACTTAAGGGGGCTGAATAATTTTGCACGCCCAATTTTTCAGTTTTTGTTTTGTTAAAAAAGTTTGAAATATCCAATAAATGTTGTTCCACTTCATGATTGTGTCCCACTTGTTGTTGATTCTTCACAAAAAAATACAGTTTTATATCTTTATGTTTGAAGCCTGAAATGTGGCAAAAGGTCGCAAAGTTCAAGGGGGCCGAATACTTTCGCAAGGCACTGTTTCACCCTTATTTTATGTTTCTCTAGGACTGGCAATTGTTGTTGTGCTGACCGTATTCACATTCCCAAAAGTGATATTGTCTGCCAGCACTCTGTCCCAAATTTCTAGCAGTTTTGTAGTCAACAATGGCAATTTCCTGCGCATCTGATAATATTCTGCATCTCCCTCCTGTGGGAGGCAACATTTGGATCCTACTGAAAAACACAAAACAATCAATATTTTTCAAAATGTCAGTACATGTAAAAATGTGAACAAACTGTATTGTACTGTAATATGTAGTTCAATTATCATTGAAGGATGCACATCTCACCTGTTGTTTTTACGGAAAATTCATACTATTGATAAAACTGTTAAATGCTGCAGATTTGGTTGCACTTTAAACCAGCCTCTCTCAGAGAAGAGAGGCTGGTTTACAACATGGTCAATAATTGTGGCTCTTATCTCGTCAGAGACCACCGCTCTTGGTCTTCCTCTCCTTTGTCCTCCATGCATTCTCCCTCTCCCTGCCACTCTACTTTCCCCACCAACCTGTCTTCCTTGATTCATGTTTCCGAACTAAATCATTCTGAAGCCATCTTCTTTTGTCTGTTTGGTAACGAGACTGAAAACAGGATACGCAAGTAGGCTTTCAGCTGAAATTGCCATCAGCTGTGTTAAGAATGATTAAATATTCTGCTGAGATTTTCTATATGTTTCAATCTGGTTACTGCAGAAATGCACGACCTTTGCCATCATTCTGTTTTGAATGTGTTTTTAACAGTTTTGGAAACACTGTCAGCATTTGAAAACATGTGCTACAAATATATAGTTTTGCAGGTGGTGGAGTATGAATGAGAAAAGAGTTCATGGATTTCGGAGAATGTGGTCATTGAATGCATTTTGTGTGAAAGCAATGAAAAATGATTCACAGATTGGTCCACATACACTTCTGTTTCACTGACTGTGTGAAGAGTTTTGACAATGTGACTTCAGTTTTGACCAATGCATGTTAGCAAATTTGAAAAACTAGGAATTTTTCAAAAATTGTGATTAACAGTTAATGTCCAGATTAATGTCCAAAGTCCCTGCCTGTGACCATTTTCAGTCCAAACTACGTATCAATCAATTCCTAAAAGGCAAAAGCCTTTCATATCCTATTAGGGGGAAGGTTAACAGCTCAATGAAACATAACTCATTTGATAGATTGTTTCTAAACATGTACAGCCTCTGCTATTGGCACTCAATGAAAAGCATAGTAAGGTAAGTCTGGTAAAAAATGATTTGCCTTGCGAGATGTAGGGACAGAGTACAACGCCCTGATTCATCAGACAATTCCTACCTGTCAGACATGGGTGTTGACCCATCCAATCGAATGTAGCGATGCTTCACGTGCTTCAGGAACATCTCTTAGAATGTCCAGCATCATGGTGAACTGGCTGAAAAGCAGCACTCTATCCCCCTGACAGAGGAACACAGTCACTGTGATTAATGACTACTGGACTGGAGGGATCAGAGAGAAATGTGGTTGACTGCATGTTAGAAGAGGAAAAGCCAAGGAAAGAGTGATTGTGATTGAGAGCAGGGAAGAGATGGAGTGTCTGACAAAGGTAGAGGAACGGGGAATAAAAGAGTGACTGGTTTTATGGGGGGGAGAAGAAACCCCCAGGGAGGGCGATGGAGAAGGCTATAGCTGGTTCATTACAGGTGAGGCATACTAGCGCATAATAAAGAAGCTGTCTCCATTTGTTCAACTTCCACTCCAATTTCACACCTTGTTTTTGAGAGAGGTCAGAAGCTGTGTGAGCAGGCTGAGTTTTCCTGAGTCCAGGAGCATGTCTGTGTTCAGCTGATAGTCTTGTACGGACGGGTACTGCAGACAGAGCCGGTGCAGCTCAAAATCTGTCATGACGTCCATATCCTCCTTGGTCAGCACTGGGTCTGCGGTCACGGTGGGTCGGGTCAAGAGTCAAAGCAATTACAGACTGACCAAAACACACTGTAATACCCTTAGCTTCCAGAAGCCCCATCAACAGCAGTTGCTGTAGTGGTAGCAGTAGACGAAACAGCAGTAACTTTCATATTAGTGGTAGTGGAGGTAGAACTGCCAATAGCAGTTACAAACTCATTCAATAACTGCAATTCTCTTAAAACAGGTAAGTGTTCAGGCCTGACCTTGAGCATGAGTCACTCATAGCAGTCAGTTTAGTAGTGGTATAATGCTACCGGTGCAGCAGTGGATAATTGACCATCTTTTTCAACTGTTTTTATTTATTTCACCTTTATTTAACCAGGTAGGCCAGTTGAGAACAAGTTCTCATTTACAACTGCGACCTGGCCAAGATAAAGCAAAGCAGTGTGACACAAACAACACAGAGTTACACATGGAATAAACAAACATACAGTCAATAATTCAATAGAAAAAGTCTATATGTGTGTGTGCAAATGAGGTAGGATAAGGGAGGTAAGGCAATGAACAGGCCATAGTGGCAAAATAATGACCTTATATAGCAATTAAACACTGGAGTGATAAATGTGCAGAAGATGAGTATCATCCCATTGGTCAGTTCTCTCTCTGAAGACACATGGACACATGCTATGGTCTTAAATCAGTTAATCTGTGCATCTTAAAATTAAACTTGTTTGGCTTTTTAGTATTCCCTTAAGTATATTATCACTTTTCAAATGACCAAGATACCTTTCTCTCATTATTCCTCTCCCTAACATACTCTCTCCATTGGTGGATCCCTACAGCTTCTGCATCAAGGTGTTGTAGAGCTGCTGCTTCTTGTCACTCATGGCCCAGAATGTTGGTCATACACTAGACAACTTCTAAAATCTTAACTTACGTCAGCATTTCCCCCCCTATGACAACGGAGAAAAGCATGGCAGGATCAACTGGGGAATCATTGTGTATTGTGAGCACCCACGTCCTGGGGTTGAGGATGGACGGAATGAAACATTTGGGACAAGGAAATCAGGAAATGTGAGCACGTCCAAGTTGTTAAGATTTTAGAAGTTGAGGCTATCTCCATTTTAAAATAGTACATTTCCTTCTTCTTCATTGGCTGATTGCTCCCAACTCATAGGAATCCCCACTCAGTTGACTATTTTAAAATAGTGGAAGCCCTCAATGCCAAAACATATTATATCTCTCTCTCATCAGTGCATTCGTAACAACCTAGCCATTATGAAACTTCTATTCAATCAAATAAGCCTCTTGGAGCAAATTAGCAATTCAATGTTTTGTTGACCAATTTCGACACACTCTCATTGACCCCCATACAAAAATTCCTCACCTTGTGGGTTTATTTTCGTGGACAGATTTTGGGCAGAGTAAAACCTATCACTTCACCTCTTCCTCTCTGCTGTTTCAACCAAGATGACCAATGAAAGCCCTCCCTCTCCCGGTGCCTCTAGCAATGTACTGATGTTGATGGCCAAGAGGTGGCAGTAGAGCAGCGAAGCTCATGTTCTTCAGCTCATGCTCGGCGTTCTGAGCTTTCGGGACAGGCTGCGGTCATTGGCGATAGTCAGAGCGTAGCTGGCAGCAGACACACGGCAGCTCAAGGAGCCACACAAGGTTCCCACAAGTAGTCTGTGAGGCATGGCAACCACTTGACTACCATGAATAATGAATGAGTCACAGGTTCAGCTTACAAAGACCTTTTCAGGTTCAGTCAAACGCTGAATATATTATCATTATTGGAGTGTTAGCAGAAACCTGGCTGGGGTGACTTACACGGCTGATGGTTTTACAAGATCTCCACTAATTCCCCTGGATATTTCTAGAGGCACTTAGGCTAAGTGTCTCGCTCAGAAGACACCCAGCAGTTAGCTAACACAGTAGGATGTGAACCTGTAGTATAATAGACTCGAGTGTACTTCTGTGTATAGTCATTCTTGCATAACCGTCATTCTTCGATTTTGGACTTACGGGAAATTATTATGTTGTAGTCGACCCATTTGTTGAGAATATCATATCGAAGGAACCTGCGATCCTCCACAGACCCTATACACACACACACACACAATATAAATAGGACAATCTAAACTGAATCTATATTTGGGAATCATTTCCCTTCTGGTGACTTAAACCAACAGGTTGAAATCTGTATAATCAAATCAATGTTAAGCCTTAACCATGATGGCGACAGTATGATGTGTCCCACCACTCAGAATGAACAGATGAGTCACTCACCATAGTACACCAGAGAAGCAAGACCTAACTAACAGCTGATTGAAGACGGGACAGCCGGGCATTTGTGCAGTTGACTCTGTTTCCATGGTAACGTGGATTCTTTACAATGTTACGTAACTTTGTTTTTCCTTGCTTTAACAAGGAAACAGGAAAGAGATGGCCTGGATGGTCTTCCCCCAAACCCTGCCAACAGAAGACAGGAGGTGGTTCATTACAAACACTGATTTACAGAGACTGGATTGGCACAACAAAAAGAGAGCCCCGCTTCCCAATCACATTAACACAGGATTTAATCTGTTGTCATGCCATGTGTGCCGAGTCTCAGAGGAGCTGAAATAAACTGTTGGAGACTGGTCAGGAATAACAACTCGCCATTTCATCAGCAAGGATTCCACTCAGGTTGTTCTGGTATAGCAGAGTCAGACAATTTTGACCAATTAGCTGATAAGGCTTCAACTGGAACCTGGAGAGGTCAAAGTAACAGAAGGATGTGTGTGTGCGTTCAAAACTGCCTATGTACATAAAATCAAATCAAATTTTATTGGTCACATACACGTGTTTAGCAGATGTTATTGCGGGTGTAGCGAAATGCTTGTGTTTCTAGCTTGAACAGTGGAGTAATATCTAACAATTTCACAACATATACCCAATACACACAAATCTAAGTAAAGGAATGGAAGTAAGAATAGTTATTTCCGGCTGTATGTAATAACACAAAAATGTTCTGGACTAACAATGTAAGGAACAATACATTAAAAAAACAAAATACTGCATAGTTTACCAAGAGCTAAAAGCAAGGCAGCCCTCTCTGTCGGTGCCATTATCAATTATTTCCATGTATTAGATTGTGTTTGTCTATGAAAATCATTCTACATAAATATCTGAATGTGTATGTCAATGAGATGAGTATAAAACCAGCATCTAAACCCACTTGCTGTTGAGGATCTCAGGCTGTTTCTGGAAGCCCTTGTCCCTCTCCACCGCTTGAGTCACGTCCTGCATCATCTTGTTGGTGATGTTCTCACACTTGGTCAAGAGGCCACGTCCTGTTCCCTCAGGACCACACAACAGCCCTGCATCAGGTCAGTGGAGAGGCTGTTCCCTCCGTTGAAAACAGCCACCTGAGGGTACACACACACTTTAGACCAATTAGCTTGTAAGGCTTCAACTGTAACTTGGAGAGGTCATAGTAACATAGGGAATTCAGTAATTAATCACGATGAAAAGAAAACTGTGTGTGGGTTCATACAGGTTTTTTTGTGCCACTCACCAGATTCTCCCACTCGTTAAATAGGCGCAGCTCGACAATCCTCTGGGCCTTCTTCACAGAGCAGCCAGAGATGAGAGACAGCTCAACCGGCGATGCCTCCTGGAAAAACCAGAGGATCTGGCCCTTCACATTAGACCCTGTTCCAACCTCCTGATCTGAGCCTGAGGCATCCAAGTTCCATCTCCATGCCCTCAGCAGACACATCAAAGTCATCACTGGCCTCGTCCTCAGAGCTGGTGCCTGGATCTGGAATCACCTTCCTCCTTTTGTCTGCTCCTTCGGGCAGCCTATTGAAGGGCTTGTGAGGTAGTGATGGGGGATGACCAGGGAGTTTGGCTGCTTGGGCTGCCTGGCATGCTGAGGTTTAGGGGGGAAAACTAGCTGATGATGATGCCTGGGTGTCCTCTTGACTGGACCTCTCTAAGGAAGGAAAAATAATCAGTCTACAGGACCTGGGAGGGAATTTAGGCTACCTATTGCTTCAAATACTTTTTTCTCAAATAAATAAAATTGATGCTATTCTTTTAACACATGAAACTATAGGGCTACAAGACAGCAAACTAGTTACCTAAAATAATGTACATGTTTTTGTTTTGTATAAACAGGCACACATAACAGACACACACACATGCACCATGAAACACAAAACTCTCACCCTCCTCTGAAAACTTGCACAGTGCTTATAGGATTTCCTCAAAATGTCTGCCATGCTCCAGAAGTGGTTCTCTAAGCTCTTGTGTGCATGCAAGATAAGACAAATAGATACCGTTGTAAACCAAAAGAACACATTTTTTGTCAAAATAATTATTAAAATGCAGCTCCCACATTTCAAACAATTTTGGTTCACATTTGCCAAAATTTAGGGCATTGATGAATGTGTTGTGGAACTGCAGTGACAGAGAACACGGGCACTGTAGAGAGGGATTCTACAGCCTTAGTCTGTAGAACGGGGAACTTAGTCTGCAGCTCTTACAGCTGGGCTCTGGACCCTCGTCCTCAGAAACATCTGTTTGGTTGGACAAAAACACACTGGCGCGTGAAGTCCGAAGGCAGACAGGCCAATTAGAGTGTGAGCTCCTCCCCACGCAAGCCTACCCCTCTGTACTGGAGATGACAAATAACAAATGAACAAGCAAGATGGCAGTATATCATCTTGGTCAGGGAAATAAACCGCTAACCTCAAGGTCAAAACTCCAGGTGGGGCACAGGGCTCTTGTGCCCTTGAGCGCGGCACTTTAGCCAAATTACTTCAGTAAATCTCTAGCTCAACACAGATGACTCACACGTCAGGTGTAAACTGAGTATGCACCCCCTGGTTTGGGGGTGTCATGGAGGCTGAAGGAGGTATAGGACTGCAGTCAGGTGGACTCTAGGACCAGGACGATACCAGTATTGCAATATTTTGTGTGTAATGTGTTTGGCATAAGATCCCCCTAATCACTTGTACATGCCTTGTGTTGAAGGTATGCTGCAGATAAGAGGACTGATTTCCTCAGCCCTGTGTAAACCTAGAGTGAGGAGGTCTGATTTACAGTATTTAGATGAGTTTGGTGACTAACTTACCTCCCAACAACATCATGGATGACCCAGATATCTCCTCATCTGATTCAGAGTCTAATACCACACTGTCCATGCCTCTCATTGAGCCAGGCCCTGGGGGACATTTGGGGTCTGAGGTCTCCAAGACAACAGTCTCTGCAAGTGAAAAATGTCAAAGAAAAGGACTCACAAGTGCCTACTGTGAGAGGATGTTTACTGTTTTGGGAGATGCCTTATTTAGCTATATATTTGGTGTGGTCAGGGTTTATGTAAGGGTTACATTTTTTCAAACGTGTCTTGGTTTACATCCCAGTGTCAATACTGGGTCTGGTATCAGGCACTACAGGGACCACCCTTGCCAACCCCAACCCAAAAATATTACTTTCTTCGATAAGTGTTATGTCTATGTCAGTGTTTCCCAAATACGGTCCTGGAGCCTCTACTGGGTGCACGTTTAGTTTTTTGCCCTAGTACTACACAACTGACTTAAATAACCAACTCATCATCAAGCTTTGATTATTTGAATCAGCTGTGTAGTGCTAGGGCAAATACACAAACGTGTTGTTCGAGCTAAACAATATCTTGAAATCAAACAATCCAGCAAACATGACCGTTCGTTGTCAGTAAGAATCACAACCTACCTAGCTAATGGATCTTTCACCAGACAGGATTTCAAACGTTATTTTGTTTTAGATTGATGCTGATTAACTAACGTTAGCTACTTGGCTTGCATTCCGTACATTGAGATAGAGATTACCCTGCTAATGTCGACACTGTACGTGCACGTGAATTAGTCTGCCTCTGACTAGTAAGATAGCTAGCTACATCCTTGCCATCAGGCGTCCTCTTTACTGATTACATATGTAGAATGCTTAGTTCCATTAATTGCAGATAGCTAGCTACAACCTTGTTTCCGCTGAATTACAAAAACAGCACGTGGTCAGACAGACCAGCCAATCAGAGACAAGTGCGCATTGCGATCTCGTGCAAAAAAAATATCACAATTTAAAGGGATAACACTCAGTAGGTGACACATGTATTACATTTTATTGAGCACCTTGGACAGCTCCAATAATTTCAACGATTTGGAGTCACTGGTGCATAGGTGCTTTTTCTAAACTGGAGATGCGTTCTCTGACATAATTCAAAGGGGTTTGGAGTTTTATTAACCAAGTACTGTAAAAGTATCCCTATAATAGTCTATTTTAACCTACACTTGATCAATTGAGAGGTTTGGTTGATGAAACAATCCACTGGGCAAAAAAATGGTTGAATCAACATTGGTTCCACGTCATTGCAACAAAACAAATATATGTGATGACTTGAATGAAGTGAAAAACTGATTGGATTTGCAAAAAGTCATCGATGCAAGGGAATTTCACGGTAGCCAGTGAGCCCATTCAAACCTACCACCGCCAAAATTATTTGGTGGCCTATCTGTATCAGTAGCCTAAACTACATCAAATGGACAAAACATGTTTTCATTATTATTATATCTTACATTCGATACCAGCCTAAAGTAGTGCATGCTGATAAAAGGCATAGCAGATTTTTGATCAGAAGAATATTGGATGATGGGAAAACTCCTGAACAAGATATGCTATCTTTTAGGCTATGTGTTTGTATTGCTTTACATTACGTTAGTTGTTATTTAATGACAATGGATAAAAGAGTGCATTTTCAATGTAATCCACGTTTTATTGACATAGACATTATGTATACTCTTATAAATGGATAAGTCAAAACCACACAATAGGAGTTGATTTTGCACTTTTGATTTCGTGTAAACGGTAGGCTACCCCACTGGTATTTTACAGTGAACATCAGAGTGAACATCATTGAGAGCTCCCATGTAGGCTCCCACGCCTAGGTTATGTGCATATGTAATATGCCCTCAATGATTTTTTTGCCCCTTATCTCGGTGTTCATACTTGAACAGTCTCACTTGTAAGACATTGTTTTTCTCTACTGACATGCTACTTTCCTTGAATGAATATTCGAAAAAATGTTGCAACCTTTTCAATGACGTCAAGACGGTTGTTTTGGTCCTGTCTATCCAATTGGAGCCATCACTTACATTCTACAGGAGCCGAAATGGGTCTAATCTTGCTCCGTAGCTGTCCTCCAGGACATACCACAACGCCCTTCGGCGGGTGTATGGTGGTACCCGACTGCTGCTTTAAACAGCAGCACTGACATGGAAACCCCTTTGCAGTTGCAGAACGATTTCCTTCAAGAGCAGCAGTTCCAGCATCACATCCAGAAGCCCCATCAACAGCAGTTGCTGTAGTGGTAGCAGTAGACGAAACAGCAGTAACTTTCATATTAGTGGTAGTGGAGGTAGAACTGCCAATAGCAGTTACAAACTCATTCAATAACTGCAATTCTCTTAAAACAGGTAAGTGTTCAGGCCTGACCTTGAGCATGAGTCACTCATAGCAGTCAGTTTAGTAGTGGTATAATGCTACCGGTGCAGCAGTGGATAATTGACCATCTTTTTCAACTGTTTTTATTTATTTCACCTTTATTTAACCAGGTAGGCCAGTTGAGAACAAGTTCTCATTTACAACTGCGACCTGGCCAAGATAAAGCAAAGCAGTGTGACACAAACAACACAGAGTTACACATGGAATAAACAAACATACAGTCAATAATTCAATAGAAAAAGTCTATATGTGTGTGTGCAAATGAGGTAGGATAAGGGAGGTAAGGCAATGAACAGGCCATAGTGGCAAAATAATGACCTTATATAGCAATTAAACACTGGAGTGATAAATGTGCAGAAGATGAGTATCATCCCATTGGTCAGTTCTCTCTCTGAAGACACATGGACACATGCTATGGTCTTAAATCAGTTAATCTGTGCATCTTAAAATTAAACTTGTTTGGCTTTTTAGTATTCCCTTAAGTATATTATCACTTTTCAAATGACCAAGATACCTTTCTCTCATTATTCCTCTCCCTAACATACTCTCTCCATTGGTGGATCCCTACAGCTTCTGCATCAAGGTGTTGTAGAGCTGCTGCTTCTTGTCACTCATGGCCCAGAATGTTGGTCATACACTAGACAACTTCTAAAATCTTAACTTACGTCAGCATTTCCCCCCCTATGACAACGGAGAAAAGCATGGCAGGATCAACTGGGGAATCATTGTGTATTGTGAGCACCCACGTCCTGGGGTTGAGGATGGACGGAATGAAACATTTGGGACAAGGAAATCAGGAAATGTGAGCACGTCCAAGTTGTTAAGATTTTAGAAGTTGAGGCTATCTCCATTTTAAAATAGTACATTTCCTTCTTCTTCATTGGCTGATTGCTCCCAACTCATAGGAATCCCCACTCAGTTGACTATTTTAAAATAGTGGAAGCCCTCAATGCCAAAACATATTATATCTCTCTCTCATCAGTGCATTCGTAACAACCTAGCCATTATGAAACTTCTATTCAATCAAATAAGCCTCTTGGAGCAAATTAGCAATTCAATGTTTTGTTGACCAATTTCGACACACTCTCATTGACCCCCATACAAAAATTCCTCACCTTGTGGGTTTATTTTCGTGGACAGATTTTGGGCAGAGTAAAACCTATCACTTCACCTCTTCCTCTCTGCTGTTTCAACCAAGATGACCAATGAAAGCCCTCCCTCTCCCGGTGCCTCTAGCAATGTACTGATGTTGATGGCCAAGAGGTGGCAGTAGAGCAGCGAAGCTCATGTTCTTCAGCTCATGCTCGGCGTTCTGAGCTTTCGGGACAGGCTGCGGTCATTGGCGATAGTCAGAGCGTAGCTGGCAGCAGACACACGGCAGCTCAAGGAGCCACACAAGGTTCCCACAAGTAGTCTGTGAGGCATGGCAACCACTTGACTACCATGAATAATGAATGAGTCACAGGTTCAGCTTACAAAGACCTTTTCAGGTTCAGTCAAACGCTGAATATATTATCATTATTGGAGTGTTAGCAGAAACCTGGCTGGGGTGACTTACACGGCTGATGGTTTTACAAGATCTCCACTAATTCCCCTGGATATTTCTAGAGGCACTTAGGCTAAGTGTCTCGCTCAGAAGACACCCAGCAGTTAGCTAACACAGTAGGATGTGAACCTGTAGTATAATAGACTCGAGTGTACTTCTGTGTATAGTCATTCTTGCATAACCGTCATTCTTCGATTTTGGACTTACGGGAAATTATTATGTTGTAGTCGACCCATTTGTTGAGAATATCATATCGAAGGAACCTGCGATCCTCCACAGACCCTATACACACACACACACACAATATAAATAGGACAATCTAAACTGAATCTATATTTGGGAATCATTTCCCTTCTGGTGACTTAAACCAACAGGTTGAAATCTGTATAATCAAATCAATGTTAAGCCTTAACCATGATGGCGACAGTATGATGTGTCCCACCACTCAGAATGAACAGATGAGTCACTCACCATAGTACACCAGAGAAGCAAGACCTAACTAACAGCTGATTGAAGACGGGACAGCCGGGCATTTGTGCAGTTGACTCTGTTTCCATGGTAACGTGGATTCTTTACAATGTTACGTAACTTTGTTTTTCCTTGCTTTAACAAGGAAACAGGAAAGAGATGGCCTGGATGGTCTTCCCCCAAACCCTGCCAACAGAAGACAGGAGGTGGTTCATTACAAACACTGATTTACAGAGACTGGATTGGCACAACAAAAAGAGAGCCCCGCTTCCCAATCACATTAACACAGGATTTAATCTGTTGTCATGCCATGTGTGCCGAGTCTCAGAGGAGCTGAAATAAACTGTTGGAGACTGGTCAGGAATAACAACTCGCCATTTCATCAGCAAGGATTCCACTCAGGTTGTTCTGGTATAGCAGAGTCAGACAATTTTGACCAATTAGCTGATAAGGCTTCAACTGGAACCTGGAGAGGTCAAAGTAACAGAAGGATGTGTGTGTGCGTTCAAAACTGCCTATGTACATAAAATCAAATCAAATTTTATTGGTCACATACACGTGTTTAGCAGATGTTATTGCGGGTGTAGCGAAATGCTTGTGTTTCTAGCTTGAACAGTGGAGTAATATCTAACAATTTCACAACATATACCCAATACACACAAATCTAAGTAAAGGAATGGAAGTAAGAATAGTTATTTCCGGCTGTATGTAATAACACAAAAATGTTCTGGACTAACAATGTAAGGAACAATACATTAAAAAAACAAAATACTGCATAGTTTACCAAGAGCTAAAAGCAAGGCAGCCCTCTCTGTCGGTGCCATTATCAATTATTTCCATGTATTAGATTGTGTTTGTCTATGAAAATCATTCTACATAAATATCTGAATGTGTATGTCAATGAGATGAGTATAAAACCAGCATCTAAACCCACTTGCTGTTGAGGATCTCAGGCTGTTTCTGGAAGCCCTTGTCCCTCTCCACCGCTTGAGTCACGTCCTGCATCATCTTGTTGGTGATGTTCTCACACTTGGTCAAGAGGCCACGTCCTGTTCCCTCAGGACCACACAACAGCCCTGCATCAGGTCAGTGGAGAGGCTGTTCCCTCCGTTGAAAACAGCCACCTGAGGGTACACACACACTTTAGACCAATTAGCTTGTAAGGCTTCAACTGTAACTTGGAGAGGTCATAGTAACATAGGGAATTCAGTAATTAATCACGATGAAAAGAAAACTGTGTGTGGGTTCATACAGGTTTTTTTGTGCCACTCACCAGATTCTCCCACTCGTTAAATAGGCGCAGCTCGACAATCCTCTGGGCCTTCTTCACAGAGCAGCCAGAGATGAGAGACAGCTCAACCGGCGATGCCTCCTGGAAAAACCAGAGGATCTGGCCCTTCACATTAGACCCTGTTCCAACCTCCTGATCTGAGCCTGAGGCATCCAAGTTCCATCTCCATGCCCTCAGCAGACACATCAAAGTCATCACTGGCCTCGTCCTCAGAGCTGGTGCCTGGATCTGGAATCACCTTCCTCCTTTTGTCTGCTCCTTCGGGCAGCCTATTGAAGGGCTTGTGAGGTAGTGATGGGGGATGACCAGGGAGTTTGGCTGCTTGGGCTGCCTGGCATGCTGAGGTTTAGGGGGGAAAACTAGCTGATGATGATGCCTGGGTGTCCTCTTGACTGGACCTCTCTAAGGAAGGAAAAATAATCAGTCTACAGGACCTGGGAGGGAATTTAGGCTACCTATTGCTTCAAATACTTTTTTCTCAAATAAATAAAATTGATGCTATTCTTTTAACACATGAAACTATAGGGCTACAAGACAGCAAACTAGTTACCTAAAATAATGTACATGTTTTTGTTTTGTATAAACAGGCACACATAACAGACACACACACATGCACCATGAAACACAAAACTCTCACCCTCCTCTGAAAACTTGCACAGTGCTTATAGGATTTCCTCAAAATGTCTGCCATGCTCCAGAAGTGGTTCTCTAAGCTCTTGTGTGCATGCAAGATAAGACAAATAGATACCGTTGTAAACCAAAAGAACACATTTTTTGTCAAAATAATTATTAAAATGCAGCTCCCACATTTCAAACAATTTTGGTTCACATTTGCCAAAATTTAGGGCATTGATGAATGTGTTGTGGAACTGCAGTGACAGAGAACACGGGCACTGTAGAGAGGGATTCTACAGCCTTAGTCTGTAGAACGGGGAACTTAGTCTGCAGCTCTTACAGCTGGGCTCTGGACCCTCGTCCTCAGAAACATCTGTTTGGTTGGACAAAAACACACTGGCGCGTGAAGTCCGAAGGCAGACAGGCCAATTAGAGTGTGAGCTCCTCCCCACGCAAGCCTACCCCTCTGTACTGGAGATGACAAATAACAAATGAACAAGCAAGATGGCAGTATATCATCTTGGTCAGGGAAATAAACCGCTAACCTCAAGGTCAAAACTCCAGGTGGGGCACAGGGCTCTTGTGCCCTTGAGCGCGGCACTTTAGCCAAATTACTTCAGTAAATCTCTAGCTCAACACAGATGACTCACACGTCAGGTGTAAACTGAGTATGCACCCCCTGGTTTGGGGGTGTCATGGAGGCTGAAGGAGGTATAGGACTGCAGTCAGGTGGACTCTAGGACCAGGACGATACCAGTATTGCAATATTTTGTGTGTAATGTGTTTGGCATAAGATCCCCCTAATCACTTGTACATGCCTTGTGTTGAAGGTATGCTGCAGATAAGAGGACTGATTTCCTCAGCCCTGTGTAAACCTAGAGTGAGGAGGTCTGATTTACAGTATTTAGATGAGTTTGGTGACTAACTTACCTCCCAACAACATCATGGATGACCCAGATATCTCCTCATCTGATTCAGAGTCTAATACCACACTGTCCATGCCTCTCATTGAGCCAGGCCCTGGGGGACATTTGGGGTCTGAGGTCTCCAAGACAACAGTCTCTGCAAGTGAAAAATGTCAAAGAAAAGGACTCACAAGTGCCTACTGTGAGAGGATGTTTACTGTTTTGGGAGATGCCTTATTTAGCTATATATTTGGTGTGGTCAGGGTTTATGTAAGGGTTACATTTTTTCAAACGTGTCTTGGTTTACATCCCAGTGTCAATACTGGGTCTGGTATCAGGCACTACAGGGACCACCCTTGCCAACCCCAACCCAAAAATATTACTTTCTTCGATAAGTGTTATGTCTATGTCAGTGTTTCCCAAATACGGTCCTGGAGCCTCTACTGGGTGCACGTTTAGTTTTTTGCCCTAGTACTACACAACTGACTTAAATAACCAACTCATCATCAAGCTTTGATTATTTGAATCAGCTGTGTAGTGCTAGGGCAAATACACAAACGTGTTGTTCGAGCTAAACAATATCTTGAAATCAAACAATCCAGCAAACATGACCGTTCGTTGTCAGTAAGAATCACAACCTACCTAGCTAATGGATCTTTCACCAGACAGGATTTCAAACGTTATTTTGTTTTAGATTGATGCTGATTAACTAACGTTAGCTACTTGGCTTGCATTCCGTACATTGAGATAGAGATTACCCTGCTAATGTCGACACTGTACGTGCACGTGAATTAGTCTGCCTCTGACTAGTAAGATAGCTAGCTACATCCTTGCCATCAGGCGTCCTCTTTACTGATTACATATGTAGAATGCTTAGTTCCATTAATTGCAGATAGCTAGCTACAACCTTGTTTCCGCTGAATTACAAAAACAGCACGTGGTCAGACAGACCAGCCAATCAGAGACAAGTGCGCATTGCGATCTCGTGCAAAAAAAATATCACAATTTAAAGGGATAACACTCAGTAGGTGACACATGTATTACATTTTATTGAGCACCTTGGACAGCTCCAATAATTTCAACGATTTGGAGTCACTGGTGCATAGGTGCTTTTTCTAAACTGGAGATGCGTTCTCTGACATAATTCAAAGGGGTTTGGAGTTTTATTAACCAAGTACTGTAAAAGTATCCCTATAATAGTCTATTTTAACCTACACTTGATCAATTGAGAGGTTTGGTTGATGAAACAATCCACTGGGCAAAAAAATGGTTGAATCAACATTGGTTCCACGTCATTGCAACAAAACAAATATATGTGATGACTTGAATGAAGTGAAAAACTGATTGGATTTGCAAAAAGTCATCGATGCAAGGGAATTTCACGGTAGCCAGTGAGCCCATTCAAACCTACCACCGCCAAAATTATTTGGTGGCCTATCTGTATCAGTAGCCTAAACTACATCAAATGGACAAAACATGTTTTCATTATTATTATATCTTACATTCGATACCAGCCTAAAGTAGTGCATGCTGATAAAAGGCATAGCAGATTTTTGATCAGAAGAATATTGGATGATGGGAAAACTCCTGAACAAGATATGCTATCTTTTAGGCTATGTGTTTGTATTGCTTTACATTACGTTAGTTGTTATTTAATGACAATGGATAAAAGAGTGCATTTTCAATGTAATCCACGTTTTATTGACATAGACATTATGTATACTCTTATAAATGGATAAGTCAAAACCACACAATAGGAGTTGATTTTGCACTTTTGATTTCGTGTAAACGGTAGGCTACCCCACTGGTATTTTACAGTGAACATCAGAGTGAACATCATTGAGAGCTCCCATGTAGGCTCCCACGCCTAGGTTATGTGCATATGTAATATGCCCTCAATGATTTTTTTGCCCCTTATCTCGGTGTTCATACTTGAACAGTCTCACTTGTAAGACATTGTTTTTCTCTACTGACATGCTACTTTCCTTGAATGAATATTCGAAAAAATGTTGCAACCTTTTCAATGACGTCAAGACGGTTGTTTTGGTCCTGTCTATCCAATTGGAGCCATCACTTACATTCTACAGGAGCCGAAATGGGTCTAATCTTGCTCCGTAGCTGTCCTCCAGGACATACCACAACGCCCTTCGGCGGGTGTATGGTGGTACCCGACTGCTGCTTTAAACAGCAGCACTGACATGGAAACCCCTTTGCAGTTGCAGAACGATTTCCTTCAAGAGCAGCAGTTCCAGCATCACATCCAGAAGCCCCATCAACAGCAGTTGCTGTAGTGGTAGCAGTAGACGAAACAGCAGTAACTTTCATATTAGTGGTAGTGGAGGTAGAACTGCCAATAGCAGTTACAAACTCATTCAATAACTGCAATTCTCTTAAAACAGGTAAGTGTTCAGGCCTGACCTTGAGCATGAGTCACTCATAGCAGTCAGTTTAGTAGTGGTATAATGCTACCGGTGCAGCAGTGGATAATTGACCATCTTTTTCAACTGTTTTTATTTATTTCACCTTTATTTAACCAGGTAGGCCAGTTGAGAACAAGTTCTCATTTACAACTGCGACCTGGCCAAGATAAAGCAAAGCAGTGTGACACAAACAACACAGAGTTACACATGGAATAAACAAACATACAGTCAATAATTCAATAGAAAAAGTCTATATGTGTGTGTGCAAATGAGGTAGGATAAGGGAGGTAAGGCAATGAACAGGCCATAGTGGCAAAATAATGACCTTATATAGCAATTAAACACTGGAGTGATAAATGTGCAGAAGATGAGTATCATCCCATTGGTCAGTTCTCTCTCTGAAGACACATGGACACATGCTATGGTCTTAAATCAGTTAATCTGTGCATCTTAAAATTAAACTTGTTTGGCTTTTTAGTATTCCCTTAAGTATATTATCACTTTTCAAATGACCAAGATACCTTTCTCTCATTATTCCTCTCCCTAACATACTCTCTCCATTGGTGGATCCCTACAGCTTCTGCATCAAGGTGTTGTAGAGCTGCTGCTTCTTGTCACTCATGGCCCAGAATGTTGGTCATACACTAGACAACTTCTAAAATCTTAACTTACGTCAGCATTTCCCCCCCTATGACAACGGAGAAAAGCATGGCAGGATCAACTGGGGAATCATTGTGTATTGTGAGCACCCACGTCCTGGGGTTGAGGATGGACGGAATGAAACATTTGGGACAAGGAAATCAGGAAATGTGAGCACGTCCAAGTTGTTAAGATTTTAGAAGTTGAGGCTATCTCCATTTTAAAATAGTACATTTCCTTCTTCTTCATTGGCTGATTGCTCCCAACTCATAGGAATCCCCACTCAGTTGACTATTTTAAAATAGTGGAAGCCCTCAATGCCAAAACATATTATATCTCTCTCTCATCAGTGCATTCGTAACAACCTAGCCATTATGAAACTTCTATTTAATCAAATAAGCCTCTTGGAGCAAATTAGCAATTCAATGTTTTGTTGACCAATTTCGACACACTCTCATTGACCCCCATACAAAAATTCCTCACCTTGTGGGTTTATTTTCGTGGACAGATTTTGGGCAGAGTAAAACCTATCACTTCACCTCTTCCTCTCTGCTGTTTCAACCAAGATGACCAATGAAAGCCCTCCCTCTCCCGGTGCCTCTAGCAATGTACTGATGTTGATGGCCAAGAGGTGGCAGTAGAGCAGCGAAGCTCATGTTCTTCAGCTCATGCTCGGCGTTCTGAGCTTTCGGGACAGGCTGCGGTCATTGGCGATAGTCAGAGCGTAGCTGGCAGCAGACACACGGCAGCTCAAGGAGCCACACAAGGTTCCCACAAGTAGTCTGTGAGGCATGGCAACCACTTGACTACCATGAATAATGAATGAGTCACAGGTTCAGCTTACAAAGACCTTTTCAGGTCTTGTACTTTTCAGGTCGAGTGTACTTCTGTGTATAGTCATTCTTGCATAACCGTCATTCTTCGATTTTGGACTTACGGGAAATTATTATGTTGTAGTCGACCCATTTGTTGAGAATATCATATCGAAGGAACCTGCGATCCTCCACAGACCCTATACACACACACACAATATAAATAGGACAATCTAAACTGAATCTATATTTGGGAATCATTTCCCTTCTGGTGACTTAAACCAACAGGTTGAAATCTGTATAATCAAATCAATGTTAAGCCTTAACCATGATGGCGACAGTATGATGTGTCCCACCACTCAGAATGAACAGATGAGTCACTCACCATAGTACACCAGAGAAGCAAGACCTAACTAACAGCTGATTGAAGACGGGACAGCCGGGCATTTGTGCAGTTGACTCTGTTTCCATGGTAACGTGGATTCTTTACAATGTTACGTAACTTTGTTTTTCCTTGCTTTAACAAGGAAACAGGAAAGAGATGGCCTGGATGGTCTTCCCCCAAACCCTGCCAACAGAAGACAGGAGGTGGTTCATTACAAACACTGATTTACAGAGACTGGATTGGCACAACAAAAAGAGAGCCCCGCTTCCCAATCACATTAACACAGGATTTAATCTGTTGTCATGCCATGTGTGCCGAGTCTCAGAGGAGCTGAAATAAACTGTTGGAGACTGGTCAGGAATAACAACTCGCCATTTCATCAGCAAGGATTCCACTCAGGTTGTTCTGGTATAGCAGAGTCAGACAATTTTGACCAATTAGCTGATAAGGCTTCAACTGGAACCTGGAGAGGTCAAAGTAACAGAAGGATGTGTGTGTGCGTTCAAAACTGCCTATGTACATAAAATCAAATCAAATTTTATTGGTCACATACACGTGTTTAGCAGATGTTATTGCGGGTGTAGCGAAATGCTTGTGTTTCTAGCTTGAACAGTGGAGTAATATCTAACAATTTCACAACATATACCCAATACACACAAATCTAAGTAAAGGAATGGAAGTAAGAATAGTTATTTCTGGCTGTATGTAATAACACAAAAATGTTCTGGACTAACAATGTAAGGAACAATACATTAAAAAAACAAAATACTGCATAGTTTACCAAGAGCTAAAAGCAAGGCAGCCCTCTCTGTCGGTGCCATTATCAATTATTTCCATGTATTAGATTGTGTTTGTCTATGAAAATCATTCTACATAAATATCTGAATGTGTATGTCAATGAGATGAGTATAAAACCAGCATCTAAACCCACTTGCTGTTGAGGATCTCAGGCTGTTTCTGGAAGCCCTTGTCCCTCTCCACCGCTTGAGTCACGTCC
Source organism: Oncorhynchus mykiss (assembly GCF_013265735.2). NCBI lineage: Eukaryota > Metazoa > Chordata > Actinopteri > Salmoniformes > Salmonidae > Oncorhynchus > Oncorhynchus mykiss. The sequence goes on from NC_048569.1 coordinate 35,925,783, forward strand.
TGCATCATCTTGTTGGTGATGTTCTCACACTTGGTCAAGAGGCCACGTCCTGTTCCCTCAGGACCACACAACAGCCCTGCATCAGGTCAGTGGAGAGGCTGTTCCCTCCGTTGAAAACAGCCACCTGAGGGTACACACACACTTTAGACCAATTAGCTTGTAAGGCTTCAACTGTAACTTGGAGAGGTCATAGTAACATAGGGAATTCAGTAATTAATCACGATGAAAAGAAAACTGTGTGTGGGTTCATACAGGTTTTTTTGTGCCACTCACCAGATTCTCCCACTCGTTAAATAGGCGCAGCTCGACAATCCTCTGGGCCTTCTTCACAGAGCAGCCAGAGATGAGAGACAGCTCAACCGGCGATGCCTCCTGGAAAAACCAGAGGATCTGGCCCTTCACATTAGACCCTGTTCCAACCTCCTGATCTGAGCCTGAGGCATCCAAGTTCCATCTCCATGCCCTCAGCAGACACATCAAAGTCATCACTGGCCTCGTCCTCAGAGCTGGTGCCTGGATCTGGAATCACCTTCCTCCTTTTGTCTGCTCCTTCGGGCAGCCTATTGAAGGTCTTAATTATGCTCCCATTGGTAGGCTTGTGAGGTAGTGATGGGGGATGACCAGGGAGTTTGGCTGCTTGGGCTGCCTGGCATGCTGAGGTTTAGGGGGGGAAACTAGCTGATGATGATGCCTGGGTGTCCTCTTGACTGGACCTCTCTAAGGAAGGAAAAATAATCAGTCTACAGGACCTGGGAGGGAATTTAGGCTACCTATTGCTTCAAATACTTTTTTCTCAAATAAATAAAATTGATGCTATTCTTTTAACACATGAAACTATAGGGCTACAAGACAGCAAACTAGTTACCTAAAATAATGTACATGTTTTTGTTTTGTATAAACAGGCACACATAACAGACACACACACATGCACCATGAAACACAAAACTCTCACCCTCCTCTGAAAACTTGCACAGTGCTTATAGGATTTCCTCAAAATGTCTGCCATGCTCCAGAAGTGGTTCTCTAAGCTCTTGTGTGCATGCAAGATAAGACAAATAGATACCGTTGTAAACCAAAAGAACACATTTTTTGTCAAAATAATTATTAAAATGCAGCTCCCACATTTCAAACAATTTTGGTTCACATTTGCCAAAATTTAGGGCATTGATGAATGTGTTGTGGAACTGCAGTGACAGAGAACACGGGCACTGTAGAGAGGGATTCTACAGCCTTAGTCTGTAGAACGGGGAACTTAGTCTGCAGCTCTTACAGCTGGGCTCTGGACCCTCGTCCTCAGAAACATCTGTTTGGTTGGACAAAAACACACTGGCGCGTGAAGTCCGAAGGCAGACAGGCCAATTAGAGTGTGAGCTCCTCCCCACGCAAGCCTACCCCTCTGTACTGGAGATGACAAATAACAAATGAACAAGCAAGATGGCAGTATATCATCTTGGTCAGGGAAATAAACCGCTAACCTCAAGGTCAAAACTCCAGGTGGGGCACAGGGCTCTTGTGCCCTTGAGCGCGGCACTTTAGCCAAATTACTTCAGTAAATCTCTAGCTCAACACAGATGACTCACACGTCAGGTGTAAACTGAGTATGCACCCCCTGGTTTGGGGGTGTCATGGAGGCTGAAGGAGGTATAGGACTGCAGTCAGGTGGACTCTAGGACCAGGACGATACCAGTATTGCAATATTTTGTGTGTAATGTGTTTGGCATAAGATCCCCCTAATCACTTGTACATGCCTTGTGTTGAAGGTATGCTGCAGATAAGAGGACTGATTTCCTCAGCCCTGTGTAAACCTAGAGTGAGGAGGTCTGATTTACAGTATTTAGATGAGTTTGGTGACTAACTTACCTCCCAACAACATCATGGATGACCCAGATATCTCCTCATCTGATTCAGAGTCTAATACCACACTGTCCATGCCTCTCATTGAGCCAGGCCCTGGGGGACATTTGGGGTCTGAGGTCTCCAAGACAACAGTCTCTGCAAGTGAAAAATGTCAAAGAAAAGGACTCACAAGTGCCTACTGTGAGAGGATGTTTACTGTTTTGGGAGATGCCTTATTTAGCTATATATTTGGTGTGGTCAGGGTTTATGTAAGGGTTACATTTTTTCAAACGTGTCTTGGTTTACATCCCAGTGTCAATACTGGGTCTGGTATCAGGCACTACAGGGACCACCCTTGCCAACCCCAACCCAAAAATATTACTTTCTTCGATAAGTGTTATGTCTATGTCAGTGTTTCCCAAATACGGTCCTGGAGCCTCTACTGGGTGCACGTTTAGTTTTTTGCCCTAGTACTACACAACTGACTTAAATAACCAACTCATCATCAAGCTTTGATTATTTGAATCAGCTGTGTAGTGCTAGGGCAAATACACAAACGTGTTGTTCGAGCTAAACAATATCTTGAAATCAAACAATCCAGCAAACATGACCGTTCGTTGTCAGTAAGAATCACAACCTACCTAGCTAATGGATCTTTCACCAGACAGGATTTCAAACGTTATTTTGTTTTAGATTGATGCTGATTAACTAACGTTAGCTACTTGGCTTGCATTCCGTACATTGAGATAGAGATTACCCTGCTAATGTCGACACTGTACGTGCACGTGAATTAGTCTGCCTCTGACTAGTAAGATAGCTAGCTACATCCTTGCCATCAGGCGTCCTCTTTACTGATTACATATGTAGAATGCTTAGTTCCATTAATTGCAGATAGCTAGCTACAACCTTGTTTCCGCTGAATTACAAAAACAGCACGTGGTCAGACAGACCAGCCAATCAGAGACAAGTGCGCATTGCGATCTCGTGCAAAAAAAATATCACAATTTAAAGGGATAACACTCAGTAGGTGACACATGTATTACATTTTATTGAGCACCTTGGACAGCTCCAATAATTTCAACGATTTGGAGTCACTGGTGCATAGGTGCTTTTTCTAAACTGGAGATGCCTTCTCTGACATAATTCAAAGGGGTTTGGAGTTTTATTAACCAAGTACTGTAAAAGTATCCCTATAATAGTCTATTTTAACCACATAGCCTAAACAGGCTGCCAGGAATCAGATCATTCGGGATTCAGAAAATACAATATACAGTTTGAGAGAACAATGATGTTGGATGTTTCAAAAATACACATTCACATTCTATAATAATGTGTGGTTGCAGCAGTACCCGATACGTGTGGATGATTGGGTTCAGGCTTTGCTTTATGGCTCCCCAGATGCTCAATTTCGAGCAGTTGCCTATATTTCCTCCAGGTGACATAACTCCTCCACCCCATTAATAACACCGCTACCAGCGAACACATCAATCTGAGGATTGAGACGGCTGCCCCCAGTCTGGCTGGAATGCAAGTCACATGGTCTGTGAACGTAACCAAGATTAACAGGCACAGACCATGTGAATGAAATTGCTATCTCCAACATCTTGAGTGGCTCAATCAGCACATCAGCTACGCAATGGCTACTATCGATTGATAAAATAATAATAAGTGGTTTTGAGCGATCCAAGGAAGAGTAACTGCTGCTGTAATTGTAACTCATCTGGACTAAGCAACTAGTCAACCTATTACTTTCAATGTTCAAGAGTAGGCTACAATATTATCCCTAGTAACCTACACTTGATCAATTGAGAGGTTTGGTTGATGAAACAATCCACTGGGCAAAAAAATGGTTGAATCAACATTGGTTCCACGTCATTGCAACAAAACAAATATATGTGATGACTTGAATGAAGTGAAAAACTGATTGGATTTGCAAAAAGTCATCGATGCAAGGGAATTTCACGGTAGCCAGTGAGCCCATTCAAACCTACCACCGCCAAAATTATTTGGTGGCCTATCTGTATCAGTAGCCTAAACTACATCAAATGGACAAAACATGTTTTCATTATTATTATATCTTACATTCGATACCAGCCTAAAGTAGTGCATGCTGATAAAAGGCATAGCAGATTTTTGATCAGAAGAATATTGGATGATGGGAAAACTCCTGAACAAGATATGCTATCTTTTAGGCTATGTGTTTGTATTGCTTTACATTACGTTAGTTGTTATTTAATGACAATGGATAAAAGAGTGCATTTTCAATGTAATCCACGTTTTATTGACATAGACATTATGTATACTCTTATAAATGGATAAGTCAAAACCACACAATAGGAGTTGATTTTGCACTTTTGATTTCGTGTAAACGGTAGGCTACCCCACTGGCATTTTACAGTGAACATCAGAGTGAACATCATTGAGAGCTCCCATGTAGGCTCCCACGCCTAGGTTATGTGCATATGTAATATGCCCTCAATGATTTTTTTGCCCCTTATCTCGGTGTTCATACTTGAACAGTCTCACTTGTAAGACATTGTTTTTCTCTACTGACATGCTACTTTCCTTGAATGAATATTCGAAAAAATGTTGCAACCTTTTCAATGACGTCAAGACGGTTGTTTTGGTCCTGTCTATCCAATTGGAGCCATCACTTACATTCTACAGGAGCCGAAATGGGTCTAATCTTGCTCCGTAGCTGTCCTCCAGGACATACCACAACGCCCTTCGGCGGGTGTATGGTGGTACCCGACTGCTGCTTTAAACAGCAGCACTGACATGGAAACCCCTTTGCAGTTGCAGAACGATTTCCTTCAAGAGCAGCAGTTCCAGCATCACTGTAAGTACCAGCACTACTGCGGACCAGAGGAACGGCTCACTAAGGAGCGCAACCAATGCTGCACCTGCAATAACTGTACATGTGATGCAAGAAAAAGCCTAGTTTTTCGCGGGACGTCGCCGAACACTCAAGGAACTTTAAGGACGCCATCCGTAACGTATTCGAGGCAAGGTTCTCAGTTTAGCGTCTGTGAGTTCACGCCCTCCAGTCATGGTAGTTCATCCAGACATCATTACCATCAGCAGTGCTACAATCGGCAGCGGGGCAGCCCGAGCAGCAGCCACAGAGACAGTAACTCGTATAACGAAATAGCCATGAGTAGCTGCAGATACAACGGCGGCGTAATGCGACCGCTGAGCAACTTGAGCTCGTCCCGCAGAAACCTACACGAGTTTGATTCCGAATCCCAGCCTTTACAACCAATCTCTACCGCAGATGCGTCGGACACCCTAGCCTCTAAACCGGAGAACAATTCCACCACCCTAATGCCTTATGCATCGGGAGACGGAGGGGGTGGATGTAACAACAGTGGCAGTAAATCGGGTAAAAAGAAGAACCAGAACATTGGGCAAAAGCTTGGACATAGAAGGGCCTTGTTTGAGAAAAGGAAGCGTCTCAGCGACTATGCTTTGATCTTTGGGATGTTTGGGATCGTAGTTATGGTTATAGAGACTGAACTCTCATGGGGAGCCTATGGAAAGGTGCGTAACTCAAACCCGGTAGGCTGCAGGTCCATCTTGGTCAGAAGGATTCATTGACTGGCATGTCGAGTTTACCAGGGAAAACCGCAAGTTTCATTTTTTGGGGATTTAAACCAGTAGTAGCATAGTTGACTTGTTTTCTTTACACATCAAATATTTAGACTGTGAAGCCTTAACCCATAAACCATCTGATCAGCCATAACTTGCATGGCTGGTCTCTCTCTTGCAGCCTGGTCTCATAGACTAGACACAAAAATTGGTATGATATGTTACATTTGGTGTGTTTACATAAGACAGACGGATACACAGGGTGATCAGTCAGGGTGAATTTGTGGGCATATAAAGCAGACCTCTAGAAAGCGAAACCCTAGCAACCGAAAGGTTGCGAGTTTGAATCACATCATGGACAACTTTAGCTAATTAGCAACTTTTCAACTACTTACTGCTTTTAGCTACTTTGCAACTACTTAGCTTGTTAGCTAACACTAACCTTAACCCTATTAGCTAACTCCTAAACTTAAAACTCAACCATAGCCTAGCTAACGTTAGTCAACTAGCTAACGTTAGCCACCAAGCCACCTAACTAGAATTCGTAACATATCATACGTTTTTCAAATTCGTAATATATTGTACATTTACAAGTTCGAAATATTGTCATATTGCAAATTTGTAACATATTGTGCATTTGGAAAATGTGTAACATAATGTACGTTTTGCAAATTCGTAACATATAATACAAATTGTAATTCTTAACATATCATATGAAATGAGTGATGGACATCCACAAATGAATACATACCATACGAAACGTAACATATCATACTAAATGGAGTGTCTCGGGTTTACATACCGAATAATACAAAATGCTTTGAGACCAGGTTACTCTTTGAGCCAAGTGGGTTTACAAACTTCATTGACATAGTGATACATGATCTCTCATTAAAGGGATGTATGTCCTCTGTTGGCCTTAAAGGAAAACTCCACTCAAAAACTATCTTTTGGTATTTTTTTCATTAGTCCACTGTTGATACAGTCCCAAAATGTTTTGCATGTCAGCATTCAAGTTTTCAAGATATAGATCTTTCAAAATAAAGAAAGTGTTACAGTACTTTGCTAGGCTTTACTAATATACTGTAGCCTTGTACTATATTGAACTAGCGATGTGCAAATCCAATATATAGGCCTACCTTACAGGAGTTTCCTGAAATGTTAATGATTCAATATATAATAGCATATTTCTATTTTGTAAGATACTGTTTGTTGCATGAATGCATGTGTTGTTGTATTACTATTGTTATTTCTCTCTTTACAGGAGTCATTGTATTCATTAGCTCTAAAATGCCTGATAAGCCTTTCTACAATCATTCTTCTTGGTCTGATTATCATATACCACGCAAGGGAGATTCAGGTAACATGGTTATTCTTCATGTCATTGTCATTCACATCCCTTGAGCGGTTAGCTGTGGTTATGATAGTGTCATAATAGTGTTATTACACATTTGCTATCCAAGTGTACCATGCTGTCAAAGTGCACAGTGAGAAAAAGTATGAAAATCTATGCACTCACTACTGTCATTCCTTGCTCTGGATAAGGGCATCTGCTAAATGACTAAAACATTTCTTATCAGTATGAGTGTGAGTTTGCAGAATAATTGTATCCAAGACATCCAAACCAAATCAAATTTTATTGGTCATGTACACATATTTTGTAGATGTTATCCATCGTATGTTCAGCTAAATGCTTATGTTTCTAGCTCCAACATTGATGCTATAAGTCGATTTAACTGACTTCACTGAGTGCAATTACTCTGAAATGAAATTGATTATTTCCAAATTAAGTACATTTCCAATTTAGCCGGAGACATAATCTAATTATCTGGCATTGAAAACTTAAACGGACTTAGAAATACCTTAATGAGATGAGTTGCTTTATCATAACCCAAATACTATTTCTCCATTGTTTGCTCCACAAACAATGGTATATCTCTCTACCTATTGCTCCAGGTTTTTCTTATCATTGGAGACTTTGTAAACAAATAGCTTCAAAAAATGAATTCCTATGTTGCTCTAATGGAATGTCATTCCTTGCCCACTCTGATGGTTTATGCTTATCTAATCTGGAGAGTCTAGCTTTAGGAAGTTGTTATTCCAATGCCTACTTCAGTCTGTTATAATTTCTATTTCATTTGTAGTCTTTTAGGTATTTGTGATTTCAACAATAATTGCTAACATATTAAAACACCCTAACAAGAAAGGTATTAATACATATGAACATATGTTTTAACATATTAAAACACCCAATGAGAAAGATCATCTTTATTTATTGGAGAATACTTATTCTAATTTGTTTGAGAATCAGTGGGTAGAATAGGAGCAGCAGCCAAATCAATATTTTACTATGATAGTGGCTGGCACTTGCATCTCAAGATTGGCTCCTGCATCTTCCAAACCTTCAGGGGTTAAATGGTCTGGATTGTCAGTTTCCTTGAATGGTTCGAGCACTTGGACAAACTCAATTTTATGACCTTGCGTCAGAGCATTGTTGCATTACTTAACGTTTTTTCTTCCTGCAATTCAGCACTTATGTCTGTCTCGGTTGTAGAACCACTTAATTAAAATAATGAATGGTGCTCCCTCAATTGTGTGGCTTGTCGAGAGGTGGACATATATTACGGTATTGTCAGGAACCTATTACGTGGCTCCACCAGAGTCAAATTGACCAGAGAAGAAATACGTTTGCCTATGCCAAGCATTTTTTTTACCATGCTGAGGCTGCATAAAAACACTTTTTATGTCGTCTCCTTTCTTTGAAACAGCGAGAAAACATGAAGGCTATTTACATTATTTTCAAACACCATTGTAAAACAAAGTAGATAAACCTCATGTAGCGATAAAGATTATGTGCAAGGAAAATCCTTGCAAAAATATCCAAATGAATATTACTTGTGTCAAGTCCATGAAATAATCATACTTTTCCTCATGACTATTTTTGGGTTCAATTTTGGAGGAGAATTCATATGGTTTAGCTTGAGGGATACAGTGTGTGAATAGGCCACTAGTTCATTATCTTCTGTATTGTTGAATTACAATGGCCTGTATTCATTAGCCTCTTTGTTAAATTTAGGGCTTACAAGCCCCAGAGGGATATCAATCATTGAAACAGCTCAACAGTAAAATGTGTCTCCTTTTCAAATGGCTTACTGTAAACTTAGAAAATGGCCTACTGTAAAGTTGTAAAATTGCCTACTGTGAAGTTTTCAAATGGTATACTGTAAAGTTTTCAAATTGCCTACTGTAAAGTTTTCAAATTGCATACTGTAAAGTTTTCAAATGGCCTACTGTAAAGTTTTCTTTGCAAGGGATGATAGAAACGCGTACTGATCAATACCATATTTTGATACATAACAAAACCATTTACATTTCCTCAGCAAAGGTTCTCTATTGCTGTGTACATAATATAATGTAGTGTAAGCTTCCAAGAGGGTATAATTTCCAGGGTTCTCACTTTCAGGTTTCAGCTCTTTGGTTTTAGCCCTTTGTGTTTCTGTTATTTAATAAACATACTGTACATGTCATAAACTAGACTTCCTTGAGTCAACCAATTTGCTGACAACATCAAAGGGAATGGAGTATTTTGAATGACTATTACGACGATAGAAAAAGCACAAATACGCTGAGGGGTTGTTATTAGAAATATCAGATTGATACATTTTATGGCTTACATTCAATTATTTCGATTTTCATATCTTCCACAGTCTTATTCAGACTGGTTTATGACTCAATATAGCATTTCTCACCTTGATTAGTGACACTCACTTAAACTCCATATCTGCTGTTATTGCTGTTTGCAGCTATATTATTACTCAATACTCTCCTTAGTCAGTTGATTGTGACCCCACTCAATGGCACTTTTATTGCTACTTGCAGCAGTATCAGTAGTTGTAGTATTGGTATATATCTCTACCTAGGGAATCCTCTAACCAGGATTTCTGGAAAACTAAGGAATTTATTGAAAGTTCTCAGAATTTTCCAACCCTATCTCTGCCACAGAGCGTGCACCCTATCCTGTCCTCTCAATATTGGCTGTTTTCCATCCTCATTGAGATAGATTATTCATGCACGTCCATCTGTACTCACAGATGCCTGTCAAATATAGATGCATAGTTCAGACTGAAGAGAGGTGCCCACACGCTGCTCAAGCTCCTGTGAAGTGATTTACTTATCCAAACTGTACAAACAGGGAAGATTTGACTTCTACACTTTTTTGGCTGCTTAGACAGTATAGGGACACACCTCTTGATTTTAGTTTCTGTCCTCATGGTGCCGGAAATATCCTTAGGTCAGTCTGAGGACAGCTCTTGGACATGGGGAAGCTTCAGGGACATGTCTTCTAGATTAAAGGGATTCTTCAGGATTTTGGCAATGAAGCCCTTTATCTACTTCCCCAGAGTCAGATGCACTAATGGATACTATTTTTATGTCTCTGCATCCAGTATGCTATGAAGGAAATTAGAGGTAGTTTTGCGAACCAATGCTAAATAGCGTAGCGCAATGAATGGAAGTCTATGGTATCTACTAGCATGCTAGCAGTTACAATAGACTTCCAGTCATTGCGTTGAGTTCATCTGACTCTGGGGAAGCAGATAAAGGGCTTCATTGCCAAAATCCTGAAGTATCCCTTTAAGATGGCAGTGATCGGTGACATGGTGCATTATTAGCATTTCTCTCCATCTTCCTTGTGTGATGTCTCAAAGTTCAGAGACCCTCAAGACTCCTCTCCAATTAGAAGCCATATAATGTTTTTATATAGACTAATATTCTGCATGTAAACGCCAGCAATCAGCTAACAAATGTTGTAGGGCATGCTATTTCCTGTTGAAGGTATGATACCAACGACATACATCTTTTGGTGACAGCTAGCGATCTATAATAATTGCGTCGTTAGTTTGCTCTGCTGTCTGATCCGGTGGCAGTCGGTGCCATTTAAGATGAGGGAGGATGATTCTTTTTCTTATGAGCATGGCCTTATTTCTATTACAGCATATTGGATGACTGTCATTCAAATTCTATTTACCCAGCTCAATGTAACATCAATAGGTTTAGGCTAATTCATGAGATTCAAAGTTTTCCTATACACATTATGAGGTTGCTACAACCTAGCCTATGAATCCAAGTTTACAATGTACACTACTACTGTCCAATGTCTGTGTTCTTTTGTCCGTCATAATATTTTATTTTTATTGGCCAGTCTGAGATATGGCTTTTTCTTTGCAACTCTGCCTAGAAGGCCAGCATCCCGGAGCCGCCTCTTCACTGTTGACATTGAGACTGGTGTTTTGCGTGTACTATTTAATGAAGACTTGTGAGGCATCTGTTTCTCAAACTAGACACTAATGTACTTGTCCTCTTGCTCAATTGTGCACCGGGTCCTCCCACTCTTCTTTCTATTCTGGTTAGAGACAGTTTGCACTGTTCTGTGAAGGGAGTAGTACACAGCATTGTATGAGATCTTCAGTAACTTGGCAATTTCACGCATGGAATAGCCTTAATTTCTCAGAACAAGAATAGACCGACGAGTTTCAGAAGAAAGTGCATTTTTTCTGGCCATTTTGAGCTTGTAATCGAACCTACCAATGCCGATGCTCCAGATACTCAACTAGTCTAAAGAAGGCCAGTTTTATTGCTTCTTTAATGAGCACAACAGTTTTCAGCTGTGCTAACTTAATTGCAAAAGGGTTTACTAATGATCAATTAGTAAACTTGGATTAGCTAACACAACATACCATTGGAACACAGGAGTGATGGTTGCTGATAATGGGCCTCTGTACACCTATGTAGATATTCCATTAAAAATCAGCCATTTCCAGCTACAATAGTCATTTACAACATTAACTATGTCTGCACTGTATTTCTGATCAAATTGATGTTATTATAATGGACAAAAAAAGTGCTTGTCTTTTAAAAACAAGGACATTTCTAAGTGACCCCAAACTTTTGAACTGTAGTGTAGATGCAATGGTCGAGAGAAATTTGAGTGATCAATTTCATTGACAGACATTGACACATTCAATACCTTGCACACTCTTGACTGCATCTAGCTAAGTGTAATCATTAGTCCAACAGTTGCAAACAGGAGTTTCTATTGGACAAATTCAGGTATGTTTATTCCAGCCTTATTCCGTTTGCTTCCGTTGAAGATAGTTTTTTAAACAAAATCGGACAAATGAATACACCCCTGATCATACGTAAACACAGTTCACTTTCATAGCAGTCACATACAAACAGTATGATCCCTTTTATCGTTGTATAATTCCTTATTGCATTTACGAGCTCTCCTCCTCTCACTTTTTCCCTTCGCTTGTGGACTTCATATCATAACCTCTAACCGCTACACACAGCCTACATCGTTATCACCATATTAGCTAACATCATAGTCAACATAGCTACTAACATTAGAACTAGGACGTTAGTAAACCTGCTACAATCAGGCAGTACAGTGTAGAGTCTGCAAGCAGTTACACCGGCGGGCCCCGGTGGCAATAATTTAATAAAACCAAAAGCTTACCTTGACTTGGAAGAGTTTCATTGTTTTATAGCCATAGCCAGCTAGCTAACATAGCATCCCTCTCTGTTTGAGCCAGGTGTTTGAGTACCCTAAACTAGCAAGCTGTATTCGCTAGGAAAGTAAGTGAAAGTGAAAATAAATATTACCACGAAATATAGCTCTCTCTCTCTCGCGCTCTCTCTCACTCTCGCGCTCTCTTGCTTCTCCTTCATTTCTGAAGAAATTCATTTGTTCAAAAGTGTTCACTATTGTCCTTCTCTCTCTTTGAGTCAACTACTCATCACATTTTATGCGCTGCAGTGCTAGCTAGCTGTAGCTTATGTTTTCAGTACTAGATTCATTCTCTGATCCTTTGATTGGGTGGAAAACTTGTCAATACATGCTGCAAGATCTCTGATAGTTTGGAGGACGTCCTCCGGACGTTGTCATAATTACTGTGGTAGTCTATGGAAGGGGGTGAGAACCACAAGCCTCCTAGGTCTTGTATTGAAGTCAATATACCCAGCCTTGTCTAGCTTAGTTTGTCCTGGATGGTGTGTGTTTGTGCTGTGTGTGTGTGTGTGCCTCTCTGTGTGTATTAAAGACGCCGTGGTGTAACTGCAGGAGAGGCTGTGTGTTTCTCACAGGGAAATCTGTCCTCTGCCTGAGACGCCAGACTGGAGTCAGATAACCATTGCTTGCTGGTGATCTCAATGTTTTCACTGAACAAACAGGCTTTCAAGGGCACATATACTCTGCCTCTGAACAGGATGAGAATCCAAATGTTTATTAATTGATCATGTTTGCTACCCCATGATCAATTATATGATCAGAAACATAGATGTTATATAATTGATATGAGAAACCTCTCCAGCTAGAGCACTCCAATCAAAGGGAGAGTGACTTATGATATCTTTTCATATAGATGTTTTATTTCAGTTGAATGCTACGCATTCAGTAATTACTTTTATTTCAGATGCAAAATAAAATGTAACCTACAGCTTGAGATTTACTCAGCAAAGTAGCCTCTTAGTGCCTCACTTTGATATCATAAATAAACCATTGCATGAATTTCTAATTGGGCTGAACCTCTCAACCTAATTCACTAATGAGATTGAGCGATTTCTTTCGCTCAGTGACAAGATATATGTTCCCATCTCCACATTACACAGACAGATTAAATATTGAGCTGGACTCCATTAGTTATATTGAGCATACTGAAAACAGTAACCAACCCAGGCTGCAACCAACACAGGGTGAGCTTCTATGGATACTGTAAGAAAGAAGGCCGACAGAGAGACTAAGGAATGGGATGACCTCAGGACATCCTTAATGGTGTGGTCTGGGCAAAGATGTCAGCACTGTGGCTTAGGCTCACCCCGGCTGGCGTGGGTGCAGCGTTCCCGTGATGAGCAGGGGAATAGTCCCTTAATGATTAAACAGTATTTGTATCCATCAGACGACAAGCCAACCATCTGAGAGCAGCCACTGGACCGTGACAGGAGGCTATATTTGAAGAGATTGTCCTTGGTTGGAATCGGTCACTCTGGATCTTTGTGTCTTATCATTGTGCATTACAGGGGCTCTGCTTGTAGGACACCATGCGTAGCGACACTGCTCTTTCTCTCTGTTATAAAGATCATCTTCTGTGTGTGTTTGCGTTGGTGCGTGAGCACGGGTCAACAGGCCATTTTCTATGCGTCCCTCTCTGCTCCCTCTTGGACATGCTCTTTATTAGGCTATGGATCATGGGATGGACTATTGTCGTGGCATTGAGGACCTTTTAAGCTTAGTAAGCCATAAACCCCTTCCGTCTTTTCATTCTAGGAGGATATGAACTGGACAAGTTATACGTGCATATGATATACTGTAGAAAGAGACTTGACTGCTGTCCCTTCTTAAGCCACATACATAATTCCAGGTTTTCCACTGCAGATGTACTGCAACTGTAAGTTACTCCCCCTCTCCCTCATAACTAGTGCTTCTGCCACTAGCATGGAATATTTGTGATGCTCAGAGGTAAAGAGCTCTTGAGTGTTGTATTTCAGGTCATGAATTACCATAATTGCTTTTACAGACCAGTAGGCTTTTCTTATATGACCGGGTTTTAAATGTTGGAATTACACTGTTTTAAAGCAAAACGCTTTCTTTTGTTACATTGAGTTGTTGTCTCAAATACAAATGAGAGCTTTCGTGCTGTGTGCAGACAATATTCTGTTTGGACTGTTTTGATGGCTTAGGACTGTGAGTAAGATAGCGTCTGTCACATAGTGGAGTAACAGCTTGTGTTTCCATGTCTAAGTTACACTCCCTTGGAAAGACTTACCAATCAAGGCTATACCAACAGAGAGCCTGGTTAGTGTTACAGCGTCTCTCAGCCTAGGAGTCTGACAGATGTCAGTGCTCTCAAGGAGCTAGATGTTGTTACAGTATGTATTCAATATAGGCATCATTCACATAGTTGTGTGCTTTCTAATTATATTTGTGGGGGAACCTTCCAATGTGGTGTTTTGATGAATGAATTGGGTAGAGATGTTGCGTGGGAGGGTTTTGTATACGTAGCTGCAATGTAGTTTGAGCTAGAATGTGGGTCGTTCGTCTTGAAATCTGTATTACTCGCTCTGTGTTGCTTTCTTTATGATGCTCTATGCTGCAATGATGCTTACGGTTGGAACCTCCTGTAGCTTTCGATGGGAAGCGTTTTGCTTGCAGGCTAGCTTTAATGGGAGTGTGACATTTGCCAGGATGTAGTGTCAGTGTGCCTGTGGGATTGGAAGGATGTAGTAGGTGCATTGCTAGCCTGGTATCAACTGATAACCGTCAGTTTGGTATACTTTTGCAGAAAGATATGCATCACGAGAGGTGATGCATAAATCAATACATTGCATTCAAGGCAAAAAAAGTCTGTGAGTGTATATGTTTGTCTGTCTGTGAGTCTTTCACGAACTTACCCATTGTGGCTTTATCACCAACTTTCTTTTCACTTGAATGGAATGTATTGACTGATGCGTCAATGCCCTTGACGCACATCTAGAGGTGGAGGTGGGAGAGAGGAGGGAGGGAGAGGAATATAAAGAGAGATGAGAGGAGGGGGAGAGAGGGAAAGAAGGAGGGAGAAAAAGAGAAAGAGAAGGGGGCACATGAGGGAGGGGGAGAGAGGGGTGAATAAGGGAGTGGGAAGAGAGGAGGGAGAAAGAGAGATAGAGAGAGAGAGAGAGACAGAGACATGTCTGTCTGTGAGTTTATCTGCCTGCCTGCTTGTCTGAGTTTTTCACCATTTCACCCAATGCAGCTTTATCAGCAACTTTTGAATGCAATGTATTGACTTAAGGGTAATGTCTCGTGATGCATATCTGTTTGTATCACAAGACGTTGGTGGCACTATAGCGCAATTTCCAGGTGTACATTTGTTATTTTCAGGGTGTCGTAGAGCTAAAGATGTGAAATTAAAGCTTTCTTTGGTAGTGGGAAATATATACAGTGGGGCAAAAAAGTATTTAGTCAGCCACCAATTGTGCAAGTTTTCCCACTTAAAAAGATGAGAGAGGTCTGTAATTTTCATCATAGGTACACTTCAACTATGACAGACAAAATGAGAGAGAAAAAAATCCATCTGGCTAGGCCACTCCAGGACCTTGAAATGCTTCTTACGAAGCCACTTCTTCATTGCCCGGGCGGTGTGTTTGGGATCATTGTCATGCTGAAAGACCCAGCCACGTTTCATCTTCAATGCCCTTGCTGATGGAAGGAGGTTTTCCCTCAAAATCTCACGATACATGGCCCCATTCATTCTTTCCTTTACACGGATCAGTCGTCCTGGTCCCTTTGCAGACAAACAGCCCCAAAGCATGATGTTTCCACCCCCATGCTTCACAGTAGGTATGGTGTTCTTTGGATGCAACTCAGCATTCTTTGTCCTCCAAACACGACGAGTTGAGTTTTTACCAAAAAGTTATATTTTGGTTTCATCTGACCATATGACATTCTCTCAATCTTCTTCTGGATCATCCAAATGCTCTCTAGCAAACTTCAGACGGGCCTG
Organism: Oncorhynchus mykiss; assembly: GCF_013265735.2. NCBI lineage: Eukaryota > Metazoa > Chordata > Actinopteri > Salmoniformes > Salmonidae > Oncorhynchus > Oncorhynchus mykiss. The sequence continues at coordinate 35,941,745 of NC_048569.1, forward strand.
GACATGCACTGGCTTAAGCAGGGGGACACGTCTGGCACTGCAGGATTTGAGTCCCTGGCTGCGTAGTGTGTTACTGATGGTAGGCTTTGTTACTTTGGTCCCAGCTCTCTGCAGGTCATTCACTAGGTCCCTCCGTGTGGTTCTGGGATTTTTGCTCACCGTTCTTGTGATCATTTTGACCCCACTGGGTGAGATCTTGCGTGGAGCCCCAGCTCGAGGGAGATTATCAGTGGTCTTGTATGTCTTCCATTTCCTAAAAATTGCTCCCACAGTTGATTTCTTCAAACCAAGCTGCTTACCTATTGCAGATTCAGTCTTCCCAGCCTGGTGCAGGTCTACAATTTTGTTTCTGGTGTCCTTTGACAGCTCTTTGGTCTTGGCCATAGTGGAGTTTGGAGTGTGACTTTGAGGTTGTGGACAGGTGTCTTTTATACTGATAACAAGTTCAAACAGGTTCCATTAATACAGGTAACGAGTGGAGGACAGAGGAGCCTCTTAAAGAAGAAGTTACAGGTCTGTGAGAGCCAGAAATCTTGCTTGTTTGTAGGTGACCAAATACGTATTTTCCACCATAATTTGCAAATCAATTCATTAAAAATCCTACAAATGTGATTTTTTTCCTCATTTTGTCTGTCATAATTGAAGTGTACCTATGATGAAAATTACAGGCCTCTCATCTTTTTAAGTGGGAGAACTTGCACAATTGGTGGCTGACTAAATACTTTTTTTGCCCCACTGTATCTATTTCAATGATTCAAGATTTAGTCATGTATTATCGCTAAATATATGATCTAGGCCATTGATGCCATTACGCTTTGAGGAATGGGACAGCATTTTTTTCTCTAATGAGGATCCTAGAGTTGTACTAAATGGGGGTTAGTTGGCAGGATGTCAAGTCATAATGTGTGACTTATTTATCTCCCAAGTTTTTGTGCTCATAGAGAAATCTGAATTATTAAACGTTCTGGTGTTTTGACTGATCTGCTAACATATTTGGCTGATATGTGATAGATTTCAGACTTCTCATTTTGTTTGAGATTAATTGATCTTGAATATTTCATTTTCTTTAATTCTTATTCAGAGGTTTAGACAGTGGGGTAGACAGTAGGAGCCATGGGAAGCACATACTTTACAGGACCAATTACAAAAACTCAAACAGAACTGTTGTTTGAAAATGTCAGGCGAAAGACCAAAAACAGATTTGCATAATCATGTTCCCCACACACTGGAGGGACAGATATCTCTAGATGCAGCGCCAATAATTTAAGCATCATGGGATGGCTTCAGTTAAAATGTGTTAAATTTCCCTTTATATTGAATGGCTGAGGTCACGGTGAATATTGCTCTGAAATTTGATGACGGCAACATTTTGTGAAGTATCTCCCACCAGTTGTGACAGCCCATATACAACCCATAGACCTTGAGGTGATTGAGTGCAGGAGGGAGCGGCTGAGGTGGACTATCGGTATTGCGTGTCAGAGAGGGGAATGATTTGACAACTGTAGAGAGGAAGCTAACGTTGCTCGATTTAATTTAGTCTGCAATCCATCTGCAGAGGAGTATGCCGGGTGCAAGGGAGGAAGCCATCTCTAGAGACAGAGGGTAGTAGTTTATCTGTAGATCATAAACACAGTCAGATAGATCACTTTGATTGAATTACACTGAGGGGTGTATTTGGTCTGTCGGTAGGGGACGAGGCCAATGAGGGCATCAGTTCAGGGTGGATGGAAGCATTGAGCAATAAACTGCGGGACTGGTGGATAGCTTTAGACTAGAGTGAGAGAGATGAAAGGTGTTTATGAGGAGAAAAAGTGGAAAGGAGTGGAGGCCAATGAGGAAAGGAGATGGAGAGGAGGTGTACAGCACAGCTGAGTGTGGATAGAGGAGGATAGGATAGAGGAGAGTCATTAAAGGTAGTGAAATCTGTCCACATCAAAGCCCACAGTGGAGTGGCCTACCTTCTGCTCTGTGGCCAGGCGATAAGAGACCTATGCTAATGTGGGAGGTGGCAGATGTTCTCATCAGTTTAATGCTTTGAAGTCGGAAATGTTAGCCACATGCAGGAGGTCCCATAGACTTCCGTGACAGAACCGTGTGAAGAGTGTAGCGAACGCTAACAGTTAATAATTGGAATCACTGAACGGCGATCAGTCAGAAACCTGAGTTCATTCATTTCCATTGATTGAGTGTGCTCGTAATGGTTATTGTTTTTGTTTTTATCAATTTAGAAGGATGCCATAAGGATTCAAATGCAAGGCTGCATTTAACCAGAGCTAGTTCAGTAACCTCCGTCTGCTTCCCTCTCCCTCTCCATGCATGTTGTTATTCAGTTATTCATGGTAGACAATGCAGCAGATGACTGGAGGATAGCCATGACCTACGAGCGCATCTTCTTCATCTGCCTGGAGATCCTGGTGTGCGCCATCCACCCCATCCCAGGGAACTACACCTTCACCTGGACAGCGCGCCTGGCCTTCTCCTACACCCCGTCCAAGACGGACGCAGACGTGGACATCATCCTGTCTATCCCCATGTTCTTGCGGCTGTATCTCATCGCCCGCGTCATGCTGCTCCACAGCAAGCTCTTCACAGACGCCTCGTCCCGCAGTATCGGGGCGCTCAACAAAATCAACTTCAACACACGCTTTGTCATGAAGACCCTGATGACCATCTGCCCTGGCACCGTGTTGCTGGTCTTTACCATCTCGTTGTGGATCATCGCTGCGTGGACCGTGAGGGCCTGCGAGAGGTCTGGACCTGCTGCCCTATCGCTGTCACGCTATGCTGCACAAAGCACTGCATGAAACATACAGTGCCTTGCGAAAGTATTCGGCCCCCTTGAACTTTGCGACCTTTTGCCACATTTCAGGCTTCAAACATAAATATATAAAACTGTATTTTTTTGTGAAGAATCAACAACAAGTGGGACACAATCATGAAGTGGAACGACATTTATTGGATATTTCAAACTTTTTTAACAAATCAAAAACTGAAAAATTGGGCGTGCAAAATTATTCAGCCCCTTTACTTTCAGTGCAGCAAACTCTCTCCAGAAGTTCAGTGAGGATCTCTGAATGATCCAATGTTGACCTAAATGACTAATGATGATAAATACAATCCACCTGTGTGTAATCAAGTCTCCGTATAAATGCACCTGCACTGTGATAGTCTCAGAGGTCCGTTACAAGCGCAGAGAGCATCATGAAGAACAAGGAACACACCAGGCAGGTCAGAGATACTGTTGTGAAGAAGTTTAAAGCCGGATTTGGATACAAAAAGATTTCCCAAGCTTTAAACATCCCAAGGAGCACTGTGCAAGCGATAATATGGAAATGGAAGGAGTATCAGACCACTGCAAATCTACCAAGACCTGGCCGTCCCTCTAAACTTTCAGCTCATACAAGGAGAAGACTGATCAGAGATGCAGCCAAGAGGCCCATGATCACTCTGGATGAACTGCAGAGATCTACAGCTGAGGTGGGAGACTCTGTCCATAGGACAACAATCAGTCGTATATTGCACAAATCTGGCCTTTATGGAAGAGTGGCAAGCAGAAAGCCATTTCTTAAAGATATCCATAAAAAGTGTTGTTTAAAGTTTGCCACAAGCCACCTGGGAGACACACCAAACATATGGAAGAAGGTGCTCTGGTCAGATGAAACCAAAATTTAACTTTTTGGCAACAATGCAAAACGTTGTGTTTGGCGTAAAAGCAACACAGCTGAACACACCATCCCCACTGTCAAACATGGTGGTGGCAGCATCATGGTTTGGGCCTGCTTTTCTTCAGCAGGGACAGGGAAGATGGTTAAAATTGATGGGAAGATGGATGGAGCCAAATACAGGACCGTTCTGGAAGATTAACCTGATGGAGTCTGCAAAAGACCTGAGACTGGGACGGAGATTTGTCTTCCAACAAGACAATGATCCAAAACATAAAGCAAAATCTACAATGGAATGGTTCAAAAATAAACATATCCAGGTGTTAGAATGGCCAAGTCAAAGTCCAGACCTGAATCCAATCGAGAATCTGTGGAAAGAACTGAAAACTGCTGTTCACAAATGCTCTCCATCCAACCTCACTGAGCTCGAGCTGTTTTGCAAGGAGGAATGGGAAAAAATGTCAGTCTCTCGATGTGCAAAACTGATAGAGACATACCCCAAGCGACTTACAGCTGTAATCGCAGCAAAAGGTGGCGCTACAAAGTATTAACTTAAGGGGGCTGAATAATTTTGCACACCCAATTTTTCAGTTTTTGATTTGTTAAAAAAGTTTGAAATATCCAATAAATGTCGTTCCACTTCATGATTGTGTCCCACTTGTTGTTGATTCTTCACAAAAAAATACAGTTTTATATCTTTATGTTTGAAGCCTGAAATGTGGCAAAAGGTCGCAAAGTTCAAGGGGGCCGAATACTTTCGCAAGGCACTGTAAATAAGACACCATGGTTTGGTCAGGGGGAACAGGCGTTAACTCGTTGTGCATCCTACTGGAGGCTTACATCCAGATATAGTGCTCCCTCCTCACATTCCCAGCCATACCACCATTTTTGTATGCAGATCTTCTGCTTGGGAATGTCAAGAGATAGACAATTATGGCCCATAGTTTACGTCTTGTTAGGTGATAGGAGAATCTGTTTACACTTTATTTATATTGCACATGAATGAGGCATGGATGTACTGTACGTATGATGTATAAGACGTGTAAGTATTTGGCAAGCTGACTCCAGGCTGACTCTATACCTTCCATTCCAGATACCATGACAACATGGACATAACCAGCAACTTCCTAGGAGCCATGTGGTTGATCTCAATCACTTTTCTAACCATTGGATATGGGGACATGGTCCCCAACACTTACTGTGGAAAAGGAGTCTGTCTCCTCACTGGTATTATGGTGAGCCCTACACTCTTACAAAAAAAGGTGCTATCTAAAACCTCAAATAAATCTTCAGCTGACCCAATAGGAGAAGCCTTTGAAGGACCCTTTTTGGTTCCAGGAAGAACCCTTTTGTGTTTCATGTAGAACCCTTTCCACGGAGGGTTCTACAGATGTCAGATCTTAATTTGACCCCTTTTGTCGCAGGAAAAAATAAACCTGCACTAATAAACCTGCACTAATTTTCAGGTACTCGCAAGGCTCAACTGAATTTCCTGATGCAGCAGGAAAATTCTCTGCGCCAAAAGTGTGATTAAGTTAAGATCCGACATCTGTACATGGAACCCAAAAGGTTTCTCCTATGGGGACGTTTATTGCAGAAATTATATTACATTCTCATGCCACTGCGGCTCTCTTTTTCAGTGCTGCTTATGAGGTATTAAAAAAAAAATCTAGCCCTTGGGTATCTGACTTTTTTTTTTAAACTGACAATATAAATATGTTTTAAATCTCTGGTGGGGTGGCAGTGCAGATTCATGTATATTCAGAGGATATTCATTTGAGAATATAGATATATATTTTTTAAGCATCATTTCCTAATATTATGCTTCTAAAAGTAGGTTACATCTTTTTAAATGGACACAATAAAGTCAACCTCTATAACGGTGTCTGTCTGTTGTTCCTCCCAGGGAGCCGGCTGCACAGCCTTGGTAGTGGCTGTGGTTGCAAAGAAACTGGAGTTAACCAAAGCTGAAAAACATGTTCATAATTTTATGATGGACACCCAGCTGACAAAAAGAGTAAGTAAATATGTTACTTGCATGTCGTTTTAAATTTTTAAATTGTAAAGAATAATCTCAGCTGCCCTGTTTCCCTATTGTGCAGCATTTCAGGAAGACCAAGCATGGTTGAACATGGCTACAGTATGCTTTCCATTACATTAGGAGTATTTTATTTACCATGAACAGTGTTTCTAACCCTACTCTTTGTGTGTCAGGTGAAAAACACTGCTGCAAATGTACTCAGGGAGACGTGGCTCATCTACAAGAACACCAAACTGGTGAGGAAAATGGACCATGCCAGAGTCAGGAAGCACCAGAGGAAATTCCTCCAAGCCATTCATCAGTAGGTACCCTGCCTAAAACTCTGCTCCTGGCAGTGTGGTAAATACATATTTCACCTTGGTATCTGCAGTCTCACACTTTCTCATACCATACAGTATCAAAGATGAGAATACGAACCTGAGAGCTGAATTGTTTGACACCTGTAGCCCAAATCTATATTTACAATGTGGAATATTTACAGTTTTTTATTTGTTCTTGCTCATTTCACTCCATTGTTTTGTAATATAAGTTGGAAGGGTGTCAGGAAGTATTTAGTTCCAAAGCATGTCAGTTGTGCCCTCTTAACAGCTCAGAGGTCAATACTGTGGGATATCTCAATGGCAGTTACACAAATTATGCAGATGATATGCAAATCGAAAGTATTTACTTCTGTTTTGAGAAATAATGAATTATAGAAACAGTTATGCTATATGAGTATGCACAAACATTTCCAGAAACCCTCATAGGCCAATGATCTAACTTTAAAGTTGACTTGGTAGTAAGATCGTTCTGATGCTAACTGTTAAACTCTATATCATCATGTAGTGGTGTTATATTGGTGTTACGGTGCTACTGCAAAGTGGTAGGCTATAATTGCAAAGTAGTCATTCAATCTTTTTTATTGAAAGCAATTTACTTACTAGATCAGGAGAATGTAAAATGACTGGGAAATCTTTCTCAATTGCTGATAACTTATCTGCACTTAATTACTAGTTGTCTAATCTGGTATCTTCAAAGCAACTGTAAACCATGACAGATGTGCTGGGAAGGGGCCCAGACCCTTTTTTACCATAACCTAAACTATTCATGATAAACTCTTGAGGACCATTTTCACTCCCCTGCCTTCTCAGCGGTGACAGTAAAACCTCTCATCTTTCTCTCGCTCCCTCTTCCCTCCCCCTCTATCTCATCCTGCATCACCATGATGTAAGGAACTGCCTGTTCTAATGCTTGTCAAGATGACTGTGAGTGTCTTTGTTGTGTACCTAAATATCATGCTGACCTCTGGGCCTAACCTCTGAGTTGTTCCTTTAGCGTGTATCCTTATGATTAGCCAGTTTACCTGTCAGGTAGTTTCTTAGACAGTCTACAGGGAGAATGCAAGTGCTCTCTATCTCTAAAACCCTATTGAATTTCATGTCCTCTCCTCCTGGTGTACCGAAGCTGTCTTATAAGCCTAAGCCTACTTCTAACACTGTATTTTCCCCCTTTTAAATCAAATCAAATCAAATTTATTTATATAGCCCTTCGTACATCAGCTGATATCTCAAAGTGCTGTACAGAAACCCAGCCTAAAACCCCAAACAGCAAGCAATGCAGGTGTAGAAGCACTGACTATCATATCAAACACACTGATATATTTTTCTTCTTTGAGATCAGATTTGTTTTACATTACTATGATGACTAGGGTCTGATTGTAATCATATGTTATAGTGAAAAGGTTCTCTTGTTTGATATAGTTTCTGTGTTGTGATGCGTTTTCTGTGTGTTAACGGGTCTGTGTGGTCTCCTGTGTGGAGCTTTTAATTTGCTCATGATTCGTTTCTTCGTGCATCATTTACCATGATGACATTAAGAGTTTTGATGTTTGAAAGGGATTACAGGTAGAGAGTATTGGCTGCTTCTGCTGCAACCCCCATTCAAAATGCGACTGTTTTATAGGCTTCTGTCATAGTTGCGCAGGCAGAGAGAGGTACTATGTCTTTTATAGCTGAATTCAGGCTATTTGTGGTAATGACAGCATATCATGTCATCCTCCTCTTCTCTAGGATGAGCTAATAATGGGAAACCCTCAGAGCTTTGGCAGAATCTCCACAGGACCAGATTCAGTTGTAAAACGCCACATCCACCACTTTGTTCAAGGCCATGCCCATCTCCCCTTTTATACAGGCTCAGTAAGCTGTATGAAGAGGGAGTGGGTCTTAGCAGAGGAGTTGGGGTTCAGAAAGCACCTCCTGGTGTGTGTTAAGTGACGCCTGTGGCCTCAGCTGCAGGGTTCAGCTCAAAGTGTGGGCTGCCTGGGAGGATGTACATACACTGTGTGTTGGGAAGAGTCAATGGCCACAGAGAGGGTGTGCCTGGGAGCATGCTCATCCCTCAAATGGAGCTGTAATTGCATTAGTGGAAACCAAGAATGTTCTCAGGGCAGGTCTGCCAGTTTTGACTAGCAGAAGCGACTTTTCTAGCAGGTTCGGATAATTAATGTGTTGGTTAGGAAAATTAACGTGGCAGGTTAGGAGAATTAGGTTAGGGTTAGGAAAATAATTAGGATTAGCTAAAATTGTCCCTGATGCAACTTGAACATACCTAGCTACAACCAAGCCTGTCCTGAGAACAGTCTTGGTTTGCTCTAATGCGATGCTGCTCAAGTGGAGGGCTGGAGAGGGGTCAGTGACCTGTCTTGAAGCAATAGTGGTGGGAAAGTATAAATAATCCCTATGCTTCCTCCTCTGGCCTGAGCCATATCAATCGCCCTGTAAGATCCTCCACCAATAGCATTTAGGGGACAGGTCCGAGGGGAGGAGGAGGTAACTTTGTTCTTTTTCCATGGTCTCTGCAGTGTCCCTGGTGAAAACCAAGATAAATGTTAGCTAGAGAACGTGTCAGACTGCCACGGCTGTCTGTCTGGTCATTGGTTCGCTCAGTGAGGCTGGTCTGACAGTGCTGCATGTCTGATAAACTGGGCCGGTCTGTAGGGGAGGATTAGGACAGGACCTCGGGGAGTAGCTAGCAGGGGCCAGATCAGAATAATGTGACAGGAATATTGAAGTCTTAAACCCCATGATTCCTTGGTTATCTGTGGTGAGGCATAGCTGTGAGGTAAAAAGATACTGCTGCCTCCCGAGAGGCGCAGTGGTCTAAGGCACTGCATCGCAGTGCTAGCTGTGCCAATAGAGATCCTGGTTTGAGTCCAGGCTTTGTCGCAGCCGGCCGCGACCGGGAGACCCATGGGGTGGTGCACAATTGGCCCAGCATAGTCCGGGTTAGGGGAGGGTTTGGCCGGCAGAGATGTTCTTGTCCCATTGTGCACTAGCAACTCCTGTGGCGGGCAAGGCGCAATGCACGCTGACACGGTCGCCAGGTGTACGGTGTTTCCTCCGACACATTTGTGCGGCTGGTTAAGCGGACAGTGAGTCTTGGCTGGGTTGTGTTTTGGAGGACGCACGGCTCTCGACCTTCGCATCTCCCGAGTCCGTACAGGAGTTGCAGTGATGGGACAAGACTGTAACTACCAATTGGATACCACAAAATTGGTGAGAAAAAGGGGCAAAAAAAAAAAAAAAGATGCTGCTCATAGTGATGATGGTATTTAGTGGATGTTAGTGTTGTTGTTATTCAAAATGGCAGCAGTGGGATTCAGGTTGCAGTACCCAGGCCTGAACTGGAGACTGATCCTGCCATCTGGACGCATTTATCTGATGTTGTAATAATTCATTTGTCTATTTTATGTTTCCTTTTTTCCCCGTTTGTGTCGCCCAATGCAATAGAGCTCGAAAGTAAGTCTTCGCCTCACATGTAGCTACAGAAATGTTGTGTGCATGCAAATGAGAGCTTGCTTTTTGTGAGAAAAATGACACTCCTTCATTTGATAAGTGAAATTCATACCATAGCTCCACATTTTGATGTCCCATCGAGTAGTGATTGATCACACAATGGCACATAATGTACATTTGTCAGGAACACCCTATTTCATTTTATATAGTTACACAACACCGTTAAGATTTGTATTTGTCTTTTAGATCATTACCTGAACAACATGAGGATTAGGCCAAAATAAGTTAATAGGATGAACTAGTGACTAGCCTACAAAAACTCAGCATGGTATATTTAGACAAGCAAGACCTCTCGATCAATTCCGCCCTACTTTTCTTCTGTCAAAGCGTTACACATCTGCCAATTAAACATCAATGCTCATGTCCCCATGGATCTTCCTTTGATGAATTTCAATTATGGGTGATGGAGGGTGTTATTCTTTCCATTGTTGCATGAATGTGAAGAGAATTTGATATTTAATCAGAAAGCAAGCCACTGATTAAACTCCAATAAACTGTGCTTTCATGAACCGAAGGATGACCGCTAGTGCTTGAGGAGAGGAGAGGCTTGCTGTAATAACTACAGAATAGAATCAGGTCAATGTTTACTCCCCCTATCAATTTGCCTTGGCTACATTAGCTAGGGCTTGGGGTCATCTTTCGCCTTGTGAAACCATTGTGACGTCTGCTACAGTTGCATTCCCTCCATTTCTCTCTTGGATGACTGGTAGCAACAAAGACAGTGGCCATTATGAATGTGCCAGTAGAAATCACAGATTTATTGAACCTTTATTTACCCAGTTAGTTTCATTGAGATAAAATCTATTTTGCAACAGAGACCTGGTATGTAGCTCATAGCTGCACCGAGGTAGCCACACTCTCCTTAGTCTAGTGTAATGGCCTTAGTTTATCACATTGGTGTGACCCATTTGTCTAGCTACAACTAGCACGATGCATGTACACAGCCAGATGTTCTACAATATGTTGGAGGAGATGATAGGATTATTTGGCAGGCACACAGACCATCCTCTGTATAATGCAGTTTGACAGTCCCCTGGAGTCTGCGCCTATCCAGGAGGCAGGGATAGAGGCAGGAGGGAGGTTGATGTACAGAAGGAAGTGGGACAGGAAGCAGCATGCGTCCGTTAGCTTGGTAGCTCAGTGGAGGTGTGAGACAGGGACACGACCTTAGAGGGGAAGGTCGGGTTAAGCCTCCGGGATCTTGTCCTGCTTTAAAGATATTGTGCTGTAACTGACACAGCATGAATCCCAGTAGTCAGGCAGACACAGCCGGGGCAGGGCAGAGTCGGGCTGCAGAACGGCCTGTCCATTACACTGAAGACCATTTAGGATCAGTCTTTTCACAGCGAGGTAAACAGGGGTCATGACAAAGAGAGCTTCCCAGAGAAAATCTATGGTGCAGCACTACTGAGATTGCCTTAAAGAATTCAAAAGGGCATTGAAAAGCTTAGCATAGCTGTTTTCCCCCTGATGAATAGCAAAGCAGTTAAGCACCAATTGAAAGACCAGGACCGCACAGGAACACTGAATCACAGAAGGACATAGAATATTGAGTATGAGTGGGCAGGATGCTTTCACATTCTGACCCCAGCTTCCTGCCTGCCTTGTTCATCAACACCATTTGACAGCTATTGGTCATCCAACCGTGAAATGCAGAATTCTGACAAGTCTTACATCTCAACTGCACAAACATTTTAATATTGATTCTCTCATGTCTTTCACTCTGGTACCTTTTTTCCTTTCAATTTGCCAGATTACTTGAACAATAAAAGTGCTGTTTTTGCAATAACATTGGCTAGTTGTTATAGAATGTGCTTCTTTTGGACCATACAGCTACCCCTCACTAGCTGTTGAGGCGTCGTCCTTTGCCTGTAGTGTCCTTTAGTGGCTCCTGTAGTGCCCCTTGTTGCTCTAACCTGTCATCTAGCTCCACACATTTCTGCCTTTGTATTGGAATGCCTAACAATGATGCTCCATTGCATGAGACTAGATGAATCTGGGCCTATTAGCAGAGGGTCCCTGGAGACCCCTCGTGTTCTCCTCCTTGTTCTATGGTGCTGTACACCCTCAAATTCACACAGTCTAATTAGAGCCGCTAACTCAAAGCCCATCTCATCAGTTTATACAATTAGTCTGAGAGCATTGGGTTTTATCTGAAAGAAAAAGCTGGTCACAAGGGCTATGTTACTGTCATGCCTCCAGCTCACTGTGTGTGTTGGTCTCATTCTGATTTAGCATGCAAAACGGGTGGTTGCAGGGAGGGGGGGGGGGACGACTCTTGATATCCTGAGTACAGTTGCTGTTTTTGACTCCCCAGTGAGTGTGGGTGATAAACATTTGCTCTAGTAGCCTAATTAAACCGGAGATTTGAATTATTTAAGCCAGCTGTATGGATTAAAGCAAGTTTCTAATTTCACTCTGTCTCTTGAAGAAGTGTATTTTTGTGTTTTTAACTGGTCTGCATCACCAAGACAGAAAGGCCTCATACGAGCTGGATGAGTTTCTCACTATGTAACAATGTAGCATATCACTGTTAGTAACTAGGTCATTTTACATAAGATACAGTACCAGGTGGAGGTTCTCTTTGATCAATAACTGGTATACGACATAAAGCTGCAACTTTACTGTAATCGTTGTTATCCCTTTTATGATACATTTTATTCATTTTATCATGAAATTATATTTTACAATGCTGTATTTATGTTGAACAATAAATGAATACCTGCTTTTGTATAGAGTTTGGCTATCACAGCACTTTAGTTGGAATAGCAAAGTGTTTTTCTATTTTGAGAATGAAAATGATCTTACTTGAAGGTGGATGAAATCATTCACGAGAATCAAACAGAGAAACGTCTTCCAGGTGTTTTGGATGAAGCTTTTAGCATGTGTATAAATGTTTGCTATGGTTAGAAAACCAGGTCCCGCGGACTTATGATAGTTTATATACTGCATTAATTGTTTATTTCAGCTAAATCCCATTGCAAACAGATTGTATCTACCTAGTTGAGCCCTTGTATATGTCTTTGTTTCTAGAGTTCAGGGGCTGGAGATTTACTGCAGTAATAGATACATTCTCCTCTCTGGCAGCTTCTCCACTCTGTGGTCTTCACTTGCATGCAGTCAATCAAACTGTCTGAAACCAATCCTGCATTCTCTACACACATCCTGTGCATGTCCTAGGAGTGAGTGCTCTCTGTGTGTATTCCTTCTGTGTGCACAGATCTGTTAAACCCATCTTTACCGAATAGATACATTTATTGGGTTCTGAATGGTCTTCTGTTCAGATTGAGAAGTGTTAAAATGGAGCAACGCAAGCTGAATGACCAAGCAAACTCACTAGTGGACCTTGCAAAGGTAAGCTGGACTGACAAACGTCACATATTCCAGTTTATTTTGGTTGTGAAGTTTGGTTGTGCATTTGGATTGATCTCTATCTAACCCACTTTTTGATTTGAAGGATTCCATGTGATACATGTGATATCAATGCATTGGGGGAATTAATAACACATTTTCATATAAACAAACAAAGTCTACAGGTGTCAAATAAACAGACGTTCCATGTGAATGTTAAGAAGAACTAGTTGTGTAATGTCATTGAAAGAAAATAAGATGCATTATATTTCTACTTCTTGAACTGGGTGCAGGACAGTCTGGTCCCAGATCTGTTTGTGCTCTTGCCAACTCATTGGCATGACAAGGAGTTGGCATGATAGCACATTAAACAGACTGGCTCTCAGGCTAGATGCAGGAATGTTGTTGGTGGAAACATACAGTATCTTGGTTTCAAAGATTATAGAACGATATACATACTGTCAGGGGTGGAAAGGGGGGGGATCCCTATGGGAACCCTCCGATGTAAATTCCTTGGATTCAGTGCATTTGTACATGTCAAAATGAATAATGAAAATGAACTACATGTAAAACTGCACATTTTTGCATGTCAAAATAACTTCCCAGAGGGAACCTGGTTTCATCAGGTTCCCTCCATTTCCACCCCTTGTTGTAGGTGAAAACCTACAGCATCTTTGTTTTAAAGATTATATAAAGGAATGCATATTATTTTATGTGATCAGGATACCCATCCTGATAGGTACGTCAAACTAATTTACCTTTAGGTTTGGTTTCCCAGACTTAGATTAAGCCTAGTCCTGGATTAAAAAGCATGGTCAAGGAGAGTCTTGAAATGGCTTTTTAGTCCAGGAGTTTTCTTAATCAGTGTCTGGGAAACCACCCCTTGATGGTATTGAACACATTGCTATCTTTCAGCAAATCTCTCTTTGGTGGTGATCTTGTGATAACAGACGTTGACACACCTTAGGGAAAGACTAAGCAGAGAGCTAGCCTGAAGCAACAAAAAAATACAGTATACTAACCTGGAAAGGGAGACACGCTGTGAGTCTGATGTGAGGATTCAGCCAGAAACAATGACAGAGGAAGGGAGAGAGAGAGGACTGACATTCAAATGTCCACCACGGTCAAATTGGTTTCAGGCTACCATGCCACAAAATACATTAGTTAGCTAATATCACCCTATCACAGAGTGCTATGAAGGCTCACAGTGAGTTAGGAGAGGGTTAAGATTGGGGAAGATAACAAGTACAGCCCATTCGGACATCTTTAATCAATGTCATAAGTGGCTCTCGCCATCAGAGGGCAGCATAGCATTAATCATCACAGTACATGAGCTCCCCGTAGATAGATGGAGATGTATGATGGAACTTAAAATAACTTTGGCAGCTGCATAGCCTTTGCAAAGCTATGAGAAATCCCTCACATAATCCCTCCCTCACATAGCAGTGGTTTCCCTACAGTTGTAGCAATTTCGGGCAGAACATAAAGCAGTTGGGGCTCCCGAGTGGCGCAGCGGTCAAAGGCACTGCATCTCGGTGCTTGAGGCGCCACTACAGACACCCTGGTTCAAATCCAAGCTGTATCACAGCCGACTGTGATTGGGAGTCCCGTAGGGCGGTGCAGAATTGGCCCAGCGTCATGGGTTTTGCTGATGTAGGCTGTCATTGAAATAAGAGTTTGTTCTTAACTGACTTGCCTAAATAAATAAATATATTAATACAGGATACATTAATAGTGTGGTAGGTCTACAATTACAGTATCCTAAACACTTTTTTTCAGCATTTGTCCTCAAACTGAATTACCATTTCATTAATGAAAATGCAGGATATTTATTTATTACATTTTATTTAAAATTTCTACACTTTGATTTACGGAGTCAGTTGGTAGTCATTATAATTTCAGCTACTTGGGGTTTTGGGTATACATTGGGTCAAAGGCCTATGTATACCCACACGTCCAGCTTCCTGGACCCAGTGTCGGCTAAATCTGGGTCAGTGAAATCAGCCCACAATTACACAAGCATTTTTGTGCCTCAACTGAATATACTTACAGTCCCAGTCTACCCTTCACTGAGTTCTGGTCATATTTTATTAGTGTTATATTACAAAGATTTAATGCATTCCCAGTTTAATTTGTTTTTGATTAACAGAGGCATACTCTTGACTCAGTTAATCTACAGTTGAAGTTGGAAGTTTACATACACTTAGGTTGGAGTCATTAAAACTTGTTTTTCAACCACTCCACAAATTTCTTGTTAAACAAACTATAGTTTTGGCAAGTCGGTTAGGACATCTACTTTGTGCATGACACAAGTAATTTTTCATACAGTTGTTTACAGACAGATTATTTCACTTATAATTCACTGTATCACAATTCCAGTGGGTCAGAAGTTTACATACACTAAGTTGACTGTGCCTTTAAACAGCTTGGAAAATTACAGAAAATTATGTCATGGCTTTAGAAGCTTCTGATAGGCTAATTGACATAATTTGAGTCAATTGGAGGTGTACCTGTGGATGTATTTCAAGGCCTACCTTTAAACTCAGTGCCTCTTTGCTTGACATCATGGGAAAATCAACAGAAATCAGCCAAGATTGCAGAAAAAACAATTGTAGACCTCCGCAAGTCTAGTTCATCCTTGGGAGCAATTTCCAAACGCCTGAAGGTACCACGTTCATCTGTACAAACAATAGTACGCAAGTATGAACACCATGGGACCACGCAGCCGTCATACCGCTCAAGAAGGAGATGTGTTCTGTCTCCTAGAGATGAGCGTACTTTGGTGTGAAAAGTGCAAATCAATCCCAGAACAACAGCAAAGAACCTTGTTAAGATGCTGGAGGAAACAGGTACAAAAGTATCTATATTCACAGTCAAAAGAGTCCTATAGCGACATAACCTGAAAGGCCGCTCAGCAAGGAAGAAGCCACTGCTCCAAAACCCGCCATAAAAAAGCCAGACTACGGTTTGCAACTGCAGATGGGGACAAAGATCATACTTTTTGGGAGAAATGTCCTCTGGTCTGATGAAACAAAAATAGAACTGTTTGGCCATAATGACCATCGTTATTTTGGGAGGAAAAAGGGGAGGCTTGCAACCCGAAGAACATCATCCCAAACGTGAAGCACGGGGGTGGCAGCATTGTGTTGTGGAGGTGCTTTGCTGCAGGAGGGTCTGGTGCCCTTCGCAAAATAGATGCCATCATGAGGTAGGAAAATTATGTGGATATATTGAAGCAACATCTCAAGACATCAGTTAAGGTTGGTCGCTAATGGGTGCTCAAAATGGACAATGACCCCAAGCATACTTCCAAAATTGCAGCAAAATGGCGTAAGTACAACAAAGTCAAGGTATTGGAGTGGCCATCACAAAGCCCTGACCTCAATCCTATAGAAAATGTGTGGACAGAACTGAAAATGCGTGTGCGAGTAAGGAGGCCTACAAACCTGACTCAGCTATACCAGCTCTGTCAGGAGGAATGGACCAAAATTCACCCAACTTATTGTGGGAAGCGTGTAGAAGGCTACCCAAAACGTTTGACCCAAGTTAAACAATTTAAAGGAAATGCTACCAAATACTAATTGAGTTTATGTAAACTTCTGACCCACTGGGAATGAAAGAAATAAAAGCTGAAATGAATCATTCTTTCTGCTATTATTTTGACATTTCACATTTTTAAAATAAAGTGGTGATCCTAACTGACCTAAAACAGGGAAGTTTTACTAGGATTAAATGTCAGGAATTGTGAAACTGAGTTTAAATGTATTTGGCTAAGGTGTATGTAAACTTCCGACTTCAACTGTATGTGTCTATCCACAATTCACTTCTTACAGAGAGAGGCTCAGATTGGTTTTGGCAGGGCAATAACTCTAAATGTTGCATTTTGCTGTCGCCTCAAGGTCCCATCCTTATTTTCATGAATTCAGAGGCAACCATAAAATTGGTTCCTCATTTCATGGGCTATACATCAAGGTTTCCGATATAGATTTAATCTCTCTAAGCATATAAATTCTAAATTCCTTGATCATCTGTGGAAAATTATTTTATTTTAAAACATCATAGGACGTGATGAGTTGTTGTGGTAGTGATGCAACCTAGCGAAACGTTATCTGCCTCAGTTGGAGTGTCAGTGGTGAATAGCTGTCAGTGTTGTTTTGGTCCTCAGTGGATCACTGTGATTCTAAACAAGCCACCCAACCCATTATTCCTGCCCCAAATGAGAAAAGGACAAGATGAATGATGGATGGCATTGGCCACAGGCTGGCAGTGATTACTTTCATAGTGAACATTAGCTCGGTACACAGCAGCCCTCACTCCCACTCTCCAGCCCCCACAGAACTGGATATCTCACTGTTTGATAACATGCCATGTCTCGAGAGGAAGAGGATCAACTTCCTGGCGCAGAAGTTAGTAAGTGTATACAGCAGAATTTCTCTGCAAGTTATCACTTCATATGTAATTTGCTTATCTTCAGCATCCGGTTTTCCCACTGGGCACAGACATCCATTCAACGTCTATTCCACGTTCGTTCAACATATTTTCATTGAGATGACATGGACACAACGTTGATTCAACCAGTGTGTGCCCAGTGGGTTGTTTGTTGTGATGATGAACCTCTGTAAAATGTTAATTAGGCTACCCGTGTCCAGACACACTATTTGTTATATTATGTTGATCTGTCTCTGTCTACATTGACTCAGCTGTGCGTTTCTAACACTTTTTATCACAGTGAATAATCATTTCGTTTTGGAGGGCACTTTAAGAGGGTTCTATCCCGTTGTATCCCTTTTGTCTGAGAATAGCTGTAGACTGAGTTCAGTTCTGACAGGAGTGCAAACTAATAGCCTGTAAAATCAACATCTCCAGGGAACAGTTTAGTGTTGTAGTGGGAAAGAGTAGCATGATTAGATACTTAGAATGATGCAACCCATGATCAAATGAATCACAAGCTGTATCTAGTTAGTAGTATCAATTTCATGCTCTCTCTCTTCTCAGCTGAGGGGCAACTCCTAACTTCCATTTCAGTAAAATTTTCACTTAGCCTTTTGACATCAATGCATGACTAAGTGAAGATTTGACTAAGTCAGGATTTGCCCCTCAATTGTCTAAAATGCACTGTTGCCATGTGTGTCTGTCTATGTGTATTCTTGTGATGTCTTTGTTTTGTTCTCTTCGTCGCTGCTGTCTTCGCCTCTGGACAGATCGTCATTGTAAATAAGAATTTGTTCTTATTTATTGACTTGCCTGTGTAAATAAAGGTTCATAAAATATGCAAAATAAGGTAAATAAAACAAATAAATAATTTTACAACTGCCTGCAACCTCTCTAGCCTAAAGCACCCCGTGCTCTGGGAGCCTCTCACCCTCTTACTCTGACTGTGAGTCTCTCCTCCTCCTCCTCCAGACTCAGAACATCATGTATGACCTGATCTCAGACCTGAACGAGAGAGGGGAGGACATGGAGAAGAGGATCGCCATGCTGGAGACCAAGCTGGAGACTCTGCTGGGGAACCTGCAGGCCCTGCCAGGACTCATCAGCCAGGTCATCAGCCAGCAGCACAGGGACTTCCTGGAGGTGCAGCTCCAGCCATACGACAAACACAGCCCTGAGCGCTCACAGTCTGTCTCCAGACGGAGGTCGTCCTCCACGGCACCACCCACCTCCTCCGAGAGCAGCTAGAGTCCAAGTGGAACACCTACAAAGAAGACTTTTGCCATCATATGGCCAGGTTGCATTTATTGTAAAGCCTTTCAATAAGTGTTATCCAAATTCTGATGACAGAATCCAAGGTACCGGGACAATGGATTTTAAACTGATGCTGTTGTTTGTTTTTTATTATCTCAAAAGATGTTGTTTTCCTTGCTCTGGTGACAGGACTGTAGAAAAATATGCTTTCCTCAGTAAAAACTATTAGGCCTATCGATGGGGGCTGTGATCAGAACTATACTCCATCTCTATGCAGAGGTAGCCAGTTTTAGGACAGCAAGGTTACCGGCCGGGTGTAAAGATATGGCACGAAAATAGTGCTTCTTCTCACAGACTTTGTGCTTCCGCTGGCTTGATTCAGATGCCGTGTTCCTTAAAGCAATCTGAGAAATCAACGGACCTGTCAATCAGCAAGCTTTACAGCAATACTTTTTATTGAGGAAAAAGTATTTGATGGAGATGAATGAACTGCAGACAGAGGGCAGCACAAGAAGGCACCCACATACTGTCACTCAGAGGTACCATATGCAGCTTGAAATATGAGGAAAAAACATATATCTTTTAGGTTAGAAACAGCATCAACTATAGTGTTTTTTTGTTGATGTTGCTGAGTGCCCCTGTAGAATGACTATTTTTGGGGCCACACTGCAAACAATTTAGTCCTCTAATCAAAATGAATGCATCTAAATCTGTACTTGCACTTACTTTTTAATCAATGCACTTCAATACTGACTGACATATTATATACATTTTTGTTGCTCCTTAAAATAAGAACAATTTAGATGTTTGGGCATGGATTTATGGTCAATGCGCAATTAATAAATTGTGAATTAGTGAGGGTGACTCAAGTCAAAGCCCTCATGCTATGTACCACAAAGGGACCTCAATATCAAACTGCTAGGCTACTGAAATGAATACTTTCAATTATCACAAACACAGTTTGTTCTTTCCTCAAAATATCTCAACTCTTGTCCTGGAGGCACTTAGTATTTATACTGTTTTTTGCCTCAGCTGAGCAATGCTAGTTGGTTGCAATGCAAACCAATAACTCACAAGAACTGTAACTCACTTTTAAAAGAAAAATCATATTTTTATATGTTCATGAGGATAAGCACACCTCCGCACACCTCTTACAATATATGTCTTTCACACAATATTTACAAGCAAATGATGATGGAGAGATATGAACAGAATAAACGATGCAACATGTTGCATAGGTCGAGATGAAATCCAGCATATTCAACATATCTTCCAGTAAACCTCCAGGACCAGGGTTAAGAAACCATGTTGAAGAGCCTCCCATCATCCCTACCATGATCAGGCCTGTCTTGTTTCTGAAATGATAGCTTAATTCAGAAGAGGTTCAATATATCTCTTTCAAAAACCATGGGAATATACATTGTTAGTTCAAGAGGAATGTATAGAAGATGATATAGCAACTTACTGTGTGATCACTAACCACATATCCTTAATAATGAGTGGTGGTTATCAGATTGAGAAGTAAAATGTCAAAACCTAACTGCAAAAAAAGTAATCTCTGACACATATAATTGTGAAAATATTGTATGTGCTCAAGATTATAGCATTATTATCAACAAAGCTTCGTAACTTTGTTTTAAACAGCAATAGCTTGGCCACTGGCCAGTCACAAAGGGAAATAAAGGTAACCTTCCACCATTTATGCACATTTTGGCAATATGCACCCTCCCTCCTGCAAGGTTTTAAGAAGTTAAAGGAGTGTGCCACATTCATCTGATGGGCACTTATCTAGTCAACTTTCTGCAATGACCTTGTCCAACCAACCAAAAGCTCAATCCCATCTACAGTGTTGAATGTACTGTTGTTGGTATTAGAGCTTTAAAACACTGACAGTCGATCCAGAAATTTTAGCAACATAGATACTTTTGAGATATTATGTACTGTATGCGATAGAAATATTAAACAATAAAAACTACTATTTACCAGATGCGTGTGCATTACTAATACCATCCATTTGACTGGAGAGAGAGGGGGAGGCACGGATGGAAAGAAAGAGAGAGACGGGGACGGACTGAAGGAGGGAGGGAGGGAAGGAGAGAGAGATGGGGACGGGAGGGAGGGAGGGAGAGAGAGAGCGAACGAGAGAGAGAGCGAACGTTAGAGAGAGCAAGCGAGAGAGAGAGAGCGAACGAAAGAGAGCGGGGGCAGACGGACGGAAGGAGGAAGGAAGGAGAGACAGGGACGTACTGAGAGGGAAAGAGGGGGGGAGAGCGGGGAGAGAGGGGGGGTGGGGGGACGAGAGGATGGAGGGAAGGAGAGAGAGAGAGAGAGAGAGGCGGGGACGGACGGAAGGAGGGAGGGAGGGCACGAGAGAGAGATGGGATGGACTGAGGGAAGGAGGGGGAGAGAGAGAGAGAGAGAGAGAGAGAGAGGGGGGGGGGGGGTGGGGGGACAAGAGGAGGGGGAAGGGGAGAGAGAGAGAGAGAGAGAGACGGACAGAAGGAGGGAGGGAGGGCATGAGAGAGAGATGGGATGGACTGAGGGAAGGAGGGGAGAGAGAAAGAGAGAGAGAGAGAGAGAGAGAGAGAGAGAGAGAGAATTATGTGCGTGTGTTGAATTATGCAGCGTCAGATACATTTCATTTATGATTTGTCAAAACCAAGCATGAATCTTGAATTTGAAATGTGTTAAATTACATAATTTCTGCAACATTCATGTCATTGCTGTTGCACGAAATATGTAATGACAGCTAACTTGTTTTATTTGTATTTTTGTATTCCTTTTTTTATGCCAGATAGCAAATAAAAATCTGCAAACTACTTAATTCCAGTAGGTGGCGCCAACTACAACGCCTTTTCTGAGTTTGCCCAGTATGCCATCGAGTTTCTTTGGTTTGCTTCCCTCTTCCTCCTCGCGAGAGCCGCCAAGACCCCAGCCACAGGTTGAAAGCATGGGTGCTAGCTGTTGCTAGCTAGTTTTGTATGATTGCGTGATAAAACTACAACATTTTAAAACTTTGCTATTAAACTTGTTTAATCGTTATAGTGATATCATCTAAGGACCAGCTACAAGATGAGTTTACTCGCTAAAATAGCAGAAATTGAGGCCGAGGTAAGTTCGTTAACGTTCGCGAATGCTAGCTAACGCGTTAGCTGTGAATCACATTTTTGTTTGGCCAATTGACTAGATGGCTAGCTAGTTGGCTAAATTTAACTTGGCTAATCAAGGCCTTACAATGGATTTCTCCTTTTAAAAAATGAATAGAACCATAATATGATGTCAGACACCTGAGTTTGAGCATAGCTGTGTGTTATTGTGCTTTTAATGTACGCTAGTGGGTACTGTAAATTAGCTAGCTAACGTTATATTGTTGGCAGGGTAACAAACTAGCTATTTAAACACCAGTAGCATGCTAACCGGCGCCGGTACGTATAGAACCACGCCGGAGTTCCCCAGCTTTGACAGATTGTAATTCACCCCGGTGTCGTGATGACAATGTTTTCTTTGTGATCAGTCGAAAGCCAGCCATCGCAATAACTTGGCTCTGGACAAGTAGGCCTAGCTAATATTATAGTTCTGGCTGTTGTCGTATTGTGTTGAATATGAATGATTTAAACATCCTCTGTCTGTGTTGGGTAGATGGCTCGGACTCAAAAGAACAAGGCCACGTCTAACCACTTGGGGCTGCTCAAAGCTCGTCTGGCCAAGATGAGGAGAGAACTTATCACACCAAAGGGAGGCAGTGGAGGAGGCACAGGGGAAGGTGAGTCCTGACTCGTGATCATCATATTTTGTGTCGATAAGTTGAGGTGGACAAGATCTTGTCATATTGTAATAAATACTAATGTGTCACTCTTTGTTGTATAGGTTTTGATGTGGCAAAAACAGGTGATGCCCGTATCGGGTTTGTAGGGTTCCCCTCAGTGGGCAAGTCTACTTTGCTAAGTAACCTGGCAGGGGTGTACTCTGAGGTGGCGGCCTATGAGTTCACCACCCTCACCACAGTACCAGGAGTGATCCGCTACAAGGGTGCCAAAATACAGGTACTTTATGTGCATACTAGACCTCAGCTTAAAGGGAAAATCCACTCTAAAACTATGTGGAACTTTCAAGAAGACAAGTATCACTTCCACATCATCATGCTTCTTGAAAGTCCAATATCTTGAAAACTTGACTGCTGATGTGTAAATCATTTTGGGACTGTATCAACAGGGGACTAATGAAGAAAATACCTGAATATGTATTTTGGATGGAGTTTTCCTTTATGGCCAATAGAGGACAATATGTACTAACAGTGATAATTGGTATTTTTGCTACTTTTTGGTTGTTTTGCAGGAGATGTTTCAGTATTTGTATGTTTATTCCACTTTTGTGTCTCCAAGCTCCTGGATCTCCCAGGTATCATCGAGGGGGCCAAAGATGGCAAGGGTAGAGGACGACAGGTCATCGCAGGTGAGAGCCATCAGTGAATCATCAGAACCATACACAAACATGTCACAATCACACCTTGAAGGTAGTTTGTAACTGTGGTCTTTCTTTTCCCAGTGGCTCGAACCTGCAACCTGATCCTCATAGTGTTGGATGTTCTAAAGCCTCTGGGCCACAAGAAGCTGATTGAACACGAGCTGGAGGGCTTTGGAATCCGCCTCAACAAGAAGCCGCCCAACATCGGCTTCAAGAAGAAGGACAAAGGAGGCATCAACTTCACCGTCACAGTACGTCTGTTTAATACATCACTTTCACGTCCAGCTCAACCTGTTCCCATTTCTCTCTCTCTTCACAGCTCTCTATCTCTAGAAGTAGTTTCTTCTTTTATCCCTCTCATTTGATTTCAATGGGCTTACGCTGGTGTTCTTCCTTTCTTGCTCCTTCTCCAGTGTCCACAGAGTGAGCTGGACGGTGACGCAGTGAAGAGCATCCTGGCCGAGTACAAGATCCACAACGCTGACATCACCCTGCGCAGTGACTCCACGGCTGATGACCTCATCGACGTGGTGGAGGGAAACCGGTAAGCAGCTGAGCACTTCTACAAACTCAGGGATGTAATTTTTTATTGAGTTTTTTAAAATTCTTAATCCTCAATTAATCAATGATTGGATCCAATCTATAACCCCAAGCCAAAGTCCCGCTATACCGCATTCAAAGTAAGGTCAACGCTCCCCTACAGACCTGCTGACATAACAGTTCTGTTTAATCCCACCAGAGTGTACATCCCCTGCATTTATGTGCTCAACAAAATTGACCAGATCTCCATTGAAGAGCTGGACATCATCTACAAGGTGCCCCACTGCGTGCCCATCTCTGCCCACTCCCGCTGGAATTTTGATGACCTTCTGGAGAAGATGTGGGACTACCTGCACCTAGTGCGCATGTAAGGAAATACACTCAACATAACAGCCCTTAGATGGGACATTGGAACCCTATATGAAACATAATTCCTATTACACACAGAACTGTTTTGTACTACTTGGATAAATGTTGTTTTTGTGAATTAATCACTTGAATGTGTTGTCCCCCAGATACACCAAACCCAAAGGCCAGCTTCCTGACTACACATCTCCAGTTGTTCTACCTACTGAACATACTGCAGTGGAGGACTTCTGTTTGAAGATTCATAAAAGCCTCCTCAAAGAATTAAAATAGTGAGTACTATACTGTTGATGAATGGCTTTTGTGCATCTTGTTGATGTTTTTGAAAAGACTGGGGTTCACTCCCAGTATTTAACTGATTTAAAGCCACAATCAGTAAAGAAATAATTCACTTAAAAAAAACTATACTATATAAAAACTATATATATATATATATAACATTTATCATAAAAAAAAACAATTACATTCAAAATTCACATGGGTACCCAATTCTGATATGTTTTCCTCTAATTGGTCTTTTGACCAATCACATCAGAGCTGATCTGATTGGTCAAAAGACCAATTAGTGAAAAAAAGATCAGAATTGGGCTGCCTGTTTAAACGCAGCCTTAGCTGCCACTGTGTCCAGCACACAGACAAATATGATTCAATGTTGCAGCTGGTTGGTATTGTTCTAACACTCCGTCTTCCTGTCTTTTCAGTGCTCTGGTGTGGGGTGCTTCAGTGAAACACAACCCCCAGAAGGTGGGAAAAGACCATGTCATGGAGGATGAGGACGTTATCCAGCTGGTGAAAAAGTAAAAAGACTCCTGATTGCTTAATTTTCTCATCACAGGAAATAGTCTGCTGCTCATGAAGACCCCTCTCAAACATATCCACGAGAACATCTGTGTCTTGTGGTTCTCAATTTTATTTTGGAATTTGAAAAACAGAAAAGAAAAAATATGAATGTCCATGTTGCGTTTACCTCTCATTTATGCCGACATGTGATTCATTAAATCCATCGAAGAGTATTATCCTTGAATCTCAAAAATATCAAATAAACACCGTAAATATGACTTATGGGATTGCCTTTTATTTTACATCATGTCATTGGGTTTATGCCTTGAAAGATGCACTGTAATTACAATGTTGAACAACAGTGACACATATACAGTGCCTTGCGAAAGTATTCGGCCCCCTTGAACTTTGCGACCTTTTGCCACATTTCAGGCACATAAAGATATAAAACTGTATTTTTTTGTGAAGAATCAACAACAAGTGGGACACAATCATGAAGTGGAACGACATTTATTGGATATTTCAAACTTTTTTAACAAAACAAAAACTGAAAAATTGGGCGTGCAAAATTATTCAGCCCCTTTACTTTCAGTGCAGCAAACTCTCCAGAAGTTCAGTGAGGATCTCTGAAAGATCCAATGTTGACCTAAATGACTAATGATGATAAATACAATCCACCTGTGTGTAATCAAGTCTCCGTATAAATGCACCTGCACTGTGATAGTCTCAGAGGTCCGTCAAAAGCGCAGAGAGCATCATGAAGAACAAGGAACACACCAGGCTGGTCCGAGATACTGTTGTGAAGAAGTTTAAAGCCGGATTTGGATACAAAAATATTTCCCAAGCTTTAAACATCCCAAGGAGCACTGTGCAAGCGATAATATTGAAATGGAAGGAGTATCAGACCACTGCAAATCTACCAAGACCTGGCCGTCCCTCTAAACTTTCAGCTCATACAAGGAGAAGACTGATCAGAGATGCAGCCAAGAGGCCCATGATCACTCTGGATGAACTGCAGAGATCTACAGCTGAGGTGGGAGACTCTGTCCATAGGACAACAATCAAAGTCGTATATTGCACAAATCTGGCCTTTATGGAAGAGTGGCAAGAAGAAAGCCATTTCTTAAAGATATCCATAAAAAGTGTCGTTTAAAGTTTGCCACAAGCCACCTGGGAGACACTTCCACAAACATGTGGAAGAAGGTGCTCTGGTCAGATGTAACCAAAATTGAACTTTTTGGCAACAATGCAAAACGTTATGTTTGGCGTAAAAGCAACACAGCTGAACACACCATCCCCACTGTCAAACATGGTGGTGGCAGCATCATGGTTTGGGCCTGCTTTTCTTCAGCAGGGACAGGGAAGATGGTTCAAATTGATGGGAAGATGGATGGAGCCAAATACAGGACCATTTTGCAAGAAAACCTGATGGAGTCTGCAAAAGACCTGAGACTGGGACGGAGATTTGTCTTCCAACAAGACAATGATCCAAAACATAAAGCAAAATCTACAATGGAATGGTTCAAAAATAAACATATCCAGGTGTTAGACTGGCCAAGTCAAAGTCCAGACCTGAATCCAATCGAGAATCTGTGGAAAGAACTGAAAACTGCTGTTCACAAATGCTCTCCATCCAACCTCACTGAGCTCGAGCTGTTTTGCAAGGAGGAATGGGAAAAAATGTCAGTCTCTCGATGTGCAAAACTGATAGAGACATACCCCAAGCGACTTACAGCTGTAATCGCAGCAAAAGGTGGCGCTACAAAGTATTAACTTAAGGGGGCTGAATAATTTTGCACGCCCAATTTTTCAGTTTTTGTTTTGTTAAAAAAGTTTGAAATATCCAATAAATGTCGTTCCACTTCATGATTGTGTCCCACTTGTTGTTGATTCTTCACAAAAAAATACAGTTTTATATCTTTATGTTTGAAGCCTGAAATGTGGCAAAAGGTCGCAAAGTTCAAGGGGGCCGAATACTTTTGCAAGGCACTGTAACTTCAAAACATTCACATTTCCCTTACAAAATCCTGCCCCAGTTACATGGGTGTGTCCTGCTCCATCTCTGTACTTTCAATGGTGAGAGACTGTTCTTATGAAACGTTCTTATTTTCTTTAACTTATTTTTTTACATAATGTTGTTGCTACTGTATCTTACGAGAAAAAATAACTTATGGACATCAGGACTGCGATTTGCTCACCACAAACTTCCCTTTAACGAGTCTGACAAGCCCAACGTGAATGACATACTGCTTTTCCGGGAACAGTCCCAGATCCCCGTCATTTGTGTGAAGAGAAGGCAGATAAAAAGGGCCGGGGGGCTGCCTTCTGAGAAGTTGTAGGCGATCAAATAAACTCCCACTGCCTTCCATTCTGCTAGCAAACGTGCGATCTTTGGAAAATAAAATCGATGACCTAAGTGGAAGATTAAACTACCAACGGGATATTTAAAACTAATATCTTATGCTTCACAAAGTCGTGGCTGAATGACAACATTATCAACATACAGCTGGCTGGTTATACGCTGTACCGGCAGGATAAAACAACGATGTCTGGTAAGACAAGGGGAAACTGAAAGACAAGGATAAACTGTAAACTGCGCTATCTTCCTAGAGTTTTCATCTGTATTTTTTTTGTAGCTGTCTACATACCACCACAGACTGATGCTGGCATTAAGACCACATTCAATGAGCTGTAAGCGAACAGGTGTAAGCGAAGAGCTGTAAGCGCCATAAGCGAACAGGAAAGCACTCACCCAGAGGCGGCGCTCCTAGTGGCCGGGGACTTTAATGCAGGGAAAATTAAATCCGTCTTACCAAATTTCTATCGGTTTGTTAAATGTGCAACCAGATGGGGAAAAAACTCTGGACCACCTTTACTCCACACACAGAAACGCATACAAAGCTCTCAACTGCCCTCCATTTGGCAAATCTGACCATAATTCTATCCAGCTTACAAGCAAAAACTGAAGCAGGAAATACCTGTGACCCGCTCAATACGGAATTGGTCAGATGACGCGGATACTACTCTACAGGACTGTTTTGCTAGCACAGACTGATACTGGAAAATGTTCCGGAATTCATCCAATGGCATTGAGGAATACTCCACCTCAGTCATCGGCTTCATCAATAAGAGAATCGACGCCATCATCCCCACAGTGACTACGTACAGTTCCCAACCAGAAGCCATGGACTACATGCAACATCCGCACTGAGCTAAAGGCTGCCGCTTTCAAGGAGCGGGATCCTAATCCGGAAGCTTATAAGAAATCCCTATGTCCTCAGACGAACCATCAAACAGGCAAAGCGTTAAGACAGGACTAAGATTGACTCGTACTAGACCGGCTCCGACGCTCGTTGGATGTGGCAGGGCTTGCAAACTATTACAAACTACAAAGGGAAGCACAGCCGAGAGCTGCCCAGTGACACGAGCCTACCAGGCGAGCTAAACTACTTCTATGCTCGCTTCGAGGCAAATAACACTGAAACATGCATGAGAGCACCAGCTGTTCCGGAAGACTGTGATCACGCTCTCCGCAGCCGATGTAAGACCTTTAAACAGTTAAACATTCACAAGGCCGCAGGGCCGGACAGATTACCAGGACGTGTACTGCAAGCATGCGCTGACCAATTGACAAGTGTCTTCACTGACATTTTCAACCTCTCCCTGTCCGAGTCTGTAATACCAACATGTTTTAAGCAGACCACCATAGTCCCAGAGCCCAAGAACACTAAGGTAACCTGCCTAAATGATTACCGACCCGTAGCACTCATGTCTGTAGCCATGAAGTGCTTTGAAAGGCTGGTCATGGCTAACATCAACACTATTATCCCAGAAACCAAAGACCCACTCCAATTTGCATACCGCCCTAACAGATCAACATATGATGCAATCTCTATTGCACTCCACACTGCCCTTTCCCACCTGGTCAAAATGAATACCTAAACTCAGCAAAAAAAGAAATGTCCCTTTTTCAGGACCCTGCCTTTCAAAGATAATTGGTAAAAATCCAAATAACGTCACAGATCTTAATTCTAAAGGGTTTAAACACTGTTTCCCATGCTTGTTCAATGAACCATAAAAAATTAATGAACATACACCTGTGGAACGGTCATTAAGACACTAACAGCTTACAGACGGTAGGCAATTAAGGTCACAGTTATAAAAACTTAGGACACTTAAGAGGCCTTTCTACTGACTCTGAAAAACACCAAAAGAAAGATGCCCAGTGTCCCTGCTCATCTGCGTGAACATGCCTTAGGCGTGCTGCAAGGAGGCATGAGGACTTCAGATGTGGCCAGGGCAATAAATTGCAATGCCCGTATTGTTAGACGCCTAAGATGGTGCTACAGGGAGACAGGGCGGACATCTGATCTTCCTCGAAGTGGCAGACCACGTGTAACAATACCTGCACAGGATCGGTACATCGAAACATCACACCTGCGGGACAGGTACAGGATGGCATGCCCGAGTTACACCAGGAAAGCTCAATCCCTCCCTCAGTGCCCAGACTGTCCGCAATAGGCTGAGAGAGGCTGGACTGAGGGCGTGTAGGCCTGTTGTAAGGCAGATCCTCACCAGACATCACCGGCAACAACATCTCCTATGGGCACAAACCCACCATCGCTGGACCAGACAGGACTGGTAAAAAATGCTCTTATCTGACGAGTAGCGGTTTTGACTCACCAGGGCTGGTCGGATTTGCATTTATCGTTGAAGGAATGAGCGTTACACCGAGGCTTGTACTCTGGAGAGAGATCGATTTGGAGGTGGCGGGTCCATCATGGTCTATGGCGGTGTGTCACAGCATCATCGGACTGAGCTTGTTGTCATTGCAGGCAATCTCTGTAAGCGCCATAAGCGCTTCCAGAAATATCCGGGAACTTGCAGGTGCCTTGGTGGAAGAGTGGGGTAACATCTCCCAGCAAGAACTGGCAAATCTGGTGCAGTCCATGAGGAGGAGATGCACTGCAGTACTTAATGCAGCTGGTGGCCAAACCAGATACTGACTGTTACTTTTGATTTTGACCCCCCCCCCCCCCCCCCTTGTTCAGGGACACATTAATCAATTTCTGTTAGTCACATGTCTGTGGAACTTGTTCAGTTTATGTCTCAGTTGTTGAATCTTCTTATGTTCATACAAATATTTACACATGTTAAGTTTGCTGAACATAAACGCAGTTGGCAGTGAGAGGGCGTTTCTTTTTATTCTGAGTTTGTGAGAATGCTATTCATTGACTACAGCTCAGCTTTCAACGCCATAGTGCCCTCAAAGCTCCCAGGGTCCTTAGCTTATTGATGAGCCCTCAAATCTCATCAATAAGCTAAGGACCCTGGGACTAAACACCTCCCTCTGCAACTGGATCCTGGACTTCCTGACGGGCCGCCCCCAGTAGGTAAGAGCACAACCAGAAATAACTAGATTTTATGGTTCTTGAAAAAAGCTCAAACTGGATATGTCTTTTCATTGTGATAAATAAATTAGACCATGACCATTTCAAGTTTATCTTTCTACAAAATATATATATATATTTTGAATTTTTAGGCAAGTTAGCTGGCTAACTATCCTGCTTTGTAGTATACCCCTCTGGACTACACATTACTTACCCAGAGACCGTCTCACTGTGTCCAATACAAAGGCTTTATTTGAAAGGCCTGTTGGCCACTGATTTATGTGACATTGATGATACAGGCAGTCAGTCAGGCTGGCATCCCACCCCCTCTCCAACATGGGTGGTCATTCAGGTTAATCAGTTCATTCACTCAGACACAGTCTGGGGACATTCTACCCCATCTGTTCAGAAACACAGATAACCCACTAGTGAATAGCATTTCATCAGATCTTGAAGCACTTTAGCATGTATACATTATCTAATGCCAATGTGTAGTAACCCAGCTGTATGAGATGGATCGGCCATTTTGTTTCAGAGCACTCTCCAGTTGCAACACGTTAGCAGTTACGTAGACAAGTTTTTTTTTTTGGCGCATGATTAGATGGATATCATGATAGGGTCATATAATGATCACAGAATGTTTCACAGAACAGGACACATCTGATCAAATCTGATCTCAAAATAGTGTTTTATAACCAAATAAAAGATTAATGTCACGTTCTAAGGAGGATGATTTTATCTGAATCCATAAGCATGTCTGTCTATGATGTACAGTGAGAAAGGGAGGGTATGGACATGGCCTAGTCAGCAAATAGTGCATTTTGAATTGATCACTGCCTTTTACTATATTGGCCAAGTAATGTCATAACTGAACACCAATATTGTCAAGGCATACATTATGATACACAGCCTTATCGCTCACAAAAAATATATAATTTTTTAATTGAAATGTTTCCACATGTTTGGTTCTTATTTTGTGTCTTTTTTAGATAACACTAATGTGTTCACTCTAAAGTAGCATTTCAATATATTGCTTTAATTAAATTTTTAGAACAGTCATCCAATGACAACAGATCTATTCAATAACACGTGTTTGCAAGAAAGTATCCTTTTCAATTGTTCAGGTGAAGGAAAAATCTGCTTCAAGGGGAAACCTAGCATTGCCCTCAACACTTCTTTTAACAACTCTCCAATGGTATGAAGAGGACTTTATCTAGAGCGTATTCAATGTTGGAGATAGTTGTCAGTCTTTGAGACCGAATGGCCACTCTTTCTGAGAAAAGCTGCAGAGGTTTCGACAGAGCACTGGCTGGCTGATCAACAGCGGCATGAGCGATGCTCCTTGGGACAGTGCCCCTCCCCCACCCTTCCCCTCTGTAAATTATAGCAGCACTTTAGGTAATGAAAGAGTTGAAGACCGGCCACTAATAAAAGCCATTAAGTGAATAAAGCACTTCCCCCTCTAACGAAATTAAAGAATCTGCCCCTTCAGAGAGGGGAGGACTCTCTATTAATATTTATGAAATGCGGAACCAACCCCCCCAAAGTCCCCGTACCACATACAATCCCACCCTGCCCGAGTCCTTCTCACCAGTCCACCTATCCCAGGAGAAAATCCCTAACCCCTCCTAACTTGAAGGAGGGGCTGGGGGTACAGGCTTTGGTGGTGTTGGAGAAGACGCAGTCATGACAGTCTGTCTCCAGTTGAGCTAGAGGCGAGACACCCAGCTCAGAGGAGCACCTGCTCTTTGTCACGACCCTCAACTCTACCCCACCAAGCTGGATGTCCCACCATCGGCTCTGGGGCAGGAAGGATGGAGACTGAGGGTCTCCATGGACAGACCAGGTTGGAGGGAGTGACTTTCCAGTGACACCAGTTGGAGTGCTTCAAAGACGGCTGAGGTATAATGGACATGTGAGGTATAACGGGTAAGGTATATTGAAATTCTGAATGTTCTAGTGTTTCTAATGTTTTATATTTGCCTAATTGTCTTGAGATCCTCTGACAGCTTCCATGACCCTTGGTCCACTGTACCCCTGGTTTTACAGCTATTTAAGATTTCTGTTTTTCTGTAGTCTTGCCTTCAGTGGAAGAGGACAAAGATGATTGTTATCCAAGTCCTGTGGACGAAGCGAGACAAATGAAACGTTCTCCCGTCTAATATACAGTGTATTCTATAAATTGTGAGGTTTATAGTTTAGAAAAATATACCTTAGTTTGAAAGACCTTAGTTTAGGATACTCAGAGAAATTGAAATAGTTAAAACAGCATGTGTGAAATCATATGTCCATGCATAAAAACCATGACACCATCCCACCAACCATAATACCATCGTGCCACCTTTGTCCACCTGAAACAATCAAATACTCAGATGGACAGCTCTATCTTTGCAGTGCAGTTTTCCCTGGACATGTCAACCTTCCATAGTCCATTTTCCCCCCTTTATTTTCACTTCTAGTCTGTTACCAAAAACCCCATACCCATCGCTCTATACACAAGTCGTCAGTCACTCTTCCATGCATGCATATCTTTAATCATTTCATCACACAAAGTGGTTCAGTTGTCGGAGCTTAACTTGATTATCACTGAAACCCTTCCCATTTCAATAAGATATCCCAGGGGATATAGTAAAGAATGGAGGTAACAATATTTCCAAACCCGCTGATGGGGATGTCCTCACAGGTCTTTTAGAGAAATCATCCGTTTTCCATCTGTGAAGGGCATTATTTCATACTGACTGGCTGCTGAGTCCAGTGACCGATAACCAGGTTCGAACCATCATGACAAAAGTGGTTGAGTATCAGGTCTGATGAGATGGCACATTTCTACAGATGGACACTGGTGATATGGCTGGCTGTATCTGCTGTTCCCGAGCTGTTCCATCTTTGTCCTTGGACATTGAGACTATTCTTTGTCCATTAGCTGGAGGACCTAAAAGCTGGAGATATTGATGTACTTTAACA
Organism: Oncorhynchus mykiss; assembly: GCF_013265735.2. Taxonomy (NCBI): domain Eukaryota; kingdom Metazoa; phylum Chordata; class Actinopteri; order Salmoniformes; family Salmonidae; genus Oncorhynchus; species Oncorhynchus mykiss. The sequence continues at coordinate 35,974,821 of NC_048569.1, forward strand.
AGATAACCATCATTCCACCAAACTTTGTTTTCATTGATTCCCCATAACGTAGTAGTCATTTCATTAACAAACTCTTCCTGTTGTTCTGTTTTGATTCATATTATGTTGATTTAAAAAAAAATCTGAGTTAAACGGTGAAAATTGATGTTTTTTAGGTGTCTGATAGGGTGGGGTACGAAGGACGGGAGGGCGGGGTTTGTCGCAGTCTATGCGCAGGAAGGGCGGTGCCCGCTTTCACTGCAGTGAGTGTGACCTATGACTAATCCTTTTTTGTAATTTTCTTGATGTCCCTAGCCACACTGTATTACGAACACTTCCCCTATCTCTATAGTGTGTAAGTCGGTGTCATTTGGGTCCATCACTCACCAGGTCTGTAGTAACCCTCCCTGATGCCAATGGCTGTAGAGTTATGGTGTTGTCCTCGGATCACAAGCAGAGTTGTTGGAAGACCAAAGCATCAAGAAATAGCATATTCTGGTGGCGGATTGTTCCTTTCATGATTTTAGAGCGGATTTCAATATTCACTCTTGATGGACTGACTGGCTCCAGTCATGCATTTTTCTATCAAAGTGATCAAAATGTACTTTTTACAGGATTCTACTTTTTTAGCTCTACCATCCCACCTTTAATTGACCAGACTGAACCTGGTCCCACATGACCTCAGATGGCTGTACATCTCCGCCCAGGACCCCATTGTGCTTGATCTAACCATGCAGTACTTCTTCTGTCCATGGTGGTGCCAAGCACTTTGGAGTCTTGTGAGCACTCTCCACACAACATGCTTAACTGGATGTAAAACAAATCCTACATATTTATCCATAGTTATGACAGAGCTTTGTCCAATTCGGATTCTCACCACTTTTCTCTGAGGTGGGCCCACGTTCACCCCTCCTCAAGGACTTAAAGGGGTTGGATTGGTATAGCCGGAGTGTGTGTAGATGGACTTTCAGTACAATATTTCTTACACCCATCCAATGCGTTTTAATAGTTGAGGGTGAACGAGTACACACTTTAAAGAGGAGAATTAGGCTCCATTGATGTACTAGTCTAGTGTGAGGTCAAAAGTCACAACTGCACATTTTAAAATCTGAAGCCATTTTTGATTTGATGATTCGAAGGACAATTTTTACCCCTTATATTCTCACAAGTATGTTGTTTCTGTGGGTCCAAATAAATTAAACAAAAAGACTGTGTGAATCTATGAAATTTAAATGAATTTGTCAGTGTTAAATAGACAGGGATTGGACAGGACAAAAGGAGAGAGACTTATTGAATTATTGTGAATGAAGCAGTTTTGTGGTTTCCTACAAGCTGGTTGCAGCGTGGCAGATTTATGGCCACAATCAATTAGCGCAAGTGTCTCCACAATTGACTAAGGCACTTTAATCTCCACCAGGTCGTCAGACTTCACGGTATCAAAGTACTCAAGACTGTGGACATATTGGCTCTGAAAACCATACTGCTGAGACATTAATTTATCATGTCATTTGGCACAATGTTACTTATGCCAACAAGTTTTCAATCCCAGAGATAATGGGCATGTAGGCTGATTTCACACATATACTCAGCTTTCTTTTTATCCAGTTTTGTGGTCTGAATTCACAATGGAGGGCATTTAATGCAGTCTCTGGGTGGTGTGAAAGGAATTACCTTAAGATCACATTCGCTAATTTGAATAAACTCTCAAAAACATTGTCAGCCTCTGATTTTAATGTTCAAAGAAGTTTTATCCAAAGGTACACGTTCTTCGGACTTTTATGGTTCATTTGCATCATAAAATGCTTTATGATTTGTATCAACTGGGTTTGTCAACCAGATGATTCAGTCTAAGCACAAGTAAAACATCCAATGTCCTCATATATGGAAGCAATGAGGAAATGGCTTTCCCCCTGTAAAACAGAACTGACCACGTTCCCGCTCAGACAGAGAACGTTTTATTTACCCACGTATCTCCTCCATCATGCCATAAAAACCAAACCTTGCTTTCTTTGTCCAGGAAAAATGATCTTGTAAACCAAGGTGATCCGAATGCGTGTTGCCGTTTGAATGTAGGCTGTGCCCTCTTTAGTAGGTCACGGATGCCATACATGATCACACTGCACATTTCCAGTGGATGGTGTGGTTTGACATTTGTACCGTTTCACATCCTGGACCTGCTTCAGCCATCTGTTGTCTACATATAACACTGTAGAGGAGTTTAGGCATTTCATAGGAGAACGTCAGAGTGGGGCGGGCGGCTAAGATTTAAATGTCCATAACGATTGTTTATTTTGGCAGAGAAGTACATTTGTGTCCTGAAAAGACTAGGGTATCGGGCTAACACAGATCTGGCCACTGGGGGTACGTGGCACCCATCTTACAAAAAGAAGGTTGAGCGGAATAAATAAAACGCATCCAGGAAGGAGCAGCTTGGCATTGCAGGAGAAACAGCACGACTGACAGATGACTCCTAGGTAAAATTATTGTTATGGCGGCCCTAAAGGGACAGGATATGCTGATTTTTAAAAATGTTATTTAACTAGTTAAATTTAAGAACAAATTCTTATTTACACTGACAACCTACCCCGGCCAAACCCTAACGACACTGCCAATTGTGCGCAGCCCTATGGGACTCCCAATCATGGCCAGTTGTGATACAGCCTGAAATCAAACCAGGGTCTGTAGTGACGCCTCTAGCACTGAGCTGCAGGGCCTTATACCGCTGCAGGGCCTTAGACCGCTGCAGGGCCTTAGACCGCTGCAGGGCCTTAGACCGCTGCAGGGCCTTAGACCGCTGCAGGGCCTTAGACCTCTGCGTCACTCGTTAGCTGATGAAGACAATGGCACTGCACTAGCTAAAGCATGCGAGCTAGATAATGTTGTAAAACCTTTTTATAATACATTAGTATTTCATTACTTGTTAACATTTAAGCATTGCATTTCAATAAGCATTTAACACATTATATAGCATTTCTAAAGGCTTTTCCATCAAAGTTATTATAGTGTAGCCAAAGATTAAGGCAAAATACAATATACTTCAAATGGATTTATTGAATCTGATTTGTTACTCCATTTCAACATGGCAACTAACTTATTTCCTGGTTTCATAGATTTTCCTGTTCTTCTCAATTTCTTTTACACAATTTCTAAGGAATCAACTTCTGGAAATCATACACAAGGTGTTCAATTGCATGTTGAAAAAGAGATTTGGTTTATATAACACACCACTGTGGCCTACGGGAGGTGACATAGTTGTCTAGAAAGACAAGTGTTACAATCACAAGGTGGACATTCTCAAAACATTGCATACAGTAGTATTTCAATATGGAAACCGAAGTTTCTTATGCTCAGCATACAGTAGCTCTACAACTGACCATCTCAAAACAAAAAGCTCAATTAGAGGCCATTTCCTCTCACAACATTTCAAACAGTTATATACTGCTAACTGAACAGTTTTTTCCCCAGACAGAAAACAAGTGTGTTTATCACAAAGGTAAGAGTAGGCAAACGATCTTCAGACTTCATGAGAGTAAGTTACTTTAAAGCAGGGGTGTCAAAGTCAAATGGACGGAGGGCCAAATAAAAAAATCAGCTACAAGACGAGGGCCGGACTGTTCGAATGTTCATTGAAAAATTTTTAAATGACGCATATAGTCTAGTGAACCTAATTGAACCTACTGAAAACCTAACAAATATATTACAATATGATCAGATAAATAAAGCAATATTTTCTTATGGCTCTGTCAGTAATCTTTAATTTTCAACAGACACAAAAGACAAATTTCCTTTATATAAATATCCCCATAACATGAACATTAAATGAAAGAAACCGGTATTCAAGGCACCATCAGTAGACTATATTTTCTATTTTAGCAAAAGTGGGCTAAATTTACTTCAAAGAAAAAACAATAATAGCAATTTTCTATCATCCACTCAACTGAAATATTTTTAAAATATAATTGGATTGAAATACAAAAAAATAAAGTGCAAAAATCTATTAATCAAAAACAACACTTTGTTTAAGGAGAAGTAACATGCAGTGAAAACAAATATTAAATTTTAACTTTTAAACTTGAACTGAGTAAAAACTCTAAATATGTGATTGCACAGTAATGTTCACTTGTTTGAGGTTGAGGGTGATACTTGGTGGTGTCCCATCTTTTCCACAAGTTCATCAATGTTCGGGGTAAGGCTCTGAGCTGAAGAAATCCTCAGAATTGAGTGGAGGTGTTCAGCAGTAAGTCGACTTCTGTGTGATGTTTTGTTCAGGTTCATCAAAGAAAACAGTTGTTCACACAGGTATGTGCTGCCAAACATAGACAACGTTTGAGCAGCCTGGATGCGCAGCTGGGGCATTGTGCCGGGGAGGAAACGGGCGAACTCCGCAGTGTCAATCAACTCCATTTGGAGGTTTGGTGGTGAGCTTTCCACGTCAACAGCAAATGGGTTACCGAGCAGTTCCAACCTGCTTTTTTGTGCTTCAAAGTCAGCAAATCGGCGTCGAAAGTCAGCGGCAAGCATACCTATTTTATCAGCCAACTGTGTGCTCGGGAACGCACTGGTAGAGAGCTTCTCTTTCATGGTCTGGCAGCTGGGAAAGTGGCTCAAATTTTCTTTCCGCATCTGCGTCTCCCACAGAGTCAGTTTGGTTTTAAATGCCTTCACTGTACTGTACATATCAGAGATGACACGATCCCGACCCTGCAGCTGCAAGTTTATTGCATTCAGATGACTCGTAATGTCACACAGAAAAGCCATTTCACACAGAAACATTTCGTCTCGGAGTTGTGTTGTGTCTTTCCCTTTGCTGTCCAAGAACAGACAAATCTCCTCACGAAGCTCGAAACATCTTTGAAGCACCTTTCCCTGGCTTAGCCATCGCACCTCTGTGTGATAAGGCAAATCACCATGCTCCGTTTCTAACTCCGTCAGAAATGCCTTGAACTGGCGGTGATTCAAACCTTTGGCTCTGATAAAGTTAACTGTGCGCGTGATGATGCTCATTACATGCTCCATTTTCAAGGCTTTACCGCACAACGCTTCCTGGTGTATGATACAATGATAAGCTGTCAGCTCACCTGTCGCGTTTTCCTCTTGCATCTTTTCCCGTATCTTCGCCACCAGTCCGCTCCTGTGTCCACACATCGCAGGTGCTCCGTCGGTTGTCAAACCCACGAGTTTTTCCCAAGGCAGCTCCATCTCATTTACACATCTTGACACCTCTTCATACAAATCATGCCCCGTAGTTGTGCCATGCATAGGACGTAAAGCCAAAAACTCCTCTGTCACGCTTAGGTTGGAGTCCACTCCGCGGATGAAAATTGACAACTGGGCAATGTCAGAAATGTCGGTGCTCTCATCCACAGCCAAGGAATATGCAATAAAATCTTTTCCCTTTTTCACAAGCTGCTCTTTTAGATTGATGGACAACTGGTCTACTCTCTCGGCAATGGTGTTTCTGCTCAGACTCACATTTAAAAAGAGTTGCCTTTTTTCTGGGCAAACTTCGTCACAAACTTTAATCATGCAGTTTTTGATGAAATCCCCCTCCGTAAATGGCCGGGCTGATTTAGCGATCTCTTCTGCCAAAATAAAACTGGCCTTGACAGCAGCCTGGCCTTGTGATTTGGCTTTTTTGAACAGAGCCTGTCGAGATTTGAGGCCTCGTTTTAATTCCTCTGCCTTTTGTAGCCTTTGTTCCATGTCCATATTCTTGTTTTTGTCCGCGTGTTTCGTTTCATAATGTCGTCTCAGATTATACTCTTTCAGTACCGCCACACTTTCTCCACACAGAAGACACACAGGTTTTCCAGCTACCTTCGTGAACATATACTCCGACTCCCACCTTGTTTGAAACCCCCGGTTCTCAGTATCCACCTTCCGTTTTGCCATTTTTGATGGGTATCTGAAAGTTAATTTTACTGTGATGCTGACGACTGCTGTGCCAATAAATATTGAAATGAAGCAGCCTACTGCTCGGTGCGTCACCTTTGCATTGTGGGAAATGTAGTATTGGTGAGTGTAAAAGATCTGCGGGCTGCAGGCTTGCTGCGGGCCGGTTATAATAATAAATCAAGATCATCCCAGGGGCCGTAAAAAACCTTCTTGCGGGCCGGATGTGGCCCGCGGGCCTTGACTCTGACATATGTGCTTTAAAGGGATGATTCGGGATTTTGGAAATAAGTCCATTTATCTACTTCCCTAGAGCCAGATGAACTTGTGGATACCATTTTAATTTATGTGTCCAGTATGAAGGAAGTTAGTTTGCTAGCAAATGCTGACGCTAACTAGCATCAGCACAATGACTGGAAGTCTATGGGTATCTGATAGCATGTTAGTAGATACCCATAGACTTCCAGCCATTGTGGGAGCCAAGGAATTAAACAAAATTACCCTTACCATAGTTCAATAGCAACTTTTAATCAGTGGTGTAAAGTACTTAAGTAAAAATACTTTAAAGTACTGAAGTAGTTCTTTGGGGTCTGTACTTTACTATTTATATTTTCCAACTTCTACTTCACTACATTCTTAAAAGAACATATTGTACTTTTTACCCCATATATTTTCCCTGACACCCAAAAGATCTCGTTACATTTGGAATGCTTAGCAGAACAGGACAATGGTCCAATTCAAGCACTTATCAAGAGGTCATCCTACTTCTTCTGATCTGGCGGACTCACTAAACACATGCTTATTTTGTAAACAATGTCAGTGTTGGAGTGTTCCCCTGGCTATAAATTAAAACAAGAAATGGTGTCGCCTGATTTGCTTAATATTGAATTTGAAATTATTAATTCTTTCACGTTTGATATTTAAGTATATTTAAGAAATTACATTTACTTTTGATACTGAAGTATATTTAAAAACCAAATACTTTTACTCAAATAGTATTTTACTGGGTGACTTTCACGAGTCATTTTCTATTAAGGTATTTTTACTCAAGTATGACAATTTGGTAAATTATCCACCACTGTTTTTAATGCACTTTTACATTTCTAACTGAGTAATGGTGAACTACCAACAATCTGTTTCATGGAACTGCAGTCACGCATGTACTGTATACTGGAACCATAAATTCATGAAACTTTCACTGAAAACGACCCCTGTTTTAACCAATATCAGCAACACAGAAAAAAAAAAAATCACACAGAAACGGGTGTTAATTCAAATTGTACTAGATTGTCAGGCTGTAAATAGAAAAGTCACATGTTGTGTTAATCTATCCCACAGAGCACACATTCATGCCACTTCGTCCACCAGAAGGAACTAGGTAATATATCAGACTGGGAAAAAAAACATTAAATATATTAGACATATACACACACACACAAGGATGCAAAGGGCACATGATGTTACTAAACACGTGCCTTCCAAAGCTCATCAGTAATAGAAAAAAAGTGTTGCACTACTATTAGTAAGGGCACTTTCACTGTGAATGTACAGTAACAGCTGAGCAAACACAAACATCTTCCTCTGTAGTGCAAACTATCAAGCAGTCTGTCTTAATGATGCCTGTTCCATTACTTTGAACTTTGTACTCAGGACAAAGTACAGTTATTCAGTCACAGTCATGGGGGCAACAGGTAGCCTAGCAGTTAAGAGTGTAGGACCAGTAACCAAAACGTAGCTGGTTCAAATCCCAGGGCAGACTAGGTGAAAAACATCTGTCCAAGTGACCTTGAGCAAGTCATTTAACCCTCATTGTTCCTGTAAGTCACTCTGGATAATGTAAATATCCATCCCATTGGAAAGCAGATAGTTAGGTGGCACAGGAACACATGCTTATTTTTCATAGAATTTTTGGATCAGGGCATAAAACATGGACGAGTGGAGGGGAACTGCAATGCTTGTAAAACAAAAACCAGCAAGAGCATTTGCCCCATAGAGGATTTTGCAGTTGCCATAAGACACCTTGGACAGGAAGACACTGGTAATCTTCAGAAGGCTGTTAGAGGTGACCTGGCAGTTTAAAAAACAGACAAGGCGTGACAGACAAAGAAGTGAGAAACCTCAGTTCTGCAGACAAAAACATCACTAATCTCATAAACGTGAAAAAGATACCACTAGATCCCTTAAATCCACTCATCTGTTGAAGTCAATGTGCCAGGGAATTCAGCTAAAAAGCATGTTCCTTGAGTTCCTGGTATCACAGCGTTTTTATTTATAAATGTTCTCCTTTCTCGGTTGTATAAACAAACTATGCATGCATGCATTTAGCTAAGCCTCCACAGCGAGCTATTTCAGTGCGGATATGACCAAATAAGGAACACAAACAAGGTGGCTGGAAGAAACTAGTAGACATGGTGGATGGAGTGAGAGACAATGCTTTGGCAACATCTCTATAGGGGTAATATTTTTGGTGCAGTCTCGCTAGTTGGTGTAGCAGCTAGTTAACAAAAGGAGGCATGATGGACACCTCTCCCCTCAGGATGTTGGCTGTCTAGCACTATTGTTTCAAGGCAGAAAGCTCCAATGGCAATTCTCCTGGCAGAAAAAGAGAAGTCTTTCCTCCAAAGGGTTCAAGGGCTCTTGTTGGTACTGTTTAAGCTTCTCATGACAATTATGTTATCAATATGGCTGTGACTATTATAACCACTCAAATAGCAACAGTATAGCACAAGTACGGCATATCTTCAATGTATGTATATTCCAGCTTAATTTGATATCCCATCACCCCTTGTGTCCAAAAGCCTGTGTTTTGAAGGTTGTTGTATGCGAGCAGATGCAGGTTACTCTCCCCAACTCTGCAAAAAAAAAAAAAAGTCCCTTAGGCGTAGATCTGCCCAGGGTGCGTGTTGTCCCCAAGCCGGTCCTGGCTGGGCTGGTGCTTGGTGTCGTTGGACTTCACGGCGCTGGCATAATCATAGATCCCTACCTCCAGGTTCTTAGCCTTCAGGGCTGCAGTATGCAGTTTCTCCAGAAAGTCAGGCATACCTATGAGTGAGGAGGGCAAAAGCTGATGACCAGGATAACATACAACCACAGGGCAAACCACACTCATGGCAGTAGAGACTGCAGACCTCAATTACCTACTTTTTTCATTTTAAAGGGTTTGATTGAATACTCTACCCAAGGTGACTCTCCATCCAGATAAAAGTAAATCAGACCAAGAAGCAAAGCAGTGAGCTACAATACCAGCAGATCAAGTTGTGGGTCATGCTGAAGAATCAGCCAATAACTGTAGCCCAGCTACCGCAGGCTAAAAAAACGTATTTAAAAAAAATAAAAATAAAAATTAAACCATACCTCTCCCATTGAGTTAGGGCAATATATTAGTTTTGCATCGTCAGTGGCTGCATTTGATGTAAAGATTACTGGGAATTGATGGTTCCTTTTGTGCCCAACTGCCCTTCAGTGAAGCACTTCTGCTGTGTCGCTTCAGAGAAATATCTGACTATGTACGGACAGTACCTACATTTACAATGAACAGATGGCTGTCCTTTTGAATAACGAGGGCTGTTCCTGTAAATATCCCATATCTTTTGTTTGATATTCTAACAATTACTACATCCAGTTTACACTTGGGGATAATCATTAAGCTTAGTGAAGAGAAACCAGGAGTATGAGTGCTCACCACTGGACACCATCCAGCTCACACAGTAGCGGGGAAAGGCGGTCTGAGGGTCGTCGCTGTAGGTCAGAAGATAGTTAAAGCCATTCTGTGGGTCAGGACGACATGACAAGGTCAGATACTGTAATCTAACATGTACACAATAAGCATAGAACAAAAATCATACGTCACTATAGGGTAAGATTATCTGTTGTCTTGTCTTCAAGGGCCTCTCTATTCACCTCATCAAAGGACTTGTGAGGGCGAATGACCATCTTGGACTGGTATGAGTGGACTCTGACATAGTCCTGAGTTTCTGGGACTCCAGGATGCTGAACTGCTCTAAATGACACAAAAAAAAGTAGAGAAAGGGAGAAGAGGGAGAGTAAAAAATAATATTCCAAGCATCTGAGTGGGGAAAAAAAGTGATACAAAATTACCTCACGTGTATTTAAATATAACTATTTTACATGAAGTCAACCCTCACCTGGAGATCAGGACCATCAGATTATTCTCCACATCAACATTGTAGCGACGCACATAAACATAGTCCCTCGAGTACATGGGATACTGTGGGAAGATAATCCAACAAATCAAAAATACAATATAAAATGTAGGATACAACATGTTGCCATCTGACCTACGACACAGCCCTTATTCAAGGAAACATTGCTTCTGCTTCATAAAATACAATACTGCAGCAGTTCCAAAGCTAGGACTCATGTGGGGTCGCCTGATATGTAAATGCATTCGCAGGAGAATTTCCAAAATCCTGAGAGAAAAAAATGTACACCGTACCAGTCAAAAGTTTGGACACTACTCATTCAAAGGTTTTTCTTTATTTTTTTTTTTTTACAATTTCCTACATTGTAGAATAATAGTGAAGATATAACTATGAAATAACACATGGAATCATGTAGCAAACAAAAAAGTGTTATAAGATACATTTCGATTTGTCTATTTGAGATTCTTCAAAATAGCCACTCTTTGCCTTGACGACAGCTTAGCACAGTCTTCGCATTCTCTCAACCAGCTTCATGAGGTAGTCACCTGGAATGCATTTCAATTAACAGGTGTGCCTTGTTAATAGTACATTTTTGGAATTTCTTTCCTTCATAATGCATTTGAGCCAAGCAGTTGTTGTAACAAAGTAGAGGTGGTGTACAGAAGATGGTCTAACCAAATAGGGCTAAGTCCATATTATAGCAAGAACAGCTCAAATAAGCAGAGAGAAATGACAGTCCATCATTACTTTAAGACATGAAGGTCAGTCATTCCGGAAAATTTCAAGACCTTTGAAAGTTTCTTCAAGCGCAGTCACAAAAACCATGAAGCTCTATGATGAAACTGGCTCTCATGAGGACCGCCACAGGAAAGGAAGACCCAGAATAACATCTGCTGGTGAGGATAAGTTCATTAGAGTTACCTGCACCTCAGAAATTGCAGCCCAAATAATGCTTCACAGGAGACAATGAATCAGGATTTCATGGTCAAATTGCTGCAAAGAAACCACTACTAAAGGACACCAATAATAAGAAGAGACTTGATGGGCCAAGAAAGACGAACAATGGACATTAGACCGGTGGAAATCTGTCCTTTGGTCTGATGAGTCCAAATTTGAGATTTTTGGTTCAAACCGCCATGTCTTTGTGAGACGCAGAGTAGGTGAACGAATGACCTCCGCATGTGTAGTTCCCACTGTGAAGCATGGAGGTGATGGTGTGATGGTACTTTGCTGGTGACACTGATTTTTATGCAGCGACATGCCATCCCATCTGGTTTACGTTTAGTGTGACTAGCATTTGTTTTTCAACAGGACAATGACCCAAACCACCTCCAGGATGTGTGAGGTCTATTTGACCAAGAAGGAGAGTGATGAGTGATGCATCAGATGACCTGGCCTCCACAATCATCCGACCTCAACCCAATTGAGATGGTTTGGGATGAGTTGGACCGCAGAGTGAAGGAAAAGCAGCCAACAAGTGCTCAGCATATGTGGGAACTGAGCATTAATGCCATGTTCAAAACAACTGGGAACGGTCATCTAACTCAGAATTCCAAATCGCAAACTTGGGCCTCTTTGTAGAGCTCTGACCTAAAGATCACTGACGTCATTATTTGACCTTGTATTTTTCAAAGCTCCCAGTTGTCTTGAAAGCACCATAAAACTCCTGGTAGCCTACCCTTCACCAGCTCATATCTGTGTGAAACTGGTTTCAGTGCTCTCTTTTGCATTAAAATTGTCTGCTTGCAAGTATCTGTAATAATCAAATTAGAGCATCATGAGCAAGGCAAGAACATGAAGCACTCACAACAGTCAACAAGTGTTACTTTGTAACATCAGAGAGAAACCACTGAGGCATATCATAAGTGCATGACTGATGATAAGCACGAGTTCTGCATTTCTAGTGTGTGAGTTGGCAGGGGAAACTTACAGGGAAACGTGTGGCCCAGTGCACAACCTCTGAGCCTGTATTGACATCCCGGTCCACCACCTCCAGCTTGAGAACTAAAGCATCCCACGTCTTCCTGTACTCCATGTCCAACTGGGGCAAAGGGCAGAGGATGAGACAAGAGAGGAGCAGAGGCGTAATATAGCATGCACATACAACACCTAGAGCTACATATTTGAACAAAAACCTTACACTTCACCAAGCGCAGTTGGGTAAATAGACAACAACAAGAGCTAAATATGGACATAGACACTCAAACGCAAGAGGAGCGTATGAACATACAGGGAATCTGGTGCTGAATCTACACACAAGTCACTTGTACCGTTGACACCACCCATTTTTCTACAGAATACATTTCTCTACGGGTTCATTAAAAGCACTAAGTTTCCTCTTTCACACAAATGTTTTTTTTTTTTTTTTGCATTAAATGAATTTAGCAATTTAGACAGTTAGCATAAAGGAAACTAGCTTAGTACCTGGACATTGAAGAACTGTCGGGGGGTGACGTCGTTATAAGAACCCCAAACTGAAAAGATGAGGGAAAGGGGTCTTAATGATGACACCAGGGATGTCCGACAAAAGAGAAATCTGTTATTTCATACAATCGATTGGTCAAAATTTTTAAATGTGTATTTTATAGGACACATCCTACGTGTTTTAATCAAATCAACTACACTGCAGTCGGAAAGTATTCAGACCACTTGTCTTTTTCCACATTTTGTTACTTTACAGGCTTATTCTAAAATTGATGAAAGTAGTTTTTTCCACCCTCATCAAACTACACACAATACCCAATAATGACAAAGCAAAAACAGGCTTTGAAATTTTTGCAAATGTAGAAAAAAAATACAAAATATCACATTTACATAAGTATTCAGACCCTTTACTCAGTACTTTGTTGAAGCACCTTGGCAGCAACTACAGCCTTGAGTCTTCTTGGGTATGACGCTACAAGCTTGACACTCCTGTATTTGAAGAGTGTGTCCCATTCATCTCTGCATATCCTCTCAAGCTCTGTCATGTTGGATGGGGAGTGTCGCTGCACATATATTTTTAGGTCTCTCGATCAGGTTCAAGTCTGGGCTCTGGCTGGGCCACTCAAGGACACTCAGTGACTTGTCCCGAAGCCACTCCTGCATCGTCTTGGTGTGTGCTTAGGGTCGTTGTCCTGTTGGAATGTGAACCTTTGCCCCCTTTGTAGGTTTCATCAAGGATCTCTCTGTACTTTGCTCCGTTCATCTTTGTCTTGATCCTGACTAGTCTCGGGATGGTGCCAGGTTTCCCCCAGACGCTTAATGAGGTAGTCACATTGAATGCATTTCAATTAACATGTGTACCTTGTTAAAATACATTTGTGGAATTTCTTCCCTTCTTAATGCGTTTGAGCCAATCAGTTGTGTTGTGGCAAGGAAGGGGTGGTTTACAGAAGACAGCCCTATTTGGTAAAAGACAAAGTCCATATTATGGCAAGAATAGCTCAAATAAGCAAAGAGAAACAACAATACATCATTACTTTAAGACATGAAGGTCAGTCAATCCAGAAAATTAAGAACTTTGAAAATTTCTTCAAGTGCAGATGCAAAAACCATCAGCGCGATGTTGAAACTGACTCTCATGAGGACTCTCATGAGGACCGCCACAGGAAAGGAAGACCCAGAATAACCTCTGCTGCAAAGGATAAGTTCATTAGAGTTAACTGCACCTCATAAATTGCAGCCCAAATAAATGCAAACATCTTAACATCAACTGTTCAGAGGAGACTGAATGAATCAGGCTTTCATGGTCAAATTGCTGCAAAGAAACCACTACTAAAGGACACCAATAATAAGAAGAGACTTGCTTGGGCCAAGAAACACGAGCAATGGACATTAGACCGATGAAAATTAATCCAAATTTGAGAATTTTGCTTCCAACTGCCATGTTTTTGTGAGACACAGAGTAGGTGAACGGATGATCTCCGCATGTGTGGTTCCCACCGTGAAGCATGGAGGTGGTGTAATGGTGCTTCGCTGGTGACACGGTCAGTGATTTTTTTTGGCACACTTAACCAGCATGGCTACCTCAGCATTCTGAAGGAAAAAGGGGGAGGCTTGCAAACCGAAGAACACCATCCCAACCGTGAAGCACGGGGGTGGCAGCATCATGTTGTGGGTGTGCTTTGCTGCAGGAGGGACTGGTGCACTTCACAAAATAGATGGCATCATAGGTAGGAAAATGTGGATATATTGAAACAACATCCCAAGACATCAGTAAGGAAGTTACAGCTTGGTCGCAAATGGGTCTTCCAAATGGACAATGACCCCAAGCATACTTCCAAAGCTGTGGCAAAATGGCTTAAGGACAACAAAGCCAAGGTATTGGAGTGGCCATCACAAAGCCCTGACCTTAATCCTATAGAAAATCTGTGGACAGAACTGTAAAAGTACGTGCGAGCAAGGAGGCCCACAAACCTGACTCAGTTACACCAGCTCTGGCAGGAGGACTGGGCCAAAATTCACCCAACTATGTGGGAAGCTTGTGGAAGGCTACCCGAAACATTTGACCCTCGTTAAAAAATGTAAAGGCAATGCTACCAAATACTAATTGAGTGTATGTAAACTTCTGACCCACTGGGAATGTGATGAAAGAAATAAAAGCTGAAATAAATCACTCACCACTATTATTCTGACATTTCACATTCTTAAAATAAAGTGGTGATCCTAATTGACCTAAGACAGTGAATTTTTACTAGGAATTGTGAAAAACTGAGTTTAAATGTATTTGGCTAAGGTGTATGTAAACTTCCAACTTCAACTATGTATGCGCTCATCTCAGTGAAATTATCCACCTAAAAGCCAATTCACGAAAATGTGGTAGGATGCTCCTTATCGAGGGTGTGATGCCATTGCAGAATCTCCAGAAGCATGCAGAGGCCAACTCGAGCTCCGTACCACATCACCATGCACCTCCCTAATTTTGGGTGGTACATCCTGTAGAAAACAAAATCTCACTTCCTTGACAAAAGCTCTACACTGCTCCACAACAAGCAATAAGTATGAATGCCCTTCTGCTGAGCCCATATGACCGTAAATGCTTCATGACCAATGCAGACATCACATTGACCATGCGCCCAGATGCACAATGCACTTCTCTCTCCAGAATGCGATCTGCCGCATATTTGTGCACATTAATTGTTTCATAACATCATTGTGTGAATTGTTGTGTATATCAATTCCCCATTACATATCACCAGGAGTACATTTACCGCTAATTCCTATAATTTCCCATCTACAATGTTAATTTCTTTGGCTACAAAGTAATGTTTTCTTCACTTCAAACAGCAAGCAAATTAAGTCTGTTTTTACATTAGAGAATTGCAATAGTTCCTCAATGTATTTGAAAAATCTTTCAGGCTGTCTCCCTTTCGATAACCACTCAGAGTGAAAGGGGAAAAAATGTCATGCTCTGATTCAGTGGAAACGTCATAAAATCTCCCTACCTGACTACTTCTTATCAGTGCTCTTATATTCTATAAGAGGAACAGGAGCTCAAACAGTAGAAAATTTGAGGTGCCAGTACTGAGTAGAGGTCGACCGATTATGATTTTTAAACGCCAATACCGATACTGATTATTGGAGGATCAAAAAAAGTCGATACCAATTAAAATCGGTCATTTTTATTTATTTATAATAATGACAATTACAACAATACTGAATGAACACTTATTTTAACTGAATATAATACATCAATAAAATCAAGTGAGCCTCAAATAAATAATGAAACATGTTCAATTTGGTTTAAATACTGCAAAAACAAAGTGTTGGAGAAGAAAGTAAAAGTGCAATATGTGCCATGTAAGAAAGCTAACGTTTAAGTTTCTTGCTCAGAACATATGAAAGCTGGTGGTTCCTTTTAACATGAGTCTTCAATATTCCCAGGTAAGAAGTTTTAGGTTGTAGTTATTATAGGACTATTTCCCTCTATACCATTTGTATTTAATTAACCTTTGACTATTGGATGTTCTTATAGGCACTTTAGTATTGCCAGTGTAACAGTATAGCTTCCGTCCCTCTCCTCCTCCTCCCTGGGCTCGAACCAGGAACACAATGACAACAGCCACCCTCGAAGCATCGTTACCCATGCAGAGCAAGGGGAACAACCACTCCAAGTCTCAGAGCGTGTGACGTTTGAAACGCTATTAGCGCGCACCCCGCTAACTAGCTAGCCATTTCACATCGGTTACACCAGCCTCATCTCTGGAGTTGATAGACTTGAAGTCATAAACAGCGCAATGTTTGACGCACAACGAAGAGCTGCTGGCAAAACACACAAAAGTGCTGTTTGAATGAATGCTTATGAGCATGCCTACCACCGCTCAGTCAGATACTTGTATGCTCAGTCAGATTATATGCAACGCAGGACACGCTAGATAAACTAGTAATATCATCAACCATGTGTAGTTAACTAGTGATTATGATTGATTGTTTTTTATAAGATCATTTTAATGCTAGCTAGCAACTTACCTTGGTTTACTGCATTCACGTAACAGGCAGTCGTTTATAGCGTTGGACTAGTTAACTGTAAGGTTGCAAGATTGGATTCCCGAGCTGACAAGGTGAAAATCTGTCGTTCTGCCCCTGAACGAGGCAGTTAACCCCCCGTTCCTAGGCCATCATTGAAAATAAGAACGTGTTCTTAACTGACTTGCCTAGTTAAATAAAGATTAAATTAAGGTGTAAAATAAATAAATAATAATAATTAAATAAAAAATGTAAAGGCTAAATCGGTGTCCAAAAATACAGATTTCCGATTGTTATGAAAACTTGAAATCGGCCCTAATTAATCGGCCATTCTGATTAAATCGGTTGACCTCTAGTACTGAGCGCCTGCCCAAGTCAAACACTGCTTCTTATTCCTTGCGCAAATAGCCTACAGCTGTGTGTCCCGAGCTCACTGGTGCAGGAAACTGAGTGCACAGTATAGTTTATAAAAATGTTGAAGTTCACTAGTGCAAGCTTCTGCTGGACCTAAGTTAATAGTTGATACAATGTTTCAAATTCGTTGCAGACAGGTCATGCAACCTTTCACATAGCCAATGTGATTTATAGGATATTTATTTTTAAATCAGGATATATTCTTTCATTTCTTGGCGTTATGTAGGCTATTTTAAAACAGTTGGTAATGGCAATATATATGTTACTTTTTAGTAACATGTTTCATCTCCATTTGGATAGAATTTTGATTAACCACATGACAATGATTGAGATATGAAGACGTTATTATAAATTACATTCCACAAAAATGTGCATATGAAAACCATAACTGGCATGCAGATCGGTAGAAATGGAAAGATAAATTGGCATTCCACATGAGAAAGGTTGCAGACTCCTCGTTTTGCCTATTACCGGCAACTTCAGGAGAGTAATTTCAGAATCTGCACAAGCCAGCAGGAGGAGAATAGTTTGGTCAGGTTAAGTTTTTTAATTTTTTCTTCCGGTTATCTAGATCTCTGGCTCCCTCGAGGCATGCCTTACTTAAATCAGACGAGTTTCAGTCAACAAATATATATATATTTTTTGGTCAACAATGATATTTGTTTTGTTGCCCTAGTGCCATCCCCACGGCCTCAACAGTTCACTCAGACAGGTGTCTTGTACACCATTCTTTTTTGCTACTGCTCGACTATAGAAATCTTGGACAACCAACAGCCTATCGACCAGTCAACTAAATGGGGTCAGCCCTTGATTAAACTCAGACATGTAGATAATGAGCAAGGCAAAAAGAGAAAATGGAAAAGTTCAAATCTACATCAAAGGGTTGATGAAATGATGACACACCATATAGTCACAAAGGAAAGGTTTACTGCATATTCTGGGTGTCAAAGATTTGTGACAATGCAGGCTTACCTCTGTATTCACATAAGTGGCTTCCCTCAATTGGCCGCCTCCACACTTTGAAATTATTCTTCTCCATGACAAGTTCCCAGCCTGTCTCCACCTGCCCTTCAGCCTTCTCTGAGGATGCACTCAGATTCTTCACTGACTCCAAAGCTTGGAGTTCTAGTCCACACCTTTGGAAGTGAGCAGAGTTAAGAGTTCTTACCATGACAAGCGACATGTACTGGTGTTGCTGTATATACAGGTTCTAAACACTCAACATGCGAAGCATACTGTCTACTTTCACATTACAGGACAAGGTTGAAGTAAAGGTAGTCCTAACATTCCAAGCCTGCATTATGTAAACAATTGGGCAAATAACAGTGTACAATTACATGCGACATGTTTCTCATTTAGAGTTGGAAGTAACAGCATGTCTCTCTCTACCTGTGTAGTTCTTCATCTCGGACCTTCTCGTCCTCCCACAGGAAGACACCCGCCAGTGCAGCCACAAGCTTCCCCGTGGAAGCGTGCTTGCTCTGGAGTCGACGCCATATGCTTCCTACCAGGGTCCACCTAGTTCGCTCTGAGTACAGGTTTGCGTAAAGCTCTCCAATCTGATAGGCGCGTCGAAGCCTCTGGCCTGTCACAAAGCTACAATGGTTGGCAAAAATTGATAGCAAGTCTTGCTTCTTATTGTCAGACGCCACTTTTTTACTGGTGCCCACCCCCGATCTCTGGAGCCATGATAACAACAGGCCCATGCGTCTTCCAATCCATGTCGTGGTTTCGGATTTGCCATTGCTCTTGCCAATCCCCTGTCTCACTGTATTACTGCTTTGAACCCTAACAGCACATACACCGATTTCACATAAATTTATAAACTGCCGTGGTGTAGACTGAAACATTCTGCTGATTGTGCAAGAGTAAGTTCGACCACTAGAAGTGACAGTTAATTAAAGCAAGTGCACGCTTATTAGTTAACTTTCCTATCACGCGCGATATCTGTGGTGTATTTGTTACCAACAATGTCAATTGTAACGCTGTCAGTATTGATGGGAAATTAACTACGAATCATTTATATAACATAGGAAGCAAACACCATCAAAGATGCAGATTACTCTTAACGTTAGGTGGTTATATTGTTAGCTTAAAGGCCTAAGAGATGACAAAGTATCAAACCAGGTCTCAAACTGTATTTGACATTAGCTTGTTAGCTAAGCTACGGAATTTAAGAGCACGAGACAAGCACCAACTAACGTATCACCACTGAACCGATGGTATTTGAGTCACAGCAGGCACTTGTACAGTTTATGAATAGTCGTATAAACCACTATTGTTTTTAATAGTCGTTCAATTATTAGCTAGCTCACCAATGTAATCGTACTTTCAACTCCGTGCAATAACCAGCATCACGTTTTCTTTACACATGGAAGTCAGTCGACGTGATATTTGTCCATAGTTACCACAGCCACAAAGTCATTGTCATGGCTAAAACCCGCCTATTACTACAATTTATCTTCTTAAAATCAGATTTAAAACCTAACCTTAACCACCGCTAACCTTATGTTTAATTATAAATTAAGACCAAAAGCTCATTTTTGTTTCATAAATGTTTAAGATATAGACCGTTTTACTTTGTGGATGTGGTAACTAGAGACAAGGGATCAAGAGCTTGTTCACGCCAATGGGGTTCAATCCCGGAAAGCACTTGAGAGTACCCGCCTTATCTGGACAACACAAATTTGATTGGTTACTTATCATTGGGGTTCTATTTCATTTGTAGTAGTTGGTGTCAATCTTTTGATTAGCCACTAGCAGTTAAATTGGGATCCTGATTTAATTATGCGGTGAAGGTCCACGATAAAGGTGAAATACAAAAAAAGGTGAAATACAAAAAAGGTGAAAAGGAGTTTATGCTATCCGTGATCATTGGGATGTCCCAACCCTAAACTACACAAAACAATGGCTGTGTTCGAATACCCATCCTAACATACTATTAGTTCATTTTAGTATACTGTAAACGAACGGTATCATTTCAGTTGAGCGTACTAGAGCTTCGCCTGTCTAACAGAAGTTGATGCTTTTGCTAGCTTGTTAGCATAACAAATGACTGGCTAAACATTTTAAGATTCTGGGTGTGCTCTGGGTGTAGTATGATGTCCCTTGGGGTATCTGTACCTATGTATGACATGCGAGGGTTATGTTAGTAAACATGCTGGAGCTAAAACCTTGTTGTCGTGCATCCTTATTTTAGATAATACTACATGGTGTCAGAAGTGGTTTTAATAATTACATAAACTTGAAGGATGTACCAAGTAAATCATACTGCTGTTTCGAAGCAGGGACGTAAAACAGCGCATATCATTATTTTGCTAGCTAACGAGCAAGGACTAAGTTACTGCTAACCAACATGTTGCAAGAGGAAGAAACTGTCGGGATTTCAGGGTTTGCGACTCAACGGGCTCTGGTCCCCTGGAGATTTTTGATTGTATAGACATTCAAAACTGACCGAAATGGATCAGGGTAGCATCAGGCTTAAACGTGAAAAATTAGGCATTTCAAGTTAATATACTGATCTACTCTATGGGTGATGAAGCCGAGGATATATTAAATGCTTTAATGTTGACTGAGGAAGAGAAACTTAACTACAGTGCCGTTAAAGACCGTTTTGAAACGCATTTTGTAGGGAGACACAACATTATATTTGAGAGCTAGGTTTAACATGCGCAAACAGGAGCACAGTGAAACCACCTACAGTTTTATCACAGCTGTTCACAAACTAGCAGAACATTGTCAGTCTGATCCGAGATCAGATTGTAGTGGGAATAAGAAATATATATAACTTTCGGAAAAGTTACAATTGGATTCCCAGCTTACCTTGTCTAAAGCTGTAAACCAGGTTAGGCAGAGTGAGACAGTAAAAAGACAGCAGACGATGCTGCGCGACAGCATCTCTTTGCAGAGCGAAGAGAGTGAGGAAATAAATACATTTTCATACTGAGCTAAAAAAAAAACAGAGGGCAACACAGAACAGAGACAGACATGGAGAAAACAATCACAGACAGCACCAGTAGCTAGTTCAAGTGTTTGTCGCAAATGTGGGAAATCCACTTTCCACAGATGGAAAGATTGCCCAGCAAAGGATGCGGAATGCAGGAAATGTCACAGGAGAGGACACTTTTCACCTGTCTGTCAATTAAAGCAAATTCATGAGGTCTCAGAGGAGGTACAGCAGGACAGCAGCATTCTGGGAGAAGTAAGGGAAAACAATGCTGGCTTGTATTCAGACATTACACTCAATGGGGAGGTTGTGTCATTTAAACTAGACACTGGGGCAGCAGTGACAGCTATCCCAACTAGGCTGTATAGATATAGTAGAGATGGCCCTTTGCTCTCTGCAAACAAAAAACTGTACGGGCCCAATAATAAGATATTACCAGTGGCAGGGCAGTTGGTGATTAAACTGGAGAGTAAAGACAAAAGTGCCATGCAGCCTGTCTTCGTCATTGACTCTCTGGCCAGACCGTTGCTGGGGCTGCCAACAATTGAAGCATTGCAACTCATTGAGAGAGTGAGCGAACTGGAGGACCCAGGTGAGGTTTTCAAAAATAAATTCCCCAAAGTGTTTTCTGGTCTAGGAAGGATAGAAGGTGACTACAAAATTTGCCTGAAAGAGGATGCTGTTCCCTATGCCCTTACTACCCCCTGCCGTGTGCCTATCCCTTTATTGGCCAGAGTAAAGGAAGAGTTGGGGAGGATGGAAGAAATTGGGGCAGTGTCTAAAATAGAGAGTCCCACTGACTGGTGTGCAGGGATGGTAGTGGTTCCAAAAGCCACTGGGGACATAAGGATCAGAGAGTGCTGGCCCAGTATCGTCCCCAGGCTAAGACAAAGGTATCAGCAGATGCATCATCCTTTGGGCTAGGGGCGGTCCTCATACAGATGCAGGACAACATGGAGTGGCGTCCAATAGCATACATCTCCCAAAGCTTATCCGACACAGAGCAAAGCTATGCACAAGTGGAGAAGGAGGCGTTGGCTATCACATGGGCATGTGAAAGGCTCAGCCAATACCTTATTGGCCTGCAGTTTACAGCAGAGACTGACCACAAACCACTGTTGGCTCTGTTAGGGACAAAAGCACTGTGCGACTTGCCTCCCAGAGTTCTGCGCTTCCACCTCAGATTACTGAGGTTCACCTAAAATATGGTGTATATGCCAGGGAAGGCACTGATCACAGCAGATGCACTCTCCAGGGCCCCAATTAAATGTCCATTATCAGAGGAGGAGCAATGTCTAGAGGGTGAGGTACAGGTGTCCATTAATGCAGTAGGAGACAGCTTACCTGCATCTCAGACCAAACTGCAGCAGATTGCAGAAGAGCAACAACGAGACCCCATCTGCCGACAGATAGTGCAGCAGTGCAAAAAGGGATGGCCCAGGCAGGAGGAACTGCCTCCGCTGCTGAAGCCCTATTGGGTGCACCTAAGTGACTTCCACTGTAATGGAGACCTTCTCATGAAAGGACAACGGAGAGTTATCCCAGAGACTCTACAACCAGAAATGCTAGACAGAGTGCATGAGGGACACATGGGCATAACCAAATGCAGACTGAGGGCTCAACAGTTGGTGTGGTGGCTTGTACTCAGATTGCCATGCTGGTGGCCCAGTGTGAGGTCTGTACAAAATGTCAACCCCTTGTCATCCGGAACCAATGATGGCAACGGAGCTGCCAAAATGGCCATGACAAAAGGTAGGGGCAGATATGTTCTATTAGAAAAATGACACATCTGCTAGTGGTAGATTAATATTCAAGATGCATTGAAATAGCAAAGACACCCATAAACACATCAGCTGGCGTTATCAATGGATTAAAGTAAAATAAATTCCAGGCAAGGGATCGCTGAGGTCCTGGTTACAGATAACACTCCCCAGTTTTCTGCAAGCTCCTTTTCTGCTTTTGCAGCAGAATAGGACTTCACACATGTGAACAGTAGCCCCTACCATGCACAGAGTAATGGTGAGGCAGAGAGAGCTGTGAAAATAGTAAAGGGACTGCTGAAAATGAACAAGGATCCATACAGGGCTCTGTTAGCTTACAGAGTTACACCACTGCATCATGGGCCGTCGCCTACCGAGCTCCTGATGGGCAGGAGGCTGCGTTCCCCATTGCCTGTCTCGCCGGCTCAGCTTAAACCCTGAAGGCCTTCGCTGAGAGGGACAAACGGCTGAAACAAACTTTAGACTTTAATCGGAGACACCGTGCTACGGAGAGGCCAGAGCTGACTGAAGGTCAATGTGTGTGGATTACAAACTCAAAGACACCAGCAATAGTGCTGAGGAAAGCAGATGCCCCACGCTCCTATGTGGTGGACACAGGCTCAGAAAAGGTAGGAAGGAACAAAACACACCTCAGAGCTCTTCCAGCCACAGACTGAGGCCACAGAAAATACACGAAAATAGGGTGAAGGAGAGAGAATGCTCACAGAGCCACAAGCGCACCCAAAAAGGGATGTGAAGCCACCAGAGTGGCTGAAAGACTATGTTACGTGAAGAGAAAACATACTGTTGGGGACCATACCCAGCAAAAAGAGACTGTACCTAAGTTAATGTTCATACTGTTTCAGGATGTGAAGTAGCATGTTAGAGAATAATACTGGTTTCCAAATTACATTTCAGTTGTGCTTCAGTGGTTATGCATGTTGAGTTCTTGTTCATGGGAGAGGGGAAGATGTAGTAGGATGTCCCTTGTGGGTATCCGTACCAATGTATGACATGCGAGGGTTAGGTTAGTAAACTTGCTGGAGCTAGAACCTCGTTGTCGTGCGTCCTTATTTTAGATAATACTACACTGGGCATTGGTAAATCCAGAACGTTGTCAGATTGCAAATTCAGAGCGTTAAGAGCACACTGGACGTTCTGGCCGAGGAGTAAGGTTGATCCGAGCTTTCAACGGCAGTTAAGAACCCAAGCTAACTGGCTAACGTTGGCTAGTTACTTCCAGACACAAATGAAAGAACACCTCACTCTGAGCATTTCTCACCATAGCAGAGCTGTGGTGACTTTAACTGTGCTGCTGGCAAAAATTTATTGTTTTTTCCCCTATAGGTTTACTGACACCGGCCATATTCAACCTTACGTGAGAGTGCTCTGAAATCGGAGTAGATAGCCAGAATTAACAATGTCCATTGAAACGCACAACGACTATACCACTTAGCTATGAATGATGTGAATAACCAAGTCAATAAATGTTGGTTAGTTAGTTAGCAGATAGTTAATATACTGCCTGACAAGTTCGATGCATTAGTATCTAACTAACGTTAGGTTAGCTAACATACCGGTACATATTGCTGTAATGCTATTCAGTTCGTAAGGTTAGCGTAGCTACAAATTGTCAGCCAACATAACGTGTAACTTATTTGAAAAGTCATTACTTTATTACATTGCTCAACATTTTCTTAACATTTGTCATTATTTAGTTCAATGAATTTGTATTCGCTCTCATCAGACTTCGGTTGCATATTTTCCGCCATTTTCTTCAAATCTGAAAACGTTGTGAAGCCACGCCCATTATCGGAAGAATTGCATTATGGGCCCTCAAAGTACGGAAATAGTGTCCTCTGCGTGTGTACTTCGTATTTTGGGGAATTTAGTACGACATATGAGAACTTTTGGCATACTAACTATATCCATACTATGTCCAATAAGCATACTATATACTCAATTCACGTCACAAATAGTTTGGTTAGTATGAGTATTCGAACACAGCTAATGTTTCAAGTGAGAACGAGGCAAGTCTGATGCTGAAAAAGAAAGGAAATTATTGCCTACATCACCCATATTTTATATTTGCTAAAAAGTAGTATGTAGTTCCAGTAGTTAACTAGAGCAAAAAAGTAATTAACTCTACCACGAATCGAATTTAGTTCAACTATCACCAAGCTACAGCAAATTTTAGTTTAATTACAAGTTGAACTACATAGTTCACTACTCGTACTCGCCAACACTGTTAATGTTAACTTCTTCCAAGGTGAAGTAATTGGTAGCTTGGTAAACTATATTTTCATAGTAGCTTCCCCAACACTGAACCTTACCCTAACCTTATTAACCATAATCCTTACCTAACCTTAATCCTTACCTTAACCATTTTAAACTTCAATGGGATAACGTCAGAGTTGGGATGTCCCAAGGATACCATGCTAATGCACAGTTGCAATAGCTAGGAAGTAATGCTAAACTAAAAAACACAGTACAGTTTAATCACTAAACAAATATTGTCGATTTCACTCTACTGCTCTTATGCAATTATGTACACAAGCTATAGGACTTTGGCTATACAAAAGAGAATACGTCTAGGTTCTTATAAAATCATACTTTTTTTTGTGAACTAGAGTGAACAGTTATCCTTGATATGAGAGTAGCTAAACTACACTACAAAGGAAAGTAGCTGACTACTTTGAAACAAGTGAGGTGGCTATTGGTTAAGCATAATAATTGTTCATTTTGTGACACCCTTGGCACAGATAGATTTGTGTATAATTAAAATATTTACATGTTAATAGTTCCGTTGTTCACGCAAATTACATATTGGTCAGACTGTTATGATAAGATCAGACTTGGAAGGGTGGAGAACCATGTTTACAATGGAAAGCAGTAGGGGTAGCACAGATTTTTATTGACATCCCTCTCTGGGAAAGCAGAGGGGAACATTTGACGATGCAAAATGTTTGCAGCATGTGCTATGCTCACATGCTTAAGCTAGTGCAGTGCCAATGTCTTCATCAAATAGCATCAGAATCAGTAATATAGTGGTTAAAAGTAGCTCAGTAAACACTGGTTGTCGTTCAATGTGAATAAGGTACAGGGATGCAAACTGGTGAGGGTCCAAAAAGGTGATAAAAATGTGCATTAAATTAGAACATTTTCCGCTAATAACAATTACATAAAACATATTTGAACTATCTTAATACTCTGGAAACATGTTTATGGTAGGCTGGCATTGCTTCATGGATTACGTGGGTCGAATTTAATCCACAGAAGTGCGTTGTGCCATATCACAATGTGTTACTCTACTCATGTGCGGCAGGATTTTCCATTTCTGAAGCGGGCCTATAGGCCTAATTGTTTGACAAGACAGCTGTACATGGCTGCATCTCACTGTAATAGGATGTCGGCTATATTTTGGTTATTTCGATCTCCATTCGCCTTTTGTTTACTGCGTTTGTTTACTGTTAATGTAACTACCCTAAAAATAGATTGTGTCATGAATTTATCTATCTGATATTTTGTTTACTTGGCCTACTTGGTTCCACTATTTTGTTCTGTTTGCGTTCATTTGTTTGCATTCGATGTTGTCAAAATTCTAAGCCAAACTGCTATTTATTATTTTTGTTTGCATCAATGAATTACTAGGCTACTACTTTCAGCATTTAGTTTGCATTATTTTAGTAAGACAGCTGTGTGTACGGTTGCATTCACATAGGGTAATTCACCTATTACAAACAGCCTATCTATCTTGTAGCCTATATTCATTACCAAAATGGCCTAGCTTTAGTGTGTAGGGCGCTGTCCATTCGTCTGATACAGTGCAGTGGAGATAGGCTACAGATTTAAGTCATTAAGTCATCTTTGATCCACCTCTACGCAGACAATACCATTCTGTAAACCTCTGGCCCTTTGTTGGACACTGTGTTAACTAACCTCCAGATGAGCTTCAATGCCATACAACTCTCCTTCCGTGGCCTCCAACTGCTCTTAAATGCAAGTAAAACTAAATGCATACTCTTCAACCGATCGCTGCCCGCACCTGCCCGCCTGTCCAGCATCACTACTCTGGACGGTTCTGACTTTGAATATGTGGACAACTACAAATACCTAGGTGTCTGGTTAGACTGTAAACTCTCCTTCCAGACTCATATTAAGCATCTCCAATCCAAAATTAAATCTAGAATTGGCTTCCTATTTCGCAACAAAGCATCCTTCACTCATGCTGCCAAACATACCCTCGTAAAACTGACTATCCTACTGATCCTCGACTTCGGCGATGTCATTTACAAAATAGCCTCCAACACTCTACTCAACAAATTGGATGCAGTCTATCACAGTGCCATCCGTTTTGTCACCAAAGCCCCATATACTACCCACCACTGCGACCAGTATGATCTCGTTGGCTGGCCCTCGTTTCATACTCGTCGCCAAACCCACTGGCTCCAGGTCATCTACAAGTCTCTGCTAGGTAAAGCCCCGCCTTATCTCAGCTCACTGGTCACCATAGCAGCACCCACAAGTAGCAATGGCTCCAGCAGGTATATCTCACTGGTCACCCCCAAAGCCAATTCTTCCTTTGGATGCCTCTCCTTCTGTTCTCTGCTGCCAATGACTGGAACGAACTGCAAAAATCTCTGAAGCTGGAGACTCTTACCTCCCTCACTAGCTTTAAGCACCAGCTGTCAGAGCAGCTCACAGATACTGCACCTGTACATAGCTCATCTGTAAATAGATCATCCAATCTACCTCATCCCCAAACTGTATTTATTGATTTATTTATCTTTCTCCTTTGCACCCCAGTATCTCAACTTGCACATTAATCTTCTGCACATCCTACCATTCCAGTGTTTAATTGCTATATTGTAAATACTTTGCCACCATGGCCAATTTATTGCCTTACCTCTCTTATCCTACCTCATTTGCACATGCTGTATATAGATTTTTCTACTGTATTATTGATTGTATGTTTGTTCATTCCATGTGTAACTCTGTGTTGTTGTATGTGTCGAACTGCTTTGCTTTATCTTGGCCAGGTCGCAGTTGCAAATGAGAACTTGTTCTCAACTAGCCTACCTGGTTAAATAAAGGTAAAATAAAATAAAAAATAATAATTTTGATATGAGAAACATACACCATTATTAATTGAAGGGTGGTAATGTTAACTAATGTTAATAACTTTTTTGTGTAATAATTTTCGCTATTGAAACATACATGCAACTATAATTTTCTTATTATCAACTATAATTGCAGCATTATTTATATAACTCAGGTTGCTTACCTCGAGTTGCATTCCAAATTTCCCAGTCAGAAACAAAGTTTGTTGCATGGAGTGCATGATGGCACAGGCACCAGAGAAAGTAATATTAGTGAGCACACAGTGGGAGAATCACACGGATTACCTATTTTGAAATTAAAATATTGAATATTGTACCCCTGCAGGTAATGCTCCCTATAATCTCTGCCTATCAATTTGCAGTGATAAATTGTGATAAATAAAAAAGTATACCAGTCATTTAAGGACCCAAAAAATGACAGCTATGCCATATAGATTGGGCAAAAAAATTGGGAAGAGATTTTCAATGCACCGATTCCGAGGCACATGGTTATAAACCGACACGCAAAAAAACACTGCATTCAAAACTTTAAATTGTTCAATTCAAATTATTATACACAATTCTTGCAACCAATATAACTTTTTATATATATATGGGGATACAACCGTCCCAGCTATGCAGATTTTGCTGTGAAGAGACAGAATCATTAGACCATTTGTTTTGGTACTGCCCATATGTTTTTGGTTGCAGATCCAGGAATGGTTGAAGAATTGCAACATTTACCTGGAGCTAACTCTGCAAAAAGCACTGCTGGGTGATTTGAAAAGTCATATTCAATCGATCAATAGTTTAATAATACTTTTAGCAAAAAAATGTATCTTCAATTTACAATCTGTAGAAACAATGAGAATAGAAAGGTTCAGAACTTTTGTGAAACAGCACAGCACAGTTGAAAAATATATGGCATATATAAATAAAAAATGGATGGTGTTAAGAGATAGATGGGAGGGGTTGAGTGGAGCTGAAGGGTGGGACTAAAAACAAGATACAGTATATTTGACATAAGTTGTCTGTAAAATGTGTATAGGTTCAGAACTTTAGTGAAACAGCATAGTTAAAATGATATGGCAAATAGAAATCAAACTGGATGGTCTTCAGAGATAGATGAGAGGGGTTGAGGGTAGCTAAAGGATGGGATTAAAAACAAACAAAATATAATTATTGTAAAATGCATTGTGTCCGTAGAGTTTATGTAGTATGTATAAACTGGAAGTAGAGGCCTAAGTGTTGTTGTCCATTAGTTTACTCCAATTAGGGGAGGGGTGATAGGGTTAGGGAAAATAAGAAAGGAAAATGTATTTTACAAAATACAGTGCCTTGCGAAAGTATTCGGCCCCCTTGAACTTTGCAACCTTTTGCCACATTTCAGGCTTCAACCATAAAGATATAAAACTGTATTTTTTTGTAAAGAATCAACAACAAGTGGGACACAATCATGAAGTGGAACGACATTCATTGGATATTTCAAACTTTTTTAACAAATCAAAAACTGAAAAATTGGGCGTGCAAAATTATTCAGCCCCTTTACTTTCAGTGCAGCAAACTCTCTCCAGAAGTTCAGTGAGGATCTCTGAATGATCCAATGTTGACCTAAATGACTAATGATGATAAATACAATCCACCTGTGTGTAATCAAGTCTCCGTATAAATGCACCTGCACTGTGATAGTCTCAGAGGTCCGTTAAAAGCGCAGAGAGCATCATGAAGAACAAGGAACACACCAGGCAGGTCCGAGATACTGTTGTGAAGACGTTTAAAGCCGGATTTGGATACAAAAAGATTTCCCAAGCTTCAAACATCCCAAGGAGCACTGTGCAAGCGATAATATTCAAATGGAAGGAGTATCAGACCACTGCAAATCTACCAAGACCTGGCCGTCCCTCTAAACTTTCAGCTCATACAAGGAGAAGACTGATCAGAGATGCAGCCAAGAGGCCCATGATCACTTTGGATGAACTGCAGAGATCTACAGCTGAGGTGGGAGACTCTGTCCATAGGACAACAATCAGTCGTATATTGCACAAATCTGGCCTTTATGGAAGAGCGGCAAGAAGAAAGCCATTTCTTAAAGATATCCATAAAAAGTGTTGTTTAAAATTTGCCACAAGCCACCTGGGAGACACACCAAACATGTGGAAGAAGGTGCTCTGGTCAGATGAAACCAAAATGGAACTTTTTGGCAACAATGCAAAACGTTATGTTTGGCGTAAAAGCAACACAGCTGAACACACCATCCCCACTGTCAAACATGGTGGTGGCAGCATCATGGTTTGGGCCTGCTTTTCTTCAGCAGGGACAGGGAAGATGGTTAAAATTGATGGGAAGATGGATGGAGACAAATACAAGACCATTCTGGAAGAAAACCTGATGGAGTCTGCAAAAGACCTGAGACTGGGACGGAGATTTGTCTTCCAACAAGACAATGATCCAAAACATAAAGCAAAATCTACAATGGAATGGTTCAAAAATAAACATATCCAGGTGTTAGAATGGCCAAGTCAAAGTCCAGACCTGAATCCAATTGAGAATCTGTGGAAAGAACTGAAAACTGCTGTTCACAAATGCTCTCCATCCACCCTCACTGAGCTCGAGCTGTTTTGCAAGGAGGAATGGGAAAAAATGTCAGTCTCTCGATGTGCAAAACTGATAGAGACATACCCCAAGCGACTTACAGCTGTAATCGCAGCAAAAGGTGGCGCTACAAAGTATTAACTTAAGGGGGCTGAATAATTTTGCACGCCCAATGTTTCAGTTTTTGAAAGTTTGAAATATCTAATAAATGTCGTTCCACTTCATGATTGTGTCCCACTTGTTGATTCTTCACAAAAAAATACAGTTTTATATCTTTATGTTTGAAGCCTGAAATGTGGCAAAAGGTCGCAAAGTTCAAGGGGGCCGAATACTTTCGCAAGGCACTGTATATACAATGCAGACAATTTCATTGATGGAAGCTACAATCTATCTACCGCCTAAAATATATATATACAGTACCAGTCAAAGGTTTGGACACACCTACTCATTCAAGGGTTTTTCTTTATTTTTTCTATTTTCTACATTGTAGAATAATAGTGAAGACACCAACTATGAAATAACACATATGGAATCATGTAGTAATCAAATAAGTGTTAAACAAATCTAAATATAATTTATATTTGAGATTCTTCAAAGTAGCCATGCATTCCATGCCTTGTTAAAAGTTAAGAAAAACCCTTGAGTGAATAGGTGTGTCCAAACTTTTGACAGGTACTGTATCAAAACATTTTTAAAAAAAGTTGCAGTCACGGGAAATAACGCATTTTTTATGAAGAAGAAAAAATAATCTTAATGGAAATGTTGTGATTTTGAAAAAGATAGGCCTACTCCACAGCGGTCATAACAGCGATTTTAGAATGAGTTCAATTAGGCCTCCCACATGCTATTGGAAAATGTGTGTCTTGCCCATTTTGAGTTTGTACAATCCATAACATTGCACTTTATTGCGTGGGATGCTGCCATGAAGGCCGTCATTGTAAATAAGAATTTGTTCTTAACTGACTTGCCTAGTTTAAAAAAAAATATTAAGAGCCACACAACAGAACACTTTTCATCAATGAATCATGAGGTTACAGTGTAGGTCGATGATTGACAGGTTTTCAGGATGGGGCTGGGCATGACGATGGGTGTTACCAAAGCGCCACCCTCTGATGCTCCATAAAGACTAGCACCCGAAATGTATAAATGCGGTTATAACGGCTCTTGACGCAGTCAAACTCTGTTTTTACAGGAATATAACAGACTAAACGGCAAGCGTACTTTAATATACATTTTTTGATTTAGTTATATAAATATTTTAAAATTCAAACCAGTCGTTTTCCGTGATTGTTCGTTTCCTGATCCCGCGCGCGCTACTGAGCAAGTTATGCGCGGGCTGAACATGTCCTAGTCTTCTTCAACATTGACAACTAACATGTGGTAAGTTAAACTTGTCATAATTTTTTTTAAATAGTGCCGTTTTAATTGGTAACTAATTAACGTTTTCGTAACGTTGGTTACGTTACTGTGACTGATATTTTTGTAAATAGCTTGCCGGCTAACGCTAGCAAACGTTTGTTCAATCATGATGATACTAGCTAATATTAACAAAAAAATAGTTCCTTCACGTTGACCGTAACGTTACATCGTAAGGATTATAAAGTCAGCTACCGAGCTATACTTAGGTTAATTGTCATTCATTTATAATAACGAAGCGTCGCTAACAATAGATAGCTAAACTTAGCTTTCTAGTATAGCTTATATGGCGGGTATTGACTATTACATTGGTAAACCTAGTTAGGTAGACGACTGGCAATCGCTAAGGTGAGGTGGTTAAGAACATTCGACATTGCCGGTCATGTTGCGGTGCGAGTCACGATTGAATGAATTCTGACACGTGCGTCGCAGTTAGAATTAGATGTCTCTGCAGTTTTAACATATTACCAACTTTAGATAGCTAACGTTGTTACCCATGTTCAATGTCTAGGCAATAGTTATGAACTTCACGATACCCGATGATGTTGAGTGCGCAGGCGATTCCTTTTTTGACCGAGTGTAACTTTAGCCTACCACTGACTATAATTGAGTCGGTATCAGTCGATACTTTAGGCAGGCCGGCCTGTATGTAAATTGTTGTTTGTCCTGTGTAGTCGCAATATTATTCGTTGGGTGCTGCAATCCGTATTTTTTAAAAAAAATATATATATATAATTTTAAAATCTACAATTTTACACGACCTCCGCTAAGGGAGCCGGCGTTATTTAACGCAGAATGGACAGCCCAGTCATCGCACGGCGCAATTTATAAGGTCACAAAGTTATCAAACTACGGATTGCAGGACCCAAAGAAAATAACGCCACTAGACACAGGACCAACATGGTACAAGTTAACGTTACGTATTAAATAATGGATATGTTTTACTGCAAGTATCGACTGATACCGACTCGGATGTAGTCGGAGGTAGCCTACACTCCGCCAAAACTCACCGCCTCCGAAGTCAACTCCATCGGTCATTGTGGAGTTGCGAATTCTTGGCTATCTAACGTTAGATGGCTAGTGTTATGTTGCATTGTCATGTATACATCTCTCTGCTACGTTGGCAAAGAGTACATTGTCAATTTCTGTTATGTTGTCTAGCTGCCTTTGGTTAGTCTCATCCTGCGACATCCCCCCCCCCCCCCCCAAAATGGCTTCCTTATTGCATTGTCTTCAGGCAAGACAGACTGTATCTAGAGCGGTACCCATTCAGTCATTGCATGAAACATCCTGGGAACGACGTTGCCTCAATTGCACACATAGTAGCTCACCAGCTCATTTTGCTAAGTAGCGAGCAATGTTTTGGCGTTAAAAGGTGGTTTTCTTTTGTGTTCACTGAAATTCTTATTGAATGACCTGGCCACACTTTAATTTCAATAGAAGTGGATGTGGTCAGGCTCCAGGTTTTCTATTGTTACTACTGCTGTTTTGAGTAGTGTTGCAAAATGGTTAACCATGTGTGTTTTTTCAGGTTAGTGGAACCCTAGTTGCTGTGGTAGGATTTGACCATCATATATTTACCTGCAGCTGGTCTCTGATTTTAAGATTGTATATCAATTAATGATCTGAGGTACACTGTTCTTGCTTTGTGAAGTTGGAAGAAGGGATGTTTACTTTATTTAGACATTTCTCCCTCTTCTCTTTCAGGATGTTCTGTCATTCACCTACAGTGACTGTTGAACAATGCGTGTCTGTTCAGTCTGTATGATTGCCCAAAGCCAAATAAACCCTAACAAAGCTAGTAAAATTACAGTATAGCAATACTTTACCTCCCCATTAATTTATTGTTGTTCATTCAGGGACAGCACATAGGCTACTCTCAGTAGGTTTGGTTAACCCTCAACCTTGAGGGTTAGGGTATACACATTGATACCTCATTTAATTTTTCTGCTAGCAAATATCACATTTATTTTTGATATACATTCCCTTATCGTGACATCAATCTTTAGAGTAATCAATCACGCACAATGGTTTCGACAACTCTTGCCACCCTTACCCTGGTGGGCACCACACTAGGGATCACGGCCCAGGTCACTGGTGAACCACTGACAGACTACATGTGGCTTCTCATAGTTGGCTTTATCATCGCCTTCATCCTAGCCTTCTCTGTGGGGGCCAATGACGTGGCCAACTCGTTTGGCACGGCAGTGGGCTCTGGAGTGGTCACCTTGCGGCAGGCCTGCATCCTGGCCACTATCTTTGAGACCGTTGGATCTGTGCTTCTGGGAGCCAAGGTCAGCGAGACCATCCGCAAGGGCATCATTGACGTGGACATGTACAACGGCTCCGAACACATGCTTATGGCTGGCTCTGTCAGTGCCATGTTTGGTGAGTGAAACAAATTATTATAATACCCTTTTGTAGGCAAGACAATTATTTCAATTTGGACATCTTGTGTATGGTTGTACTATGATGTAACGTTGAAATGGAGCTGGGACTGCTTAAATGGTCAAGTTGGCTTTTATGCTGCTTCTTAGGTTCTGCTGTATGGCAATTGGTGGCCTCTTTTCTCAAGCTGCCCATCTCAGGGACCCACTGCATTGTTGGTGCTACCATTGGCTTCTCTCTGGTGGCCAAAGGTCAACAGGGGGTCAGGTGGCTG
Organism: Oncorhynchus mykiss; assembly: GCF_013265735.2. Classification (NCBI taxonomy): domain Eukaryota; kingdom Metazoa; phylum Chordata; class Actinopteri; order Salmoniformes; family Salmonidae; genus Oncorhynchus; species Oncorhynchus mykiss. The sequence continues at coordinate 36,009,191 of NC_048569.1, forward strand.
GAACTCCTTCGGATTGGTGAGTCAGCAGCTTCCGTTGACCACGGCTTACTTTGATCCCCGTAGGAAAATTAACAGCTTCTATTATGTGCAATGTTTTTATTCAGACAACTTTGTACGAGTAATGCAAGTGTCTGGTGTTCCTGAGAGCACTATGCAATGCTAATTTTTGTAATCTCCACAGTTGCCTCCTGGTTTCTCTCCCCCCTTCTGTCTGGCATCATGTCGGGTGTCCTTTTCTACTTTGTTCGTATGTTCATCTTGCACAAGGTAAGCTGACAAATCTGCTTCTATCTAAATCTAGATGTTCTTAAATTGTAGGAAGCTTCTTGTTGGAAATGGTTGTTGTCTGTGCCAGACCATAGATGATGTCCCAGACATCATAACAAGGTCATTATATTAAACAAATAAAGACACTCCTTGTTCTTTGGACAGGGGTAATATTCTCAGTGTAATCTCACAGGCCATTATGTTAGATAAAATGTACTGACACACCTTCTATTCTGCCATCAAATGTAAGCTGACAGTACAATGGGGAGCATGGTGTTTTTGATTTCTGTTTGTCCCTATGTAGAAAGACCCGGTGCCCAATGGTCTGAAGGCCCTGCCTGTCTTCTATGCTGTCACAATGATGATCAACCTATTCTCCATTATCTTCACTGGAGCTCCAAGTGAGTATCGTTGTCCCAGTCTACCATCACCATGCATGCCTGCCTACAGCCTAAAATAATCTGCTCCCTTAGCCAGTCGGATACCTACACTTTTTTCAAGACTGAAACAGACTGCTTACTGTTCTCGGAGAAGGCCTGTTATTTTAAACTGTTGTGTTTTGGGTCTTTTCTTGAATGTAGTTATGTCATCATGACATAATTAAATTACAGAGAGGAGCACTTCACAACAGGGAGCTGGAAATAGTGATTTCTCTTTATTCTTGATGACAGTGTATGTCCCTTTCCCACACAGAGGAGGAAAAGTGGAAGTAAAGAGGTTGTTATCTCTGCAACTGTGTGTCCTTTGCCTCCGTCAGTAGTCTCGTTGAGTAGGGCCATAGAAAATCTGCGTTTCGGACAGACTCCAGACCTTTAAAAAATATAAAGTATGTGTGTATTAATCAAAAGAGAAACAAAATGCAACAGTGATTTGTATTTTCCTGTGACTTTCTGAAACAGCAAAAATGCCCCTGTCGGCGTGTTGTATGTCTGGTCTATACTTTGTGTAGCGGTTAGCGACAATGCTAATGATATCTGTCTGTTGGTAGATGGCAAGACATTCCCCAAAACTCACAATTAAATGTTAGCTACAACGTAGCATATGCCTACATAGCAGAATGAAATCATGATTACTTGCATCAATCCATTGGCTATTTGTTTTGTAAACTCTGCAATCACGAGTGCTATAGAAACACTGCTAACCTAACAACGGTCTCTAGCTGGTGCACATTTGCATTAAAGGGTAATTACACCCACATTTCTTAGCTATTTCTTTCCTTTCTCAGACACCAAGTAGTTTACTGATGTGGTTTAAGCATTGGTGTGGACTTAGAATGTCCAATTTAGTTTTTTCTATTAAAAAGTGTGCTTTCTGGGAGCAGAAACCTGGAAGAAATTGATTTCATAGGACCCTAATTGAGAGCACTGTGAATATTAAGGTCTGTTATATTGTTCACTTTTTAGCTTTGAAACTCTAATTAAATGAGCAACTTTTGCTCCTTGTTTTCTTCTACCTACAGGACTGAACAGTTCAAGAATTCAACTGGCCTGGGCCATTAAATGAAGGCTACAGGCCAGAGTATGACTTGATGTGTATATACGCACATCTGCACACCCACTCAGAGGAGACCACATGCACTCACTCACATAATGTACTGTTGTCAGTCACACCTACATGTGAGTGTACTGTACATGGGGACCTTTTACTCTGGGGTACCTCACATGAAGTTCCATACAGAGATTGTATTCCAGGAATCCTGCTCAATATATTCCCACACAACTGAGAAGAGCTCAGGGAGTGATTAATTGGAGAACCAGATATTACATAATGACATGTAGGCCTACTGTATTAACACACGCGCTGAGGAGGATGTATCTTTACACATACTGGCACACTTTTAGACTGGCCACTGCCTGTAACTGGAGCTGGCTTATTACGAGGCTAATCCTGATCTTTAGCCACTTGGTCGGTTAGTCACTCCCTCATGTTATAAGCACCTGGATTAAGAGTTCAAAACGAGATGAGTCCATGATTAGCCCCTTCCCCCACTTCCCTTAATTTCACAATTCATTCAGGTGCATTGTATCCAAATGGGCTGTACTATTTCAGAACACATTTCAACTGACCTCTTGTGAGAATCTTTTGAACCACAGAAATCACAGGATAAGTAATGGATTATGTCACCTTTTTTTGGCTGTATTTGGCTCCGGAGTTGTGTAACAGTAGTATAGTGGTGACTGATCTGCTAGTCTAATACAACTCCATTTAAACTCAATGGGTGAAGAGGAAGGTGGCCAAGACAGGGAACTGTACATTTTGTTTCCTGTTTTAGAACTCTGTTTCTTTTGGTTTAACATGGTGGTGTGAAAGCACTTAGGCAATCCCGCAAGCGCGTTCCTATACACAATATAGCCAATCTTAGTGCCAGAGAGCTCAGTTGGAATGGGTGAAAAAAATGAATGCATCTCAGGCCTGAGAATTGAGGTCAAGAGTGGATCATTTATAGAAGAGGCCTTGGTGTTCCACACCTTGTAAATCACCCAAGTTATTTTAGCACAGCTCTATTTAGTCATTAGAAAGCTGTACCATAGAAGGCTTTGCTGACAGAGGAAAGGGCAGTCACCATTTTATGAGCATGTCAACATTTAGCCTACGTTTGATTTGTAGAACCAACCAAGCAAATACTGGTCCCTTCTAGTTAGAGAATCAAATATATTTATTCACTCACTTGGATAACCTGCCTGGCCTTCACTACAAACTATTCACTTTCAAACAGTGGACACACCCCTTGTCCCTACATTTCAATATGCTTTAGCTAGAAGGCTAATTTTCTGCTTCGGTTACCCTTTGGAAAACAAACAGTGGGTGGCTTGGTTGCTTAGGTTACACTAAACAATTGGGAAAATGGAAATGACTGATCACAGTGGAGCAGCTGAGAAGAATGGGTTTAATAAACTGAACTGTGACTCAGTATACACTGCATGCCAGAAATACGACAGTCTCTAAATGTCTGAATGGTACATCTTGATAATGCATATTGCCTGTTTACACAAATTAAACTTTTTGGTGGGGCTTAATAAGCGGACACGGGCTCATTATCGGAGTAAACGGCAATTGAGAAATTAGTTTATAGTTTTCTGTGGTATATGGCCCTTCAAATGACTGATTTTAGAACATGATAGATTCTGATAGGCAAGCAATGCTAAATGCACCTGAAATAGTTTGAGTAGCCTACTTTTATGTTCATACAGTTAGGAAAAGTTGTGCTTTGACTTTTTAAATTCTGGTTACTTTTTAGTTTATCAACATTGTTTATTCTACTAGTGGTAGGAGTGACACGAACTGGGACCATAAAGAGGATAATTGGCCAAAGCCACCCATCCCAACTATACAATTAACGGTCATGAGTGCTGGGGCTGAAATGCTCTTGGGGGAAAAACGACAAACCATATTATTGTGTAATGTAGGCCACGGGATGCAAAGGTTTAGAAGGGAGGGGTTTGGAACGCAGCAGTTGTTAAATTCCACTTCCTGAGACCTCCATTATTCATCCCACTGGATGGAGTGGTGTAGACTTGCCCCTTTTTGTGGGTGTGTTTATTACGACTGGCCGGTTGCTAGTTTTTTTTGCCTATTATAAAAAATGTAAAAAAAATCTCTAGAAATGTAATCCACTATAGGTCATCAACACGTACTATCAACACATGTCCCTCAGCACATACTGAATAATACAGACTCCATTCTCCTCTTTCAGGGACACATATTTTTGCCCACTGTTAATTTGGCACCAGCCACCCCCTCCTACCCCACACAAATGTCTACTGGCCGTACCTGTTTTGGGCTGTCCCACGGTCACTGAGTCATTCTAGACTAGTCTAATGGAAGAAGCCTCCGCTGTTCTTAGAAGAAAAACATTCTAACACCCCCTTCCCATTTCCTCTCCTCTGCCTCTCCCCTCCTGGAGGGGGTGTGTTTGTTGCGTAACTAAATACTCATTGCTCATGTGGCACGGCCTGCAGGCTAGTGCTGCAGCATGTGAGGATGAGTCAGTAGACTACACAGGAAAGAGCACGATGGACTCTGCCCTTCAATGAACACCACGATGAGACACCGTTATCTCAGGGCCCTGGCCTTCCATTTCCTTTAGTTTTTCACATCCCAGCATAGTTAATTTTTATTCATGTGCGGTCAAGGTAACCGCAAACGTGTAGCTTTAATTTTAGAGCGACACTTTTGTTATTTACTCATGTCTATGTTGCTGACTCTCCAACACGTCGCTTGCTGCCCCCCCCGTCGTGGTCCTTTCCCTGCCAGCAGCATGCACAAGAACGCTTTGGTACCCACACAAACACAATCGCTCGCAGTCTTGGCACACAGATGTCTTTTATGCTACTGCGAACACTTAGGCTTCCTTCTGTTTAAGTCCTCTCCTAACCTTTTTTAAGGCACTCGCTGTGAGAGGGGCATGTGAATGCGACATCCCTCGTCATTCACATGCTCCTCACCCACAGCATTGTGTAACTGTTCAGATCTATTGGCATGCTACCGTGCCATATTTAACTGGAACATGTGCCACTTGCTGTGGCCCATTCTTGTAGCTAGTGGTGAAGGTGTGTTTTGGGGTGATATTTTCCCTGGAAATATGACCATGTGCAATGAGTAGATAACCATGGATGTCCAAAGGAGCGTCCTAGCATTTCACCCTCTTTTAAAATGTTTTTATCTGTACTCAATATGTTAATTTGTTATCCTATTGAATCATTCTTTACTGTTACGGTTGATATTGTATAATTTAGAAATGTTTTTTAATGTGAATATTTATAATAGGAATGGGCTACTGTAATTCTACCAACTATAGATGAGGAGCCAGGTCCAGATAAAATGTTAGTCTGAAGACTTACTGTAAACCTTTAGAAAGGTAGCTTCTGCTGCCTTGTTTTTCAAAACCATCTTTCCTCTCTTTCTCCCGTCTGTCACTGCTTGGTTACTCCAGTGCTTGGATTTGACAAGATCCCATGGTGGGGCACACTACTCATCTCTTTGGCCTGTGGTGTGCTGACCGCCCTGTTGGTCTGGTTTATAGTCTGCCCACGCCTCAAGAAGAAGATTGAACGTAAGTACATTTTCTTTCCCCTTAAGTTTGGCACACCTCTTACAAAGCTGCTAATTTATGGTTTTATTTGATTAGAGAATTAAGTACTCCTTTCACGGTCTTACCTGGAAAATATGTTTTCTTGGGTGCTGTTAAACTGCTGCCTTACATTTGGGCACGGAAAGTGTCATAGGGATTAATACTGCATGTGTCTGTGGCTTCAACCATTCACGCCAAGGTTTTAATCCAGCAAATGGATTCAGGGCTGCAGATATGTTGTTTTACACTAATTCTGTGTTCTGGCTTGTCTTGGAAGTACTCAAGTCTGATCTTTTTAAAACAAATCTGCATTGAGCTTAAAATGCCGTGTGATAATTGTGCTGGTCAAAAGTAGACCTGTCTATTAATAGTGAAAAGGAGTCTCATCACATGGTCTGAAATCCAGGATGAAAAAGTTATCCCTTTTCTTAAATAGCCTCCCTTTGAATGGGTACAAAAATGAAAAGTTAGATTTTATATTGTCTGTATTTTTATCTTAACTTCACTATGGGGCCAATGGTGGGTCTTGTGAAAGGTTAATACATTTGCGGCTGATGTACAGCTGAAATATCCGTGATAGATCTGTCTGGTAGGGTCCTATTCTACTAAATAGAGGCGCTTAATTGGTTCATAGTGATCCACTCATTGGCCTTTACCTCAACTAGAATAGCCATGGGTTGACTTAAAGTATTGACGTGAAGTTGGCACTGAGTCACAGGGTTAAGACTGCAGGTGACTACTGACGTGGCTCAAGTCGAAAACAAACTGCTGCCGCCTAGACTCCTGTCCTAACCAGTTTGGATGACGCAATCAGGTCAACTGGCTAGATAGCAGACCAAACCGTTCTTAGGACTCACGAGGTGGACATATGTTTGCATTGAGTATCTGAAACTACAAACCAAAAGTCATACAGGATACATCCACTTTCAGACCTTATCTACATAGGCCTACATGTAAACGTTTTAGTCGATGGCACAATGTAAAAATGCTAAAATTAGTACAGTCATTAGCCCTTTTTACCTGCTCTTATGAACATTTTGGCTCTCAAATTTTAATGCATTTACCCCTATAGTAAATGCTTTTGTTTTTTCTCAGCTTAAATGTTGAGGTGTATACGAACCAAATGTGCATGTTCCCTCACTGTACCGTATTCGTGTTTGGTCTCGAGCCCAGGCAGTCTAACGCCACTCTTCCTCCTCCAGGAAAAATCAAGTCTTCCAGCCCCTCTGAGAGCCCCCTGATGGAAAAGAAGGAACTGAGGGAGGGGCCTGTACCCTGTACCATCCTGAAGCCTGTCCCTGAGGAGCCCCCTTCACCCCCCTCCCCTGCCTCGCACGCTGACCCTGACACCCTCTCCCAGCCTCCCCAAGAGGAGCGCAGGGTCACCTTTGGCATTGGAGATTCTGATGATTGCGACAAGGAAGGCAAGGAGTCTGAGACTGGCAATGGTGAGTCATGAGGATGTTCTGGCTGCCTTGGTAAATGGGTTGGGAAAAGTTAGAAAATGGGATAAATATGTGAATACTAATGGTAATCCATGACGGACTACACTATTGCTTACTTTAAAGTCTATTTTTAATCAGTCCCAAAAGTGCAGTTCAGCAAGGATGTGCAGTTCAGCAACGGCCCGGCCCACATCCCCAGTAACGGTTACAGCCAGTACCACACGGTGCACAAGGACTCTGGACTCTACAAAGACCTGTTACACAAGCTCCACCTTGCCAAGGTGGGCGACTGCATGGGCGAGGCAGGCGACAGACCCATTCGCCGCAACAACAGCTACACCTCCTACACCATGGCCATCATCGGCATGCACGGGGACTTTCGGCCCAAAGAGGGCGAGTTCCACGCCAGCGAGGACAAAGGTACAGAGAAGAAGCGTGTACGCATGGACAGCTACACCAGCTACTGCAACGCTGTGGCCGAGCACGGGGTTCCTGAGGGCCTGGGGGAGGCAGAGGTGACTCTGGAGATGGGAGAGGAGGACGCTGGCAGCAGCCGCAGCTCTCTGGAAGAGGATGGCCATGACCATGACCGCCCAGAGGTTTCAGAGCTCTTCAGGTTCCTCCAGATCCTCACAGCCTGCTTTGGCTCCTTCGCCCACGGGGGCAACGATGTCAGGTAGGGAGATGTTCCATCTTGGATGATTTGTCAAGATGAATAGTCATTTTATTGCTGTTTAAGTGTTTTTGGACTAGTAGTTTGGTTGCTGCTTGTATGTTCATGTAGAGGAACTTTTTGTACTTGGTTTGTATTTGCGTAACCTAGTCTCTTCTCCTGCAGCAATGCCATTGGTCCATTGGTAGCGCTGTGGCTGGTGTACAATAGTGGTTCTGTGAACTCCAGTGCCCCCACACCCATCTGGCTGCTGTTGTACGGAGGAGTTGGCATCTGCCTCGGGCTCTGGGTGTGGGGTCGCAGGGTTATCCAGACCATGGGAAAGGACCTCACCCCAATCACTCCCTCCAGGTATGAACCAGGCTGACAAATCCAAGTCAGTCAAATGGCACCTTTACAACATAACATTCCCCACAGACCTGAAACTTGGACAGACAACCAACCGTTCACTCAATTCTGGATTTCTTTTCCTTGCAGTGGTTTCAGCATTGAACTTGCCTCAGCCCTGACCGTTGTGGTTGCCTCCAACATTGGCTTGCCTGTCTCCACCACCCACTGCAAGGTAAGCTGTTCAGCCTTGGACACGGTGGTCTGACGGGGAGGAGGGCTGGGTAATGTGGAAGGCAGGGAGCCGTAAACAGGATGTCTTCTTTTTGGCAGTTCAAACTGGTTTTAATTTCCACTTTAACACTGAAAAGCAAGATAAAACAGAATCCGGTCAGCTACTGTTAGGGGGAGTGTTGTCCACGTCTTAATGCACCATGGTTCCTAAGTGTTTAACAAAGGTCAGTGCGTCAATAGTGTGTGTGTGTTGCCAGGTTGGCTCTGTGGTAGCGGTTGGCTGGCTGCGCTCCAGGAAGGGTGTGGACTGGCGTCTGTTCCGGAACATCTTCATGGCCTGGTTTGTGACTGTGCCCATCTCTGGTCTGATCAGCGCTGCCATCATGGCCCTCTTCTTCTATGTTATCCTGTAAGCCCAGGGCTTCCTGTACCCCACAACAGGGGAGGAGAAAGAACAAGCGCCCACTCACACCAGGGGAGAGGTGGAGTGAAAAGGAGAAGGGGTTGGAAGGCAATTATATGCCCCTAACCAACATACCCGAAGGTAGAAATACATAAAGAAGAAATGTTAATGGAAAAAAGGATGTTGTGATATTGGCCTGTGGTTTTTGGCTGCGTCATTCTCAACCTTAAGTGATGGTTGTTGGTTCCGCCAGATTACTTCCAATGGGACATGAATTTTTTCCGACTTGGCTGTATTTTTTTTGCTTCAATGCTCATGATCTTGTAAATAACTAATCAAAGCATTTTTTGATTCTCCACTACTTCCATTTTTTTTATTGTGTAATTATGTACATACTACCATGTTCCTGTTCTTTTAAAAACATCTTATTTTACAAGTTCGTATGACACAATTACAATGCAGTATTGGCCTTTATTGAAAGATCTTTCTCCTGACCTACATATTAAAAAAATGCTCAAAGTAACCTAGAATAAGCAGTATTTTTAGGTTGAAAGTGAAGTTATTGGGTGTTCTCCACCTTTACATGCCATTGTCAAATGTGTTTGCGTGTCTTTTTGTCACTAATTAAGTTTTAAGAATTTGTGTGGAATTGGTTTTCCTCATGTGCAGGTGTGCTTGTTTTCCCCTTGCCCTTTCCTGATCGAACAGAGTTTGACTGTCATTCAGCCATTCAACAGAACCCTAGCCTGTAGAAGTACAAGAAACGATGCGCAAGCCCCTCTGAGCTGATTGTCTCAACTTGTTACAATGGTCCCTCAGATTTTCCTCTATTTTTAGGTCAGTCATTGGCTCAGCATTTATTCTAATGCAATAGATTGCTTTGTCAGACTAACCAATTTAACTGAAATGTGCTCAACATGAAACCAGACTGAGTAGACTCCTTTGTTCCCCTACTTACATATGCTCTTTGAGCACAGAGCAGGTGTTACGGGACCTGACCTCACCTAGCTCTTACCACACTGGCTGGTGGGACAAATGATAATTTATTCTTTGGGAAAATGGCACATTTTTCTAAGTAATGTTTTGTGGTCTGAAACAGTCACACTTTCATATGGCTAGTTATTTTAAATACAATTGTTTTAAAGGCATTGTTCAACACAATCTAGTACCATACATCAGTATATATTCTGAGTCAGCTTTGGCATTATTCATGGTGATAGCGGACCTCTGAACATGAGGTTACCTGAACAAATTTGCTGGTGGAATGTTGGTGAGGGGAAACACTCAAATGAAAAGACCATATTTCCTGTTAAACTTGATTGCATCAAACTAGATGGTGCAACGTGTTAGTTCTGCTCAAGCCTCCTGTAGTCTTTGTTTTGCAATTTAACGTCAGAATTTTTACTTCCCTGTACTCATGCTCTGTGGAATGTACACTTGCATACACATCGGGTTACTCTTGCCACCCCCTCTCAGCTAAATGTTTTTATATCTGGTTGATGAGATTAGTGTGAGAGGTGGCAGGTTGCTACCCTAAACCTGGTGTGGGGACCTTGACCAGAGACTCTGTTAGAAAAGGGGGGGGGCGTGTGCTGTGATGCCACTGAGCGTTGCAGTACTAAATGCATTTAGACTTAGATGCTTTAGTTGCCTTGGTTTTTTAGGCACCAAAGAAAAGACTGGCTTGTTAAGCACAGACAGTCTACTCAGAATGGAGTAAGGAAAATAAATACAAATTGAAAGCTATTACCTTGTATTTTCATTTTCTATCTGTATTTAAGTTGTAATGTGCTTTGAAAGACTCACTTCTCATAAACCATGACATTTCAAATAAAGACCTATTGCATAAGGATAGTCACACAGCAGTGTAATAGAATGTTAAGATGTTTCTCTTTATTGACAGTAAACTGTTCCGCTGCAGTGTTCCTCGGGTTCTGTAATGGGTCTGCAGGCTCCTCCTCCTCGCATGATTCCTCCTGCAGGCTCACTCTACCTCAGCTGTGATACAGAGAGTGAGAATTGCTTCCTTTAGGTTATCTGACCATCACACACACATGTCCTACTCCCCCAGGAGTCTCAAAGCCACGTGTATGACTCATCAACCAACCCCCATCGTCTCCTGACCTGAATCATTCTAGCACCGAAGCAGTGAAAAGTCATCGATACAGAACATTTGGGCTACTTTTATGCCCAGTAAAGTGAATGTAAATGGTAACCCCATGATCGAGAAACTAGTTGTAAATGATTACAAAACATAACCATTTATTTTCAGGGATCAAGACCCAAAGCCTAAGATGGACTGAACATGCAGACAATGACCTTGGTCCTATATTTTGTCCAAAATGTGCCTCCGTTGACTCATGCAGGCTAGGAAAGGAACGGTGCATCTCGGGTCCATAAATAACCCAGGACACAGCAGATGATGCAGAACTAATCAAGCACAGATGAGCATCTGGGGATAGGTGTCTTAGAGTGCCCTGGATTTCTGTCCTAGAAAGTCTAAAAGCAAGGGGGGCAATATTCAAACAAACAATGTCGCTTCTGCTTTCAATGTCCTAGAAGTTGTGCAGTAAAACCTAGCACTTGTAGTTTAACTAATTCAACTAGTTTATTTTGTGACTTGTTCTAGGACAGTCTCTCCATGGAGTGTTTTGGTCATGAGGCTACTAATAAAGTGGTTTTCCCCATGAACTCACAGAGAGGAAATCTTGACCATAGAAAGAATGCTTGACAACCGGTGTAAAACGTTTATTTTTTTATGATGTTGGTGTGCTCACTACAAAGCACAGTTTTTAGGACAACAAAGATGTCATTACTTGTTTGCATGAGTGTAATAAAAACATGTTTTCACTGCCAGGATGCTATTATACAACTGTGATACATTTGTGCTTACTGTGTGTTGTAAGATTTCAGTTTCACCAGATGGAAATGTAGAGGGTAACTAGAGGGTAAACCGATGAAGCTCATTCCTTACCCGTCTATTTCATCCCACTTGGGACACAGTCTTTTCTGAATCAAGTTAAACCCCAGCATCCTCACATTTTATGAGTGGAAATATTCAACAGCTAGAGCAAACGCATGCAGGCACACACACATTTTAATGGAACATGGATACTAAAAAAAAACATTGTCAGTTGTTCAAACTATGACATGTACTAACAAGTAGATATGTCATATCCTACCTAAATTGCCCATTTCATTGGCTTCAACGTCGGCTTCAAGGTATTCTAGGAAGGGACAGAAGACTTTAAAATCTTATTTTTAACACAAAATGTAATACCAGTGAGTGATTGGCTTGGTTTCAAATGTGTTGTGGATATTTTGTGTTACATTAGATATAATCATCTTCTCTGAGTAACTTGAAAACATGAGACTCATACCTGTGAGGAAAAAGATAACCCAAGGTTATGAGGGTATATGTGTTTTTACATGACACACTGTATACAGTGCCTTTGGAAAGTATTCAGACCCCTTGACTTTTTCCACATTTTGTTACATTACCGTCTTATTCTAAAAATGGATGAAATAAAACAAATTATCCTTAGCAATCTACACACAATACCCCGTAATGACAAAAAATAAAATTTAACTTATTTACACAAGTATTCAGACCCTTTGCTATGAGCCTCGAAATTGAGCTCAGGTGCATCCTGTTTCCATTGATCATCCTTGAGATGTTTCAACAACTTGATTGGAGTCCACCGGTGGTAAATTCAATTGATTGAACATGGTTTAGAAAGGCACACACCTGTCTATATAAGATCCCACAGTTAACAGTGCATGTTAGAGCAAAAACCAAGCCATGAGATCGAAAGAATTGTCCGTAGAACGCCGAGACAGGATTGTGTTGAGGCACAGATCTGGGGAAGGGTACCAAATAAAAATACGTTTGGAACCACCAAGACTCTTCCTAGAGCTGGAGGAAACCTGGCACCATCCCTACAGGGAAGCATGGTGGCGGCAGCATCATGCTGTAGGGATGTTTTTCAGCGGCAGGGACTTGGAAACAAGTCAGGATCAATGCAAAGATGAACGGAGCAAAGTACAGAGAGATCCTTGATGAAAACCTGCTCCAGAGCGCTCAGGACCTCAGACTGGGGCGAAGGTTCACCTTCCAACAGGACAACGACCCTAAGCACACCGCCAAGATAACGCAGCAGTGGCTTCGGGACAAGTCTCTGAATGTCCTTGAGTGGCCCAGCAAGAGTCCGGAATTGAACCTGATCGAACAGCTCTGGAGCGACCTGAAAGCTCTGGAGCGACCTGCAACAACGCTCCCCATCCAACCTGACAGAGCTTGAGAGGATCTGCAGAGACTAATGGGAGAAACTCCCCAAATACAGGTGTGCTAAGTTTGAACCGTCATACCCAAGAAGAATCAAGGCTGTAATCGCTGCCAAAAGTGCTTCAACAAAGTACTGAGTAAAGGGTCTGAATACTTATGTAAATGTAATATTGTGATGTTTTTGCTTTGTTATTATGGTGTATTGTGTGTAGATTGATGTGGGAAAAAAACAATTTATTCACATTTAGAAAAAGTAAAGGGGTCTGAATACTTTCCCGAAGGCACTATATACAAAAGTATTTAGACACCCCATCAAATTAGTGGATTCGGCTATTTCAGCCACACCCAATGCTGAAAGGTGTTAAAATGAGCACACAGCCATGCAATCTCCATAAACAAACACTGGCAGGAGAATGGCCTTACTGCCACGCTCAGTGACTTTCAACGTGGCAGCGTAATAGGATACCACCTTTCCAACAAGTCAGTTTGTAAAATTCTCTGCCCTGCTAGAGTGGCCCCGGTCAACTGTAAGTTCTGTTATTGTGAAGTGGATACGTCTAGGAGCAACAATGGCTCAGCCGCGAAGTGGTAGGACACACAGCCTCACAGAACGGGACTGCTGAAGTGGGTACAGCGTAAAAATCGTCTGACGTGAAGTTGGCAAAAATCGTCTGTCCTCGGTTGCAACACTCACTGCCGCAACACTCACTGCCAACTGTATAGTTTGGTGGAGGAGGAATAATGGTCTGGGGCTGTTTTTCATGGTTCGGGGCAGGCTAGGCCCCTTAGTTCCATTAAAGGGAAATCTTAACGCTACAACATTCAATGACATTCTAGACAATTTTGTGCTTCCAACTTTGCTGCAACAGTTTGGAGAAATCCCTTTCCTGTTTCAGCATGACAATGCCCCGTGCACAAAGCGAGGTCCATACAGAAATGGTTTGTCGAGATCGGTGTGGAAGAACTTGACTGGCCTGCACAGAGCCCTGACCTCAACCCCATCGAACACCTTTGGTGATGAATTGGAAAGTAGACTGCGAGCCAGGCCTAATCGCCCAACATCAGTGCCCAACCTCTCTAATGCTCTTGTGGCTGAATGGAAGCAAGTCCCCGCAGCAATGTTCCAACATCTAGTGGAAAGCTTTCCCAGAAGAGAGGAGGCTGTTATAGCAGCAAAGGGGGGACCAACTCCATATTAATGCCCATGATTTTGGAATGAGATGTTCGACAAGCAGGTGTCCACATACTTTTGGTCATGTAATGTATTTTGTTAAAGATTAAGAGGTAAATACTCGCCATCTACATCCTCATCAGACTCGGACTCTGTTGGAAAATGGGAGAGTTAGGCTTATACATATACCTACATGAATCTGAAATATATCATTTTTATAATCTACAGGTGTGTCTTTGAACACTATGCATTCAACCTTTCCTTACCCTCATGGTCTACATCAACGTTTCTGTCTCTGTCTGCTGGAAAACGACAGGAGTAAAGTTATGTCATCTGAACAAACTAAGCAAAAACCACATGCCCATCAATAACTCATTTTTTTCCTGTGAGTTTTGTAATAACATGTGACACATGCTCTTACCCATGTCCTCCTCCTGAGTGGAATTCTGCTCTGTAATTTTTTTAAAAATTAAATCAATTATGACACGGCACACATTTACAAAATCGTATGGTAAACCAAATTTTATGTGTCACATGCTTCACAAACAACAGGTGTAGACTAACAGTGAAATGCTTGCGGGTCCTTTTCCAACAATGCAGAGTTAAAGATGAAAAATAAAATAGAAAAATAGAAATATGGTTGATTAATAAGTATGCATATGCATACAGCAGACTACAGTGCTTACCAGTATTTTCATATTGAACAGGCTCTACAGTAGACATATGAAAAATAACATTTGTTAAAAGAAAACAAGAGGTCAAATCGTACTATTTCACAATCAATAGGCCAAATGCACAAAAAGACAGATAATGGCTCTGATGTCCCCTTATTTGTTTTTAGAAGGGTAGGATTCCCTTACCCAAGTAGCATACATCTGCAATATGTGCATCCTCTGTAGATGGAAGGAAATATGGAAATGATTGTTCCTTCATCGTATTAATTCAAATGAATACAAATTATATGGCGAGGCAATTTCAGACAGGTCATAGACTTAAATCATTGCCTGTGTCACTGTCTTACCATTCATTTGCGCTGCTTCGAACTCCTCAGGATCTAAGGACAGAGAAATGCAGGGAAATGATTTTTGCTTAATGCAGAGAGAGAAGTATAGTCAAATTAATTTCAGTTGTTAACGATAAGGCAGTTGCTCTGCATGGAGCAGAAGCTCCTTTATCTCTGAGATATGGATCATTGTACCTCTCCTTTGCAGATCACTTAGCTGCTCCAGCCCCACTGGAAAAAGTCAAAAACCTATATGAGTTGACAGGAATGCACTCAACATCATCATCATTATCATCCTCATTGTCATCATCCATAATGGGCTTCCTCACCATCCTCTGCAAATGTGTCCTTTTTTTCTGCCGATTCCAGGGATGCAGCGATAGCTGGGGATGTCAGAAAGCAATTTATCACATTTGAATATTATATTATTATATTATCCAACACAAATTATATGTGATTATATACCATGTTATCCATCAAATGTAAGGATTCAATAGAAACCCAATCACATAAAAATAGGCTATAGGCCTTATTTATAGGCCTTATTTAGGCCTTATTTACATTACCATTGCATAATACAACATGAAACAGCATTCATCTCAGTACAATGCTTCATCAAATGACACAACTGAGGGATATTTAAACACACATATTGGACATGTTATGAAATTAAGAATATAAACCACACAATTATCATACCAATATGGAATCCTGTTGCGGCCAGAAAGAGGAATATGGGCACCTCGACTCTCATCTTGGTTCCGTGGTTGGTTATAGTAGGTGTTATAGGGTCAGTCCAAATTGGGTAGTTTTTTTGTCGGCCAGTGGCCCTTTTATACTGTCTCTCTCATCACATGCTATGCATGGACAGGCAGCTGTGGTACCATTGTCCCTCCCTACCTGTGGGCATCTGGGTGGCATATCCCGGCCACAACACAACAGACGTGTCATTATTTAGGGTGTGAATGCCACCCATTGTCAGCTCCTCTGTCAGATGCCCCTTTATTTGGGGTGCTGGTGTGTGATTGGAAGGGGAGGGTGTTTGTAGGACGGTCTGTCCATGTAAACAATTTCCTTTCTGGAATAAAAATATATATTTTTATTGTGTATCATTGACACTGTGTTCTGATGTGGGGTACAGACCACCTCAGAGACACAATTCATCCATTGTGCACAGACCTGATATCATTTTTGGTACAGAGCATTCTGTTTTAATTCTAATTTGTTTGGGAACAGTGAATGACATCTGTATTTGAACCCCTCAATAATCTCTCACAATATCATTGCTACTGTACCTTTTTTCAATAGTTTTGTTATGTAGCAATGTCATGTTTACTTTTAGTGACCAATTTCAAAATATAAAGCAACTTTCAAAACATAGTTTACAAGGCTACCAATTACTTCACACTGGAAGGTAAAGCTACCCTTGAGAAATTGTTACTTTTAAAAAAGTATTTCACTCCATCAAAACTACCTCATGAAAAATGAGATCTTAAATCTTTAATGTCATATAATACAAAGTTATGAAACATGACTTCAAGAACACATCACTCTGGAGTCAGATGTTAACAATGCAATGAGATCAGTGTGACAACCAGAGTGAGTGTGTGTTGACTTAGATTTAATGGGTAGTTGAAGTAGTTCTACTACCGAAAACACTACAATGATTTTAATTTAGTTAACTACTGCCAAGCTAATGCAGAATGTAGTTAAATTACTAATTGAACTACATGTAGTGGAACTACTCCACAGCACAGGGCAAATGTCGTTATCTGCAAATAAGAAAATGTGGTTTGGGATTTCAATGTCCAGTTTGTTGAAGAACATGTGGCTATTTGCACCTTTGGGGCCTGGCAGAGCATGTATTGTTTAATTAAAGATGACATTCATCACTTCAGTGTGTTATCTCTTTATTCTGAATGTAAACATTGATTTCAAGTGTCCTATTTACAAAAAAAAAAAAAAAAAAAAAATGGACAAAAATCCATAGAAGACCATGTCGAATAGAGCATGAAACACATCGCAATTACAAACTGATTTCAAATGTGTTTACAAAAGCTTGCATTTCCGTGCCAACAAATCAGCTGATTTCAAAATACTGTCCCTCTTCAATCAATATAGTTAATGTCTAAACATATGGGAATTTTGCTGTAATATTAGTCATATTATTCTATATATCAAAGTGCACCATTTTCTATTGTACAGTATCTAACACATTATCAAACGCACAGAAACCCTAAAAACCTCAAAAAGTGTGTTAGAAAGGCTAAACCAACAACAATTATTCAACAAGTCATTCTAGACAAATTACAGAGACACGTGAAATTAACCTCCCAGAATAGAAGACAATATTTTCTGAAGGATACTTGTCACTCACAGTAAAATAGATGTACTTTGTGTTCTTATATTTCACTTTGGTCACAATGGAAGACTAGTTTCATGGCACAATTTGCTCATCACATAGATGACATAAACATACCAAAAACAGAGACTAAATATTTTCTGAAGGTAGAAAGGAGGAATCCCAGATATAAAAACCATTGCTTAGTAATTTAAAAAAAGGCACAATTTAGAAATATGTAAATAGACTACAGTACATTTTCAAATGACATCAAATGATCAGTGCGAATAGGGGTTTGTTCTTCATGGGTGTATTCATAATTGTATAACACCAAAAACTTTGCAATTATCTGTTGGCCAATTTTCCTTGCAAGAACTATTCAATTGCACAACCGCTTACATTTCACCAACCAATTTGCTTTACAACCTTTTCAACACTACGCCAGAGGTAGAGAGCTTGAGACGCAGCATGAAGGCATACATGGGTCTAGAGGAGCCACAGGGTACATTATCCAGATGTTTTTGACACATTTAGAAACGCAGAAAGTTAGCAACACCATCTAGTGCAGCTATATATGTGAAAACCCAATGCATGCATGTATTAAACAATAATTGTACTTTTACCCTGCAGTATAGCATAGCTTGCTATGCTATTGTCACAGTGATCATTCTATTCAGCACAGTATAAGAATATCTGATGAAAATTATGTGCTAATGTTGCAGTTGATATTATTTCAGTTGAATTTTTCAAATCAAAATATATCAATATAGTGGGTCAATGGATATAGCTTCATAATTGGGCAGAACACCCAATACTACTGTTCACGTACGCAGGAGTGTTTTAGTGTGAAATATCTCAGACTGATATTATTGCTTTTTATTATTACTTTTCTCCACCTCTGTTGTCCCTCCCTCCTTCCCTCCCTTTTCAAAGCTCTCCTCTCAGACGTGTGTGGAGGTCCTCCTGGTCGATTCTGCCCACCTGGGAGTTCCAGCGGTGATGTGCCAACAGTGCCAGGTTCCTGGCTGAGATGGCGCTCATCTCCATGGCGCTGGCTGCCCACTCCACAGCGTTCAGGTAGTACAGGCGCTCATGGAGGATGAACGGAGGGGTCCTACGGTGAGGTGGATTATAAGCGGGGTACGCCAGCCACTTAGTTTCTGAGGTGGAGTCCCATGATAGGAACATGTCCCGGAGCTGCTCCTGGGACAGAGGCTGAGGAGAGAACACCTTCCACACCTTGCTCTCGCTGGCTGGCGGGCGTGAGTAGCTTGGTGGGATGTGAACAGGGTCAATAGAGCTCAGGCTGTTGATGATGGAGCCCTTGGTGTCTGTGGTGAGAACATCTGACACACTGAAGGTAGAGGGCTTCTCAGAGGTCCCCAGGTAGGACACATTGAGGAGGCCGTGGACCAGGGTGGTGACAGTCTGGTGGTAGCGCCCAGGGTATTGGGAGGGGATGGGCGGGGAGAAGCCTGCAAAGGTGATGTCAGACTTTCCCTGATGGAGAGGTGTTGCCACAATCACTATGTCATACAGGGAATGGGCGGAGCCAGAGTCCCCAACATAGTTTACCTCATAAAGACTGGCTGTGATACCTGTGAACAGGAAAGAGAGACTGAAAAGATTTGGCATGGGTCCTCAGATCCTCAAAAAGTTCTACAGCTGCACCATCGAGAGCATCCTGGTTGCATCACTGCCTGGTATGGCAACTGCTCGGCCTCCGACCACAAGGCACTACAGTGGGTAGTGTCAAAGACCCCAGCCACCCTAGTCATAGACTGTTCTCTCTACTACCGCACGGCAAGCGGTACCGGAGCACCAAGTCTAGGTCCAAAAGGCTTCTTAACAGCTTCTACCCACAAACCATAAGACTGCTGAACAGCTAATCAAATGGCTACCCAGACTATTTGCATTGCACCCCCCCCCCTCTTTTACACTGCTGCTACTCTCTGTTTATTATCTATGCAGAGTCACTTTAACTCTACCTACATGTACATATTACCTCAATTACCTGGACTAACTGGTGGCAGCGCACATTGACTCTGTACAGGTACCCCCTGTATATAGCCTCTATTTTTTACTTAACACTTACTTTTTCTTAAAACGGGATTGTTGGTTAAGGACTTGTAAGTAAGCATTCCACTGTAAGGTCTACACCGGTTGTATTCGACACGTGACAAATAACATTTGATTCGAGTAGACCCTTAGCAGCTACAGAACAGATTTTTATATAACTTTCAGATTTATGTACTAAGTACCTGTGCTGTTAGTTACTTGAGGCATTTGTGTGTATATATATATATATATATATACACAGTGCCTTGCGAAAGTATTCGGCCCCCTTGAACTTTGCGACCTTCTGCCACATTTCAGGCTTCAAACATAAAGATATAAAACTGTATTTTTTTGTGAAGAATCAACAACAAGTGGGACACAATCATGAAGTGGAACGACATTTATTGGATATTTCAAACTTTTTTAACAAATCAAAAACTGAAAAATTGGGCGTGCAAAATTATTCAGCCCCTTTACTTTCAGTGCAGCAAACTCTCTCCAGAAGTTCAGTGAGGATCTCTGAATGATCCAATGTTGACCTAAATGACTAATGATGATAAATACAATCCACCTGTGTGTAATCAAGTCTCCGCATAAATGCACCTGCACTGTGATAGTCTCAGAGGTCCGTCAAAAGCGCAGAGAGCATCATGAAGAACAAGGAACACACCAGGCAGGTCCGAGATACTGTTGTGAAGAAGTTTAAAGCCGGATTTGGATACAAAAAGATTTCCCAAGCTTTAAACATCCCAAGGAGCACTGTGCAAGCGATAATATTGAAATGGAAGGAGTATCAGACCACTGCAAATCTACCAAGACCTGGCCGTCCCTCTAAACTTTCAGCTCATACAAGGAGAAGACTGATCAGAGATGCAGCCAAGAGGCCCATGATCACTCTGGATGAACTGCAGAGATCTACAGCTGAGGTGGGAGACTCTGTCCATAGGACAACAATCAAGTCGTATATTGCACAAATCTGGCCTTTATGGAAGAGTGGCAAGAAGAAAGCCATTTCTTAAAGATATCCATAAAAAGTGTCGTTTAAAGTTTGCCACAAGCCACCTGGGAGACACACCAAACATGTGGAAGAAGGTGCTCTGGTCAGATGAAACCAAAATTGAACTTTTTGGCAACAATGCAAAACGTTATGTTTGGCGTAAAAGCAACACAGCTGAACACACCATCCCCACTGTCAAACATGGTGGTGGCAGCATCATGGTTTGGGCCTGCTTTTCTTCAGCAGGGACAGGGAAGATGGTTAAAATTGATGGGAAGATGGATGGAGCCAAATACAGGACCATTCTGGAAGAACCTGATGGAGTCTGCAAAAGACGTGAGACTGGGACGGAGATTTGTCTTCCAACAAGACAATGATCCAAAACATAAAGCAAAATCTACAATGAAATGGTTCAAAAATAAACATATCCAGGTGTTAGAATGGCCAAGTCAAAGTCCAGACCTGAATCCAATCGAGAATCTGTGGAAAGAACTGAAAACTGCTGTTCACAAATGCTCTCCATCCAACCTCACTGAGCTCGAGCTGTTTTGCAAGGAGGAATGGGAAAAAAATTCAGTCTCTCGATGTTCAAAACTGATAGAGACATACCCCAAGCGACTTACAGCTGTAATCGCAGCAAAAGGTGGCGCTACAAAGTATTAACTTAAGGGGGCTGAATAATTTTGCACACCCAATTTTTCAGTTTTTGATTTGTTAAAAAAGTTTGAAATATCCAATAAATGTCGTTCCACTTCATGATTGTGTCCCACTTGTTGTTGATTCTTCACAAAAAAATAGTTTTATATCTTTATGTTTGAAGCCTGAAATGTGGCAAAAGGTCGCAAAGTTCAAGGGAGCCGAATACTTTCGCAAGGCACTGTATATATATATATATATACACACACACACACACACACACACAATTGCACCCCCCTTCGCCCTCAAAACAGCCTCTATTTGTCAGGGCATGGACTCTACAAGGTGTCCAAAGCATTCCACAGGGGTGCTGGCCCAAGTTGACTCCAATGCGTACCACAGTTGTGACAAGTTGGCTGAATGTCCTTTGGGTGGTGGACCATTCTCGATACAAGGGAAACTGTTGGGTGTGAAAAACCCAGCAGAGTTGCAGTTCTTGACACTGAAACCGGTGCACCTGGCACCTACTACCATACCCCGTTCAAAGGCATTTAAATATTTTGTCTTGCCCATTCACCCTCTGAATGTGGATTTAACACATGACATCAATAAGGGATCATACTGCTCTTTCCATGACATAGACTGACCAGGTGATTCCAGGTGAAAGCTATGGTCTTTTATTGATCTCACTTTAGTTATATTGGCCCAGAGAGCATGTACCTGCTTTAGATGGTCGCAACTTGACAGCGATAGAGGTGACTCGTGCTGGGATGAGCTCGGCCTTGCTGTGGTACAGGAGTCCTGAGCACACCTTCTTATTACCTCCGTCCACTGCCCACAGGCCTGGGTCTGCCCCTGCTAGAGACACCGCCCCTGGAGACAACATCACACCACACATTTCACAAGGATTAGTTCAGTTTCCTTATGTTTTCTTTTTTTAGCCCCCTTTTCTCCCCAATTTCGTAGTATCCAATTATTATTAGTTACTATTTTGTCTCATCGCTACAACTCCCGTACGGGCTCGGGAGAGACAAAGGTCGAAAGTCCTGCATCCTCCAAAACACAACCCAACCAAGCCGCACTGCTTCTGTGCTGCGAAGGAGCCTGAGCGCGAACCCAGAGTCTCTGGTGGCACAGCTAGCGCTGCGATGCAGTGCCCTAGACCACTGCGCCACCTGGGAGGCCAGTATCCTTATGTTTTCAAGATAATAAAACATTTGATTGGATGGCCACATAAGAGCACTCAGAACCACTTATCCGACCACTTTGGTGTGCATTTCTTTTTGTTACCTAAAAACCTACCCACAAATCCATTGATGCGGACACTTTGGCCATAGTTCACACGGGTGACAGGTGCCACAACGTCGTTGAGGAAGCTCTGAGAAAAGCCCTCCCCCAACATGGCCTCCTCCAGTGTCTGATTGGCTAGTGTGAGGAAATCGTCACCACCCATTGCATGCAGGAGTTTCTCCACACTGGTGAAGGAGTAGCCAAACTGCTGGTACTGGTAGATTCTGGACAAAAACAAGAACCAAAACATCACATACCTACAATTAGCACTCTTCTCTCATTAATGATTTTCAAATGTTTTGACTGCTGAGTTGTAAATAGACAGGTAGCAGAAACTAAAGTCTCACCTCATGAACTTATCAAGAACACTTTCCACCCACATCTGCATCCGCAGGAAGTTGAACCCGTACCGCCAAAGCAGGCGCAGGAAGTTCACAATAAACCAGTCACTCTCTTCAAAGATGAGCTCTTTTCCATTGAAGATGGCCATTTTTCCAGGGACATCTCGCCTCTGGGAAAGGCCTAAGAGAAACAGGGGATAAATAAAGATGTGTCATTAGACTGTCTGTGCATGTGTACTGCACTCTTTCAGGAACAAGCAAGTGTATATCTCACAAGCCAACATGTCTCACCTAGTCTTTCAAGGAAGTGCTTCATGTGCAGATTTAGAGGGTGGATAACTGCGCCCCCCGTCTCGTACTCATAGTCCCCCATGTTGTGGGTGGCCAGTCGCCCCCCCACAGTGCCTGGCTCAAACACATCGATCTTCACCGCTGCCCCAAACTCCTGTCTCAGGAAGTAAGCTGTTGCTGTGCCACCGATGCCCGCTCCAACCACAGCTGTTCATAGAATAAAACCGCAATGTCATTAGAAGTCCAAGGGGAGTAAAATGAACAATTCATAAGTGAAAGCATGTGTGTCATGTAAATATGTGTAATGTGAAATAGAAATGCTCTCTGGGCCAATATAACTAAATTCATGGAGATTTGTGAACACACCTATGCAGAACTGATGTACTACTGCGTAGCCACACAACACTGGGTGCCATTGACAATGGAATGTGGAGTCTGGACTAAGATTGGTTTTACCTATCCTCTTGGGTGGATCTTTGACTTCTGGAGCTGAGGCTAGACTCCTCTGTCCAGCTTGAAAGAGCCCCAAGAACAGGAGTGCCCTGATTGACATGGTCCTTGAAATCATCATGGGTATTCAATTCCTTTCAAGAAAGGTTATCTGAGTAGAGATAAAAAATAAAATGTTAAATTACAAAAATAACATAGGCTACACATTCACACCTGATCAGTAGTCAGAAACATGTCACTTTAATATTATTGTGTGAATTGCTGGGTCAATCAAGGACAGACAGCAGACTGCTGTTGGTGGTGACATGTGTACTATCAGTGTGTGAATCTCTCTGGGTCAAAGAGCAGCACACTTGATCTTTTGAGGAGCAGTCTTTCATTGTGATTGGCTTTTTTTTTTTACTGTTTGATATCTTAAAAACATAAATGATATCACCCCTCTTATTTGGCTAAAATCAGACAATTAAAAAGGTCTGATAACTGATAAGTGTACACTGCTCACCATTTCAAATGTCAGTACAGGTGAAGACTTCTCAAGGAGTTCACAATCAAGTTTTACTAGCTACGAGTTTACAAATGATTTTTAAAACGAAGCAAGTTACTTACTTATCTAACTCGTAATTTGGTCAAATAAGTCGCTGAGAAACAAATGTAGATCCTGCACAGTGTTGTAAATTTAAAGTTAGGACTTCAAAGCGGAGACTTCGGTCACGTCGATACCATATTGGGAACCGGAAATTACCAAGCTAATTCCGGAAGCTGGAGTGGATGTGACGTTGTTTGTATTAGAACGAAGAAGCATGCATTCACGGAGGTGACCTTATGTTGAAACAGTAATGTAACAAGGCTTCGAATCTTGCAATAACATACTATATGTAGCTGTAGCTGGTGTGGCTGTTATTCAGCTGTGCATCGTAGCTAAACGTTATCTTCTAACAGTTCAGTTTAAATAGTCACTACTGAGAGCAACATTTGAGATGGCAGAGGCACATCAAGCTCGTGTACTGAAAACCATAGAGGATATGGTTCAAAGTTTAGAACGGTACCACATTCGCAAGATGCAAGTAAGTGGTCATGTAAATGCAATTTCAGCTATGTTCAATACATCCAATATAATCCAGTATATTGTGCAGTGCATTATCTACAAATCACCCTTTCTTTCTCCATGCGTACATCATTTGCAACCTGTAATTGTCAACACTTGGGCTTATCAGGTGCCCAGTTCAAATCTTTCTTGTGCATAATGTACCAAGGGTCTCATGTTCAAGTGCAGTGCAGAGTGCTGCGAGCGCTCCGTAGACTCCATGTCACAGGTGCACAATTGTATTGAACGCTGCCACACCCCTCTGGCTCAGGCCCAAGGACTAGTGACCAATGAACTGGAGAAATTTCAGGTGAGTATTTTTTGTTTTAGTTGACAACAACTTCAATATCTTGAGACAGCCGATACAGAGAATGTGTAACTTGATTGTGATTATCTTTCTGCCCAGGACCGGTTGACCAGGTGCACCATGCACTGCAATGACAAGGCCAGGGACCTGTTGGACTCTGGAGCCAAGGAGCCAGCCGTGAGGGCCCTGATGGAGAACTGTGTGGGCAGCTGCGTAGACGACCATGTCAACCTGATCCCAAGCATGACACACAGACTCAAAGAGAACCTGAACTCTATTCCACAGTGAGAAGGGGAGAGCGTACTGCAGATGCACGAGACATCTTGGGCTACAGTGACAAAGGGGTTCATAAAGTTCTCTGACTAATAACAGCAAGGAAGTCTAAACAATTGGAAATGCAGTGTTTCCCCTATATGCATTTGTATAATAATGCATAGATGTATGCCCAAGGAAGACCCCATAACCCCCCTTTCCACACTAACTGCTAGAAAAAATCCTAGGTGAAACACTGAAATGGCAGATCCAATACCTCAGTGAGGGAAAGGGACATGTGGGGTTTACAGCTTGCAAGGGTGAGATTTGAGTCCATGTCAGCGAGGGTGGTGGGGATATACCGCTGCTCAGTCAGAAGAAACTACAGATCCCTTGCAAACTGGTTGGCCTACATGTTTCTGTGTGGAGCACTTACTGTTTATTGGTTTAACTTAGACCAGAGACATGCCAGATGAATGTTCTCAGCAGGCCTGTGACATCACAGAATTGTCTAACATCAAAATACTGCTATATGTGAACTGTGTGAGGGTAATTTATTACATTTCCTGATAACCTAGCTGTTGTATGATTGTCTTTATTCTGCCTCAGTGACTGTCTTCTTAATATCTGCAACCCGTTCTGTGATTCTCCCTCCATTAGTTTTTATATAAAAATGTAAACAATGGTAAAGGTGGAATTGCATTGGTAATATCTTTCAGCCTGAAATTCTTATTCTAGCTGTGTCTTTTGGCAATTAATCAAAGTGTGAATAGTAATGCAACACACACCTTATACAGCTTTTGAAAACACCAGTTTTAATAACTAAGCATGTACAGCATAGTGAAACCTGTATAATGTACAAATGTATGCACAGACACTAATGGTGAACTAATTGACAGCATTTCAGTGAGGATATTACAGCACAAGTTAGTCATATGTACAAGATACACATGGTATACACTGTCCAACAAAATGCTTACTTGCAGGTTCCTTCGACAATGCAGCAATACGAATAGTACGATATGAATGACTGCAAAGTGTAAAGGTAAGACCCCACTGTTGAGGAAACTGACAGATCAGTAAACTATTTTGTCAAAGACTGCCATGCCACTTTGGTCCAAAATAAATCAATTTGCCCAACATCTTACAATACATTAAGGCAGGTATATTACAATTATCCAAAATGTAGACTAGAAATTAAAGTAATTTTGAAAGTTTAAAAGCAGCACCATATTCTGCCATAGGTATTTGAAATTCACATCTAATTCGGACCCACTAGTGGCCAACATACTCAATTAGCAATACTTTATGTGTTAGTAATTACATGAGGATAGTAATGGATGTACAGAACTAGTAACTGATAATTCCCTGTGAGAGATGACCATGGTCACACTTCTGATAGCACCACAGCCCACTGGTGTGGACTATTCATTGGCAGTGTACGTTTTTTTTTCTTTAATAAAAAAAAGCCAAATAAATAATATAAAAAGGCATATCAAATGAATGAAATCAAATATTAACCATGACAACTGAAGAACAATTAATATTTTTGAAAAACAACGTACCCCAAAACACAATAGATTGGGCTAAAGAGCATGCAGATGCCAGGGTTGTGTGGGGTAGAAGCTGTGGGCCACAGCCTGTGGTCAGAGAGGGGACTGGTTGAGGGTGTGGAGCTGATATCAGGATACACTGCGGGCACTGCTCTCTGGTTCAGGGGCATCAGGACGGCGGTCCATATGAGGAGATGTGTACTGGAAGTTACAGCACACGTAGAGGGGGAACGACAAGAGCCGACTGTCCAGGTTCATCACCACATACTCCTGGAAAAGAAACAGGAACAGAATGTAAGTTACAGCCATAATTGTTTCATCCGTTTCAGGCAATACTTAAGACCGAGGTGTTCATTTCAAGAGGGGAGGAAAGTTTCAGAACGTGGATTGTGTGTGGTCTGACTGACCTGGTCTTTCTCCAGGGTGAGAAGCTGGTAACCAGTGGATCGACTACACACCAGCTTCCCACTGTTATCAAAGGAGGCCAGGCGTAACCTGAACATAGACGAACAGCGAATGACAGGTGAGGGCTAGTCCTGATAGAGCACAGGTAAATCACATGGCAGTTACACAGAACATAATTATACCATTACTACTACACACACAATGCATTGCCAACCTTTGAAATCTGTAGCTGTCCTATGCGTGTTGTGCTGATCACAGCCTAGGTCCGGTCTGCAGCGTGGAACACTAACCTGTATGCTAGATGCCTCCGAGGCTGCAGACTCACAGCTCCCCCACATGGCTGGCTCAGTGTATTCCTCTTGAACACTATGAAGCGGTTGGTGTAGGTCACTAGCAGGTCAAAGCCAAAGTTGAAACCTGTCCACCGCCAACAGTACTAAGCAAGAATAAAAAGTTAAAACATCCTGTTATTTTATCTTTGCTTTTAAGTGCTTATTATATGATTCAGAATAAATCATAAATGATTTCCTTATTACACAGACTAATGGTTTGACTCACATCTCCATCTTTGGTCAGTTTCCTGCCACACCTCATACTGCTTGACTCAAACTCCTCCTTGTTGGCATCCTGTGGACTACAAACACACGTCTTACTATAGAAAGAAATAGTAATGGCGTCTTTTTGTAGGCACCAACTCTGCCATGGTTCATTGGACAATGCCTACGTAGAAATTAATGTTTTTTTTGGTTAAAATAAGGTCTGGTATATGTTTTGTTCTGTGAAATTATCTTTGTCAGCTAACGTCACTTTTTGTGAATTTTGAAGCATTTATGTAATAAAAAAACAAAGCACATTAAGGTCATAATGAATAAAGCTCTGATTATCTCAGAGTTTATTCCAAAACCCTATTCTTTCCCCATTAATTTCCGCCATAGGGACGGCCGAACGAACCAGAGGTAACTAATTTCCGGGTTTTAGGACTACAAGCTGGCGAGCTCTATTCTAGCGGAAATATATTTTCAGTAACTGAAAGTGGCAGATTGGCATTAATGTTGTCATGGTACGATGTTGCTGGTTTGGAGATCCAGTTCTCACCCATTGTCATTGTCGTGCTCCGTCCGTAGCATGGCAAACCACTGGCTCTTGTACACGGAAGTCAGCCAATCTGTGGTATGAGGCGTTGTACAGAGTAGATAAAAAAATTACTACAAAAACAGTTAAGTGAATGTGAAACATAAACCACTAGCCAATCATCAACCTTACCGGGTGGGAGAATATTGTCTCTCTCCAGGATGCGTGCAGACGCCAGGTCGTTGATGATGTATTGAAGGCGCACATGTCTGAAGACGGGAGTAAAGGGAGCGCCGTCCTCTGTTTTTAAGAAGGGCTCCTCCTCTCCCAACTCTGCAACAGCATGCATGTAAGGTTCATTAGAAAAGACTGGTCAGCCAGCATCTGTCTATTCTACAACTCCTTGTTCAGACAGGCTTGTAGCTCGCTGTGACATGCACTGTGGAACAGAACGTACCAGTTCTACGTTTGCAAAGCCAGGTGTCAGCGTCCGCCAGCAGTTGCTTGATGGGACCGTCCCAGGATGGATTGAGCTGCAGGAACATCCACTGAGGAGAGGCAGAGTTACAAAGAGAGGGTATGAATGAGAATGAAATAATGGGGAAGGGGGAGATAAATCAACGGTCTTCCTTACAGTAGACAGCCCAAAAGGCTGCAGTAGTACCTTTTTCAGGGCTGTGTAGACGTCCATCTCCACCTGCATGACGAAGAGGTCAGACGACTGGATCAGCGGTTCCATCACGTCCGCTCTGCAGATACAGCACACACCCTGCTCACTGACCACACAACACGTAGCCTCTATTACCAGTATGTACAACAGTTCTTGTGCTTACGTTGCTTCCAGAGGCAGCTTGGAACTCGGTAGTGACTTACAGTTGACCGGGGTAGCTCTAGCAGGGCACAAATTTGATGAACTGACTTGTTGGGAAGGTGTCATCCTATGACGGTGCCACGTTGAAAGTCACTGAGCGCTGCAGTAAGGCCATTCTACTGCAAATGTTTGTCTATGGAGATTGCATGGCTGTGTGCTCAATTTTATACACCTGTCAGCAACAGGTATGGCTGAAATAGCCGAATCCACTAATTTGAAGGGTCCACATACTTTTGTATATATAGTGTATAAGCCTTAGGGAAAAATATGAAAACATTAAAGAGACGCACCCTAGCTCCTTCATCAGGTCAACATTCTGATGGGTCATGAGGTTATTGAGGAGCCATTCCTGACACCTGCAGGAGACACACAAGCATAAGCATGTAGAGTGAGACAAAAATAATTAAAATGTGTAATATTATTCAATAGGAGTGTAATAATGGGGCTTACTTCTTCATAACAGAGTCCAGGCCGTAGATGCTGGCAGAGGAGTAATAGCCACACACAGTCTTGACACTGACGTTCTCTTTCATTGTCTCGCCACATTGCTGGATCAGACCATCCTGCAAAAACACAAAGGCATGGCTTTGATTATCTATTATCATTCAGAAAATTCCATTCCAGCAACTTTCAACTCACACATATCACCATCATCACTACATTGTATACAGTTACATTCCATGTAAAATATACTGAAGTGTGATAATGACCATCTACTGACCAGTTGGAGCATACAAGCTGCTGCTAGGATACTGACCACCCTGCTGGGCTTGATCAGAACATCATCCCGGTACAGAGATCCAAACACTACCTGCAGAGCTAAAAACACACACACACACACACACACACACACAAAAGACAAATGTGTATAGTAACTGCAAAAAAGAAGTTCAGTGACATAAACAAAGCGATTTGTAGTATTTTATTCCTGACAGAAGTATTGTAGTACTCGAGTCCGACTCGAGTCCCGATTTTCATGACTTGTGACTCAACCATTAGTGACTGGGATTCTCCTCTCACGTGACTTGTATTTGCACTTTGACTGGCTACTATGATAAGCAGAATTTTAGCAACATTGGGTGCACATATCTGCAAGGGTTCTGTTCTGTTCTCTAGCAGCGGGAAGGATGCGCCACACCCGGCACACGCAGTCGACATCAGCTGGTGAGCTGCAGGGCAGCAAGTGATGATTGTGGGCAGACAAGCAGCAGGCTCCGCTTCGATCATTGGCTAAGCGACACATCGCGCAAACGACTGTCTTGCTTCCCCGTAAGCACCAGTCAACTGTTTAGCTTTGCCTGGTTAAGAAACACAAAGTGCTTTAAGAAATTGAAAACAATACTAGTATCGAGTTTTAACTCGTGACTCGACCATTGATGACTCGGACTCCAGTCATAGGGACCTCTAGACTCGACATGGACTCAAGGTTTAGTGACTCGACGACAACACTGCCTGACAGTGACTTAAGTCCTCACCCTCTGTGTCGATGTTCTGGTCTGGGATCTCTAACGGTATGACCATCATGTTGGACTCCTTCCAAGATCCACTGAACATGCTGGAGAAATACCCCGACTACATAATGAAAACACAGGGAGGAGAGAGGGAGTGGAATGAGTCACAGGCATTGGCTTTGTTGAGACTTCAGTGTGTAGTGTACACAGAACAGTGCACTAACCTGGCACAGGTAGACTTTGTGCAGGTTCCACTCTTGCCCAAGGGCACAGATGCGGATGTCACTGTTCTCACCGTTCAGGAACAAGGTCTGATAGATGTACTTAGAAGTGCTCTTTAGCTTCTTCCTGTTACAATTCCAAAACAAACCAGCAGAGGGCAGGTCAAGGTTAGAAACAGGCTGGCCATATGAAAGACATGAAAGATGTGTGAATACCTCGCCTGTGCTGTGAAGGGCTCTCTACACAGTCTACGCAAACAGAGTAGACTGCGTCGCGTTCCAAAAATTCTGCCGCACACATGTACGTGGAACTATGTAGAGCGTGCCGCAAACGGGGCTCCGTTTGTATAGACCTTTAGTGTGTTTTTCTCTTACTCTGTTTTGCTGTGTGTGTGTGTCACCTGTGTTTATGAAGTTGTGTGTGGCTCTTCTCACCTCCGTGGTGTGTCCAATAAGGCATCTTCCTCATCAGGCTCACTGTCACAGTCACAGTGTGCAGTCCGTTTCCTCTTTCTGCACTCGCATCCATGCTTGCCACTGGCACATGCAGTCTCAACTGCTTCCTCCGGATCCTGGGAGGAGGCCTGCATGCGGCTGCCCAGGGTGCCCATCTTTCCCCTGCACACTACACTCAAAACAAGACCGTCAGCATGGATGCATTGTAATTTACGAGCTTCCCTACTCAGGGGCAAACTAGATTAGGTCACTTTTTTGTTGATGAGTAAATATTTCTTAAAGTTAACTAGGTTCAGACCTGGAGAACTTTCGCAGTTATTTATATACACTACATGAACAAAAGTATGTGGACACCTGCTCGTCGAACATCTCATTCCAAAATCATGGGCATTCATATAGAGTTGGACCCCCCTTTGCTGCTATAACAGCATCCACTCTTCTAGGAAGGCTTTCCACTAGATGTTGGGACATTTCTGCAGGGACTTGCTTCCATTCAGCCACAAGAGCATTAATTAGGTTGTGCACAGATGTTGGCAGTCGGCGTTCCAATTCATCCCAAAGGTGTTCAATGGGGTTGAGGTCAGGGCTCTGTGCAGGCCAGTCAAGTTCTTCCACACCGATATCAACAAACCAGTTCTGTATGGACCTTGCTTTGTGCACTGGGGCATTGTCATGCTGAAACAGGAATGGCCTTCTCCCAAACTGTTGCCACAAAGTTGGAAGAAAATAATCGTCTAGAATGTCATTGTATGCTGTAGTGTTAAGATTTCCCTTCACTGGACCTGAGGGGTTTAGCCCAAACCATGAAAAACAGCCCCAGACCGTTATTCCTCCTCCATCAAACTTTACAGTTGGTACTATGCATTGTGGCAGGTAGCATTTTCCTGGCATCCGCCAAACCCAGATTTGTCCGTTGGACTGCCAGATGGTGAAGCGTGATTCATCCCTCCAGAGAACACGTTTCACTGCTCGAGTCTACTGGCAGCTAGCTTTACACCACTTCAGCCGACGCTTGGCATTGCGCATGGTAATCTTAGGCTTGTATGCGGCTGCTCGGCCATGGAAATCCATTTCATGAAGCTCCTAACAAACAGTTATTGTGCTGATGTTGCTTCCAGATGCAGTTTGGAACTTGGTAGTGAGTGTTGCAACCGAGGACAGACAATTTTACAAAATTACTCAGTGGTCCCGTTCTGTGAGCTTGTGTGGCCTACCACTTCGTGGCTGAGCTGTTGTTGCTCCTAGACGTTTACACTTCAATAACAGCACTTACAGTTGACATTGGCAGCTCTAGCAGGGCAGGAATTTGCCTAATTGACTTGTTGGAAAGGTGACATCCTATGACAGAGACACGTTGAATGTCACTTATTTCTTCAATAAGGCCATTCTACTGCCAATGTTTGTCTATGGTGATTGCATGGCTTTGTGCTCGATTGTATGCACTTGCCAGCAACGGATGTGGTTGAAATAGCCTAATCCAGTAATATGAAGGGGTGTCCACATACACTATATATACAAAAGTATTTCGAAAGCATAAATGATAAACATAATTAAGTCCTGTCCTCTGACATCAACAATACTGCGGTAGCAAACTGCGGTAGCTAGCTAACAACCTCAGGCACTGTGTCCAGCTATCATTGTTTTTGTTGTTGCCACAGCTCCTTAGCTAGCTACCTACACAACACAGCTAGCTACTTTAGCGTACGACCGGGTAGCTAATAAATGCAATAGCTAGATAATTTACGATATACAGAAACTTAACTTACCTGATATATATAACAAGGCAAACCCGTCGTCTAGCAAGCTTTGTTGACAATTAATTTAAACACGCCTAGCTATGTTGCTAGCCAGCTTAGCTGTGACAGGTCACAGACGTAATTTATCTACTGTTAGCTAGTACAGTATTTAAACAACAAGCCTTCTCAGCAAAAAAAAAAAAAATTGGGACAAAGAAGTAATTTAGCACCAGATATTGCGGAGCTAGTTAATCCGGCCAAATACGATCTACCAATAGCCTGAACATCATTAGTAATGTTTAAAATTATATTTCAAGAACCATTGTCAAATTGTCTTCCTATTTTCCATAGTTAAAACGATGCAGATAACACAGGCTCACAATTTGTCTTCTTCTAGCCTGCTAACTATGATGTGCCTCACACGCTTCGGCGCATTATTGCCATCTACTGTACTATAGGTGATATGCAGATTTGGACAGGCTAACTGTTGCTAGCTAGTGTGGGAATATGTTTATATTGGATTATTGTTCAACCAGATTTATATATTTAAAAAATGTGTAGGTGACCAATGACCACTCACAGAAACAATGCAATGTTATTTCAGGAGGTAATTTAGATTTGTTTTATTAACCATCTACAAAGACCATTCTCATCCCAACCGCTGTCGTCATATCATTTCCAGATCCCCACTAGCAGTAGTAGATGTGTCTCGTGAAAAAAAAACAATAGACGCTGAGCACGGTTTCAGGTTCCCAGTCGATTTTCCAGACAGCCTTTCTTTGAACACGGGCGACACGTACCCAACTGTTTACTTGTGTTGAAAAAACTCCCTAGGAAAAGGAGGTGCCTTCTTCTGCTAGGTTGACATCCCTGTCCATATATCTAGTGTTTTTTGTGGTTGCATAACCGAGTTAAGTATGGAGGCAAGGGCGTGCGACAATGCTGCTACAGGTATGTAACAATTGTTGCTTTGCAGCTCTGCTTTCAGTAAATTGTTACACTGTTTATAGCAAGGTGAGATTTAGCTTGAGTAATACGTGAATTACGGTGAGAGAGTTGCATTACATCCTTATACGTGCAACATACGCAATGAGTTTGTAATCAGGATAAACAATTAAGTGTTTATATTTATATTAATTGTGTCTTATGGTTTTTAGTGCATTGTGGAATTTACATATAGTACACAACACATACCTATTGCATTCTTGTGAACAGTAGGGTAAAGATGTTTCTCTTATGAAGTGTGAAATGGCTTAGGTGCTCCTTTCATTGAGTAGTCTTCAGAACAGGGGGACTCTTCTGGGAGTAGTGATGAAGGGACCATGGACAAGGACACGGCACCAACAGCAGAGAGGGTAGTGGAAAGTGAGAGCAGGATGAAGCATCTGTTTGGGTTTGAGAAGGAGGACCTGTCCTCCTGGCATCACCTGGTGTATCTCCTAAACCGCCCGACTTATCCTGCTTTACTGGGCATCTTCCACTTCCTGTTTGGTGAGCTGTCAGTCATTTTCACTAAGCTTAGTTATCCTGAGTCAAAAGGGCTGCAGGATCTGTCATTTTAATTTGTGCCTGAGAATGCTTTAGCCACCTGGCTTCCCTCTCTTCAACTTCCTGCAGCCGCTGCCTCTTGATTATATGTACCTGGTCTATGTGATGATTCTCTTTAGTAGGTCAAGTTCTGATTCAGTGATTAGAACAGCAACTGTATGCTATCCCCTTTGTGTGTGTGTCTTTTAATGAGAGCATCAATGTTCAATTTCTATGTTTGGGTCTTCTTTATGGGTGCTGTGGGAATCATGCTGGGCTGTTTCTACCACTTCTCCTGTCTCATGTTCATATCCACCTACTGGTACATCTTCTTCCTGGACAAAACAGCATGGAACAACCACTCTTACCTTTACGGCCTCATTGGCTTCCAGCTGACATTCATGGGATGCCAATAGATATTGGTGAGTAGTTAACCTCTTATGAAACCATTGTACTAAAGAGCTGTTAGGTATAATATATTTGGTTGATTGACATTCTTTTTTTTCAGTGTGCGTGTGTGTGTGTCAGTGTGTGTGTGTCAGTGTATGCACACTTATGTACATACGGTACCAGTCAAAAGTTTGGACACACCTAATCATTCAGGAGTTTTTCATTCTTTATTATTTTCTACATTGTAGAATAATAGTGAAGATATCAAAACTTACGAAATAACACATATGGAATTATTTTGCAACCAAAAAAGTGTTAAACAAAAATATATTTGAGATTCTTCAAAGAAGCCACCCTTTGCCTCGATGACAGCTTTGCACACTTTGCATTCTCTCAACCAGCTTAATGAGGAATGCTTTTCCAACAGTCTTGAAGAAGTTCCCACATATGCTGAGCACTTGTTGGCTACTTTTCCTTCACTCTGCGGTCCAACTCATCCTAAACCATCTCATTTCAGTTGAGGTCGGGTGATTGGAGGCCAGGTCATCTGATGCAGTTCCAGATGGGATGGCGTATCTCAGCAAAATGCTGTGGTAGCCATGCTGGTTAAGTGTGCCTTGAATTCTAAATAAATCACAGACAGTGTCACCAGCAAAGCACCCCCACCCCATCACACCTCCTCCTCCATACTTCACGGTGGGAACCACATATGCGGAGATCATCCTCCATCCTCACCTACTCTGAGTCAGTTGGAACCAAAAATCTCAAATTTGGAATAATGTGCATTGCTCCTGTGTTTCTTGGCCCAAGGAAGTATTTTCTTCATATTGGTGTCCTTTAGTAGTGTTTTTTATGCAGCAATTCGACCTGATTCACTCAGTCTCCTCTGAACAGTTGATGTTGAGATGTGTCTGTTACTTGAACTCTGTGAAGCATTTATTTAGGCTGCAATTTCTGAGGCTGGTAACACTTGATGGTTTTGGCGACTGCACTTGAAGAAACTTTAAAAGTTCTTGACATTTTCCGGATTGATTGACTTTCATGACTTAAAGTAATGATGGACTGTCGTTTCTCTTTGCTTATTTGAGTTGTTCTTGCCATAATATGTACTTGGTCTTTTACCAAATAGGGCTATCGTCTGTATACCATCCCTACCATGTCACGACACAACTGATTGGCTTAAATGCATGAATTCACTTAACAAGGCACACGTGTTAATTGAAATGCATTCCTGGTGACTACCTTGTGAAGTTGGTTGAGAGAATGCCAAGATGTGTGTTATTTCATAGCTTTGATATCTTCACTATTATTCTACAATGAAGAAAATAGTAAAAACCCTTGAATGAGTAGGTGTGTCCAAACTTTTGACTGGTACTGTATATTATTATTTTCAGGTCAATAGATGGATTACGTAATCCTAAGAAAAACAATGCCCAAGTGCCACTTTAGAACTGTACTCTTCTGAGGTTTCAGGTCTGTGCCAAATTCATTATATTGAATCCATGGAAACTTGTCTTCATTACTACTCTATTAAAATTATCTGCCTAATTACATATGTGTGATAAACTTTTAGGATGCTCCTATAATATGAATATCTTGATATATGTCCTTGGCAGATTTCCATAGTACACTTCATTGCTGGAATCAAGAAATTGGATGCAGACTGGGTGGGGAATATTTCATGTCATACTTGGCACACCATTGGCTTTTTTTACCCTTTCAGGTTAGTTAAACAGGGCCCTGCTCTGTCATGTTTTGCACGGCTTATCAAACTGCCCCAATCTGACAAGATTGTATGCGTTTTTATCCTGTGTGTCTGTCCCACAGGATGATTCTGCCTAATGAAACGGTGAGTCTACTGGTTGTCCATGGAGGTGGTCTTCGTCTGGATCTGTCCTTTTGGCATTTTCTTTGTCAGTTACTTTCACTGTATGAATTCCCAACTCTTCAGCATCGGTGAGAACCCATTGATTAATTGTATTTAGTTATGGTAACGAATGAGCAAATATTATAATTCAAACTACAAAATCCGTGAGGGCTAATTGTAATTACTAAGCCTAGTCATTAAACGATTGCATTGATAAGTATTTCCTTATCACTTATTTTGATTTTTTATTTAACCTTTATTTAACTAGGCAAGTCAGATAAGAACAAATTCTTATTTACAATGACGGCCTAACCTTGAGGGCAACATAATGCAAGCAGTCTCCTGTGTCCCAGAAAGCATTTCAAAGCTATCTTTTCTATAATGATCCACTATTTAAGTTAATCTATAATCCCCTATTGATCACATTGTCCTTTATTTTATCCCCAGGTATGTTTGCCTACGCCATGCTGGTCCTGTCTTCTGCTACCCCGACTGGCCCAGGAACTTCTTTAGTCGCTTCCCAGAGTTCCTCATGCCAGTGCTGCCACTCACATCTCCTTCCCCACAGCCCAGCATCCCCTGTGTTTACCCAGAGACCCAAAACACCTCTACAGGATCCATCCTGCCCCCAAGGCCTCCAAAACACGGTTTAAACACAAGCTGGCAACTCTGTTCACCATTCTGTACCTGGCTGAACAGTTCTTCCTGCCTTACTCTCACTTCATCACACAGGTACTACTCCTGTAGAAACGGAGGATGAGTTTGTGATAAACTTGTAGTCCTTTCCATGTATTGAATTAAGAAAAAGCCCTGATTTGATTGTCACAGTTGGGAGTCACTGAGTGTACCACTGTCAGCTAAAGTTATTTCCCAACTCTACGGGTTACCAGAATAATTGCTCAATCAGTGTCAACATTGCTATCCGTCAGCACCAAACAGTAGCGTAGACTAGCTTGAGTCAGCAGAACGATGGGAGTTGCAGAGGGGTGTGGAACGAGGCTTTGTAGAAGTAAAACTGGTCCATACATTCTGCTGTCCTGATCTGGAGTGCAGTTCTGTTTTTTATTTGACCTGTATTTATCTAGGCAAGTCAGTTAAGAACTAATTCTTATTGTCAATGAAAACCCACTGTTCATAGGTTAACTGCCTTGTTCAGGGGTAGTAGAAAGGGATCTTATACTGTCCCTTATAATATTCCTTACATACAGCTGAAGTCAGAAGTTTGCATACACCTTCACCAAATACATTTAAAGTCAGTTTTTCACAATTCCTGACATTTAATCCTAGTAAAAATTCACTGTTTTAGGTGTTAGATCACCACTTTATTTTAAGAATGTGAAATGTCAGAATAATGGTAGAAGGAATTATTTATTTCAGCTTTTATTTATTTCATCACTACGCCAGTGGGTCAGAAGTTTACATGCACTCAATTAGTTTTTGGTAGCATTACCTTAAATAATTTAAACTTGTGTCAAACGTTTTGGGTAGTCTTCCACAAGCTTCCCACTATAAGTTGGGTTAATTTTGGCCCATTCCTCCTGACACCTGGTGTAACTGAGTCAGGTTTGTAGGCCTCCTTGCTTTTTCAGTTCTGCCCACACATTTTCTATAGGATTGAGGTCAGGGCTTTGTGATAGCCACTCCAGTACCTTGACCTTGTTGTCCTTAAGACATTTTGCCACAACTTTGGAAGTATGCTTGGGGTCATTGTCCATTTGGAAGACCCATTTGCAACCAAGCTTCAACTTCCTGACTGATGTCTTGAGATGTTGCTTCAATATATCCACAAAATATTCCTACCTAATGATGCCATCTATTTTGTGAAGTGCACCAGTCCCTCTCTCAGCAAGCACCCCCACCACATGATGCTGCCACCCCTGTGCTTCACAGTTGGGATGGTGTTCTTTGGCTTACAAGCCTCCCCCTTTTTCCTCCAAACATAACGATGGTCATTATGGCCAACAGTTCTATTTTTGTTTAATCAGACCAGAGGACATTTCTCCAAAAAGTACGATATTTGTCCCCATGTGAAATTGCAAACCGTAGTCTGGCTTTTTTATGGCGGTTTTGGAGCGGTGGCTTCTTCCTTGCTGAGCGGCCTTTCAGGTTATGTCGATATAGGACTTGTTTTACTGTGGATATAGATACTTTTGTACCTGTTTCCTCCAGAATCTTCACAAGGTCCTTTGCTGCTGTTCTGGGATTGATTTTCACTTTTTGCCCCAAAGTACGTTCATCTCTAGGAGACAGAAGGCATCTCCTTCATGAGCGGTATGACGACTGCGTGGTCCCATTGTGTTTATACTTGCGTACTATTGTTTGTACAGATGAACATGGTACCCCTTCAGGCATTTGGAAATTGCTCCCAAGGATGAACCAGACTTGTGGAGGTCTACACATTTTTTTTCTTAGGTTTTGACTGATTTCTTTTGATTTTCCCATGATGTCAAGCAGAGAGGCACTGAGTTTGAAAGTAGCCTTGAAATACATCCACGGGTACACCTCCAATTGACTCAAATTATGTCAATTAGCCTATCAGAAGCTTCTAAAGCCATGACATCATTTTCTGGAATTTTCCAAGCTGTTTAAAGGCACAGTCAACTTAGTGACCAGAAAATAGCTGTGCAGCAACGCTCCCCATTCAACCTGACAGCTTGAGAGGATCTGCAGAGAAGAATGGGAGAAACTCCCCAAATACAGGTGTGACAAGCTTGTAGTGTCATACTCAAGAAGACTCGAGGCTGTAATCACTGTGCTTCAACAAACTACTGAGTAAAGGGTCTGAATACTTATGTAAATGTGATATTTCAGTTTTTAGCTTTGTCATTATGGGGTATTGTGTGTAGATTGATGAGGGGGAAAAAAATATTTAATACATTTTAGAATAAGACTATTATAACAAAATGTGGAAAAAGTCAAGGGGTCTGAATACTTTCCGAAGGCACTGTGTGTGTGTGTGTGTGTGTGTACATTGAGTATACAACAAATTAAGAACACCTGCTCTTTCAAGACAGACTGACCAGGTGAATCCATGATCCCTTACTGATGTAATTTGTTAAATCCACTTCAATCAGTGTAGGTGAAGGGGAGGAGACAGATACACAAAAATCTTTTTTTTTTTACGTCTGCCATTCAGAGGGTGAATGGCCATTACATAAAATTGAAGTGCCTTTGAACTGGGTATGGTATTAGGTGCCAAGCGCACCAGTTTGTGTCAAGAACTGCAGCGCTGCTGGGTTTTTCATGCTCAACCGTTTCCTGTGTGTAGGAAGAATGTTGGCTGAATGGACATCCAGCCAACTTGACACAAATGTAGGAAGAATTGGAGTGAACATGCACCAGCATCTCTGTGGAACGCTTTTGACACCTTGTCGATTCCATGCCCCAATGAATTAAGGCTGTTCTGAGGGTAAAAGTGTCGGGGAGTGCAACTCAATATTAGGAAGGTGTTCCTAATGTTTGGTATGTTCAGTGTGATATATACTGAACAAAAATATAAACACAACAGTGCAACAAGTTCAATGATTTTCCTGAGTTACAGTTCATATAAGAAAGTCAGTCAATTGAAATAAATAAATTAAGCCGTAATCTATGGATTTCACATGACTGGGCAGGGGCGCAGCCATAGGTGGGCCTGGGAGAGCATAGGCCCACCCATTTGGGAGCCAGGTCTCAGCCAATCAGAATGAGTTATTCCCCACAAAAAGACAGACAGAAAGAAAGAGACAGAAATACTTCTCAGTGTCATCAGCTGTTTGGGTATCTGGTCTCAGATGATCCCGCAGGTGAAAGAAGCTGAATGTGGAGGTCTTGGGCTGGCATGGTTACACATGGTCTGCGTTTGGACGCACTGACAAATTCTCTAAAACAATGTTATGATGAACATTAAAATCTCTGGCAACAGCTGTGGTGGACTTTCCTATAGTCAGCATGCTAATTGCAAACTC
Source organism: Oncorhynchus mykiss (assembly GCF_013265735.2). Classification (NCBI taxonomy): domain Eukaryota; kingdom Metazoa; phylum Chordata; class Actinopteri; order Salmoniformes; family Salmonidae; genus Oncorhynchus; species Oncorhynchus mykiss. The sequence goes on from NC_048569.1 coordinate 36,049,612, forward strand.
TAATGATAATCCATCCACCGGACAGGTGTGGCATACCTAGGTAAATGAGAAATGCTCACTAACAGGGATGTCAAAAAAATATATATAAACACAACATGTAATGTGTTGTTTCAAGAGCTAAAATAAAAGATCTATGAAATTTTCCATATGCACAAAATGCTTATTTCTCTAAAATGATGTGCACAAATGTGTATATATATTGCTTTTTGACCTCGGGCTATAACAACTGGACCAATGGCCTGTATGGGTACTCCTGGAATATGATGGTTCACTCTCGCTCCCACCAGCATGTCAAGATCACCTACCAAGATGGAAAAACAGGAGAGGTTGGATACCTCAACCCTGGGGTGAGCCACTGAACCATAACACCAATATAGAGTCATAGGAAAGGTCAGAAAGCAAAAGTGGAAAACATGGGGAATGTGACACTGAGGAGTATAAGCTCAAGTCGATCCATTCAACATCCCATCTGAACAATGATGGCACTCTGGGTCTGATTTTAAGTGAATTACATACAGAGAGTCATCAGCCCTACATACAGTAGGACCTCAGAGATAAGAACACGTTGGGAATGGAGGTCGCCCATAATGTTCATTCATTCACTTAACACCTTTCTAGAAAATATTGATTGCGTATATCTTATTTAATTATGAACTTTTCTGTGACAGTATCTGGGAGAAGGCGGATCTGAGTACCTCATGCTGCAATACTCATGAAGGTGTTATGACTGGTTCCATAAAGGTGTTGTGAATGTCTTATGTATACCCCATTCATGTGGCGTTCATGTTTTGTGTGTGCGTATTTACATGTTCTGAAATAGTTCTGTGGTGCACCTGTAGGTGTTCACTCAGAGTCGGCGGTGGAAGGACCATGGGGACATGCTGAAGCAGTATGCCACCTGCCTGAGCCGCCACCTGCCTCACTACAACATCTCTGACCCAGAGATCTTTGACATCTGGGTGTCCATCAATGAACGCTTCCAACAACGGTACAACATGGCCTTTTTGTGATCTTTCACATCCTCCACATGGATAGAAATGTTCTTCGCAGTTTGGTCTTGAATTCTCTTTTCCCTTCAGTTAGGATCTTTGACCCCCGTGTGAACATTGTGAAGGCAGACTGGTCACCATTACGCCCAAATCCATGGCTCTGTTGGTGGACCTCTCTCCCTAGAGGAGAAAGTTTCAGGAGATAGAGGACTCTTTGGACAACCAGACAGTCTTCATCGCAGACTTCCCAGGTTCGGGGTCTCCCCCTCTCCCTCATTGTTTTCCATTGAGAGTAATTATATTTTAGTCATTTAGCAGACTCTCATCCAGAGCGACTTAGTGCATTCATTTTAAGATAGCTAGGTGGGACAACCACATCACAGGCATAGTAAATAGACTTTTACTCAAGGTGAGGAAAGAGGGGGATTATTTAAGATACTCTTTGAAGAGGTAGGGTTTGAGGTGCCTTCAGAAGATCGGCAGGGACTCAGCTGTCATAGCTTCACGGGGAAGCTGGTTCCACCATTGAGGTGCCAGGACAGAGAAGAGTTTGTACTGGCCTGGGGCTGAGCGGGAGCTGCCCTACTGTAGGAATGGGAGGGCCAAGAGACCAGCGGTGGTGTAGGGTTTGAGCATAGCCTGAAGGTAGGGAGTGGCAGTTCCTCTTGCTGCTCTGTTGGCAAGCACCATGGTCTTGTAATGGATGCAAGTTTCGCCTGGAAGCCAGTGGAGTGTGTGGAGGAGCGGGGTGACATGGGAGAACTTGGGAAGGTTGAAAACCAGGAGGGCTGCAGCGTTATGGATAAGTTGCAGGGGTTTTGATGGCACAAGCTAGGAGAGAGTCACTGCTTTGATGTTTGTAGAGAACGACAGGGTGTTGTCCAGGGTCACACCAAGGTTCTTTGCACACTCGGAGGCTGACACTGTGGAGTTGTCAATCGTGATGGAGAGGTCTTTGAGCGGGCAGGCCTTCCCCGGGTGGAAGAGCAGCTCCGTCTTGTCGAGGTTGAGCTTGAGGTGGTGGGCCGACATCCAAGCTGAGATATCTGCCAGGCACGCAGAGATGGGTGTCGCCACCTGGGTGTCAGAAGGGGGGAGAAAGAGAAAAGTAGTTGTCATCCTTATAGTAATGATAGGAGAAACCATGTGAGGATATGACGGAGCCGAGTGGCTTGGTGTATGGAAAGAATAGGAAAGGGCCAACATGGTGATTACTGATTCCTCACCAAAGCACATTTCAATCCTAGTCATGCATGTGTTGGTTCGTCTTGCCTCTAGGTCTCCACCTAGATAACTATGTCAGTGAGGACCTGGGCAACACCAGTGTGCAGGTGCTGCAGGGCCTGCTGAATGTTGAGATAGTGGATGAGAAGGAGAACTACACGCTCCAACCTGGAGTGCAGAAGCAGTATGCTCCTTCATCACCCTACCTGCTTCAGCCAGCCTGTAATAACACCCTTCAATGGATGACTGCTGTACTGTAGTCATTATAATGGTGTGGAACTTACTGCTAAACATACGTTTCACATTCCAGTTGCCATGATGTTGCTAGGAGTACTCATTGTATGTGTGTGTGAGCAGCTTCCTGCTGGGGCTGAGGAGCCGTCCTGCTACATGTATATCTACGGCAACACCACAGAGGCAGCGCTACAGAGGAACTTCACTAAGCTGTTTGAACTGCAGGAGCGGGTCCGCAACGGAACAGGTCAGGGCTTAAATATACAGAGCATTCGGAAAGTATTCAGACCCCTTCGCTTTTTCCACATTTTGTACGTTACAGCCTTATTCTGAAATTGATTCAATAAATGTTCCTTAAAAATATACACGCTACCTCACAACGACAAAGCAAAAACAGTTTGTGTGACATTTTTGCCCTTTTATTAAAAATAAAAAACATACCTTATTTACTTACATAAGTATACAGTCTACCTGTGGTCAATTCAATTGATTTTGAATTGAGCCATGAGGTCGAAGGAATTGTACGTAGAGCTCCGAGACAGGATTGTGTCGGGGCACAGATCTGGGGAAGAGTAGCAAAACATTTCTGCAGCATTGAAGGTGCCCAAGAACACAGCGGCCTCCATCATTCTTAAATAAAATAAGTTTGGAACCACCAAGACTCTTCCTAGAGCTGGCCGCCTGGCCAAACTGAGCAATCGGGGGAGAAGGGCGAACTTGGTCAGGGAGGTGACCAAGAACCCGATGATCACTCTGACAGAGCTCCAGAGTTCCTCTGTGGAGATGGGAGAACCTTCCAGAAGGACAACCATCTCTGCAGCACTTTACCAATCAGGCCTTTATGGTAGAGTGGCCAGATGGAAGCCACTCCACAGTAAAAGGCACATGACAGCCCGCTTGGAGTTTGCCAAAAGGCACCTAAAGGACTCCCAGACCATGAGAAACAAGATTTAACTATTTGGCCTGAATGCCTAGCGTCACATCTGGAGGAAACCTGCCACCTTCTCTACGGTGAAGCATGGTGGTGGCAGCATCATGCTGTGGGGATGTTTTTCAGCGGCAGGGACAGGGAGACTAGTCAGGATCGAGGGAAAGATAAACGGAGCACAGTATAGAGAGATCCTTGATGAAACCCTGCTCCAGAGCACTCAGGACCTCAGGACTCAGGCAAAGGTTCACCTTCCAACAGGACAACGACCCTAAGCACACAGCCAAGACAACGCAGGAGTGGCTTTGGGACAAGTCTCAATGTCCTTGAGTGCCCAGCCAGAACCCAGACTTGAACCCGATCAAACATCTCTGGAGAGAGTTGAAAATAGCAGTGCAGCAACACTCCCCATCCAACCTGACAGAGCTTGAGGATCTGCAGAGAATAATTGTACAAACTCCCCAAATACAGGTGTGCCACGCTTGTAGCGTCATACTCAAGAAGACACGAGGCTGTAATCTCTGCCAAAGTACTGAGTAAAGGGTCTGAATACTTATGTAAATGTCATCTTTTTACAGTTTTTTTTATACATTTTCGAAAATTTCTACAAACCTGTTTTAGCTTTTGTTATTATGGGTTATTGGGTGTAGATTGATGAGGGGAAAAAACTATTTAATTTAATCAATTTTAGAATAAGACTAACGTAACAAAATGTGGAAAAATCAAGGGGTCTAAATACATTCCGTATGCAGTGTACACACAAATGGAACTAACACACACAATAGGAACTAGCACGCGACACAAAGGAAGTGCTAAGCTAGTGTTTCCCAACCCTGGTCATCCTGTACCCCCAACAGTACACATGTTCGTTGTAGCCCTGTACAAACACACCTCATTCAACTCATTAAGGGCTTGATGATTAGTTGACAAGTTGAATCAGGTGTGCTTGTCCAGGGTTATAATAAAATGTGTACTATTGAGGGTACTGGAGGACCAGGGTTGGGAAACACTGTGCTAAGCTAACACATCGTCTTGCCCCCACAGAAACAGAGCCCCTGCCTCCAGAGCTCCAGCCACTCATCACTGGAGACAACGATGAGGGGTCAGAGGTCAATGTGACGGGATCCCGTCGTCCGGCTGTTTCTATGCCGACAGTGACGAACTAAGGAAGTGAAGAAGCACAGAGAAGCCAACATGTCCGAAAGGCTGAACCGGTTTACTGTGAAAGTACTACATGCTGCGGCAAACGTGAGTGTTTTGTTTTCATTGCAACTACCAAAACCCATGACAAAACCCGTACTTATGTCTGTATTTGTCTCAATGTCCTTGTCCACAAACAATTTCCCCATGAGGATTATAGTCATTATCCTGTCTTCTCTTAAACCCATGCGATTCCTCCACTTTCCACTGGTATTGTGCACCAGCTTGGCGCGTTTCTATGTTTTGTAGTAAAAAAGATAAAGAGAAGCATTTCCAATGACATCATCGGTATGCATCATATGATTTTAACCAATTGTCTACAAATTTGTTGTCACTTATCTTTTTTACTACAAAACATAGAAATGTGCCATTTTCACATACATTACATGACCAAAAGTATGTGGACACCTGCTCGTCGAACATCTCATTACAAAATCATGGGCATTAATATGGAGTTGATCCCCCTTTGCTACTATAACAGCCTCCACACTTCTGGGAAGGCGTTTCACTAGATATTGGAACATTACTGCGGGGACTTGCTTCCATTCAGCCACAAGAGCATTAGTGAGCACGGGGGCATTGTCATGCTGAAACAGGAAAGTGTCTTCCCCAAACTGTTGCCACAAAGTTGGAGGCACATAATTGTTTAGAATGTCATTGTATGCTGAAGTATTAATATTTCCCTTCACTGGAAATAAGGGGCCTATCCTGAACCATGAAAAACAGCCCCAGACCATATTCCTCCTCCACCAAACTATACAGTTGGCACTATGCATTCCGGCAGGTAGCGTTCTCCTGGCTTCCGCCAAACCCAGATTTGTCCGTCGGACTGCCAGATGGTAAAGCGTGATTCATCACTCCAGAGAACGCTTATCCACTGCTCCAGAGTCCAATGGTTGCGAGCTTTACACCACTCCAGCTTACGCTTGGCATGGTGATCTTAGGCTTGTGTGTGGCTGCTTTTGGCCATGTAGTGTATCTTAAACACCTCTTAAGGATCTGGCCCTTTTCTTCAATTTTCACCTAAAATGACACTCAACTCTAACTGCCTGTAACTCAGGACCTGAAGCAAGGATATTCTTGATACCATTTGAAAGGAAACACTTTGAAGTTTGTGGAAATGTGAAATTAATGTAGGAGAATATAACACATTAGATCTGGTAAAATAAATGTTTTTGTTTTTATCCGCACCCTTGTTGAAATGCAAGAGAAAGTCCATAATGTATTATTCCAGCCCATGCGCAATTTAGATTTTGGCCACTAGATAGCAGCAGTGCATGTGCAAAGTTTTAGACTGATCCAATGCACAGCTGTTCAAAGTGTTGTATCAAGACTGCCCAAATGTGCCTAATTGGTTTATTAATACATTTATGTCCTGGGATTATTGTTGTTGTTGTTATTTACAACCTTATGCTAATCACGTTAGCTCAACCGTGCCGTGGGGGCACCGATCCCGTCGAGGTTAAGATGGTGCTGGAGATGAAGTTTTAAAATGTGGAAACTGAATTCTATTTAATGTAGACATTAGCATTATAGGAAGGAGTACATGTCATAGATTGTAAATATAAGGAACATATCTTTGAGGGTACCATGAGCTCTGTGTTGTAGGTTTCTGATGACAGCCATAGCTATGCGTAACCTGGCAGTGGGCCTCCCTCCTCTGGAGCAGCTGACCAGTGAAGTGGCCTTTTCCACCATGAAGGAACCAGAGACAAATCAGGACGAGGTTGGCCACGATGAGCTCTAGGAGTATTGTGTGTGTGTGAGAAAATGTATTAGTAAATTAATGTGTTTGAATGACAGCGAGAAGATGCTAGACTGTCAAGTTTCTGTGTTACAAAAAAAAAAACATTCCAAGGTTGTTTAATTTTGAATATGGTCAGAAGTATCAATTTTTCATAAATTAAATCCAAATAGACCTTCACAAAAGGTCTCTCTTTGCATGAGGTCATTTGATTGAGGGTAATAATTTTGTTTACTTGATAGGTACCTACACAGCTAGCGAGAATAAAATGTTATTAACAAGAAATTCATTAAAAGGCTTAAAAGCAATACAAATAAAGTTGTGTAGTAGTGGTGTAGCTGAACTTCATATGCTAGCTTTACTATGAAACCTATGGTATCAATGTTTGACTTGTCACCATTTGCATTCCAAAATGCAGCTGGTACTTTTCTAATAACACGATACAATATTCGCATTCTCAGTGTTTTGAACTTGAATGCTCATGTATGTTTCAGATTTTGGGTAAACCTTAAATGGGGGAAATGTAAAAAGTTTCATGAATATGTAGTCCACACAAATGCCAGGAAGTTTCACTCATTAGTTGAGAAAAAAAAGAGAAACCGGTATTGAAGTGTCATGCTTTATTGCGGTCTGTCTTAATCATGATATTTTACAGATTACTGTGCTCTGCCTAAAGTGCTACAGTACAACACCACAGTGTCATTAATGGTAGGGTGTCATGGCACAAGATACATACTGTACAGGACATACATATGCTATATACACACAATATTTAAAAAATAACAATGATAATTAAAAATCATTGGATTTGTTAACACCGGGCATGCTTTTCTCAGTTGAAGTGGACAATTCTATACATGACTTAAATGAAAAGGTAAACTTGGGTTAGTTTAACAAATGAAAAATGATTCACTAAGTGTGCTAGTGTCCACCTGGTCTCAATTCAGAGAACACATTGGATAGAAATAAAGGATGCCCAGACCATCCTCATATTTTAGAGTGTCTATAGTATTAACCATCCATAATTGTCTAACGAATGACAAGTGCAAAGTAAATGTTAGACCAACTAAACTCTTCAAAAAAGTATCCACTGTGAATTACGCACAGTGGAACATTACAGCACCGCTAAGAGTTTAGCTCTGGAGTGCTTCAGTCGCTAAGTTGGATCAAAACTCTGGCATTTTAAAATGGCCCTTTGTTGTAGGTTTACAGCAGCAGTCCCACGTTCAAAAAGAGCAACAATGAACCACATTGTTCTTCTTTACAATAGAGACACACTAAGATAAGGCAGACAAACAAAATGCATCTTATTACACAGACAAGTTCAGCTTCCCTTTTTATATTTCAGCTTTTTAACCACGCATTTGATCGGCTGCCCTTCATTAATTCATAGCTAATATAGAGTTAAACAGTTTGACCTATTAAAGGTTATTTCATCAACATATCACAGTGTAAAACCGCGAGGTCTCACCTTCATTTTAGGGAAATACCATTAGTAGATGCATACAGCCTGCTGGTCCATAAGGCTGAGTCTATATATGCATATGCCTTAGCTCCATTTTCATTAACGGGGTAGTGTACCTAATAAACTGAGTGTCAGTATAGTATTCATTTTATATATATATATATATATATATATGTGTCCATGAGTTTCTAGTGGATAGACCAATGGTTCAAGAAAAAAAAGCATATTTAATATTAAACACCAATGTTGTTCACTAAATTGATGGTTAACATTTAGGATTATCCTTGACAGCGTTGTCATAATTGTTTTATTTTAAAGTGATCTTATTTGATTATTTATTTTGCATGTGATAAGGCCACACAGAAGGCCAGAGATTAGACACCTGTGATAATCTGATGTACTCAAATGGGCCACTAGATGTCTTGTAGTAGATTAAATAAAATCCTTGAAAATTACCAAATTCTGGTAGTTTACTGGTAACTTTTAAAATGTTCAGTAATATACCCTCCCTTTGCAACCATGTTACAGTAGTGTTCTTCTTTGAGTAACAATACTTCAGAAAAGGCATCTCTCATCAACATATCCATTAATGCTGGGAAACAAACTACAAAATGACTATGAATAGATAAAAATGGTATATCCACACACACAACTATTAGAATAATGTTCACAAAATTGAGACGCTTACAACGTGTACATTTCTGAGTCATCCCTTTGTCGTCAAGAGTTAGTAGTAAGTCCTCCAAACTGGCATACAGTAACTCTACCTTGGTTGAAGGTCTGGGTAAAATATTCCATGTATCACTCCTTCTATGACAACATTTGAAAATGTATCTATGAAGAGAAAAAAAGTCAAACTGATTTGTTCTATACAATATTACGTTTCCCCTTCAAATGATTAGCTATTGTATTTACATTATGTAATATTTAATTAAGAGATCTCACTTTAATATTGCAACGATATTGATTGTCTATTCATGGGCAGTGTGAAGATGTGTAAAGACATGTTACCGTGGGTGGATGGGAGCAGGTAGGGGTCTCGCTGGTAGATCATGGTTGGCTGATGGGTCAGTTTACTACAGAGAGACCAGGGAGGAGAAGGAGAAGTTAAGGGGGTTAAGGATCACAAGCCTGATAAAGCCAGACCTCTGACAACATTATGCTGAATAGTTAGCTATTTTGACATTATACTTTGTAATTAACCTACATCATAAACTATACAAAAAGGTAAAATCCACTAAATCACACTGTTAAATAACACTAATATGTGAGAAGAATATTTTTTCATTTTGGCGTTTATAACAAGGTTGGTAGAAGCATAGAAAAATCGCTGTGGAAATCCGTTGCAGCTCAAGTCGATTACAAAATCCACAATGCAATGCTCTGACTAACGGCTAGAAAACGTAGCGACACACAATATTACCAAAGACAATATCAGCATGTAACGGAGCTAGTTAGCTGTAAAAATCACCTAAACTGCACTACCAATTTAGGAGTATACAATCTCACCATGTTCAACCTGCATTCCCATCTCATTTCTATAATATCTCTGGCAACTGCACCATACAATGCACCCTGGACCAAAGAAGCAGACAAATAGGAAAAATGTGCTAGACCCTCGATTAAATTACAAATATCTCGAGGTAGGAATATCACTAAAATATGGTCAATGGCTCATTTGAGAGAAGACATCTTCCCGAGTTATGACATCAGCCAGTATTGAAATCTGACAACGTATGATATAGGTTTTCGCAATCTAAAAGTGGTATTCCTATTAACTTCCAGTGTAGTGAGAGCAACTATTACGGTGCTACGTAATACTGGACGGATTTCTGCCTGTTTGAACGGCAGTAACACAGATACACATGAAAACATTAAATGACACAGGGAATTGATAGGAACAAATACAATATAACATTCAAAATGGATTAACCTTTCAAAATCACTTAACAAACCTTGACTCTTCAGATTCCATTTCAAATGACCTTTAATGGAAGAAAAACATACAAGATTCAGAATCAGTTTGGGGATTTTTACATAAAAGGCAGGAACTCTATTCTTGCGGAGAGGAGAGATGTTCTATATAGGGCACACTGTATAAAAACTCACCCACAGCTTTCTGTTTTTGGCAGCGAGGGAAAGTGGCGGATGTTGAGGAAATCCAGGAATATCTTTGGGAGAACTTCATTCTCCATAATTATAGTCTGTTAAATAACGGACACAAGAAACAAAAGCAAATGGAAGTTGGGAAAAAAAATGTAATTGTACCATTTTAATGAGCTGTATTGATACAAAATATGGGTTCGAGGAAATGGTCCGTATAAACCTGTAGGTGTTCTCCATTACCTGTAGGTAGAGTTCCAGACCATGTCTTCTCTGCTCCAGAACTTTGGGAACCCAGTTCCGTACATGTTTAGAGGGGATCTCAGGCAGTTTTATGCTCTTCTTCAGCTGAAAGAAGCAAATTTCAAATTGAGCATAGTCACAGGGCATGGATTAGGGAAGAGGAAAAATTAAAAGCCTAGCTCAAGCCTAATTCCAGCCATTATGATTTTAATTTCCTTCACCCATAGACTAAGGCTATTCCACTAATTATCACCCCACTAACCTAGTCCAGTCGTATAACATTATTGACAATGATGGCTCAGTATATGTTCTGAAAGTATTGTGGGCTCAGTTCTTGCATCAGGAATATCCACTATATATACACAAAAGTATGTGGACACCCCTTCACATGAATGGATTTGGCAATTTTAGCCACACCCGTTGCTAATGGGTGTATTAAATCGAGCACACCACCATGCAATCTCCATAGACAAACATTGGCAGTAGAATGGCCTTACTGAAGAGTTCAGTGACTTTCAACGTGGCACAGTCATTGGATGCCACCTTTTACAACAAGTCAGTTTGTCAAATTTCTGCCCTGCTAGAGCTGCCTCTGTCAACTCTAACTCAAATCCAAGTTTATTCATCACATGCGCCGAATACAACAAGTGTAGACTTTACCATGAAATGCTTACTTACAAGCCCTTAACCAACAGCGCAGTTCAAGAAGAAAATATTTACCAAGTTGACAAAAATAAAAAGTAATAATAAAAAGTAACACAATAAGAATAACGAGGCTATATACAGGGGGCACCGGTACCGAGCCAGTGGTAGAGGCTAGTTGAGGTAATCTGTACATGCAGGTGGGAGCGAAGTGACTATGCATAGGTAACAACAAACAGCGAGTAGCCGCAGTGTACAAAAGGGGGGGGGGGGGGGTCAATGTAAATTGTCCGGTGGCAATTTTATAAATTGTTCAGCAATCTTATGGCTTGGGGGTAGATGCTGTTGAGGAACATTTTGGTCCTAGACTTGGCGCTCCGGTACCGCTGGCTGTGCGGTAGCAGAGAAAAGTTTTTAACTTGTGTGACTGGAGTCTGACAATTTTATAGGTTTTCCTCTGACACCACTTGTTATATAGGTCCTGGATGGCAGGAAGCTTGGCCCCAGTGATGTACTGGGCCGTTTGCACTACCCTCTGTAGCGCCTTACGCTCAGATGCCGAGCAGTTGCCACACCAGGCGGTGATGCAACCGGTCAGGATGCTCTTGATGGTGCAGCTGTAGAACCTTCAGTCTCCTGAGGGGGAAAAGGTTTTGTCGTGCCCTCTTCACAACTGTCTTGGTGTGTTTGGACCATGATAGTTTGTTGGTGATGGTGACACCAAGGAACTTAAAAAAACTCTCAACCCGCTCCAGTACAGCTCCGTCAATGTTAATAGGGGCCTGTTCGGCCCTCCTTTTCCTGTAGTCCACGATCAGCTCCTTTGTCTTGCTCACATTGAGGGAGAGGTTGTTGTCCTGGCACCACACTGCAGGTTCTCTGACCTCCCTATAGGCCGTCTCATCGTTGTCAGTGATCAGGCGTAGCTACCACTATTGTGTCGTCAGCTAACTTAATGGTGTTGGAGTCATGTTTGGCTACGCAGTCGTGGGTGAACAGGGACTACAGGAGGGGACTAAGTACACAACCCTGAGTGGCCCCAGTGTTAAGGATCAGTGTGGCAGACGTGTTGTTGCCTACTCTTACCCCATGGGGGCGGCCCGTCAGGAAGTCCAGGATCCAGTTGCAGAGGGAGGTGTTTAGTCCCAGAGTCCTTAGCTTAGTGATGAGCTTCGTGGGCACTATGGTGTTGAATGCTGAGCTGTAGTCAATGAACAGCATTCTCACATAGGTGTTCCTTTTGTCCAGGTGAGAAAGGGCAGTGTGGAGTGCGATTGAGATTGCGTCATCTGTGGATCTGTTGGGGCGGTATGCAAATTGGAGTGGGTCTAGGGTGTCCGGGAGGATACTGTTGATATGAGCCATGACCAGCCTTTTAAATTAATTCATGGCTACCGACGTGAGTGCCACAGGGCGGTAATAATTTAGGCAGGTTACCTTCGCTTCCTTGGGCACAGGGACTGCTTGAAACATGTAGGTATTACAGACTCGGTCAGGCAGAGGTTGAAAATGTCAGTGAAGACACTTGACAGATGGGCCACGCATGCTTTGAGCACACGTCCTGGTAATCCGTCTGGCCCAGCGGCTTTGTGAATATTGACCTGTTTAAAGGTTTTGTTTTCGTCGTCTACCGAGAGCGTTATCACAGTCATCCAGAACAGCTGTTTCTTTCGTGCATGCTTCAGTGTTGCTTGCCTCGAAGAGAGCATAACAGACATTTCTCTCGTCTGGTTGGCTTGCGTCACGATTTCCCTTTGTAGTCCGTAATAATTTTCAAGCCCTGCCACATCCGACGAGCGTCAGAGCCGGTGTAGTAGGATTCAATCTTAATTCTGTATTGATGCTTTGCTTGTTTGATGGTTGGTCTGAGGGCATAGCGGGATTTCTTATAAGCGGCTGGATTAGTCTCCCGCTCCTTGAAAACAGCAGCTCTAGCCTTTATCTTGATGCGGATGTTACCTATAATCCATGGCTTTTGTTTGGGATATGTACGTACAGTCACTGTGGGGACGTCGTCGTTGATGCTCTTATTGATGAAGCCGATGACTGAGGTGGTGTATTCTTCAATGCCATTGGATGAATCCCGGAACATATTCCAGTCTGTGCTAGCAAAACAGTCCTGTAGTGTAGCATCTGCGTCATCTGACCACTTCCGTATTTAGCGAGTTACTGGTACGTCCTGTTTTAGTTTTAGCTTATAAGCAGGATCAGGAGGATAGAATTATGGTCATATTTGCCAAATGGAGGGTAGGGGAGAGCCTTGTATGCATCTCTGTGTGTTGAGTAAAGGTGATAGATTTCTTTCCCCCCTGGTTGCACATGTGACATGCTGGTAAAAATTTGGTAAAACTACATTAAAGTCCCTGGCCACTAGGAGCGCCGCTTCTGGGTGAGCAATTTCTTCTTTGCTTATGGCCTTATAGAGTTGGTTGAGAACGGTCTTAGTGCCAGCTTTGTTTTGTGGTGGTAAATACACAGCTACAAATAATACAGATGAGAACTCCTTGGTAGATCATGTGGTCTACAGCTTATCATAAGGTACTCTACCTCAGGCGAGCAGTACCTCGAGACTTGTTTAATATTAGACATCGCGCCACAGTTTAAAATGTCCTGTTGGTAGGATAATCTTAATTGTAGGTCATCAATTTTATTTTCCAATGATTGCACGTTAGCGAGAAGAATGGAAGGTAGTGGGAGTTCTCAGGATGCCCGATCTGCGTCCCCTTTCCTGGCGTCTTTTCTTCATGCAAAAGGCGTGGTTCCAGTGAAAGCAGGATATCCTTCTTGTCGGACTCGTTAAAGGAAAAAGTTTCTTCCAGTCCGCGGTGAGTAATCGCTTTTCTGATGTCCAGCAGTTCTTTTCAGTCATAAGAGACGGTAGCAGCAACCTTGTGTACACAAAACACAAAAAAATATTACAAATAGCACAATTGGTTGGAAGAATGTAAAATGTCAGCCATGTTCTTCGGCGCCATCTTAGAATGGCGTGTTATTGTGAAGTGGAAACATCTAGGAGCAACAACGGCGAAGTGATAGGCCACACAAGCTCACAGAACGGGTCCGCCGAGTGCTGAAATGCGTAAAAATCATCTATCCTCGGTAGCAACACTCACTACCGAGTTCCAAACTGCCTCTGGAAACAACGTCAGCACAGGAACTGTTCATAGGGAGCTTCATGAAATGGGTTTCCATGGCCGAGCAACCATGCTAAGCGTCGGCTGGAGTGGTGTAAAGCTCGCCACCATTGCAGTGGAAAAGCAATGTTCCAACATCTAGTGGAGAGCCTTCCCAGAAGAGTGGAGGCTGTTATAGCAGCAAACGGGAGACCAACTCCCTATTAATCCCCCATGATTTTGTAATGAGATGTTCAACAAGCTGGTGTCCACATACTTTTGGTAATGTAGTGTAAATCAGTCACTTGTACACAAACTCACTATTTTATGCAGATTATGGAATTCACTGTAGCGTTTCTCCACTGTATGCTGTCTACCATTCATTAGTACCTCAATTTTAAAGACCTGGTGATGAAAAGAAAGTCATCATGGTTAGGAAATGTGAACGTATAGAGAGATATGCCTTGAATCAATTCACAATCGACAGTCATGGCCATTTAAAACATTTTTCAACACAATACATTAAATTACACCAAACTGCTCTTTAGTAACTTTGCTATCAAGGAAAACCCGGGAGGTCAGGGAACGTGTTAAAGCAGTTGATTGATGTTTCACATCCTGTCAGTGTTATCGTCCAAAACGTTTTTACTGTCTGTAAAATGTGTGAAATGGAATGGATCGCGCCAATCGGGTCTTCTCTACTCTCACTCGGTCTAGTCACGTTAAATAAACGTTAGTTGACAGCATTGGTTGACAGTTTGCCTTGAGTCGCTAACAATACTCAAGGTTAATAAATATGCTATTGGTTTGTTTAACCATTTGTTGTAAATTTGCTATGTTAGCTATGATTGTTGTTTTTCGGAGGCTTACTGGTGCATACATTCAATATCTTACCGTGTAACCTTTCTCCATCGGATTGTCCTCTGAACGGAACGATGGAATGGAAATCCTGACGTTATGCATTTTGGCAAAACAAACCCGAACCTAAATGCATAAAATCCCGAGTTATATATTAATTTGCAGACACATAGATGGGCTTTGGTAGCTAGCTACGGCTAGTGTTGGAATGGATTCTTCTTCTTCTTGTTTCTGTAGAGTATGGAAGAGGCAAAAAAGTCTTCACTGCTCCCATCTACTGGGGTGGAAAGTTATTACAACGCGAGACGACCAATATGTTTCTAAAATCAATCGACTGCGGGAAAACCTGCTTGAAAATCAATATTTTTGAAAAACAAAATCACAATTAATGTCACAATGATTTATTCAAGTAGATTTCCTGGAATACATCAAAACGTTGCAGTTATATCTTCTTTCATTGCATAAATATCAAACAGGATAAAAGAGACCGCTAGCAGACTAACCATAAGCACAAGCATTTCACAACACAACTAATGTTTTAGAGCACGGGCGCAGTATGTACTTGCTTATATCTAATAATTTTCAAACCCTTGGGTCATAAAAATATTCAAAAGTAACCTTGAATTTAAGTTGTAAACATACAGTTGAAGTCAGACTTTTACATACACTTAGGTTGGAGTCATTAAAACTCTTTTAAACCACTCCACACATTTCTTGTTAACAAACTATAGTTTTGGCAAGTCGGTTAGGACATCTACTTTGTGCATGACAAGTATTTTTTCCAACAATTGTTTACAGACAGGTTATTTCACTGTATCACAATTCCAGTGGGTCAGAAGTTTACATACAAAGTTGACTGTGCCTTTAAACAGCTTGGAAAATTCAGAAAATGTCATGGCTTTAGAAGCTTCTGATTGGCTAATTGACATCATTTGAGTAAATTGGAGTTGTACCTGTGGATGTATTTAATGGCCTACCTTCAAAATCAGTGCCTCTTTGCTTGACATCATGGGAAAATCAAAAGAAATCAGCCAAGACCTCAGAAGAAAAATGTGTATACCTCCACAAGTCTGGTTCATCCTTGGGAGCAATTTCCAAACGCCTGAAGGTACCACGTTCTTCTGTACAAACAATAGTACGCAAGTATAAACACCATGGGACCACGCAGCCGTCATACCACTCAGGGAGGAGATGCGTTCTGTCTCCTAGAGATGAACGTACTTTGGTGCAAAAAGTGAAAATCAATCCAAGAACAACAGCAAAGAACTTTGTGAAGATGCTTGAGGAAACGGGTACAAAAGTATCTATATCCACAGTAAAACAAGTCCTATATCGACATAACCTGAAAGGCCGCTCAGCAAGGAAGAAGCCACTGCTCCAAAACCGCCATAAAAAAGTCAGACTACGGTTTGCACCTGCATATGGGGACAAAGATCATACTTTTTGGAGAAATGTCCTCTGGTTTGATCAAACAAAAATAGAACTGTTTGGCCATAATGACCATCGCTATGTTTTGAGGAAAAAGGGGAGGCTTGCAAGCCGAAGAACACCATCCCAACCGTAAAATACGGGGGTGGCAGCATCATGTGGGGGTGCTTTGCTGAGGGAGGGACTGGAGCACGTCACAAAATAGATGGCATCATGAGGAAGGACAATTATGTGGATATATTGAAGCAACATCTCAAGACATCAATCAGGAAGTTGAAGCTTGGTTGCAAATGGGTCTTCCAAATGGACAATGACCCCAAGCATACTTCCAAAGTTGTGGCAAAGTCAAGGTATTGGAGTGGCCATCACAAAGCCCTGACCTCAATCATAAAGAAAATTTAGGATACAAACCTGACTCAGTTACACCAGCTCTGTCAGGAGGAATGGGCCAAAATTCACCCAACTTATTGTGAGAAGCTTGTGGAAGGCTACCCGAAGTGTTTGACCCAAGTTAAACAATTTAAAGGCAATGCTACCAAATACTAATTGAGTGTATGTAAACTTCTGACCCACTGGGAATGTGATGAAAGAAATAAAAGCTGAAATAAATAATTCTCTACTATTATTCTGACATTTCACATTCTTAAAATAAATTAGTGATCCTAACTGACCTAAGACAGGGAATTTTTATGAGGATTAAATGTCAGGAATCGTGAAAAACTGAGTTTAAATGTATTTGGCTAAGATGTATTTAAACTTCTGACTTCAACTGTACAAGCTACTAATCGCAAGCAAATGTATATAATAATATTAACAATAACAGGGTGAAAGGGATGAGATGTTTGATATGTTTGACATAAAATTATGAGAGAAATTGCATGGTTGAAATCTGCATCTTACTATGCACATTCTGTGCTCTTAAAGCAAGCTGAAGAAAAATTGCATACAATGTGGTGCTGAATATTGTGTAATTGATATGTAAAAATAAGCAATTTCTCACTTGTGAGCTTTGAACGTCTGAAATTCCATTTATTTGATTTACACCATTTAAAACCTGTCTAAACTATTGTAATGTAGTATAATCAAACCTATAAATGCAATTATTAGTTTATTGCACTTATAGAATGGCTTGAGAAAAACATGTTTAATGAACCTTAAAAACAAAGGCCAACTTAACACACATTTTAACACACATTTTCAGTTAGCCATGTGTGTCCACATTTTGTTCAAGATGTTTTCTTGGCTGTCATGAAGTTTTTACAGAAATGCTTCAGTGGTTTGGAGAATGACTTCCCCCTCTTAATATCTGAGAAGAAAAGAAGAAAGCATTTCGTCACACACAGCATAATATATATTGTAATGTGAGTTATGAGTAATCACGTGTTGAAGCAGCATGGGCCCGTTTCCCAGACCTATGCCTAGTCCTGACTCCTGCACTAAAAAACATGCACAATAGTTTGTAGAATGAGAGAGTTTTAAGACTCACTGTGAGATGTGACATCCTGAAACATAGGCATAGTTGCCAGTATAGCGAACTTCACAGCGCACAATGTTGTTGCTGTAGTCAGACTCTGGAACCTGATAGCTGGGGTTCACACTGATCTAAAACACAGAAAGAAAGGGGTGAGTGTACAAATGTTCCATATTTCATAAAGACAATGAAAATGTGGTCTAAAACAGTTGCAACAGAGTCGGAACAGGGGACGGATAAACATTGATTCCGAACACAGTCAAGGAATTTCAAATCAGCCTTTTTGCTTCTCAGAGCTGGTGTTTGAATACCTTGGGACACGTTGTTCAGCACCAAAGTGCCAATAATGTCATCTGTTTTTGTGACAAACCTTCAGGACGTAGTTCCCAGGTTTCACATCTGTAATATCGATCCACTGGCAGTCGATGTCTGCGTTATAGGTATCATAACATCCTGGACTCAGGCCCTATGATTAGAAAACAGTAAGCAGCCCTCTCATGCCATTACAGACAGAGTATTCATCTGTAAGTAAGCATCTCTGCTGGATATCATAGCCTGGTTCTGAACAGCCATACAATCTACAGAAAAATAGTAAAAGTTGGATGTCCCTTTTGATTCGATTGGTCAACATGACATAAAGCAACACGTGTTGTGTCGGTAACCTGGGTGTGTGAGGTGCAGGCAAAGCGTCTGTAGTAGCCGTAGTCACAGGAGCTGTCCTCCAGGCAGAAGCTGGCCTTGTGTCCCTCAGCCACACTCCTCCCACCTGAATCCAGCAGGTCATAGTGGCTGAACTCATCCATGCTGTGGTAATGCCTGGAGAGAAGCAGGACAATGGAGTTTGATCAGTGTTTAAATAACTGCTTCAATCACTGTCATCACTTTGGCTGGCATTCAATCAAACATGTAGGTAGAAAACTGAGAAAATGATGTTGTTCCAATGCAGAGAAATACATCAAATCAAAGTTTGTCACGTGTGCCGAATACAACAGATGTAGACCTTACAGTGAAATGCTTACTTACAGGCTCTAACCAATAGTGCAAAAAAAGGTATTAGGTGAAAAATAGGTAAGTAAAGAAATAAAAACAGTAAAAAGACAGTGAAAAATAACAGTAGCGAGGCTATATACAGTAGCGAGGCTACATAAAGACACCGGTTAGTCAGGCTGATTGAGGTAGTATGTACATGTAGATATGGTTAAAGTGACTATGCATATATGATGAACAGAGAGTAGCAGTAGCGTAAAAGAGGGGTTGGGAGGGGGCACACAATGCAAGAAGTCCAGGTAGCCATTTGATTACCTGTTCAGGAGTCTTATGGCTTGGGGGTAAAAACTGTTGAGAAGCCTTTTTGTCCTAGACTTGGCACAGTACCCTTGACATGCGGTAGTAGAGAGAACAGTCTATGACTGGGGTGGCAGGGGTTTTTGACAATTTTTAGGGCCTTCCTCTGACACCGTCTGGTGTAGAGGTCCTGGATGCCAGGCAGCTTAGTCCCAGTGATGTACTGGGCCGTACGCACTACACTCTGTAGTGCCTTGCGGTCGGAGGCCAAGCAATTGCCGTACCAGGCAGTGATGCAACCAGTCAGGATGATGCTCTTGATGTTGCAGCTGTAGAACCTTTTGAGGATCTCAGGACCTATGCCAAATCTTTTTAGTTTCCTGAGGGGGAATAGGCTTTGACATGCCCTCTTCATGACAGTCTTGGTGTGTTTGGACCATTCTAGTTTGTTGGTGATGTGGACACCAAGGAACTTGAAGATCTCAACCTGCTCCACTACAGCCCCGTCGACAAGAATGGGGGCGTGCTCGGTCCTCCTTTTCCTGTAGTCCACAATCATCTCCTTAGTCTTGGTTACGTTGAGGGATAGGTTGTTATTCTGGCACCACCCGGCCAGGTCTCTGACCTCCTCCCTATAGGCTGTCTCGTTGTCGGTGATCAGGCCTACCACTGTTGTGTCGTCTGCAAGCCTAATGATGGTGTTGGAGTCGCACCTGGCCATGCAGTCGTGGGTGAACGGGGAGTACAGGAGGGGACTGAGCACGCACCCCTCGGGGGCTCCAGTGTTGAGGATCAGTGTGGCAGATGTGTTGCTACCTACCCTCACCACCTGGGGGCGGCCCGTCAGGAAGTTCAGGATCCAGTTGCATTGGAAGGTGTTTAGTCCCAGGATCCTTAGCTTAGTGATGAGCTTTGAGGCTACTATGGTGTTAAACGCTGAGCTGTAGTCAATGAATAGCATTCTCACATAAGTGTTCCTTTTGTCCAGGTGGGAAAGGGCAGTGTGGAGTGCAATAGAGTTTGCATCATCTGTGGATCTGTTTGGGCGGTATGCAAATTGGAGTGGGTCTAGGGTTTCTGGGATAATGGTGTTGATGTGAGCCATTGCCAGCCTTTCAAAGCACTTCATGGCTATGGACGTGAGTGCTACAGGTCTGTAGTCATTTAGGCAGGTTGCCTTTGTGCTCTTGGGCACAGGGACTATGGTGGTCTGCTTGAAACATGTTGGTATTACAGACTCAATTAAGGACATGTTGAAAATGTCTGTGAAGACACAAGCCAGTTGGCCACACATGCCCGGAGCACACGTCCTGGTAATCCGTCTGGCCCCGCAGCCTTGTGAATGTTGACCTGTTTAAAGGTCTTACGATGGCTACGGAGAGCGTGATCACACAGTCGTCTGGAACAGCTGATCCACTCATGCATGTCTCAGTGTTGCTTGCCTCGAAGCGAGCATAGAAGTGATTTAGCTCATCTGGTAGGCTCGTGTCACTGGGCAGCTCGCGGCTGTACTTCCCTTTGTAGTCTGTAATAGTTTAAGCAATCCCACATAAGATGAGTGTCGGAGCCGGTGTAGGATGATTCAATCTTAGCCCTGTATTGACGCTTTGCCTGTTTGATGGTTCGTCACAGGGCATAGTAGGATTTCTTATAAGCTTCCGGGTTAGAGTCCCGCACCTTGAAAGCGGCGGCTCTACCCTTTAGCTCAGTGCGAATATTGCCTGTAATATATGGCTTCTGGTTGGGGTATGTACGTACAGTCACTGTGGAGACGACATCTTCGATGCACTTATTGATAAAGCCAGTGACCGATGAGGTGTACTCCTCAATGCCATCGGAAGAATCCTAGAACATGTTCCAGTCTGATAGCAAAACAGTCCTGTAGTTTAGCATCTGCTTCATCTGACCACTTTTTTATAGACCGAGTCACTGGTGCTTCCTGCTTTAATTTTTGCTTGTAAGCAGGAATACGGAGGATAGAGTTGTGGTCGGATTTACCAAATAGAGGGCGAGGGAGAGCTTTGTACGCGTCTCTGTGTGTGGAGTACATGTGATCTAGAATTTTTTTCCCTCTGGTTGCACATTTAACATGTTGATCGAAATTTGGTAGAACTGATTTAAGTTTCCCTGCATTAAAGTCTCTGGCCACTAGGAGAGCCGCCTCTGGGTGAGTGGTTTCCTGTTTGCTTATTTCCTTATACAGCTGACTGAGTGCGGTCTTAGTGCATTTTATACGGTTTCAGGTACAGGTACAGTCAATGAGGCTGAGACAAACAAATCAGTTGTACAAAAACAAGCTGCAGGTCAATATGTACCCCATACTTGATGTTGGTACAGTATGTGACTTACTTCAGAGTATAGCTATGAGCTGAGGTAATGTGAAATGCAGACTTCTGTGGAATCAAGATACTTTTGAATGTATTCATTAAGACAAGGTTAGAGACTTTTCCCTCGGAAGGTTCTGGCTACACATCCAGCATCACATTCCTCATATGCAGCAGAAGTTATGGGTTGGAGTCAACTATTTTGAAGTGGAAATTGGAGTCAAAAACATTGGCAGACTTTTGCATTGCTATATATTGCCAGACAAATCTGTCTGAGACCAGTATGTTGCTGATCAAAATATAGACATTAATCCACTCTGTGTGAGAGAAGAAATAAGAAAGAGTGAAAGACAACAGTGTTTGTGTAAATGGCAGACAGAGATGGAGACAGAGAAACACAAATTTCCAGAGCAAGGTGGAAAGGCATATAGACAAACAGACATTGAGACTCACTGGTGACAACTGTGCCATTCCCAGGAGTAGCGGGGTCTGCTTGGCAGGAAGTCAGCCGTCCCCTGGTTCTTCACACGTTGTGGGAACCTCAGCAGCATCCGGGTGTCATAGTCTCTGGCACTGTAAGCCGAACTGCCCCCCCAAAACAACAATACACTTGAATACAGAACTGAATACACTTTGGACACAGAATGGGATCGAGTGCATTTATAAGCCATATACACTACCTCATTTTTAAGAAAGCATATGATCTTACATTTCTGGGAAAGGTTTGGAAGAGGGAGGAGTGGTTCCTTTCAAAAAGGATATGGCTGTTTGGGTTAGTTTTGATAATGAGTTTACAGTCTGGGCTAGTGATGATTTTGCCATGTAAACTGCAGAGCGTTTAAATGATTTGTTGAATTCTACCACTCCACCCAATTGGTGGCAGGATTCTATTTATCCACCAAATGCATCCCACTGGGCACACCATGTCATTTCAACATGGACATTTGGGTAATATTTCATTGAGATGTTGATCAATGAGATTTCAACCTTTATTCACCCACTCAAAAATACAAACAGAAGTTTGCTGAGTTCCCAATGTTTTATCACAATGCTTTCAACCATCTATAAGCACAACCAAATTCCAATAGAAAAACAATGTTTGATTTTTGTGCTATCACTGCACTTTCAACCATTTAAAGGCACAACAAAGTAAAATGGTAATACAATGTCAGTTATTACAACAACTTAAAGGGACAGTTCACCCAAATTACAAAATGACACATTGGTTTCCTAACCCTGTAAGCAGTCAAAGGACAAGGTATTACAGCAATTCATGCTTTGGTTTAGTGTCCTTGGCACTGTTATATCGGTCCCATGACTTGAATGGGATTTGTGCAACAAATGTTAAAATGTTAGCATGTGGAAACAGTGCCAGGGAAACTAAACCAAAGCATGAATTACTTTCATCATGATTACTGTCATAGACTTACCTTTTCTAAATCCAGATCAGTTTCTGAGTCAAAATGCAAGCTGAGATAACGCTAAGATTTTTTATTTTACATAGCTTAAAAAACGTAAGCCTATGAAACATTAACCTATTAAAAACAGTAAAACAGTTCTGTAGCAATGAGGTTTGTGCATTACGCTATAGGCCCAATACAGTATCACTGCATATTGGCTTTGCTTGAAATGCCCTGCCAATGCGTTGTAGTTTGCACAATTTTTTAAAATTACATATCAAATTTGAGGTAGGCTATATGATCACATTGGTAATAGATCAGTTGTTGTATTACTTGTGAGGCACAGCTGTGTGAGCGTACATTTTAATATTTACTGGGCTGATGATGCCTGCATCTGATGGTCAGTCTCAGTGGAGGGAGAGAGTAGGAAACTTGGAGTCCGCCCCTCAACGCCCCTCCGCTCTCCCTTTCCTTTGCTGACACTGACCAAAAAAAGTGTGTCTTCCAGCTGATTATCGAAACTCGAGTCCCACCACATTATTCCTGCCTCATGCACAAATTCATGGTGTTACTCCTATGAACAGCGAAAGTGAAATATTAATCTAATAATAACGCAAGCCTATCTATACACTTTCCTACTCATTACAGCTGCAGTGTTGGTTGTAGTACGAGTGGAAGTAGGAATAACACACATTTTGATAGCCTATAAAAGTGTTGGATAAAAAGTGTTGACAGCGCTGAGTAAGAACTCAAACTCACTCAAAACAGCAGCTATTTGCTGTGTTCGTTGACAGTCTCTCTCTAGTCATGGTTTTAAAAGACTTGCAATCTAACAGTGACAACTTTGCTGTAGCTTTCTTTTAAGCCTGCTACTTTACTGCAGACATGGTAATCTGAGCCATCCGATTGGCCAGCGGTAGGCCTATAGTGCACTTGATTTGCTCTCTGGGCCTGCTGAGAAGGTAGAGTTTGTACCTTCAGACACATGAAATGGTTCAACATTGGATCACTTCACCTATCCGGAGCGCAGGGAAGCTGAATTGGGTGCATCTACCGCCAAGAGCGCGAGACAAATACAAAAAAAAAAACAGGAACCCAAGGCGTTATCTTAGATGTTTTTTTACAGAAATATTTGGCAATCGATTAGGAATGCCTTGGATCGCGATCGACTGGTTGGTGACCACTGGCTTACAGGGTAAGGGAACCAATATGCAATTTTGTCATTTGGGTGAACTATCCCTAATAGCACAACCAAATGACCTGTATAGCAGTTGAGATTACATTAAAAGTACATAGTGCAAGGGATCAATGCTGTTCAAGATTATTACAGCAATTGTGAAGGTCAGACCTACGACCTTTGCATGCTATCTCGAACATGCACACCTTCTATGATTACAAAATACATTTATAGTTACAGTAGGCTAACCTCAATGTGGTCATGGATGTGTTACTCATTTTAAGGTAGAATAAATACTGTTACATTAGTTTGTAAGATTACCATGTCTCAATTTAAGGCTATTTCCTGTATTACAAAAATATTATTGAATTGTGTCTTGTTGACAACACTACCAAATACCAACATTTAAAGGATATCTAATGCTTTGATAGTTTAATCTGAGCCACTGGCTTAATCCTATTCTTTATCTTTTATTTTTGGTTTACTTGGAGACTTGAATCCAACATGTAAATTGTTAACTTGTCAAAAAGTTAATAGGCTATTTAATGTATTAGAGAAATGATAGTGTTGTTGTCAACAAATTCCAGTATGTCTACAAATTAATAATTTATATGTTGAAGTCACATCTCCATCTCAACCAATAATCACAGTTAAAGAAAATGAATAAATCAAATCATACTTTATTTAAAGTACATTTAAAGTTTGATTTCATTTGAGTTAGTCCTATTCACCATTTTTGGTTGCGATGGAGACATGAATCCAAGATCCATAAATTATTAATTTGTAAACAAACTGGAATTGAAGGCAGAATAGATTGGTGGCAGATATGGAACTATCCAAGCAGACGATACATCTCCTTCAAATGTTGATATTTAGTTGCATTGACAACCAAACACAATTCAATATCCAGTTTGTCTCCATCTCAACCAAAAATGTAAGTTAAAGAATAGGACTAAATCTAATCAAACTTTAAATGCACTTTAAATTAAGTTTGATTTAGTACTATTCTTTAACTGATATTTGGTTGAGATGGAGACATGAAACCAACATATTAATGATTAACTTGAAGATTAGATTTGAAATCAACAAATGCTTAAAACCCTTGGCCTATATACACTGAACAAAAATAAAAACGCAACAAGTAAAGTGTTGGTCCCATGTTTCATGAGTTAAAATAAAAAATCCCAGATATTTTCCAAATGCACAAAAAGCTTATTCATCTCAATTCTTTTGCACAAATGTGTTGACATCTCTGGTAGTGAGCATTACTCATTTGCCAAAATAATAAATTTGCCTGACAGGTGTGGCATATCAAGAAGCTGATTAAACAGCATGATCATAACACAGGGGCACCTTGTGCTGGGGACAATAAAAGATCACTCTAAAATGTGCAGTTTTGTCAGAAAACACAATGCCACAGATGTCTCAAGTTGAGGGAGCATTGGCATTGGCATGCTGACTTCAGGAATGTCCACCCAAGCTGTTGCCATATAATTAAATGTTAATTTCTCTACCATAAGCTGCCTCCAACATCGTTTTAGAGAATTTGGCAGTAGTCCAACCGGCCTTACAACCGCAGACCACACAAGCCCAGTACAGCCCATTTATACTTAAGTAAACTGACACTTAAATATATTTTTAGCAATTACATTTACTTTTGATACTTAAAACGAATATTTTTACACTTTTAATTGAGTCATTTTCTATTAAGGTATCTTCACTTTTACTCAAGTATGACAATAGGGTAATTTTTCTAACTTTGAAATTATATTAAATTAGATTCAACCAGTTAGCGCCCAGTGGGATGTGTATGCTGCTCTAGGGTAAACCAAAACCGCAAACACTCAAGTGTTACGACTCACACACATTCTGACTCGCACCTTGAAGTTGTTGGACAATAACCTTCTTTAAATCCCATAGAGTTTGTTCCAATAATACCTTGACAAGCAATTCTCTTCGTTTGCACATCTGAGGTTGTACATTGGAACTCTCTGGACATATACGGAGGCTTGAATGTAGTATGCGTCTGGTACAAGATCAGGCAGACCTAGAGGGGATGCATTTGTTTTAATCACAAATTATTGTAATATCAAGAAAAAACTGACACAGACAGTATCTTTTTAATCTTTTTACAGCTACATGTGGGCTACTGGACAAAATATTCCGGCACTGCAGCAAATGCATTCCAAATTCCAACCCTTCAAACATGCTGTCCAATAGCCCACAGTCTTACCGTTCTGATGGTACCTTGTGCCATATCCAGGTCTCTCTCTGCGCCTGGGACTCTCGTACACGTCATAGTAATTGTAGTAAGGATTATCTGAATCTGAATCGGAGGTCTTGTATGGGTTGTAAGGATCATCCCCTGCCATCACGTCTTCTCTTCTCGGCGAAGGGGACGGTTTGTCCTGTGTCCCATTCGTCGTGCCATTTGCCTTAGTTTCTGCATGGCCACTTGGATGGACATCCTGATGCTGGTGCCCCTGTCCCCTCGGGGGCTTTGGAACTTGAGGTGGTAGCCAGCGCGGGCGCGTTCCTGCACGGGATACTGCGTGGGTAGACGGGAGAGACTGTCTTGAGGAGTCAGAAGGCTTGTTAGTTTCCCCATCTCTAATGATGGTGACAGGTCTCTCCTGCTCTTTATTGGCGCCTTTTTGCTTTGGTGGTCGATATTCCGAACCGTGACTGAGAAGGCTAAAAACGTTACCATTGTGCGCCCATTGTATTGTCTGCCGTATACCTGGCACTTGGTTATTTACTTGTCTCGTCTCTGGTGGATGCCGCTGAGATTGGACAGTTTGCATTATCCAAATTAATAAACATACGTGCCCACACGCATAAAAAATGCCAAATTTACACGCGCCCATAATACAATTAGTTCAACTAAATAGATTGACTAATAATTACAAATATTTTAATTTCTGTGGTCTAGCATTTGTACTTTGAAACTAAAGTACATTAAAGTAAGTCTAATTTACACCAAATTAAATCCTGAAAAACTTGCACCAGTATTGCTATGTTCGCCACGCAACCTCACATCGTTCTGTTCGGAGTTTTGCAGATGCGCTAAGAGTGGGGAGGAGTTGAACATTTGAAGTTTCTAATTCGGTTTTTAGACAAGCCCGGTGCTCATGTAATAAATAGACGGGAAGGCTACTTGACACCGGCCCTCCAAATGGATCTGCTCCAGAGTTGGATAACAGAAAACCATGTGTTATGGTTTTTCTTGCACTGTCTGAAGTTATATAACTGTCTGACATAAGGCCTTGTGTAATGTAATTAGAAAGAGGTGAGGATGTGTAGCCTAAATACTAACCATGGAGTAAAATGACATATTCAGCATTTATAAATTAAATATGAATGTTTAATTTTCTTTTAGATACATTTATCTAGGATACATAGTGGCTCAATGAATCAACATTTCAACTGGTCCCTCTGTAAATACCTATGTCACCCTGATATATTACAAATTTGCAAACACTTATAATATGTTGAGACCTATCTGGGTAACCAAGGTGGAATCACTGATGTGTAGACTTTCCTAATGACTGCTTCTGTCTTGGAAAAGCACATCACAGTAAAAGCACATCACAGTCACAATGCCTTTCTGCAATTACCGCACCTAGGAATAGGAATATCCTGGGAGAAAACACCGCACACACACACACAGTATTTTATAGTCAGACATTAGTTGGGAAGATTCTGATGGCCTTTTATTCATAGTATGTGATAAGAAAATAACAAATTCCTCTGCCAGATCAACAAAATGTTATGACAAATAGCACTTACGCTGTCAGATGATCTCTGACGAAAGTGCAACCCATTGTGCCAAAATCTCAGCACATCAACTTTCTCATAGGAGGAGCTCTGAAATGTAAACAGGAATGCATGATGGGTTTACATGTCATTGGAACATCCACTCCCAAGTTCCATAAACCTAAACTGAACAAAATATTCCAGTTATACTTTTCCAATACCCTCTTTCTTTTTGGCCCTTCTTTGGCAATGTGATTATCTTATTTTCTAGCTTTGGAATATGATTTTATGTAGCAGTTATGTTATGCAATAAACACATTGAGGTCTGTGTTTTTTTCAATTGGGAGTGTTTCATTGTGGCTTCTGGTTGCAGTATGACCACGTTGACCCCTAAAGCCCTGGACAAATCTAAACCTTTACTCTTCTCTTGCAGTATGCCAATGAAAACACTTCCCTGTTGTTAACACTAGGCCTAGGGACATAATACATGGTTGGGAAATCTTAATCAATGGTTTTCATTTCTCTGTCTAGCCGTCTTTATTCGACTGACCACAGTAGCCACGACTGCACTGCAGTACCAGATAAAAAAAACATTAGAACACAACACAATCTAATCTCTCAATCCACAACCAACACTGCTGTACACTATCAAAATACACAACGTACAATGTACACTAAGAATCCTGAAACTAAGGGAGCAATGTTATAACCACATGTGACACTAGGGGACAGATTGAAGCAAACCAATATAATGTTTTTTTTTGTTTTTTTTTCCTCCACAGTTTTGTAATATGAATGTTTTCCATTGGACACTGGACACTTTCTATTAGTCATTAATTCAACAGTATTGTACATTGCAGATAGACTAATCAATGTGTCCACAAAGCTCTTTTCATCAACCACATAAAAAGACAAAATGTGAAATATGGAGGAGCACTTGTTTTTAACCTCCTAAAATTATAATAAATGAACATTGTACTTTTGCATAGATTGGCAAAGAATTTGTCATTGACCTGACACTGTGGAAAAATCCAACTTTATAGAATAGGCCAGCCAGTAGTGAATTCTAAAAGTCTGCTTTGCACATCTGCTTTCCGACAAGCGTCACATGACTTCACATCATCCCTTGTGTAAGCTCTCTAAAGGCAAATCAGAGCCAAGAGGCATTATTTGACTTCCCTAAAATGTGCCCTCCAACCGTCTTGGAATTGAATAGCAGACATTTGATCCCGTGAAGTGGAGTAGCCATTGGATTTAGTTCAATCTAAAATAAGCAACAAAGACAACTATGGGGATAAAATGAACTATTTAAATTTACAGGGCTCTCAAAAGGAACAGTACACTTACTGAAAAAATAGGCTTCTAACAAACAGTTGTGGCAAACCTTTGGCCAATTTGCAGCAAACTCAGTACAAATATGCAAATTAGATCACATAGAACTTTAAATGAACTTGCTTCTCACAGAGAAAACTAAACATACTAAACGTACAAAATATACTAAACAACGTATTCAATGTCTTAACAGATACAAATAAATCCAATACAACTTGAAGTCATCAGCATGGTAATGCAGAAAAGAGCAAAGACTGGATCTTCTCCACATAAATTGTTTATTTAATATTTATGTTGCTACATTTACATTAGAGAAATGTGAACACTATGGGGATATTGACCGTAGGATGTTTAAAGGGGCAACTACAGAATTTACATGAGCCAAGTGATAACTGCGCAATAGCTTTCAACCAATGGAAGTTTAAAAGATAATTAACACTGAAATAATTCAAACAGAAAATTCAAACCCAGTTCAGAACTATTTACTTTTTTGAGTGAACTTGAGAACTTTGAACCCTTTCGTCCAAAACTTGTTGAATGCATGCACTGAAACATTCAGAAAACACAAAAGAAAAACACAATTAGGATACTGAAAACATTTTCTATTTTGGCATCTTAAAAGGTAGACTCAGCAGCTAATGAGCGGGTTCGGCTTTTGAAAAAACAGAGTCAGCTGTTACGAAGTTACCTTGGTGTTGGTATGCTTCTCACTGAAACTAGCTTTCTATATATTTTTCAGCAAGGAAACAATGTTTCTGCCGTGTACAAATGCTATATAAACAAACAATGTAGCTAGCATAAACTGGGACTTGGGCCTACTAAATCTCCCTTTAAATGTGTGGCCAACTGTTCCTAAGGAAGACACAGTATACACAATTTTACTCCAGCCAAGCCTCAGCATAATTGGTTCAAACTAATCAACTAATTATGATATTCAATCTAGACTGGGGACTTCATCATTAAGAGACAATTGTCTACTAGTTGTCTTTGGTTCCTGACTCAGGTGTATAAGGCTTGCGTGGAAGAAAACCAACCAAAAATGGTGTTATGCCTAATATGGCAATTCAAAAATGAATTTATGATAGCTTTCATTTCAAAGCCATGTGTGCAAGAAGCTTTGAACACATCATTCTCTGTCCTCAGATTGATTGAAGGCCAAAAAAATGTTTTGTCTTGTAACTGATTGCTTCTAGCAAGAGAGATGGAACACATGATCAAGATGTGCTAGCTACTAGTTCAAAGCAATAAAATATCTAATTGTTACAAAGAATAAATGTATTGGCTACATTTATGAGAATAACACATGCATTTGCATTCCTTACCAAGCTTGAAGAGGACACGCTCATTTATCACTCAATAAAAGCGTTATGAGGGACTGCACCACAATCATCTTTCCAGGGAGTTGATGCAGCCTCTTCCAACACAACGGGTAGGGGTATCCATCTGCAAAAAGTAAAGTCTTGCTTTCACGTCAAATCAGCTCATTTTGTTGTAACCTTAACTGTTGTGCTAGCTAACATGCTACTGAACAGTGAAACTAGCATATTGACATCCATATTGGCATTAAAAGACAAACGTATTCACCTAAAAATAAGTGTTTACGCAAATCATTAGTTAGCTATCACATTAATTGTGCAAAAATACGATAGCTAACGTTAGATAAAAACTGGTATCAACAAAATGTGTTTCACTCTATACCATAAAACATGACATTGTTTATAGGAAGTTTAATAAGTTAGACACTCACCTGAACACTTTGATAGGTAGCAAGCTAAATAGTTTGGTTTCCATTTTCCAAAATATTTTTTTAATCTCCCTGATTGGTCGTCAACAGTTACTTGTCTTGGAACTCATGTGTTCATCAGAAACGGCAATAAAGGTTGGCCACAGATTCACCAGTAGTGGCAAACATTTGCAAACTTGGAATATTTTGTGGCACATTATTTACAGTGCCTTCAGAAAGTATTCACACCCTTGACTTTTTCCACATTTCGTTGTGTTACAGCCTGAATTTTAAATTGATTACATTGAGATGTTGTGTCAATAGCATACGCACAATACCCAATAATGCCAAAGTGGAATGACGTTTAGAAAGTTTTACAAATTAATAAAAAATCAACAGCTTAAATGTCTTGAGTCAATAAGTATTCAACCCCTTTGTTATAGCAAGTCTTAACAAGTCACATAATAAGTTGCATGGAGTCACTGTGTACAATACTGTTTAACATTATTTTTGAATGAGTAGCTCATCTCTGTACCCCACACATACAATTACATTTAATGTCCCTCAGGCGAGCAGTGAATTTCAATCACAGATTCAACCACAAAGACCAAGGAGGTTTTCCAATGCTTCGCAAAGGGCAGATAGATCAAAAAATAAAAATAAAGTAGACATTGAATATCTCTTTGAGCATGGTGAAGTTATTATCAATACAGCCAGTCACTACAAAGCTACAGGAGTCCTTCCTAACTCAGTTGCCAGAGAGGAAGGAAACCGCTCAGGGATTTCACTCTGAGGCCAAACAGTTAGAGTTTAATGGCTGTGATAGTTTTTTCTTGAGCATGGATCAACATTGTAATTACTTCACAATACTAACCTAAACAACAGATTGAAAAGAAAGAAGCCTGTACAGAATAAAAATATTCCAAAACATGCAGCCTGTAAAACGGCAAAACATGTGGCGAAGAAATAAACGTCATGTCCTGAATACAAAGCGTTATGTTTGGGGCAAATCCAACACAACATATCACTGAGTACGACTTTTCATATTTTCAAGCATGGTGGTGGTTGCATCATGTTATGGGTGTGCTTGTCATCGGCTAGGACTATGGAGTTTTTTGGGATAAAAATAAATGGAATAGAGTTAAGCACAGGCAAAATCCTAGAGGAAAACCTGGTTCAGTCTGCTTTCCACCAGACACTGGGAGACTAATTCACCTTTCAGCAGGACAATAACCTAAAACACAAGGCCAAATCTACACTGGAGTTGCTTACCAAAATGACATTGAATGTTCCTGAGTGGCCTAGTTACAGTTTGACCTAAATTTCCTTGAATATATATGTCAAGACTTGAAAATGGCTGTCTAGCAATGATCAACACAAAACTTGAAAGAGCTTGAAGTATTTTTAAAAGGATAATGTGCAAATATTGTACAATCCAGGTGTGCAAAGCTCTTAATAAAGATGTACTCAGAGTTACAGCTGTAATCGCTGCCAAAAGTGATTTTAACATGTATTGACTAAGGGGTGTGAATACTTACATAAGACATTTCGGTATTTCATTTTCAATAAATTTGCAAAAATGTCTAAAAACACATTTTTCCGTTTTCTTTATGGAGCATTGTGTGTAGATGGGTGAGAAAAATAACAATTTAATCAATTTTGAATTCAGGCTGTAAAACAACAAAATGTGGAATAAGTCAAGGGATATGAATACTTTCTGAAGACACTAATTTGGAGCAAATCTGCAACAAATTTGCGGGAGGTTTGTCACAACAATTAACTTTCCTGTCTTTGGAAAGTACATCAGTGTCAAATTATGTTAATTGAAAAAACAAAAGCAGCCTCAAAAGACATGTAAACAATGGTAAATATGTTTTATTGTTCTCACTGGAGCAGGCTAGTACTCTTATCAATGTGGTTTTCCATTCACCTGTTAAAGCATTCAAATATAAAATGTTGTGTCTTTTCCAGTTAAGTTATATATGCTATAGATGTATTATAAGTAGAGTCCTATTTCCAGTAAATCGAACAGATGGTCTATCTTTCCAGAGAAAAAGGAGGAAAGAAATGTTGATTAGTCATTTGAACAGGATTTGAATAGTTGGCTGTAATTGCCAATACTTTTGATTCAGCATACCAATAGTTCCCCAAAAAGTGAAAATATGCGTAGTTGTTTCTGGATTGGTCCCTCTGTTCAACCGACCAGCAGAACCATCTGTACCGGCCACGGTTGTTTTTCGAGTAATTTATTGAATCGCTACATGCAGACTCCTCTCTGGTAAGGGCAGCACAGTGTTCCTAGCCAGTGGAACCACATATGCAAGCCATTAGCCAAGTTCCTTTGTCCACGTGGCTTGAATTTTTGCTTTCCGACTTTGGGCACAGACCGAATTATTCAAAGACTGCCACTTCTAAAAATGATTGTATAAGAATCTTCTGTCAGCAGTAGGAAATGAGGCAGCAGGAGCTGACATCAACTGCATCCCAATATCTCAAGCAAACAACTTCAACTGGTAGATCAGAGCCAGCTTGGATATAGGCTATGGCAGAAATATACCAGTGTTTGATTTTTTTTTCACCTTTCAATATCAAGACAAAGATATTCCACTGGGCAAAAACTGGTTGAATCAACGTTTACATGTAATACAAAATAATATATATATTTACTTTGAATTCACGTTAGTTGATAACTCAGACAAATATAAATCAAAACTAGACATTAAAATTACGATTTGCTCTGCTTAGTAGTGATGATACTATTATGTCTTCCTCCTGTCCCTCACATACACCCCGACACAGTTTATTATTTTCCTCCCTTAAGTATTTTATCCAGTCACCGTTTCCCAATCCACATCCCCTTTGCAATATCAGTCAAATTATCTTGTGGTCATAATTTCCAACACCAAGTATTTAAAACTAGGCTTCCACTTCTATACTGCAGACAAATAAACATCAAGATTGACCATTTCTATGTTTTTTTCTTTCATAAACTGCTGGTTTCAATTACTCAACTCAATTTAAGAGTATATAACTGCATCTTGGCAGCACACACATACCACAGGCTACGTGGCATTCTGCACGTGTAGGCTTCCAAATATCAGTAGGCCTATACACAGCATCCAGGAGGAGGAGCCCTTAACTGAGGCAGAGAGGAACCCCAGAGACCCCCACACTGTACTGCCCCAGCCCACAACGGCACTGGAGCTGCTAGTTTCATTCGAACTCCATAATGATCAGTTATTTTCAACCTCTTAAAGTCTGGCATCTGAAATACATGGGAGTCAGTCTGTGGCTCAAAGTGAACCCTGGGCTTTTGAATGTTGGCAAATACTAAACGTGTAATGTAATGATGTCTCATTAAGTTCTTCCCAGGACAATCACCATAAACTGTGTGCATTGTCTGGGTAATATGGAAGCAAAGATTCAAAGAAATGGACAGGATGTAGTAAAATCAAGAAAGACATGTGAGGGGGGAGAGTGATATAACAGAGAAGCCAGGTCAGAATGTTAATCTGAAGCAAAATTACACTTAAAGATATTTCAAGTTTCCTTTTTTGTTGTCCTGTTCAGTTCTATAACTGCAACTGCATTAGCAGTGGTCATAATTTGCGGTCACTACAGCTCACTTCACCAAAGCTTATGAATAGCACACTGGCACCATCTACTGGGCATATAACATATTGCAGCCAACCAGCAAACAGGTGGTGGCCCTTTATTGTGGAAGTTATTAGGTGTGCAACACTGGCATTTATCTTGTGGAAGATGTTGCAGGTACCAAACAGAGAACCAATAGTATCTTGGTGGACATTTTACAGAGCAGTTGCATTTTAAAAGACCTACAAAACATTATTTGTGTGTCTCTAGTAGTGTAGTCTCGCCTTGTATTGAGGACGTGTAGAATATGTTTGTGTTCTCCTCTGACCCTTAGCTTGCAGTCAGAGGCACATCCAAGAAACACGTTAGGGACAGAAAGCTAAACGACAGGTAGCTTTAATCGTAATAGGTTGTCTTGCAAACAGTGCCTTCTCACCCACCCTAAAACAAATCCAGTGAAATTGCACATGCAACACTGTACAGCTACTATTTGAACACAGCCTTGACCTTCAACAAAGAGTAGCCTCTATCAATCAGAAACTGTCCAGGTAGGAGGTAGCACGTTTTCCTTTCTTTCAAGGCTATGTATGGGATAGAAACAACAAAATGCAAGTCCAGGGCATAGGTACATTCATAGCTATCCTTTATAAGATATGATGACCAAGGAGGAAAACAGTGGAGGTAAAACAATATAGGAAAATCTATCAGTGTAGGTCATCATTGAAAATAATAATTTGTTCTTAATTTAATTAAGGATCTGGCTGTGTTTTTGTACCATCATCTTTGAAATGCAAGAGAAAGGCGATAATGTATTATTCCCACCCAGGTGCAATTTAGATTTTCCACTAGACGGCAGCAGTGTATGTGCAAAGTTTTAGACTGGTCCAATGAACCATTGTATTTCTGTTCAATTTTGCATCAAGTGTCACGGCAGATTTCCTCCTCTTCCTCTGAAGAGGAGGTGTAGCAAAGATCAGACCAATATGCAGTGTGGTAGGTGTCCATGTTATTTAATAAGAAAACTCAACATGAACACAAATACAAAATAACAAAGTGAACTGTAACGAAAGTCCCGTGACACATAAACACAGACACAGGAAACAATCACCCACAAAATACCCAAAGAACATGGCTTCCTAAATATGGTTCCCAATCAGAGACAACAATAAACACCTGCCTCTAATTGAGAACCAATCTAGGCAACCATAGACTTACATAAACACCTAGACTAGGGAAAAAAAACTCTTAGCCCAGGGTCCTCTCCCCTTTAGGATTTCCTCCCACGTCCAGGAGTCTTGTGTCCTCGGCCGCTGCCTGTCACCACGCTGCTTGGTCCTGTTGTGGTGAGGGATTCTGTCACGGCAGATTTCCTCCTCTTCCTCTGAAGAGGAGGTGTAGCAAAGATCAGACCAATATGCAGTGTGGTAGGTGTCCATATTATTTAATATGGAAACTCAACATGAACACAAATACATAATAACAAAGTGAACTGGCAACGAAACAGTCCCGTGACGCATAAACACAGACACAGGAAACAATCACCCACAAAATACCCAAAGAACATGGCTTCCTAAATATGGTTCCCAATCAGAGACAACGATAAACACCTGCCTCTAATTGAGAACCAATCTAGGCAACCATAGACTTACATAAACACCTAGACTAGAAAACACCCCATAAACATACAAAACCCCTAGACCAGACAAAACACATAAATCCCCCATGTCACACCCTGACCTAACCAAGATTATAAAGAAAACAAAGATAACTAAGGCCAGGGCGTGACATCAAGACTGCCCAAATGTGCCTAATTGGTTTCTTAATACATTTAAGTTCATAACTGTGCACTCCTAAAACATTAGCAATGGTATTCTTTCACGGTAATAGCTACTGTAAATTGACAGTGCAGTTAGATTAACAAGAGTGTAATGTTTCTGCCCATATCAGATATGTCTATGTCCTGGGATATTTTCTTGTTACTTACAACCTCATGCTAATCACATTAGCATGTCTGGTCAATTCAATGTCTGATCAGAACACCTGTTTCACATTAGAACACGGAATTCTCTGCCCGGAGAACCGAAACACCCTCAACGTCCACAGTGCCTGGAGAAGCTTTACAGACCCTGGTGAAAGTCCAGGGATGGCTGATGTGCAGTGAGTCTCCATCCCTAGCAGGGTCTCCAGCAAGTTTGAAGAATTCATTGACCAAGTACTCATTTGCTAAATCCTTGCAGAACTCCCCATTTGCAGACTGGCCCCCCCAACCAGACAGCAGATTACTGGATGGGCAACCAGCAACAGCCACAAACTGAACACTCCCATGACACGCACAGAACTCTGCTATTACATACTTCACTAAACTGATCAATGCACACAACACATAGCCCAGGGACCTTAGAAACAGCTACTTAAGAACTCTGAAGATGTATTTGGTTAAGCTGCCACCCCAAACCTTAGCTGTGTTCGAATACTCATAATAACCGCAGTATTTGTGACGTGAATTGAGTATATGGTATGCTTATTGGTCATAGTATGGATATAGTTAGAATGCCAAAAGTTCCCAGATGACGTACTAAATTCTCCAAAACAGGAAGTATGCATGCAGTGGACTCTATTTCCGTGCTTTTGGGGTCCATAATGCAATTCTTCAGAAAATGAGCGGGGTTTCATAACTTTCCAGATTTGAAGATAATGGCAGAAAATATGCAGCCGAAGTCAGCGGATAAAAGTGTATTGCTTTAACCAATTATGACAAATGTTAAAATGCTGAGCTGTCACACTGGTACAAATGGTCAGGAGACAGGCGCAGGAATGCGTAATAGTTTTTTTTTAAATTTACCCAAATTACAGCGTGCCATGTAAAGGCAAGGGGGCGAAGAGCAAACAAACACGTATACAAAACACAGGGTTGAGACCCAAACAAAAAAGCGAGGAGTACCTCGAATAAATACACGGGACAAGACCCGAAAACACAAGCGCATAATGATACAACACAGGACGAGACTCGTAATCATCTGCACAATACAAGCGTCACGAAAGCCAAAACAACAAGGCACAGGTACTCACACGACCAACGGACATTGGAACAAGAATTAACAAGACAATGGTGAACAAAGGGCACATTTATACAATTACTAATCAGGGGAGAATATGAGGAGTTCAGTTTCTAGAGGCCGGTGACGTAGACCTCCGAAACTGGTGTAGCAACAGTGCTGGAGGCATCCGTGACATGAGCAATGTAATAAAGTAATGACTTTTCAAATAAGTTACTATACAGTTGTATATGTTGGCTGACAATTTGTTAGCTCTGCTATCCTTACTAACCCCATAGCATTACAGAAGTATGTAGCGGTGTGTTAGCTAGTTACCTAACTTTCATTGAATTTACATCGAACTTGCCAGGCAGTATATTAACTACCTGCTAACTTACTACCCAACGTTTATTGACTTGATTATTTACATCATTCTTAGCTAAGTGGTATAGTAGTACGTTTCAATGGCTATCTACTGCGATTTCAGAGCCCTCTAGTGCAGAATAACTGATACATTTACGAAACACCTGGTGAATATGGCCGAAGTCAGTAAATGTTAGCAAAAAAGCTGTTGCCAGCATCCCAGTTACAGTCACCAACACTCTGGATAACATGAAAACAGTCTAAACAGCTCTGCTAGGGCGAGTAAAATGGACAGAGTGAGGTGTTCTCTCATTTGTGTCTGGAAGTAGCTAGCCAATGTTAGCCAGTTAGCGTGGGTGCTTGGCTGCTGTTGAAAGCTCGGATCAACCTTACTCCTTGGCCAGTGTGCCCTCTGAACGCTCCGAGAGCGAAACGCTCTGGATTTACCAACGGACAATCTGACAACGCTCTGGATTTACCAACGGACAATCTGACAACGCTCTGGATTTACCAACGGACAATCTGACAACGCTTTGGATTTACCAACGGACAATCTGACAACGCTCTGGATTTACAAACGCCCAGAGCGCACTTTGAATTTATGAAAACACCCGAAATCGCATTTGTTATGCAAACAGGCTAACAAGAGGTATCATAGCAACAGCATCAACTTCACGGTAGACAGGAGAAGCTCTAGTTACTGAAACGATGCCGTTCATTTACAGTATACTAAAATTAACCAATAGTATGTAGTATATATACTCATTAAGCATCAACTTCACGGTAGACAGGAGAAGCTCTAGTTACTGAAACGATACCGTTCATTTACAGTATACTAAAATGAACTAATAGTATGTAGTATATACTCATTTAGTATGTAGTATACAGTATGTTGGTATGGGTATTCGAACAGAGCTCCTGTCTTTGTAGTATTGTTGTTTTGTATATATTGCATATTTTACATTATATTAAAAGTGTTTTGCTTATTTAGGATTTCACTATTTTATCATTATTTATGATTGATGATATGATTGTAAATTGATGTACAGTTTAGTTTAGGACTGCGAGAAACCAATAAAACTTACTACAAAAATAATCTGTACATGCGTTTGGACAAGTGACCGACAACTTCCAATTTATTATTCTATGCTACAATGGCGTTCTGCAAACAAACGTTAGAGGTGCATTTTTATTTTTATTTTCTGATGCAGTACATATTCATACAATTAGACATATTCAACATATTTCAATCAAATGAAATATTTGTTAAATAAACCATAAAAAGCAGTATAGAAAATAGGAATGCAGTACATATTTAAATCATTACACAATTCAGGAAGTGTGCTTCATTTAACAAAGTCTGATGATAACTGACTTGAACGTATGCTACGAATATAACCAAATACTGTTAAATTTGTTGATAATAAATTAATTACAATTATACAAAATGTGCTACTAAAACTACTAACTGATTTACAGTAGTCCTACATGTTCAGTGCCAATGTGTATATTTTTGAGGTGGTGTGTATAGAGGAATTTAGCAGTAGTTTCGCTTTCTGTTTAGTAATACCTTAGCTTTTGAATTTGTAAACGTTTTGATCAAATATTTTGCATTCCTTTGCACAAATCAATGCATTGCAATTCATACGTTTAGGCTACTCCTTGGATTTTTGCCTCGGAATGAATAAACACAAAAAGTAACAAAAGTTGTCGGCCAGCTGGACAGAGATGGCGGAGGGCTGCTGGATGGCGTTGCTGCTGGGCCCCTGGGATCCGGGGGGGCCTCACTTCAGGGGGATCTAGAAAGGAATACAGAAAAAGAGGGTGATTTTTGGAAAGAGGGGTCGATGGGTTATTAACTGATTTTGAACCAATTACCTTGTTATCCTGGTCTGACTGCTCCGCCTCCTGTTCCGGCTCCTTGTTCTGGTCCTGCTGTTTGGTGTTAGTTGGTCTCA
The DNA here is from genome assembly GCF_013265735.2 of Oncorhynchus mykiss. Taxonomy (NCBI): domain Eukaryota; kingdom Metazoa; phylum Chordata; class Actinopteri; order Salmoniformes; family Salmonidae; genus Oncorhynchus; species Oncorhynchus mykiss. Next base: position 36,089,200 of record NC_048569.1, read on the forward strand.
CAATCCAGGCTTGGAGGTTGAGTTGTGGGATACGGTTGCAGTTGATGATACCGTTGGTCTTACGATTGGGGATCTTGAAGGGGTTACTGGTGACTTTTAGAATGCCAGTGTTGTCACACATGATCCGAGCTAGAGAGGCACAACTAAGGGCAGCCCTCTGTGCCGAGGTAAAGACGCCTGGGTTTTCATACCACAGCCTGTGGATCAACAAGCATGATGAGGACATGAAACACACATGCATACTCTGACTGACAAACAACCACTCCCTCACACTCAAATACGCAAGCTCGCACACACACACACAGACACACACACACACACACACCTGTCTCCCTGGCGAATCCTCTGGAACTGGGTGGCTATGAGGCAGGCGAAGAGAGGCCCGACACGGCCTCCTCGTACAAAGGGTTCAGCCACGCCCCCCATCCACACGTCAATGTTAGCTGGGGTGCCGTAGAGCTTCAGCAGTCTGCGGGCCAAGTCTTTGTTGTTCAGAACCACAGCCAGCTGAGCCTGGTTCGTAGGAGTTGAGAGTCCACAGAATTTACGCCAAGCATTGTAGCCTAGGTTGGGTGACAGAAAGAAAATAATTAGTGCATGGAACAGATTGACAGAGCTATATTGAGGAAGAGAGAGAGATGAAGGACATTTTAAAGTTGGTGTTTACATGCGTAAAGGATAAACTGTAATATGAGTATAACGGTATATATGTATTTATCTGTGGTATCAGTATAGTTTGTAGAGGGGATAAGGCAGGTGTGTACCAGGCAGGCCATGGTCGCGTCCACGCTGCATGTTGAGGGAGCCCAGGTCCAGAGCCAGGTGTTGTACGAACTGGAAAAGTCTCTCCCTCAGAGCGTCCACCATCATGTGATCCTGGGTGTTCAGCTTAGCAGGCCGACCCACCAGACCTCGGATCAGAGGGTCGATGCCACCTGAAAAAGGACAGAGAGAGAACTGAATATTTAAATGTTTATCCTTTTGTACCATCAAAGTGAATTAGTTAGCAATTGGCAAGGGGTCTACATAGCATCCCTATGATTATATCCCACCACTCACCCTCAAATACCAGCCTCCAGGGGGTGAAGAAGGCCTTGAACAGAGGCACACTGGGGAACTTGGCATGTTCCCTGTAGTTGCTATCCAGGCGGGACAACATGGGCTGGATGGCCAGGTGGGCAAAGCGGTAGGCTGCTGTAGCAAACACGTTGGCAATGCTGGGATCAATCTTCTTATCGTAGCCAGGGTAACGGCCGAGCTGGCGGGCCATGGTGTCTGGGCCCACAATGTGCGGCAGGTAGTGCCGGAACACAAACACCTAGGAGGGATTGAAAGGAAGAGCGTGAGAGAGACACACATTTGTAGATGTGTATGTGATAGGGAAGCTGTGTCTGTGAATATTCAGGAATATTTACGTGTAAGAATGAGAAGCAGAGTGAAACAGAGTGTGTGTTAGAGAGTATACACTGGACGAGTAGTGGAGAGAAGGAACTCACACCCTGAGTATCAGTGATATGTGTCTATTTGTGGTACCTGGGTGTAGGCACCCATGATCTTACGGGCCTCCTGATAGAGTGTGTCAGCATCCCATTGTGGGTTGAGACGACGCAGGGCACGGGCCAGGCGGTTGTGTTCACGCATGAACATTGTATGAATAGATGTCAAGGCTATGTTCTCATCCACACGGGCATCACCTGGCAGACAGAGAATGACTTGTTTGTCTGTGTCTGGGCAGCTATTGTTCATGACGTTTAAAGAATTTATTTAATTAAAATGTGAAGTTACTGGAAGAAAATGTTGAGCAGTGGCCTCATTAGGATATTTAGACTTTAACTTAAATATACTGTACATTGGTCTATACTCCTCAAACAAACAGAGTTAAAACGCTAACCTGCAATGAAGCAAAAGGGGGTGCAACTCAGTATTAAGAAGATGGTCTACTCTTCAGACAAACAAAGTTAAAAGGCTAACCTGCAATGAAGCAGGGCACCTCCTTGGCATTGGTTTGGTTGGTGACTCTCTGACGGGTGGCACACATGTTACCCGTCACTTTCGTGAAGGGCAGCAGTTCACGCCCATTGTCTGTGAACTCTTTGTTGACACGCAGCAGGCCCCCATCGTTGGTAAGGTCCCGGAGGTCACGCGCCAACCCATCCTCAGAGCCGTACACCTGCCCCAAGTCCAGGAAGGCCGTAAGGGTATTGATCTGCTCCCTCTTGTTGGCCACGCCACCGAAATTGAAAGCAGACTCTCCTGTGCCGCACACGGGCGCTGATCGGAAGACTGGGATGCAGCTGTCTCGGCCAGTTGGCAAGCGTGGGTCTCTGGGAGGAATCTGGTCATGGAGGAAATAACAGACTTTGAAGACCTAATAATCCATGGACCATGGATAGAAAAGGGCAAGATATACAGAGATGGCTGTATAGTCGTAGTGCATGCTGTAAGTCAAGGCTGTGGGATGTGATGTGAGAGCGGGGACTGACCTGGATGGGGAAACAGGGTTCGGAGCGTTCACAGCTCTCGTCACAGTCCAGGCCGTTGCTGTAGGAGCGAATGCTGGGGGAGAAGGGCGTGAACGTCAGGTCATGGTCGTTCCACTGGCCAAAGAGGGTGACCATGTGTGTGTACTTGCTATCGCACTTAACACCAGCATCATTGGTTGCCAGGATACGGTTAGAGACCTCCCTTACCTGCAAACACAAAGGGAAGGAGAGAAAGAGGACAGAGGGAGAAGGATAAATACAATTATGTTACTTCATACATAACTTGTGGTAACATAGTAGCAGTTATTCCAACTATATTTTTTGTCATCATACCAGAGGAAGCATAAAGTTGTTGAAGCGTGTGTTTCGGTCCCAGCCTTTGGGTCGAGAGATCCCATCGTCATACTGAGCAGGCAGCCAACGAGTGAAGGGTGTATTTGAGGCTCCAAGACGAGGGTACTTCCTGATAAGCATGAAGAAAATACACAGAAACTTCACTTGAGAAACTCAAGGGATATGGCTACATCTCCTGGGGCCTATGCACTCAGCCGACCTCAGACATAGTGTACACTAACATGAACTTCCCCTTACATTCCACTCTACACAACTTCTATGTGCAAGGCTTTCAGATTGTTGCGTGAAGTATTAAACCCGCCATGCCCTGGTGCTCTTACAGGTTGTTGCAGATGCTAGTGGCTGTGCGGTACTTGTTAATGTTGGGTGTGGTGTGGCAGGAGGGTTTGCTGACACGAGCTGCACAGCCAGTTACCCGGACGATGGTGTCTAGCTCCTCAGGTGTGAGCAGGTCTGAGAAACAAGAGAGAGGGATAACAAAGACTTGTACGTGTACTTATTACAACTGTGCGTGTCTATATCTGAGTGAATATGTATTCTGAATTCCTTACAGTGTGAATGTGTGTGTATGTATGACGGTGTGTATTACTGACCTGTTGCGTTGAGTGAGCGTTTGTGCAACCTGTGTGTGCTGTGGACTTTCTCATGGATCAGTCTCAAGGTGTTCTCCAGGTAGTCTGCAGACCGTACAGCAGAGCGTGTGTCCCTGGCAGGCTGCTTCAGGAGGTGCAGGACATCTGAGGGCCTGGTGGACTGCCCACGCACTCTCTCCAGACTCCTGACAAAAAGATGAAGTTATGAACAGAAACATGCTCCTGAAGTTGAATAAAATCTCAGTACAGAGGCAGATTTAGTACTAATGCCATAGAAATGTAATTACATGTTTAACAGATGCCCCTCTTCCCTTCATCAAAAATAAAATACAAATCTGAAAAATGTAAAAGTTTTACTGAAAAATTACATGGTTGTGGCAAAAATTCGGTCCTAATTCTTCCATTGAAAAGATACACAGCTTCCTCTCTGATTGTGACAGAACTATACATCTTTTCGGCTCCCTCAAGAGGCTAGTATCTCTTGATTAGGTTGCTCAGTGTTGAAATAAGAAGTTAACGAGGGTCTATAATTTTATTTCTCTAGCCTCACTTTTCATTAAATCTGTATGGCCTAATCATTAGAAATTATGAGAAATTGAAATGATGAAACCATTTTTTTTCTAAAGGAAATACAAAAGTAAAATAAATGCAAATAAAGAGGAATAAGAAAGACTTCCCTAGTACAAATCCATCTGTTCGACTGAGTGAGACAATTATACTAAATGCACACAGTGACACTAGTGCTGCTATCTACAAAGACAACTGTCAGATTCACTCACTTTTCTCTGGAGTACTTGTAAGCTTCATCTACGAGTCTCTTTGCCTCCTCCACTGAACTTTGAATGAATGGGCTACTCAAGCTTTCCTCTGTAGACAGGTCTGGCAGGCTGAACATCAGGCACAACCCCAATGCCAGGAGGGAGGGAAACGGCTTCATCTCTGAAAAGCAAAAAGGGGTTCATCAGATCATCTTTCGAAAAACCATGCTGCACTCTGAAATGTCATGTGGCCCTTAGCTGTTTTTCAGATTGTGTGAGAGAGAACTTTTCACAAAATACTACTTTTACACAATATTAATAACAGATTCATAGCACATGGATCAGAATTACCATGTATAACAGAGAAAAGAAATCGAACCTGATTAATAGACAAGATTGAAACATACTGCATAAAAAGTGTATACAACTGTGGTTGGGAAGTCTTGTTGAGAAGTCAACACTTGCCTGAAGATGTATGGTGCGCTCTCTAACTATTCTATTTATAGATAATTTTGCAAAGCCTCGCCTCCTGTCATCTGTCATTTCTGAGGTGTCTGACTGAATTATGCACAGTGCCTTCAGAAAGTATTCATACCCCTTGATTTATTCCACATTTTGTTGTGTTACAGCCTGAATTCAATCTACAATCTGCCCATCTACACACAATACCCCATAATGACAAAGTGAAAACATTGTCACGATCGTCGTATGGAGGGGACCAAAGCGCAGCGTGGTGTGAATACATTCTTTATTGAATGAAGAACAAGAAGAACACTTAAACAAAAAACAAAACGATTAAGATGAATGTGACCGCTATATAAACAATGTGCAAACATGCAACATAACATGGACAATAACCCACAAAATACCCAAAGAAGATGGCTGCCTAAATATGGTTCCCAATCAGAGACAACAATAAACACCTGCCTCTAATTGAGAACCAATCTAGGCAACCATAGACCAAAATAAAACCTAGATGAAAACAACCCCATAAATCTACAAAAACCCCTAGACAGTACAAACACCCTAGAATAAGGCAAAAACACACATATCACCCATGTAACACCCTGACCTAACCAAAATAATAAAGAAAACAAAGAATACTAAGGTCAGGGCGTGACAGTACGCCCCCACAAAGGTGCGGACTCCGGCAGCAAAACCTAATCTAAAGGGGAGGGTCCAGGTGGGCCTCTTTCCCGGCGTCGGCTCGGGTGCTGGACGTGGACTCCACTCCACCATAGTCTTAGTCCGCTTTTGTGGCCTCCTAGGAACGGCGACCCTCGCCGCCAACCTAGGACTGGCAACCCTACTAAAGGGCCCCACTGGACTGAGGAGCAGCTCCGGACTGAGGGGCAGCTCTGGACTGAGGGGCAGCTCCGGACTGAGGGGCAGCTCCGGACTGAGGGGCAGCTCCGGACTGAGGGGCAGCTCCGGACTGAGGGGCAGCTCCGGACTGAGGGGCAGCTCTGGACTGAGGGGTAGCTCCGGACTGAAGTGTAGCTCCTGGCTGGCTGACGGCTCTGGCAGCTCCTGGCAGGCTGATGGTTCAGGACAGACGGGCGGCTCTGGCGGCTCAGGACAGACGGGCGGCTCTGGCGGCTCAGGACAGACGGGCGGCTCTGGCGGCTCAGGACAGACGGGCGGCTCTGGCGGCTCAGGACAGACGGGCGGCTCTGGCGGCTCAGGACAGACGGGCGGCTCTGGCGGCTCAGGACAGACGGGCGCACTGTAGGCCTGGTGCGTGGTGCCGGCACTGGTGGTACTGGGCCAAGGTCACGCACCCCAGGGCGAGTGCGGGGTGGAGGAACAGGGAGAACTGGGCTCTGGCGACGCACAGGAAGCCCGGTGCGGGGGGCTGCCACCGGAGGGCTGGTGCGTGGAGATGGCACCGGATAGACCGGACCGAGAAGGCGCACTGGAGATCTGGAGCACCGAGCGTGCCCAACCTTACCTGGTTGAATGCTCCTCGTAGCCAGGCCAGTGCGGCGAGGTGGAATAGGCCGCACTGGGCTGCGAAGGCGAACCGGGGACACCATGATTAAGGCTGGTGCCATGTATGCCGGCCCGAGGAGACGCACTGGAGACCAGATGCGTAGAGCCGGCTTCATGGCACCTGGCTCGACGCCCACTCTAGCCCGGCCGACACGAGGAGCTGGAATGTACTGCACCGCATAACACGGTGCCTGCCCGGAACAACACCCTCTCTCTCCACGGTAAGCACGGGGAGCTGGCGCAGGTCTCCTACCTGACTTCGCCACACTCCCCGTGTGCCCTCCCCCAAGAAATGTTTGGGGCTGCCACTCGGGCTTCCAGCCGCGCCGCTGTGCCGCCTCCTCATACCGGCGCCTCTCTGCTTTCGCTGCCTCCAGCTCTGCTTTGGGACGGCGATATTCCCCTGGCTGTGCCCAGGGTCCTTTGCCGCCCAGAATCTCCTCCCAAGTCCTTTGATTGCTGCTGCTGTCCGTTACCACGCTGCTTGGTCCATTGTTGGTGGGTTATTCTGTCACAATCGTCGTAGTGAGGGGACCAAAGCGCAGCGTGGTTAGAATACATTCTTCTTTATTTAATGAAGAACAAGAAGAACACGTAAACAAAAAAACAACAAAATGATTAAGATGAATGTGACCGCTATATAAACAATGTGCAAACGTGCAACATAACAAAGACAATAACCCACGAAATACCCAACGAAGATGGCTGCCTAAATATGGTTCCCAATCAGAGACAACAATAAACACCTGCCTCTAATTGAGAACCAATCTAGGCAACCATAGACCAACATAAACACCTCGATGAAAACAACCCCATAAATCTAAAAAAACCCTAGACAGTAAAAACACACTAGAATAAGACAAAAACACACATATCACCCATGTCACACCCTGACCTAACCAAAATAATAAAGAAAACAAAGAACACTAAGGTCAGGGCGTGACAAACATGTTTTTAGAAATGTTTTAAAATGTATTGAAAATGAAATATTAGAAATATCTCATTTACATACAGTAAATATTCACACCTCTGAGTCAATACTTTGTAGAAGCACCTTTGGTGCATCTGTTAGTCTTTTACATCTGTTAGTCTTTTTGGGTATGTTTTTAAGAGCTTTGCACACCTAGATTGTATGATATTTGCCCATTATTTGCCCATTTTAAAAAATGTTGCAAGCTTTCTCAAGTTGATTGTTGATCATAGCTAGACAGCCATTTTAAGTCTTGCCATAGATTTTCAAGCAGATTTAAGTCAAAACTGTAACTAGGCCACTCAGCAACGTTCAATGTCGTCTTGGTGACAAGCATAGCCACAATATCATGCAACCACCACCATGCTTGAAAATATGAAGAGTGGTACTCAGTGATGTGTTGTGTTAGATTTGCCCCAAACATAACACTTTGTATTCAGGACATGAAGTTTATTTCTTTGCCATATTTTTTGCAATTTTACTTTAGTGCCTATTTGATCATGGTATTTGATTCCCTGCAGGACTATTGTCTTGCTGTAGCAAGCTGGCTCAAATTAAGATCCTACATCTATGTATGGCTTTAGTCTGTTGTCATCATGCTTTTGCTTAATGTTGTTTCCACACAGAAACTTTTACTTGAGAAGGGAAGTAAGAACATTAACTCTTAACATGACTGAGGTAATTAACATGACTAAGGTAATTAACATATCTAAGGTAATTAACATGACTAAGGTAATTAACATGGCCAAGGTAATTAACATGACTAAGGAAATGAACATGACCAACGTGATTAACTTGATAAGGTAATTAACATGACAAAGGTAATTAAATGATGACAGTAATTTATATGACAAATGTAATTAACATGACTAAGGTAATTAGCATGACTAATGTAATTTGAAATAAAACAGCCACACCAATGCTTTGGACCTGGTTAAGAAATTGAAATATTTTCATCCTGATTTCAGAGAGTGACACTTATTGATGTTATCATATGGAAGGTGCCAAGACTTAGTAGTTTCTTCATTCGATAAAGTTACATTAGCCTAGACTCACAGAGGTATTCAACTCTTACTCTCCGAGGTCCAGAGCGTGCTGGTTTTCTGTTCTATCTGATAATTAATTGCACCCACCTATTGTGCCAGGTCTAAATCAGTCCCTGATTAGAGGGGAACAATGAAAACAAACAGTGGAACCGGCTTCGAGGTCCAGAGTTGAGTTTTAGGGGTAGAGAATACTTTGCACCATCACACATGAAGAAGAATTTATGGTATGTCGTATGCCATGTCTTTTTTCAACCCAAGATTCTATCAGTATAGAGTAGAAGAGGTCAACACACCATGAAAATAATGTAGCTATCTTAGTTTTTAGTGATGCAAGGGTTAACTCATAACCCGCAGTCGGTCAGGTTTAGAGTCGTGAAATATTATGTGGATGAAGGGCGGGTGGGTAGCAGCTAGGTTGAATAAAGAGAAAACAATACCTTAAAAAAATCCATAAATGTATCATTTTTAGGCAATTTATAGGCTACATTGAGGTTTTTCTTTCATTATTTTAGGCTAACTGGCATTTAGTACGTAATCCTACGCATTATTAGGGCCTAAAGGCGTTGAATGCTTTCCAGTCGAAACAGTTCAGAAGAGATTGTACATATATTATGATGACATGTTGTGACATTATTGTTCGTTTAGGACTTCAGGCACACACCATTTTTTTCTTGGACCAACCCGAAGTCGGTAGCTGAAGTCTAAGACCATTTCTTTGCTGATTGGTGAACAGTAGGGATTCTTCAGTAAAGTCTTTATTGTCATTCAACGAGAGATGACTCATTTTCATGCACATTTTTAATTGAGAAATACTGCACATAATATCTTAGTTAGATGTAAAATTGCGCGACTAAGATCTCCTCTGCAAAAACGTCTAAATTAATGACAGATTTCTTGAGTAGGTTAGATTAATTATGACGTCATCTCAAAATAGAAAAGAAATAAAGGGAGGGAATGCCATGAAAGTGATTTGGTGAAGTGGTAAAAGAGATGATAGCAGTGCCAGCTATGTTATATGTGATGGTTGTGAGGGCTATACAAATTATACAGTCACAAAACGAGGACTTCAAATAGGCCTATGGCACATCAAGGGAACTGTATGTAGCCTACTGTTCAGATGGGTTAAATAGAAACTGAAATTTGGACACTGACTGTAGGTCTATAACCTCTCACATTGCCTTAATATTAACTCCTGCAGAATTATACATTTCTTGCATAAAATGATACACCAAATGCAGGCAAAATTGGGAATTGGGAACAGGAGTGGCGAAAGATGATTGATTTCTTTCAGCATCTTGCGAAGAATGCAAATACACAGTTAGATACCATCTGCAGAGGTGCTACTTTTATCAACATTATAAAAGCTGATAGTAGACTATTTCAACCACACAATCTAGCCTATGCATCCAAGCCGAACGTAAATCTTATCAGAAACATGTTGCATCATTTTTACAGCTTTCTATTTCCTTACAACCGGTCAAAACTTTGCATGGAAAATCATTCCTGTTTTGCTTTTAGTTATTGCATTTTGTCACCAGGCCTTTGCTCCGTGAAAGAAGCAGAGATGACAGAGAACTTTACAAGTGTCAACTGAATTGTAGCATTCATTCTATCGATTTATGACATTGTTCTGGTATTAATATGGAGTTGGTCCTCCCTTTGCTGCTATAATAGCCTCTACTCTTCTTGGAAGGCTTTCCACTAGATGTTGGAACATTGCTGCGGGGACTTGCTTCCATTCAGCCAAAAGGGCATTAGTGAGGTTGGGCATTGATGTTGGGCGATTAGGCTTGACTCGTAGTCTGCGTTCCAATTCATCCCAAAGGTGTTCGATGGGGTTGATGTCAGGGCTCTGTGCGGGCAAGTCAAGTTCTTCCACACCGATCTCGACAAACCATTTCTGTATGGACCTCGCTTTGTGCACGGGGGCATTGTCATGCCTAAACAGGAAAGGGCCTTCCCCAAACTGTTGCCACAATGTTGCAAGACCAGAATCGTCTAGAATGTCATTGTATGCTGTAGTGTTAAGATTTCTGTTCACTGGAACTAAGGGCCTGAGCCCGAACAATGAAAAACAGCCCCAGACCATTATGGCTCCTCCACCAAACTTTACAGTTGGCACTATGCATTCGGGCATGTAGCGTTCTCCTGGCATCTGCCAAACCCAGATTTTTACACGGTATGCATTTCCACTTCACAATAACAGCACTTACAGTTGACAGAGGCAGCTTCAGCCAGGCTGAATTAAAGTAGTGCAAAGTAGTGCCTTTACTAGTCTGTACTAGCAGACCAGCATAGCTTCTGTAGCAAGGGATACTTTTTGTCAGCACCCCTCCTCACCCGGTGAGAATATTTTTTTTAAAATCGCAGCACCCTCAGTCCCAAATTATATACAGTGCATTCGGAAAATATTCAGATCCCTTGACTCTTTCCACGTTTTGTTACATTACAGCCTTATTCTTTAATTGATTAAATTGGTTTTCTCATCAATCTACACACACCCTATAATGACCAAGCAAAAACAGGTTTTTAGAAATGTTTGCTAATTTATATTAAAAAAACTGCAATATCACATTTACAAAGTATTCAGACCATTTATTCAGTTTGTTGAAGCACCTTTGGCAGTGATTACAGCCTCGAGTCTTCTCGGGTATGATGCTACAAGCTTGGCACACCTGTATTTGGGGAGTTTCTACCATTCGTCTCTGCAGATCCTCTCAAGCTCTGTCAGGTTGTATGGGGACCGTTGCTCCACAGCTATTTTCAGGTCTCTCCAGAGCTGTTTGATCGTGCTCAAGTCTGGGCTCTGGCTGGGCCACTCAATGACATTCGGAGACTTGTCCCGAAGCCACTCCTGCATTGTCTTGGCTGTGTGCTTAAGGTTGTTGTCCTGTTGGAAGGTGAACCTTCACCCCAGTCTGAGGTCCTGAGCACTTTGGAGCAGGTTTTCATCAAGGATCTCTCTGTACTTTGCACCGTTCATCTTTGCCTTGATCCTGACTAGACTCCTAGTCCCTGCCGCTGAAAAACATCCCCACAGCATGATGCTGCCACCACCGAGCTTCACTGTAGGGATGGTGCCAGGTTTCCTCCAGATGTGACACTTGGCATTCAGGCCAAAGAGTTGAGTCTTGGTTTCATCAGACCAGAGAATCTTGTTTCTCATGGTCTGAGAGTTTTTAGGTGCCTTTTGGCAAATTCCGAGCAGGCTGTCATATGCCTTTTACAGAGGAGTGGCGTCGGTCTGGCCATTCTGCCATAAAGGCCTGATTGGTGAAGCGCTGCAGAGATGGTTGTCCTTCTGGCAGGTTCTCCCATCTCAACAGAGGAACTCTAGAGCTCTGCCAGAGTGACCATCTGGTTCTTGGTCACCTCCCTGACCAAGGCCCTTCTCCCCCGATTGCCTAGTTTGGCCGGCGTGCCAGCTCTAGGAAGAGTCTTGGTGGTTCCAAGCCTCTTCCATTTAAGAATGATGGAGGCCACTGTGTTCTTGGGGACCTTCAATGCTGCAGACAGTTTTTGGTACCCTTCCCCAGATCTGTGCCTTGACACTGTCCTGTCTCGGAGCTCTATGGACAATTCCTTCCACCTCATGGCTTTGTTTTTGCTCTGATATGCACTTTCAACTGTAGGACCTTATGTAGACAGGTGTGTGCCTTTCCAAATCATGTCCAATCAATTGAATTTACCACAGGTGGACTCCAATCAAGTTGTAGAAACATCTGAAGGATGATCAATGGAAACAGGAGGGAACTGAGCTCAATTTTAAGTCTCATAGCAATTGGTCTGAATACTTATGTAAATAAGGTATGTCATTTTTTATTTTTTTTGCAAACATTTATTAAAACCTGTTTTCGCTTCGTCATTATGTCTAGATTTCTGAGGAAAAAAGGTATTTAATCAATTTTAATAAATTTTAGAGCAAGGCTGTAACGTAACAAAATGTGGAAAAAGTCAAGAGGTCTGAATACTTTCCGAAGGCACTGTACTTCCCGCTATGATTGACACTCCCCAGAAGAAGTAGTCCTCTGCAATATTTGAATGACATTTTTCATAAACAAAATAACATGTATTTAAGTATGATTTTGGTGCAGATGGGAGATTAACATTAGAACTTTAAAAATAATACTTTAAGGAAAATGTTTTAAACATAGTTCTTATTTGTTTTTATGTTTAGCTCACATAATATAATTTACAAGTGTCTGTAATAAATAACATTTGTCAAAAACAAATGTAGACAGTAATAAATGCATTTCTATATCTTCCAAAATATGTTTTTTAATGGTTGGGGAGTGCCAAGATGGAGGTGCGGTGTCTTCAAAACCCCTATCAGTCATAGTGTATATACAAATCATTGGTTATTAGCAATTGCAGGCAGGTGCGTGTGAACAGCTGACCAGTGTACCACAATTAGTTACATCATTTTTATGTTAATTTTCTGATGCAGTGTATATTTATGCAATAAAACACACAAATACAGTATTTCATTCAAATAAAATATTAGAAAAATAAACCATAAAAAAAATACATTTGGATACAGATGCAGTACACAATTTAATCAGTACAAAAGTGTGTGCAGTACAAAAGTGTGCAGAATCTTTAATTTAAAAAGTCTGGTCATAACTGACTTGAACATAGGCTAGGAATATAACCTAATACAGTTACAGTCGTTGATAATAAACAAATTATATTTTTGAGGAATTCAGCAGTTTCTGTCTACTAATACATTTACTTTATAAAGTTAAAACTTTTTGCTATTTTTTCTTCTGTTTGCATTCTTTCACACAACTCAAATACATGACAATTCTTACAGCACTCCTTGACTTTTTTTTTGTCATAGAATAAATCAACAACACCTAAAACACCAAATGATCAGTTTGCAGAATGCAAAGAAATCTTTAAAAAATCCTGTTCAAAATGACAAGAAGCCTTACTACTGTAGTTAATTGACCTTGTGCATCAGATTTCCTGAGAATCAGCTGGTTGACCGAAGGGCATTGACACAACTGATTGTTACGCCACAGGTCCGCTCTATGAACCACTGTGCAGAAGAAGGGAAAGTGGTAGATACCAGGTATTGTGCAGGTGGTTAATAACGCCCCTGTTAATAACGCCCCCTGTGTTGTAAACAACCGGGCAGACTACTGTAACGTTGTTAAGTGTGAGGAAGTTGTCGGCCAGCTGGACAGAGAAGACAGAGAGCTGCTGGGTCCTTGGGGTCCGGGGGGCCTCACATCAGGGGATCTAGAAAGGAATACAGAAAAAGAGGGTGATGTTTGGAGAGAGGGGTGAATGGGTTATTGATGGATTAAATGTCACCTTGGTGCAGAAGTATTGAGTTATTAACTGATGTTGAACCAATTACCTCGTTGTCCTGGTCTGACTAGTGCTGATGCTGTTGTTGTTGTTGTTGTTGTTGTTGCTGTTGCTCCTGATCCTCCTCCTGGTTCTGGTTCTGCTGTCTCTCTCTCCAGGCTCGGAGGTTTAATTGCGGGATACTGTTGCAGTTAATGTTTTTTTTCTTGTCTTCGGGTTGGCTGAATGGGTCATTGGACACAACTGTAATGCCAGTGTCGTCCCAGATGATCCGAGCCAAAGAGACACGACTCAGGGCAGCCCTCTGTGCTGAGGTAAAGACACCTGGGTTTTCATACCACAGCCTGGGGATCAACAAGCAAGGGACATGAGAAACACGTGCATGCATACTCTGACAAACACATGCTGGAACAACCACTCTCTCTATTTCTCTTGATTTGCTCTCTCGTTCTCTTTATTATTTCTTTCTTTCTCACTCTCCTTCTATCGTTATCTATTGCTCGCTCTCCTTCTATCTTTCTTCCTTTCTTTCTTGCTCTCCTATCTTTCTTCCTTCCTTTCTTTCTTCCTCGCTCTCCTTCCTTCCTTCCTTCCTTTCTCGCTCTCTCTCTCTTTCGCTCTCCTTTTCTCTCTCTCTCTCATTCAATTTCAATTAAGGGGCTTTATTGGCATGGGAAACATATGTTTCCATTGAAATAGATAATAAACATAAGTGAAATAATAAAAAATGTACAGTAAACATTGCACTCATAAAAGTTCCAAATGATAAAGACATTTCAAATGTCATATTATGTTTATATACAGAGTTGTAAAGATGTGCAAATAGTTAAAGTATGAAAAGGGAAATAAAATAAACATAAATATAGGTTGTATTTACAATGGTGTTTGTTAAAACGGCCAGATTCAGTCATCTGATTCTAGCCATCCCGTCTCGTTAGTTCTAGTTGGATATCTTAGTCTCCCATTCAGAGGACCCCCCCCCCCCCCCCATGGTCAAGGTCACGCCAAATACTTATCACCGCATCTCCTTCAGCCTATTAGTGGCCTGATTCCTAGGACTTCAGTTTTAAGAGCTTTGCACACCTAGATTGTATGATATTTGCCCATTATTAATTTAAAAATTCTGCAAGCTTTGTCAAGTTGATTGTTGATCATAGCTGGACAGCCATTTTAAGTCTTGCCATAGATTTTCAAGCAGATTTAAGTCAAAACTGTAACTAGGCCACTCAGCAACGTTCAATGTCGTCTTGGTGACAAGCATAGCCACAATATCATGCAACCACCACCATGCTTGAACATTTAGATTTTCCCCAAACATAACACTTTGTATTCAGGACATGAAGTTTATTTCTTTGCCACATTTTTTGCAATTTTACTTTAGTGCCTATTTGATCATGGTATTTGATTCCCTGCACGACTATTGTCTTGCTGTAGCAAGCTGGCTCAAATTAAGATCCTACATCTATGTATGGCTTTAGTCTGTTGTCATCATGCTTTTGCTTAATGTTGTTTCCACACAGAAACTTTTACTTGAGAAGCGGCCTACATAGGGAAGTAAGACCATTAACTCTTAACATGACTAAGGTAATGAACATGACTAATGTAATGAACAAGACTAAGGTAATTAACATGACTAAGGTAATTAACATGACTAAGGTAATGAACATGACTAAGGTAATTAACATGACTAAGGTAATTAACATGACTAAGGTAATTAACATGACTAAGGTAATTAACATGACTAAGGTAATGAACATGACTAATGTAATGAACATGACTAAGGTAATTAACATGACTAAGGTAATTGACATGGCCAAGGTAATTAACATGGCCAAGGTAATTAACATGACTAAGGAAATGAACATGACCAAGGTGATTAACATGATAAGGTAATTAACATGCCAAAGGCAATTCAATTATGACGATAATTTACATGACAAAGGTAATTAACATGACTAAGGTAATTAGCATGACTAATGTCATTTGAAATAAAACAGCCACACCAATGCTTTGGACCTGGTTAAGAAATTGAAACATTTTCATCTTGATTTCAGAGAGTGACACTTCCTGATGTTATCACATGGAAGGTGCCAAGACTTAGTAGTTTCTTCATTCGATAAAGTTACATTAGCCTAGACTCACAGAGGTATTCAACTCTTACTCTACGAGGTCCAGAGTGTGCTGGTTTTCTGTTCTATCTGATAATTAATTGCACCCACCTATTGTGCCAGGTCTAAATCAGTCCCTGATTAGAGGGGAACAATGAAAACAAGCAGTGGAACCGGCTTCGAGGTCCAGAGTTGAGTTTTAGGGGTAGAGGATACTTTGCACCATCACACATGAAGAAGAATTTATGATATGTAGTATGCCATGTCTTTTTTCAACCCAAGATTCTATCAGTATAGAGTAGAAGAGGTCAACACACCATGAAAATAATGTAGCTATCTTAGTTTTTAGTGATGCAAGGGTTAACTCATAACCCGCAGTCGGTCAGGTTTAGAGTCATGAAATATTATGTGGATGAAGGGCTGGTGGGTGACGGCTGGGTTGAATAAAGAGAAAACAATACCTTAAAAAAATCCATAAATGTATCATTTTTAGGCAATTTATAGGCTACATTGAGGTTTTTCTTTCGTTATTTTAGGCTAACTGGCATTTAGTACGTAATCCTACGCATTATTAGGGCCTAAAGGCATTGAATGCTTTCCAGTCGAAACAGTTCAGAAGAGATTGTACATATATTATGATGACATGTTGTGACATTATTGTTCGTTTAGGACTTCAGGCACACACCATTTTTTCTTGGACCAACCCGAAGTCGGTAGCTGATTGGTGAACAGTAGGATTCTTCAGTAAAGTCTTTATTGTCATTCAACGAGAGATGACTCATTTTCATGCACATTTTTAATTGAGAAATACTGCACATAACATCTTAGTTAGATGTAAAATTGCGCGACTAAGATCTCTGCAAAAACGTCAAAATTAATGACAGATTTCTTGAGTATGTTAGATTAATTATGACGTCATCTCAAAATAGAAAAACAATACTATTGCCGCTTTTTTCTCTCTCGGGAGTATGCTAGCGCACTCCTTGGGTTTGCATAGCTGACTTCGGCTAGCCGCCAGCCGAACTGAAGCATGCCTTAAATGTAGGCTATGTGCACCAAAGATCCTACATGCAAATCGCCAAACGCTTTAGGGAATGGGAAAAAGTTCAAGTTGATCAAGAGGGGACAATGTCAGAGTTTAATTCAATAATAGAAAAGCTGTGGAATGGATAGTTAAAAATAAAGGGAGGGAATGCCATGAAAGTGATTTGGTGAAGTGGTAAAAGAGATGATAGCAGTGCCAGCTATGTTATATGTGATGGTTGTGAGGGGTATACAAATTATACAGTCACAACAGGAGGACTTCATATAGGCCTATGGCACATCAAGGGAACTCTATGTAGGGGAACTGTATGAAGGGGAACTGTTCAGATGGGTTAAATGAAAACTGAAATTTGGACACTGACTGTAGGTCTATAACCTCTCACATTGCCTTAAATCAAATCAAATCAAATCAAATTTTATTTGTCACATACACATGGTTAGCAGATGTTAATGCGAGTGTAGCGAAATGCTTGTGCTTCTAGTTCCGACAATGCAGTAATAACAAGTAATCTAACTAACAATTCCAAAACTACTGTCTTGTACACAGTGTAAGGGGATAAAGAATATGTACATAAGGATATATGAATGAGTGATGGTACAGAGCAGCATAGGCAAGATACAGTAGATGGTATCGGGTACAGTATGTACAAATGAGATGAGTATGTAAACAAAGTGGCATAGTATAGTATAAAGTGGCTAGTGTACATGTATTACATAAGGATACCGTCGATGATATAGAGTACAGTATATACGTATGCATATGAGATGAATAATGTAGGGTAAGTAACATTTATATAAGGTAGCATTGTTTAAAGTGGCTAGTGATATATTTACATCATTTCCCATCAATTCCCATTATTAAAGTGGCTGGAGTTGAGTCAGTGTCAGTGTGTTGGCAGCAGCCACTCAGTGTTAGTGGTGGCTGTTTAACAGTCTGATGGCCTTGAGATAGAAGCTGTTTTTCAGTCTCTCGGTCCCAGCTTTGATGCACCTGTACTGACCTCGCCTTCTGGATGATAGCGGGGTGAACAGGCAGTGGCTCGGGTGGTTGATGTCCTTGATGATCTTTATGGCCTTCCTGTGACATCGGGTGGTGTAGGTGTCCTGGAGGGCAGGTAGTTTGCCCCCGGTGATGCGTTGTGCAGACCTCACTACCCTCTGGAGAGCCTTACGGTTGAGGGCGGTGCAGTTGCCATACCAGGCGGTGATACAGCCCGCCAGGATGCTCTCGATTGTGCATCTGTAGAAGTTTGTGAGTGCTTTTGGTGACAAGCCGAATTTCTTCAGCCTCCTGAGGTTGAAGAGGCGCTGCTGCGCCTTCTTCACGATGCTGTCTGTGTGAGTGGACCAATTCAGTTTGTCTGTGATGTGTATGCCGAGGAACTTAAAACTTGCTACCCTCTCCACTACTGTTCCATCAATGTGGATAGGGGGGTGTTCCCTCTGCTGTTTCCTGAAGTCCACAATCATCTCCTTAGTTTTGTTGACGTTGAGTGTGAGGTTGTTTTCCTGACACCACACTCCGAGGGCCCTCACCTCCTCCCTGTAGGCCGTCTCATCGTTGTTGGTAATCAAGCCTACCACTGTTGTGTCGTCCGCAAACTTGATGATTGAGTTGGAGGCGTGCGTGGCCACGCAGTCGTGGGTGAACAGGGAGTACAGGAGAGGGCTCAGAACGCAACCTTGTGGGGCCCCAGTGTTGAGGATCAGCGGGGAGGAGATGTTGTTGCCTACCCTCACCACCTGGGGGCGGCCCGTCAGGAAGTCCAGTACCCAGTTGCACAGGGCGGGGTCGAGACCCAGGGTCTCGAGCTTGATGACGAGCTTGGAGGGTACTATGGTGTTGAATGCCGAGCCGATTAACTCCTGCAGAATTATACATTTCTTGCATAAAATGATACACCAAATGCAGGCAAAATTTGGAATTGGGAACAGGAGTGGAGAAAGATGATTGATTTCTTTCAGCATCTTGCGAAGAATGCAAATACACAGTTAGATACCATCTGCAGAGGTGCTACTTTTATCAACATCATAAAAGCTGATAGTAGACTATTTCAACCACACAATCTAGCCTATGCATACAAGCCGAACGTAAATCTTATCAGAAACATGTTGCATCATTTTTACAGCTTTCCATTTCCTTACAACCGGTCAAAACTTTGCATGGAAAATCATTCCTGTTTTGCTTTTAGTTATTGCATTTTGTCACCAGGCCTTTGCTCCGTGAAAGAAGCAGAGATGACAGAGAACTTTACAAGTGTCAACTGGATTGTAGCATTCATTCTATCGATTTATGACATTGTTCTTGTATTAATATGGAGTTGGTCCTCCCTTTGCTGCTATAATAGCCTCTACTCTTCTTGGAAGGCTTTCCACTACATGTTGGAACATTGCTGCGGGGACTTGCTTCCATTCAGCCACAAGGGCATTAGTGAGGTTGGGCATGGATGTTGGGCGATCAGGCTTGACTCGTAGTCTGCGTTCCAATTCATCCCAAAGGTGTTCGATGGGGTTGATGTCAGGGCTCTGTGCGGGCAAGTCAAGTTCTTCCACACCGATCTCGACAAACCATTTCGGTATGGAACTCGCTTTGTGCATGGGGGCATTGTCATGCCTAAACAGGAAAGGGCCTTCCCCAAACGGTTGCCACAATGTTGGAAGCCCAGAATAGTCTAGAATGTCATTGTATGCTGTAGTGTTAAGATTTCTGTTCACTGGAACTAAGGGCCTTAGCCCGAACAATGAAAAACAGCCTCAAACCATTATGGCTCCTCCACCAAACTTTACAGTTGGCAATATGCATTAGCGTTCTCCTGGCATCTGCCAAACCCAGATTTTTACACGGTATGCATTTCTACTTCTCAATAACAGCACTTACAGTTGACCGAGGCAGCTTCAGCAAGGCAAAAGTTTGACTAACTGACTTGTTGGAAAGGTGGCATCCTATGACAGTGCCACATTGAAAGTCACTGAGCTCTTCAGTAAGGCCATTCTACTGTCAATGTTTGTCTATGGAGATTACATGGCCGTGTGCTCGATTTTGTACACCTATCAAAATGTGAATTACAAAATTATATATATATATATTTTATTAATAAAAAATAAAAAAATTAAGTAGTGCACTGGGCCTTTACTAGTTCTGTACTAGCAGACCAGCATAGCTTCTGTAGCAAGGGATACTTTTTTGTCAACACCCCTCCTCACCCGGTGAGAAAATATATATTTTTTAAATCACATCACCCTTAGTCCCAAATTATATACAGTGCATTCGGAAAGTAATCAGACCCCTTGACTCTTTCCATGTTTTGTTACATTACAGCCTTATTCTTTAATTGATTAAATTGGTTTTCTCATCAATCTACACACACCCTATAATGACCAAGCAAAAACAGGTTTTTAGAAATGTTTGCTCATTTATAAAAAAAACTGCAATATCACATTTACAAAGTATTCAGACCATTTATTCAGTTTGTTGAAGCACCTTTGGCAGTGATTACAGCCTCGAGTCTTCTCGGGTATGATGCTACAAGCTTGGCACACCTGTATTTGGGGAGTTTCTACCATTAGTCTCTGCAGATCCTCTCAAGCTCTGTCAGGTTGTATGGGGACCGTTGCTGCACAGCTATTTTCAGGTCTCTCCAGAGCTGTTTGATCGTGCTCAAGTCTGGGCTCTGGCTGGGCCACTCAATGACATTCGGAGACTTGTCCCGAAGCCACTCCTGCATTGTCTTGGCTGTGTGCTTAAGGTTGTTGTCCTGTTGGAAGCTGAACCTTCACCCCAGTCTGAGGTCCTGAGCACTTTGGAGCAGGTTTTCATCAAGGATCTCTCTGTACTTTGCACCGTTCATCTTTGCCTTGATCCTGACTAGACTCCTAGTCCCTGCCGCTGAAAAACATCCCCACAGCATGATGCTGCCACCACCGAGCTTCACTGTAGGGATGGTGCCAGGTTTCCTCCAGATGTGACACTTGGCATTCAGGCCAAAGAGTTGAGTCTTGGTTTCATCAGACCAGAGAATCTTGTTTCTCATGGTCTGAGAGTTTTTAGGTGCCTTTTGGCAAATTCCAAGCAGGCTGTCATATGCCTTTTACAGAGGAGTGGCGTCGGTCTGGCCATTCTGCCATAAAGGCCTGATTGGTGGAGTGCTGCAGAGATGGTTGTCCTTCTGGAAGGTTCTCCCATCTCAACAGAGGAACTCTAGAGCTCTGCCAGAGTGACCATCTGGTTCTTGGTCACCTCCCTGACCAAGGCCCTTCTCCCCCGATTGCCTAGTTTGGCCGGCGTGCCAGCTCTAGGAAGAGTCTTGGTGGTTCCAAGCCTCTTCCATTTAAGAATGATGGAGGCCACTGTGTTCTTGGGGACCTTCAATGTTGCAGACATTTTTTGGTACCCTTTCCCAGATCTGTGCCTTGACACTGTCCTGTCTCGGAGCGCTATGGACAATTCCTTCCACCTCATGGCTTGGTTTTTGCTCTGATATGCACTGTCAACTGTGGGACCTTATGTAGACAGGTGTGTGACTTTCCATGTCCAATCAATTGAATTTACCACAGGTGGACTCCAATCAAGTTGAAGAAACATCTGAAGGATGATCAATGGAAACAGGAGGCAACTGAGCTCAATTTTAAGTCTCATAGCAATTGGTCTGAATACTTATGTAAATAAGGTATGTCATTTATTTTTTTGCAAACATTTCTTAACACAACGTGCCATTGGAACACAGGAGTGATGGCTGCTGATAATGGGCTTCTGTACGCCTACGTAGTTATTCCATTAAAATATCTGCCGTTTCCAGCTACAATAGTAATTTACAACATTAACAATGTCAACACTGTCTTTCTGATCAATTTTCTGTTATTTTAATGGACAAAAAAATAGCTTTTCTTTCAAAAACAAGGATATTTCTAAGTGACCCCAAACTTTTGAACGGTAGTGTATATTTTCCAACATGGCTGTACATTTGGGTGAAGTTTTCTTCTCTCCTAAGTAGCCTCGTTTCACTGCCAAAAATAAAATGAAACAATTTAGTGTTCATCGAAATAACAACACAATGTCAAATACAGGTAGCCTAGTCAAATAATTAACATCCAATCACATTAACCGTTACTCTCTTGCGGGAATTCCACCAACGGTCCGTATGTAGCCAAATGTAGCTGCTGCTCAATTCCTTTTGCTCAAAGATTGACAAACGGTTCAAAAAAGTAAGGCCTGCGTTCATAGAGACACGTACCAGCTCTACTGGGAGTACTGCTACTACCAGCAGTACTACACCTGCACCTGTCGACAACCCAAATGGTTCTGCTTCGACGAGCACATTCAATGCTAGCATCAGTAATTCTACATTTGTTGTTAGCACAGCTGGCATGGACACTGACAGTTGTGAATCTGATGCAGCCGAAGAGCTACTGCACCTTACACGGGAAAGCACCGAACAACAGACAGGGATGTTGGACCATCGAAGAGGCGCAAATATGATGAGAACTACATTGATTTGGGGTTCACTTATATTGGGAGTAGTGCCTTTCCTCAGCCACAGTGTGATATATGTGCAAAAGTACTATCTCACAACTCAATGAAAACTTCACTCTTGCGCAGACATTTAGAAACAAAACATGCCAATTTGAAAAATAAGCCACAGGACTTTTTTGAGCGAGAACTAAGACGACTTTCAAGTAGTAAGACATGTATAAAAGCAGCAGATACAATTAATAAGAAGGGGCTAGAAGTGTCTTATATGGTGAGCTACCGAGTGTCTAGAACAGGCAAGCAACATACTATTATGGAGGACTTAATTATTCCTTTGGCCCGCAGATATGGCTGGGACAATGCTGGGGGGGAAAGGCCAAAAAAACTATACAGACAATTTCTTCATCAAACAACACTGTTTCAGGATGTATCAGTGACATGGCAGGAGATGTTATGAAACAATTACTGCTTCGCATACAAGCCACCGAGCACCATTTCTTCAAAAACACTGATGTTTTTTCTCGCCTGAATGGTCTGAATCTAGGATTACAGGGACTCTCTGCAACTATAATCAAAGTGCGGGCCAAAATTGAGGCTATGATTAAGAAGTTGGAGCTCTTCTCTGTTTGCATTAACAAGGACAACACACAGGTCTTTCCATCATTGTATGATTTTTTTGTGTGCAAATTAACTCAAGCTTACAGACAATGTCAAATGTGATATAGCGAAGAACCTGAGTGAGTTGGGCGCGCAATTACGCAGGTACTTTCCTGAAATGGATGACACAAACCACTGGATTCATTATCCCTTTCATGCCCTGCCTCCAATCCACTTACCGATATCTGAACAGATTAAATGGAATTTAATCTGAATCCACTGCCAGATTTCTGGATTGGGCTGCGCTCAGAGTATCCTGCCTTGGCAAATCTCGCTGTTAAGACACTGATGCCGTTTCCAACCACGTACCTATGTGAGAGTGGATTCTCGGCCCTCATTAGCATGAAAACTAAATACAGGCACAGACTGTGTGTGGAAAATGATTTAAGACTCTCTCTCCAATACAACCCACCATTGCAGAGTTATGTGCATCCTTTCAAGCACACCCTTCTCATTAACCTGTGGTGAGTTAAGAGGGTCTACACCAGAAGTGAATGGTTATTTGTAGGAGGAATGTATATGGTAGAGGCAATTCAACTTGGAATGTACTGAGTGCAGGTACTGAGTGCAGATGATCATATGTTGGCAGGCACTGATAAGGGTGGAGAGCTGTGGATTAGTGAGGAAGGGGGTACATGATGTAATGTTGAGAGAAAAGGAAGAGACCACCCAAATCGGGGTATATACAGTGCCTTGCGAAAGTATTCGGCCCCCTTGAACTTTGCGACCTTTTGCCACATTTCAGGCTTCAAACATAAAGATATAAAACTGTATTTTTTTTGTGAAGAATCAACAACAAGTGGGACACAATCATGAAGTGGAACGACATTTATTGGATATTTCAAACTTTTTTAACAAATCAAAAACTAAAAAATTGGGCGTGCAAAATTATTCAGCCCCCTTAAGTTAATACTTTGTAGCGCCACCTTTTGCTGCGATTACAGCTGTAAGTCGCTTGGGGTATGTCTCTATCAGTTTTGCACATCGAGAGACTGAAATCTTTTCCCATTCCTCCTTGCAAAACAGCTCGAGCTCAGTGAGGTTGGATGGAGAGCATTTGTGAACAGCAGTTTTCAGTTCTTTCCACAGATTCTCGATTGGATTCAGGTCTGGACTTTGACTTGGCCATTCTAACACCTGGATATGTTTATTTTTGAACCATTCCATTGTAGATTTTGCTTTATGTTTTGGATCCTTGTCTTGTTGGAAGACAAATCTCCGTCCCAGTCTCAGGTCTTTTGCAGACTCCATCAGGTTTTCTTCCAGAATGGTCCTGTATTTGGCTCCAATTTTAACCATCTTCAATTTTCAATCAATTTTAACCATCTTCCCTGTCCCTGCTGAAGAAAAGCAGGCCCAAACCATGATGCTGCCACCACCATGTTTGACAGTGGGGATGGTGTGTTCAGCTGTGTTGCTTTTACGCCAAACATAACGTTTTGCATTGTTGCCAAAAAGTTAAATTTTGGTTTCATCTGACCAGAGCACCTTCTTCCACATGTTTGGTGTGTCTCCCAGGTGGCTTGTGGCAAACTTTAAACAACACTTTTTATGGATATCTTTAAGAAATGGCTTTCTTCTTGCCACTCTTCCAAGGCCAGATTTGTGCAAAATACGACTGATTGTTGTCCTATGGACAGAGTCTCCCACCTCAGCTGTAGATCTCTGCAGTTCATCCAGAGTGATCATGGGCCTCTTGGCTGCATCTCTGATCAGTCTTCTCCTTGTATGAGCTGAAAGGTTAGAGGGACGGCCAGGTCTTGGTAGATTTGCAGTGGTCTGATACTCCTTCCATTTCAATATTATCGCTTGCACAGTGCTCCTTGGGATGTTTAAAGCTTGGGAAATCTTTTTGTATCCAAATCCGGCTTTAAACTTCTTCACAACAGTATCTCGGACCTGCCTGGTGTGTTCCTTGTTCTTCATGATGCTCTCTGCGCTTTTAACGGACCTCTGAGACTATCACAGTGCAGGTGCATTTATACAGAGACTTGATTACACACAGGTGGATTGTATTTATCATCATTAGTCATTTAGGTCAACATTGGATCATTCAGAGATCCTCACTGAACTTCTGGAGAGAGTTTGCTGCACTGAAAGTAAAGGGGATGAATAATTTTGCACGCCCAATTTTTCAGTTTTTGATTTGTTAAAAAAGTTTGAAATATCCAATAAATGTCGTTCCACTTCATGATTGTGTCCCACTTGTTGTTGATTCTTCACAAAAAAATACAGTTTTATATCTTTATGTTTGAAGCCTGAAATGTGGCAAAAGGTCGCAAAGTTCAAGGGGGCCGAATACTTTCGCAAGGCACTGTATATTACCACTGGTGGAAATATGTTTTTGTCTTTTGCAGCTGTATTCACACAATGGGTGAATAAACTTGGTTTAAGTTTTAAGTTGTCCATGAGATTTAATAGGTTCATTTAGAACCTAGCACTTTCAAGCATTCATGTCTAGTTGTAAATTAGTTTTGTTAGAGGATCCACATACTAAAATTACAGCTTCTATTGAATTGGGACCAACATTACGTTTGTACAACTCAGTTCCGCAATACCAAAGAGAATACAAAAAGCTTATCACACTTTTCTGTCAAGCTCTGATTGGGGAGGGCTTTATGTGGCAGGTGGACCTTGTCTATACCCCAGTTCTACGTTGAGAGGGCATTCATTTTTCAAGTAGAGTCTTTAAGGGAGAGACTGACTTATGATGGCATTTTTCAAGCTTGTATTCGTTGTCTTAATTGCTTACCAGACCACAGGTACGAGTCCGCTATACAATTGCACACATTTTAGGTTGTTTACTCTATGAATGTGATGTTATAGTATTTTTTATTCAATGGACATTATTGACATATAAATTAATGTTTCAATTAAATTAAAAATGTAATTAAAATGTGTAATCTTGTTCATGAGACTTTTAGAACCATAAATAGAGTGCTCAATTATTTAACAATCTTTTAATATTTCCACAGCTCTGGCGAGGGTTGTCACTGGGGAGGAAACACAAAACGCCTGGGACAAGCTGAACGTAAGAACTATTGTTATTTTGGAACAATGATTCCCCCCATTTAACCCCCAACATATAGCCTTAGTGTATGCAACATATTGTGTGTATACATCATATTGTGTGTATGCAACATATTGTGTGTATGCAACATATTGTGTGTATGCAACATATTGTGTGTGTGCAACATATTGTGTGTATGCAACATATTGTGCTGCCTACTGTACTAACAACCAACTGGCAAGGATCAAAGCAGAAAGCTAACAAATACGGAGAGAAAAAACAGAAATGTGTATTACTGGGAGAAAAGGACCAGATAACCCTAACCCAGATAACCCTAACCCATATAATTCAAGAAATATACAGTACCAGTCAAAAGTTTGGACACACCTACTCATTCCAGGTTTTTGCTTTATTTGTGCTATTTTCTACATTGTAGAATAATAGTGAAGACATCAAAACTATGAAATAACACATATGGAATCATGTAGTAACCAAAAAAGTGTTGAACAAATATATTTTAGATTATTCAAAGGAGCCACCCTTTGCCTTGATGAGAGCTTTGGACAGTCTTAGCATTCTCTCAACCAGCTTCATGAGGTAGTCACCTGGAATGCGCTTAAATTAACAGACGTGACTTGTTAAAAGTTCATTTATGCTATTTTTTTCCTTGTTAGTACGTTTGAGCCAATCACTTGTTGGTGGTATACAGAAGATAGCCTTAATTGGCAAAAGACCAAGTCCATATTATGGCAAGAACAGCTCAAATAAGCAAAGAGAAATGACAGTCCATCATTACTTTAAGACATGAAGGTCAGTCAATCCGGAAAATTGAAAAAACTTTGAACATTTCTTCAAGTGCAGTTGCAAAAACCATCAAGCACTATGATGAAATTTGCTCTCATGAGGACCACCACAGGAAAGGAAAACCCAGAGTTACCTAATGCTGCAGAGGATAAGTTCATTAGAGTTACCAGTCTCAGAAATTGCAGCCCAAATAAATGCTTCACAGAGTTGAAGTAACGGACACATCTTCAACTGTTCAGAAGTGACTGCGTGAATCAGGCCTTCATGGTCAAATTGCTGCAAAGAAACCACTACTAAAGGACACCACCAACAAAAAAGAAGAGACTTGCTTGGACCAAGAAACAGGATCAATGGACATTCGTCTGGTGGAAATTTGTCCTTTGGTCTGATGAGTCCAAATTTGAGATTTTTGCTTCCAACCGCTGTCTTTGTGAGACGCAGACTAGGTGAACGGATGATCTCCACATGTGTGGTTCCCACCGTGAAGCATGGAAGAGTAGGTGTGATGGTGTGGGGGTGCTTTGCTGGTGACACTGTCAGTGATTGATTTAGGATTCAAGGCACACTTAACCAGCATGGCTACCACAACATTCTGCAGCGATACGCCATCCCATCTGGCTTGCGCTAAGTGGGACTATAATTTGTTTTTTCAAGAGGACAAGTACCCATCACACCTCCAGGCTGTGTAATGACACCTCCAGGCTGTGTAATGACACCTCCAGGCTGTGTAATTACACCTCCAGGCTGTGTAATGACCCCTCTAGGCTGTGTAAGGGCTATTGGACCAAGAAGGAGAGTGATGAAGTGGTGCATCAGATGACCTGGCCTCAACAATCACCCGACCTTAACGCAATTGAGACGGTTCAGGATGAGTTGGACAGCAGAGTGAAGGAAAAGCAGCCAACAGCTCAGCATATGTGGGAAGTCCTTCAAGACGGTTGGAAACGCATTCCGGGTGAAGCTGGTTGAGAGAATACCAAGAATGTGCAAAGCTGTCATCAAGGCAAAGGATGGCTCCTTTGAAGAATCTAAAATCTCAAATATTTGTATAAAGATATAAAGAATTGTTTAACACTTTTTTGGTTACTACATGATTCCATATGTGTATATTCCACTTTCATTTCTGTATTCTTGTAAAAGAATAAGGTAGAAAACAGTCAGTTTATAAAAGACAGGGAAATGTTTTGCAACACGAAAGAACAGTTAATCAAAATCAAGCACTGCTTTTCAGGTGGTACATTTTCAGGAATAATATAAATGTCCAATTATATACTGAGTAGAATAAATGGAGGTCTTTTCCTCAGTATCCCACCACAACTTTGTGTTAGCATTCTTCTCTTTTCCTCTCCTCCGCTCAGAAATGGGACAGCTGCCAGGACTGTGCCCAAATAATTGAACTCCTTACAGCCCTTCTCTCCAATCCAGACATGCAGGTGAATATATCAGCAGAACACCACTGAACCATACATTTAATAATTCATAAAAACACCCATAACCACCCATAACCATCAGATCACTACTATTTGCATTATGATGTCCATTCACCTGGTTCAGTTTTTGTTCCTGGTTGTGGAAGTAAGGTTGAGGATAGAGTCTTGAGGTTTCTTTTGAGCAAACCAGAAGGAAACACAGACTTTCAGTCCCTGATATGGTTTTCACCTGTAACACCCCTATAACGGCCATCTCAAACCCTCCTTCTACACTAGAAGTGGTACAGTATGTGTGCGTTTCTGTTCGGCACTGCTGTGGAATTAGAGACACCCTGTTTTCTATCTAAACATGAAAAGAAACTACTAAGTATTTTACTGTAGCTTTTGATACTTTCTTTAATACGTGTTAATGATTACAGAACACAATAAATATACTTAATGCATCTCAAAGTGATTTCAGGATCTTTCTCAACCTCTGCCACTCTTCCAGACCAAGATCAGGAGCGAGCTGGAGAAACTGTGTGACCACATGCCAGGTCCTGCAGCACCTAAACTGTGCCGGGAGCAGGTGGATAAGAACCTCCCACTGTCCTTCGCCTTCTTGACCAGCTTCGCCGTAAGTGTTAGTGGGAAGTTGAGAAAGATCCTGGTTTGTACTTCTTCAAATAATTCTGACTGAATGAGCCTAAATTAAGCTTCTCTCCTCTCCCACAGAAACCAGCTCAGGTGTGCTCCGTATTGGGACTGTGTGGCTCCCAGTCAGAGGGCCAGCAGCATGACCTGCTGACCAATCACATTCAAGACACTCTGAAGTCAGCCATGACAATGACAAAGGTGAGACAGAAAGAACAAGACAAATGCTCTCTCTCTCTGACCCATTCTGTGTCCTGCTGACTGTTTTTGTCTGTCTGAACCTGACTGTGTCTGTCTTCATCTTGTTTTCTTTCTGTCTACCAGGTGCAGTTCGCACCACAATGTACCTTCTGCGTTTATCTCATCAAGATACTGAAGAATATGCTGCCAAAAGTAAGGCATGCCTTAGAAATACAATTACTGTAGTGATTCCATTTATTTAAGGCATGCGCGTGTGCACACACTAACACACACATGCCCTGTATTGGTTTCCCCTCCCAGATGGCTGTGATTGATATGCTCGGGAAGGTGTGTGGGATTCTGCCCTCATCTTACAGAGATCAGTGTAAGAACCTGATAGAGAAGTATGGTAAGAAGCTGATGGACATGCTCCTGAGCTACATCAACCCTGAGGCCATCTGCACCCTCATCCAAGTCTGTCATGGCATGGAGACGCTTGTCAGCGGTGAGTTCATTACCACTTCCTCGTTAATCTCTCCTGCCCTGCACCACCACCGTATAGTCACTTTTCTCTCTATCCATTTCCTCGTTTTGAAATGACTTTCTCTCTCTCTCAGAGAGTGCTCCTCTGTCTGACTGTGACTCCTGTCTGACCCTGGCGGTTTTGACTCATCTACAACTGGGCTCCAATGCTTCAGAGCCCCAGACCGCCTCCTTCCTGGGCTCTGTTTGCCAGCTCCACCCCAATGCCCTCCCCAAGGTCAGCCCTGCCCCCTGGTCTACATCACCCCTCATCTCACACCTTATAGAAGCCTCTGGGCTCATGTCTTATTTCTCTCTTTTCAGTGTGACGGCTTCACCAAGCTCCATGGCCACCAGCTTAAGGGGGTTCTGGGTAAACCAGAGTCTGCCCTTAATGTGTGTGAGGTGTGTCATATTTAGAGTCACTCAACTACATACTGTAACATAACATGAAAGTCACTTAAATCCACATTTATATGGGTTGGGTGGGGATGTACTGTAAGTTGCTGTGAGAGTAACTGGAGACATTTGTTTCTCAGAGGGTGGGCCTGTGTGGGGGAGTGAGAGAGGCAGGAGAACAGAGAGAGGACCCATGCATTCTGGGCACCAGCTACAGGTGCAGAGACCTCAAGACTGCCCTGGAATGCGGGGTAAGGCCTCCAAACAAACAACGTTTTATTTGACCTTTCTTTTAGTCTCAATGGGACTCCCTGCTAAGGTCTATTTTTCACTACATACATTACACAATATAAAATACAGAAAGTATAGTACTGATTTCATAACAGAACAAAGGTGTTTAAATCTTGGTATACAATGTCTCATGCAGACAGTGTCCTTCTGCCAGAAGTTTTTGTGGAAGTAAGAACCTTCACCCAGCACCTACTCACAAAGTGGACGGTAAGTTGACTTGACATACAATATTTGTTTCAGAAAACTAGTTGCTACACACAACTCCGGTAAATGTGGGTCCACTCTCTTTTCAGACTGACAATCCCAAGATTTAGAGAGCCTGCAGCCTTTGCTACGATGAATGATCCCAAAGCTTTCAACATCAAATTGTAAAAACTTGATATTTACTGTGTCAATATCAGAGAACATGTCCTGCAGACATGGGCATTGATTGCACGGAGTATTTGGCCAATGATATTTTATAAAGCTCTTTTGTCCTTTTATCTGCTGTACACAACAGACTCTGTATGAACTCCACAAAGCAAGTCAATGAATTCCTAGGGCTGGGGATTTCAAGAGAATGCAATAAAGATATTGAAACTAGACATTCTTTATATTTGCTGTAAAGGTGGCCTAGAAAGGTACTGGGGAAATGATTAAACTAGGGCTGGGGTGTTGACACACCAACGATATGAAGAATTACTGACTTGCAACATGTATGCTTGCGATTTTAGCTGTACATGTAGTCATAAAATCCTTCTCAAATATATTGTTCATGCCCATTCTCCTTGTTACTGAAATGTTAAAAATAAGGTGTGATCAAAGCTAAACAACTATATCAATTTACTCAAATAATAAAAACAGTTTCCTTTACAGCGACTGACCCTTTTGTCTAAATGGTGCAGTGCATTCCAAACACTGTACTGTTCATTACATTGTCCTCATTAGGGACTTTGTCCGCATACCTCTCCCAATTCAGTTGCTTCGCTGTTACAGTGGCCATGGACGTTAGTGCTGCAAGAGTAGCATGTTGACGAGAACAAACAAAAAAAGACACTTACGTACAGAATGCCAGAATAGACTTTTATTCAGACTTCCCATGCGGGACAGCGTTTCAAGTCTTTTGGAAATGGAACGTTTGAGAAAAGGGGAGGGGTGTTTCGGGGTCAAGAGACAGGCTATATCACATGTGATGGGTTGGGGATGGTAGCAGTAGGCAGGGTTTGGGTGGCGAGGGTGGGAAAAGACTAGAAAAGGCACTTTTTCACCTTCAGTAACCAGACTGACAAGAAAGTAGAGAAAATAAGAAAGACCCAGTCCACACAGACCCAGAGAGCATTGTAAACAAGGCCGGTTTCTCTGTACAACACCAGCCAGACTTTTGCTTCCATCTGTGGGCCTATGGGAACAAAAATATTACATTTGTTTTACTTCTGGGAGGTCAGTCATCCCACAAACCCTTGTCGCTGAAATATAAATAACACTGGCGAATGCTTAGAGCACCACCTTGTGGCCGCAACCCAAAGTTTTTCTGTAGAACACTTCAGGAACCAGGCTAAAGACAGCCCCTCATCAGGAGTGACAAGCTGAGTTTCTCTGTAACCACAGTCTAAGGAGGGGGGAGTGCCTCACATTACATCTTCAAGTGACAAAGAACGAGATAGAGAACTAGAGACATGGAAGGTACATCCCAACAAGCCAGAGGTCATTAGCAGCTTCTGACTTCTCTGTAACACATCAGAAAACATGGTCTGAAGGGATTACACTTCCAAACAAGGTACCATATTTTACCACAAACTCGAGTTCCTCTTCACCAATTACATTTTTGGTTACGTCTAACAAAATGGCAAAAAGTTTTACATTTTTATAAAAATAGCTACGGGGGACAAGAGTTGCATCCTAAATACCCAATTACTCCTGGCAATCTTCAACCCTAAATGTGCCATGACTTATTTGACCCAATGGAGAAACATTGGGTGGGGGTTAGGTACAGAGAGAAGGGGGTAGTCTTTAGCTAACATTCCACTCCTTAGACAGGCTAGGGTGAGAATATATTTCTGTGAAGTCAAATCACTACAGAACAGTCAGAGGGAAAGACAGGGAAATGGAATTCAAGGAGTGTGCAAGCAATTTCAAGTGGGTAAAGAGAGGACAGAGGTGTAACATTTTCCAATAAGGGAGTAGATAGCGTTTTTGGGGGGGGGGGGCATTCTTCCCTCCCAGAGTGTGTTGGTTTTTCTGTAGTACACCTACAGCTCTGGGTGGGAAGGTTGGGGTTCAGTATTTGAGCTTTTTGGGGACCTCCCAAGGGAAGGCCTCCCGCCCAAAGTGGCCATAGGCAGCGGTCCGCTGGTAGATGGGCTTTTTCAGGTCCAGCTCCCTGGAACAGAGAAACACAGTAAGGTGTTGGGTAAATAAATAAATGCATAGATTACCAGAGGGCAAACCAAGCTGTGTAACATCACCATTTAAATGTAGAACCCCTCCGCCAACGAGAACCAGCTTTGACCCCATGGGACCCCTTGCTGACAAAAAGTGTTGCCGGCGACCACCATTGTGCCACACTACCTGACAATGACACCAGGGCGGAGGTCAAAGTTCTTCTTGACAATGTCCAGCAGCTCCCTCTCGCTCTTCTGGGAAGTCCCATAGTGGAAGATGGAGATGGACAGGGGATGGGCCACTCCAATGGCATAGGCTACCTGACAACACAGCCACTTATTAACAAACAGGATCAAGATTTACATGACAGGTAATTATAACATATGCTACTTTTACTTTTCATCTCATTGCGATGCATAACAGCTAGAAAGTGAATGACTCATATAGCATTCAAAACCTGACTCCACAAGCTGAAGACCACAAAACAAAAGGCAAACCGTTAGGTAACAGCTATTAGCTCATTCCTCACCTGGACCAATACACGCTTGCAGAGCTCAGCCTTCACCAGGGACTTGGCCACCCAGCGGGCAGCGTAGGCAGCAGAGCGGTCCACCTTAGTGTAGTCTTTCCCAGAGAAGGCCCCTCCACCGTGGGCCCCCCAGCCTCCGTAGGTGTCCACAATGATCTTACGTCCTGTCAGGCCAGCATCACCCTGTGAACGGGAGAGGAAGAGTAAGCCAAGTAGCCCAGGACAGCCTTGGAAGTGTCTGTATCTTGTGTTGATAAGAGTGCCTACTTTTTAAAATCTGACAGACAATGTACCTACTTAATCACATCTCTAAGGATATATTTTTTTCTTCCCGTACATTGTCTATGGGTCTAGAATATATCTCACCTGAGGACCTCCGATGACGAAGCGGCCGCTGGGCTGCAGGTGGTAAATGGTGTCGTCGTCCAGGTACACGGTGGGCACCACTGCCTTCACAACCTGCTCCTTCAGCGCGTCGCGCATCTCATCCAGGCAAATGACCTCGTCGTGCTGCACAGACACCACGACAGTGTGCACACGCACTGGAAGCATGGCCCCACGGTCCTGCCTGTACTGAACAGTCACCTAGAGAGGGGGAGACGAGGTATGAAATGTCATTCAAAGTGTACAAGCATGTCTTACAAGGTAAGGCACGAGGATATCTGCATATGAGTGGAGATAGCTGTGCCTGAAAGGACTGCTTTATAACATACTTCTGGACAAGGAATTTCCATGAATTGTTTTGTGAACATAGCCGTAAAGGGTTGCCCTATCGCCCGGGGCAAGTGACCCGAGGGGTTGTGCAAGTTGAGCCTGCTCATTTGCCCCATTGGTCAGGAGATATATATATTTTTAACTTGATTACAACCAAAATGCAAAGAATTCATCTAGACTGTTATTTCTGGTTCCACCCCTGTGTACGGACATATTTTTATTTTTTTATAAATAGATGTCCTTTTCTCGCCAAGTGAACATAATCTTCTGGCAACCAAAGAAATACACCCGCCTTGCCCAATTGGTGAGTGCATTTCAGACCTTAACCCATAAGAGTCTAAACCAGGAGCGGTGGGGGTACTACTAAGCTATATGGAATGGTTTTAAGGTTATACCAAGGATCATTTTGCTATTTGATTTAGAATTGTAAGACTCCTTTAAGTATATTTTTCAAAAATAATAAAAAATAATTTGATGAAAAACTATTTATGGCCTTATTGCTATTAGCCCATACCAACACCTTGAATAACAAATTCACTAAATGGAACAGATAGTCCCCCCAAAAATGTTCTGAAGAGTCTGTCCTATATCTGAGAAGTAGAAGATCAGGAATGTTTAAAAAACATATATATTTTTTAAAATACATGTATTTAACCCCTTATTTTTGGCACTAAACAGTCTATGCAAGGGGTTCTACTAAGCTATATAGAATTGCTTTAAGAAGGTCATACCAAGGACAATTTTGCTATTTGATTTTGAATTTTAAAATGTCGATCCCTGCCGTTCTTGGTGTATAGACTGCGGTGATGAATCTAACCTGAGTTTTGGAGTCTGGTCTCAGCCAGGGCAGGGTTCCGTTGCGGCGCAGTTCAGCCATCTTGGCATTGAGTTTGTGGGCGAGGACGATGGTGAGGGGCATACACTCCTCAGTCTCATCAGTGGCATAACCAAACATCAGACCCTGTAACGCAAAACACAGTCAAGCACTTGGTGTGGAGACTAAAACCATAAACACTGATTATGCAGTTGAGCACGAGGTCCAGTCGATTAGTCACTGACTCACAAATGGTAAACGACAAGAGCCTTCTAACCTGGTCTCCAGCCCCCACATCCTCCTCTTTGCGGTCCAGGTGAACACCCTGAGCGATGTCAGGAGATTGCTGCTCCAGGGCCACAAGGACATTGCAGGTCTTATAGTCAAAGCCTATGGGAAGTGAATAGTCAAACCTCAGTGTTACTTACTGTCTGTATATCTTTGCCAAAGCTAACCCTGTGACTTCTTAAAACCATGTATTCAATTCAATGAAATCAGAGCAAATTTGCCATAATACCCTTGGATGAGTCATCATAGCCAATGTGCTTGATGGTGTCCCTGACGACCTTCTGGTAATCTACGTTGGCCCTGGAGGTGACCTCCCCTGCCAACAGAATCATCCCAGTCTTAGCCACCGTCTCTGAAAAGAAGCAGACAGAAAGAGAAAGCACGTGAGCAAAAGACTGGGGACAGATGGAGGGAAATCAAGTGAAGGAAAGTGGGTGAGACTAAGGTAAACGTGTGCATTAGCTAACTAAGATGGGGGAGGGGCAAAAGTAAGGGCATGTTACAGCATCAGACAACATGGACAAACCTATAGAAACATTTTTCTTTGTTTATAGATGTGATTGATCCTTACCACATGCCACTTTGGCATCAGGGTCCTGCTTGAGATGCGCATCAAGCACAGCGTCGCTGATCTGGTCACAAAGCTTATCTGTCAAACAAGAGAAACCAGAGTTATGGGGTGTATCCTGTAGCAAAATAATATCCTGCTAAACAATTCCCCAGACAGGTTATGCCTGCAAAACCAAGACCTGTATGGACCAAACTTGCAACACAAGCCAGACTCCGCAGCCAAATATACAGTGCATTCGGAAAGTTCAGACCTCTTGACATTTCCCACATTGTTACATTACAGCCGTACTCTAAAATGGATTCAATTGTTTTTCCTCCTCTCATCAATCGACACGCAATACCCCATAATGACAAAGACATTTTAGACATTTAGACATTTTAGCCAAAAAAACAGACATTTACAGAAGTACTCAGACCCTTCACTCAGTACTTTGTTGAAGCACCTTTGGCAGCGATTAAAGCAGCAAGTCTCGTTGGGTATGACGCTACAAGCTTGGCACACCTGTATTTGGGGAGTTTCTCCCATTCTTCTCTGCAGATCAAGCTGTCAGGTTGGATGGGGAGTGTCATTGCACACCTATTTTCAAGTCTCTCCAGAGATGTTCGATCGGGTTCAAGTCCGGGCTCTGGCTGGGCCACTCAAGGACATTCAGAGTCTTGTCCCGAAGTCACTCCTGCGTTGTCTTGGCTGTGTGCTTAGGGTCATTGTCATCAGTCGGAGGTCCAGAGCACTCTGTAGCAGGTTTTCATCAAGGATTTCTCTGTACTTTGCTCCGTTCATCATTCTCTCAATACTGACAAGTCTCCCAGTCCCTACCGCTGAAAAACATCCACATAGCAGGATGCTGTCACCATGCTTCACTGTAGGGATGGTGCCAGGTTACCTGCAGACGTGACCCTTAGCATTCAGGCCAAAAAGGTCTATTTTGGTTTCATCAGACCACAGAATTGTTTGTCATGGTCAGAGCCCTTTAGGTGCCTTTTGGCAAACTCCAAGCAGGCGGTCATGTGCCTTTTAGTGAAGAGTGGCTTCTGCTTGCTGTGTGTTAGCAGAGAGAACAGTCTATGACTAGAGTGGCTGGGGTCCTCGACAATTTTTATGGCCTTCCTCTGACACTGCCTGGTATAGAGGTCCTGGATGACAGGAAGCTTGGCCCCAGGGATGTACTGGGCTGTTCGCACTACCCTCTGTAGTGCCTTGCTGACGGAGGTTGAGCAGTTGCCATACCAGGCAGTGAT
Organism: Oncorhynchus mykiss; assembly: GCF_013265735.2. Classification (NCBI taxonomy): domain Eukaryota; kingdom Metazoa; phylum Chordata; class Actinopteri; order Salmoniformes; family Salmonidae; genus Oncorhynchus; species Oncorhynchus mykiss. The sequence continues at coordinate 36,125,772 of NC_048569.1, forward strand.
GCAACCAGTCAAGATGCTCTCGGTGGTGCAGCTGTAGAATCTTTTGAGGATCTGAGGACCCATGCCATATCTTTCCAGTCTCCTGGGGGAATAGGTTTTTGTCGTGCCCTCTAAACAACTGTCTTGCTGTTCTTGGACCATGTTAGTTTGTTGGTGATGTAGACACCAAGGAACTTAGCTCTCAACCTGCTCCACTGCAGCCCCATTGATGAGAATGGGGGTGTACTCTGTCCTCTTTTTCCTGTAGTCCACAATCATCTCCTTTGTCTTGATCACGTTGAGGTAGAGGTTGTTGTCCTGGACCACACGACCAGGTCTCTGACCTCCCTATAGGCTGTCTCGTCGTTGTTGGTGATCAGGCCTACCACTGTTGTCATCGGCAAACTTAATGATGGTGTTGGAGTTGTGCCTCCCCATGCAGTCATGAGTGAACAGGGAGTACAGGAGGGGACTGAGCACACACCCTTGAGGGGCCCCTGTGTTGAGGATCAGTGTGGTGGATGTGTTGTTACCTACCCTTACCACCTGAGGGCGGCCCGTTGAAGTCCAGGATCCAGTTGCAGAGGGAGTTGTTTAGTCCCAGGGTCCTTAGCTTGTTGATGAGCTTTGAGGGCACTATGGTGTTGAACCTGAGCTGTAGTCAATGAATAGCATTCTCACATAGGTGTTCCTTTTTATCCATGTGGGAAAGGGCAGTGTGGAGAGCAATAGAGATTGTGTCATCTGTGGATCTGTTGGGTCAGCATGCAAATTGGAGTGGGGTCTAGGGTTTCTGGGGTAATGGTGTTGATGTGAGAACAGCATAATGCTGCCACCGCCATGCTTCACTGTTAGGGATGGTGCCAGGTTTCCTCCAGATGTGAGGCTTGGCTTTCAAGCAAATTAGTTCAATCTTGTTTCTCATGGGCAGTCCTTTAGGTGCCATTTGGCAAACTCCAAATGGACTGTCATGTGCCTTTTTACTGAGAAGTGGTGTCTGTCTGGCCACTTTACCATAAAGGCCTGATTGGTGGAGTGCTGCAGATATTGTTGTCCTTCTGGAAGGTTCTTCCATCTCCACAAAGGAACGCTAGAACTCTGTCAGTGACCATCGGGTTCTTGGTCACCTCCCTGACCAAGGCCCTTTTCCCCCGATTGCTCAGTTTGTCTGGGTGGCCAGCTCTAGGAAGTGTCTTGGTGGTTCCAAACTTTTTGTTTAAGATTGTTGGAGGCCCCTGTGTTCTTGTACCTTCAAAGCTGCAGAAATGTTTTGGTACCCTTCCTCAGATCTGTGCCTACACAGTCCCGGAGCTCTGCAGACATTTCTTTGAACCCATGGCTTGGTTTTTTGCTCTGACATGACTGTCAACTGTGGGACCTTGTATAGACAGGTGTGCCTTTCCAAATCATGACCGATCAATGGATTTTACCACAGGTTTACTCCAATCATCCACCACACTGATCCTCAACACAGGGGCCCCTCAAGGGTGTGTGCTCAGTCCCCTCCTGTACTCCCTGTTCACTCATGACTGCATGGGGAGGCACAACTCCAACACCATCATTAAGTTTGCCGATGACAACAGTGGTAGGCCTGATCACCAACAACGACGAGACAGCCTATAGGGAGGTCAGAGACCTGGTCGTGTGGTCCAGGACAACAACCTCTACCTCAACGTGATCAAGACAAAGGAGATGATTGTGGACTACAGGAAAAAGAGGACAGAGTACACCCCCATTCTCATCAATGGGGCTGCAGTGGAGCAGGTTGAGAGCTAAGTTCCTTGGTGTCTACATCACCAACAAACTAACATGGTCCAAGAACAGCAAGACAGTTGTTTAGAGGGCACGACAAAAACCTATTCCCCCAGGAGACTGGAAAGATATGGCATGGGTCCTCAGATCCTCAAAAGATTCTACAGCTGCACCACCGAGAGCATCTTGACTGGTTGCATCACTGCCTGGTATGGCAACTGCTCAACCTCCGTCAGCAAGGCACTACAGAGGGTAGTGCGAACAGCCCAGTACATCCCTGGGGCCAAGCTTCCTGTCATCCAGGACCTCTATACCAGGCAGTGTCAGAGGAAGGCCATAAAAATTGTCGAGGACCCCAGCCACTCTAGTCATAGACTGTTCTCTCTGCTAACACACAGCAAGCAGTACCGGAGCACCAAGTCGAGGGCCAAGAGGCTTCTAAACAGCTTCTACCCTCCCCCCCCCCCTTTGCACCGCTGCCAGTCTGTTATCATCCACGCATAGTCACTTTAATAACTCTAGAGGTTGACCGATTAAATCGGAATGGCCGATTAATTAGGGCCGATTTCAAGTTTTCATAAGAATCGGAAATCGGTATTTTTGGGCGCCGGTTTCCATTTTTTTTTATACCTTTATTTAACTAGGCAAGTCAGTTAAGAACACATTCTTATTTTCAATGGCGGCCTAGGAACAGTGAGTTAACTGCCCTGTTCAGGGGCAGAGCGACAGATTTTCACCTTGTCAGCTCAGGGGATCCAATCTTGCAACCTTACAGTTAACTAGTCCAACCCTCTAACCACATGCACTCCACGAGGAGCCTGTCTGTTACGCGAATGCAGTAGAAGCCATGGTAAGTTGCTAGCTAGCATTAAACTTATCTTATAAAAAACAATCAATCATAATCACTAGTTATAACTACTAATCCAGGTTAGCAGGCAATATTAACCAGGTGAAATTGTGTCATTTCTCTTGCGTTCATTGCACGCAGAGTCAGGGTATATGCAACAGTTTGGGCTGCCTGGCTCATTGCGAACTAATTTGCCAGAATTTTACATAATTATGACAACATTGAAGGTTGTGCAATGTAACAAGAATATTTAGACTTAGGGATGCCACCCGTTAGATAAAATACCGAACGGTTCTGTATTTCACTGAAATAATTAACGTTTTGTTTCGAGATGATAGTTTCCGGATTCGACCATATTAATGAAGGTCCGTATTTCTGCGTGTTATTATGTTATAATTAAGTCTGATTTGATAGAGCAGTCTGACTGAGCAGCAGCAGGCTTGTAATCACTCATTCAAACCGCACTTTCGTGCGTTTTGCCAGCAGCTCTTCACAAGCACAGCGCTGTTTATGACTTCAAGCCTATGAGCCTAATGGCTGGTGTAACCAATGTGAAATGGCTAGCTAGTTAGCTGGGTGTGCGCTAATAGCATTTCAAACGTCACTCGCTCTGACACTTGGAGTAGTTATTCCTCTTGCGCTGCAAGGGCCGCGGCTTTTGTGGAGTTATGGGTAACGCTGCTTCTCGTGTGGCTGTTGTCGATGTGTTCCTGGTTCGAGCCCAGGTAGGGGCGAGGAGAGGGACAGAAGCTATACTGTCACACTGGCAATACTAAAGTGCCTATAAGAACATCCAATAGTCAAAGGTATATGAAATACAAATGGTATAGAGAGAAATAGTCCTATAAATACTATATTAACTACAACCTAAAACCTCTTACCTTGGAATATTGAAGTCTCATGTTAAAAGGAACCACCAACTTTCATATGTTCTCATGTTCTGAGCAAGGAACTTAAACGTTTGCAATATGTGCCATGTAAAAAAGCTCTTTTACTTTCTTCTCCAACACGTTGTTTTGGCATTATTTAAACCAAATTTAACATTTTGTATTATTTATTTGAGGCTAAATTGATTTTATTGATGTATTATAATAAGTTAAAATAAGTGTCCATTCAGTATTGTTTTAATTGTCATTATTACAAATAAATAAAATCGGGACGAATAATCGGTATCGGCTTTTTTGGTCCTTCAATAATCGGTATCGGCTTTTTTGGTCCTTCAATAATCGGTATCGGCGCTGAAAAATCATAATCGATCAACCTCTAAAGTCTACCTACATGTACATATTACCTCAACCGGTGCCCGCGCACATCAACTCTGTACCAGTACCCCCCCGTATTAAGTCTATTGTTATTTTACTGCTGCTCTTAAATTACTAGTTACTTTATATCTTATCCATATATTTTTAAACTGCATTGTTGGTTAGGGGATCGTAAGTTAGCATTACACTAAGGTCTACACCTGTTGTATTCGGCACATGTGACTAATAAAATTTGATTTGATGTTTTTCAGCAGCAGGGACTGAGAGACGAGTCAGGATCGAGGGATAAGTTAATGTAGCAAAGTAGAGAGATCCTTGATAAACACCTGCTCCAGAACACTCAGGACCTTAGACTGGGGCGAAGGTTCACCTTCCAACAGGACAACTCCCCTAAGCACACAGCCAAGATAAAGCAGGATTGGCTTCGGGACAAGTCTCTCTGAATGTCCTTGAGCTGCCCAGCCAGAGCCCAGACTTGAACCCGATCGAAAATCTCTGGAGATACCTGAAAATAGCTGTGTAGCAACAGTCCCTATCCAACCTAACAGAGCTTGAGAGGATCTGCAGAAAATAACAGGAGAAACTCTCCAAATATAGGTGTACCAAGCGTGTAGCGTCATATCCAAGAAGACTCGCAGCTAAAATTGCTGGCAAAGGTGCTTCAACAAAGTACTGAGTAAAGGGTCTGAAAACTTATGTAAACAAGGCCTAAGTTTTTGTTTGATTCTCATAAATTTGCTAAAATGTCTAAACCTGTGTTTGCTTTGTCATTATTGGGTAGTGTGTGTAGATTGATGAGGGAAAAAAACAATTGTATACATTTTAGAATAAGGCTGTAACATAACAAAATATGGAAAAAGGTAAAGGGTGTGAATACCTGAATGACCTGTATTTCTATGCTTTGGTTATGTACACAAGCTTCAAACATCTTAACATAAAAATATTTTCCATAACCAAACATATTGTAAGTGGTTTAGATGGTATAGTGATTCACTATACTTGCTTTTTTTTGTCAAACTGAAATTAGGCTAACTATTAGAATAGTAGCAACCAGGAAGTGGCAGAGCGACTTTAATAATACGTTTTTAGTTATTTTGGATAAAATTCCTCTCGTTTTAATTCCCACTAAGGTAACTTGAAATTTAACAGTTTTAAACTTCTGGCTTCCCACTATATTGGGTTTTTGTGCAGCCCAATACAGGGTAGGGTGTCCACTGTCCACCCCCACTGCCCAGTGGGCACTACCAAGACATATGATTCTTCATGTTCTGAATCATTCAGTGTAGTCTCAACATTTAATTACAATTATATCCCAAAAGTCCGATTTCATAACCTAATACATACAATAAGCACCGGGTTCCTGAGTGGTGCAGCAGTCTAAGGCACTGCATTGCAGTGCTAGAGTTGGTCACTGCAGACCGGAGTGCGCATTCTCGGAGTGAGAATTTTAAACGTTGTGGTTGTGGTGACCGTCTGCAAAGTTGTTTCCGCCGGTCGCAAAAAGACAAATAACATGACAGACTGAATTAAATGTAAATGGTACACTTTGTGCTCCATTGACATTTCACAGAAATATGCTTGCTTTTGTGAAAAAAAATTGAATTTCATGTCCATAATGTGAAAAGCATATACTAAAATACTACATGCGCTGTCTCAAAATCAATATCTATGTTATCTGTATATTTGTTTATGTTCTCCAGATTCGAGAAGATTAGTTCAGCCGTAAACCTGTCAATTTATCCTTAATTCTTGCACAGCATCCAGCCTCACTGACATAGTTTTCCAGAGTTTTGACCACTTCTCTCTAGTTGGCCTCCATTGATTTAGTCACTCTAACTTTAACCATCCTACAAGGGTAAGAAAACCATTACCGTTTGAACGGATTATGATAGAGACATACAGTTTGGACCATTGGTGTTCTTAGAGTATCTACACAATAATTGTTTTTAACATTGTTCAAAATGATGCGTTTTTGAAAGGATATCCTAAATAGGGAGCAATGTTGTCGTGTAAATACACCAGCGTTATGTTACGCGTGCCATTGCTTCTGCCAATCAAAATGTCACCGACAACTGAACCGCACTGTAATGAACTAAGATACAAAACGACAGTACTGACCGTTTGAGAGCTCAGTTAACCCAGTGACCAGATAACAACAACCTACTGTACTCATCACGCGCAGTCGTGAAAGATATGTCACTAACGGGCTCTCTGTCTATTGATGCAACACCTGTGTTCGACTCGGGCAAATGTACGAACACATTTACTGATATATTTACGAATATATAAAAACAATATGGCACACATGTTCCGTTTTTCAACGGACGTGCCACCTAACATCAGTGGTGATTTAACAATCCAGACAAGTCATATAGTGACCTACTTTTCTGGATTAGCATTATCGGCTACTAGCTAGCTAGCTTGACACCACATGCTAGGGCAAAGGCATCCCGCGTGGCCTGAACATAAACTGGAAAGAAATGGGCCTGACCCTATCGCGTGTTCCCCATTCATAACATCGTCCGTCTCAAAGATCAGAAAATGTGAAAAAAATTGTCAATTAACTAGCTGGCGAGCCATACAAACAGTATATTAAGTAACGTTATGCGTGTTCGTAAAAATGACTGGCACCCATTTTTTAGCACTTTGTTACTGTAGTTACTGAATCTACGCCATGACCTTGTGTCGAAAAATTGAAACTAGCGAACGTTTCCGAGCTAGCTAAAATAAGACCGAGGCATTGCAAACTCACCTGGATGACCTTCTCCAACAGATTCAGAGGTGAACAAAAAGCAGTCTTCATCAATGAGCGAGTTATGGAAACCGTTCAATTGCCGGTTCATTTTAAAGGAATTGTTATTTGCCGAGTTATAACTAGCTGGCTACCTAAAATGTGTCAACTGTGGTTTAACAAAATATGATTTATCTGATATGAATTATAATTCCCAATAAACAAATTTAAAAAAAAAATACCAGTACCAGCCTCTGAACACTTGTTATTTGGCCGGTGTTCTCGGAGAAACAAATTGGTGGTGGTGGTATTTATCCTTTTTCTTGCGTCTTCTTCTTCGGGATTGGGTTGGCGGATCGCATTCAACTTTCAAGGTGCATACACTGCCACCTACTGGAGTGTAAAGGCCAGTCACAGCCTAACGACATAAAATGCTCTTATTTAATCATGTTCCTCTAAGAAAGTAAAATAGAGCTCCTAGACACCACTTTCCTCCACCACTACACCACCCAAACCCCAATCTAGCCTCTCTAACCCTTTCACACAGTCACTCCCTAATCTACATCAAACAATTCACAAATATCAACACGTGCTCCACCGTTTCCTTCTCTAAACACTCATCACACAGACCTGTTTCATGTCTCCCTATCATCCACAACGTGGCAATCAAACCTGTACTCCCAAACCATAGTCTACTCCACACAACGTCCTCTCTAGTACATCTCATACTGACCAATGCATGCAATACAATTGCCTCCCCTTACTACTAGTGTCCCATTCCCTGCCAAAGATTGAGCCCGTTTGTCCAGATTAAGCACTTGACTTCCCTACGACCCAGTGAGACCTGAATAGCACAGGAGGTTGATGGCACCTTAGCTGTGAGGACGGGCTCGTGGTAATGGCTGGAGCGGAATGAGTGGAATGGTATCCTGGTTTCCATGTGTTTGATGCCATTCCATTCGTTCTGTTCCAGCCATTATTATGAGCCGTCCTCCCCTCAGCAGCCTCCACTGCTGAATATCTACCCCCCCCCCCCCCCCCCCCCCTCTCCTCATAGGACTCTTAGCCACCACATCGACCTTCTCATTACCCTCCACACCCACATGGGCAGGAACCCAACAAAAGCTTACCTCCAATCCCATTAACAGCACCATCATCCACAACCAAGTCTCCCCTATTCAACCTGCGCGTCTTCACACTACTTAACACTGCAGCCGAATCAGAGCAGATCACCACTCGGAGTGTTTTCACCTCCTCTACCCATCTCCAACCTATAATCATGGCCATCATCTCTGCCGATTAGACTGACACATAATCAGTTAACCGCTTACATACTCTAATGTAAACACCCCAGCCCCCATCCTTCCACTGACTGGATCCTTTGAACCATCTGTACATATCCTTAAAAAGGAATAAAACCGATGATCTATATATCTCTCCACATGCCGTCTCACGTCCTCACCCCATTCTCTCCTGCCCTCAATCATGTCCACATCTACACTTGGTTTTGGAACCACAGAGGAATGTTCTCCAATGCAATTGCCAGCCCCATCTCTCTCTCCCCCAGTCCATATTCTACCACCATCTGTCTGATTGACCATCTGTATGCTCTCTGCTTACCCCCTCCTCGCTCCCAGTATTCCCCAGTTGCCGTGACTGCAGGATGTCATTCTAGTTTCCCTTTCAACCTCGCCCAGTATGGTGATGCAAGTTTGTCCCACCTTATCCTCAGTGGCAGTTCCCCACTATCCACCTGCAATGTCTCAACAGGTGTCGTCCTGAAGGCACCCACACACAATCTCAGGGCCCTTGACTGTATCCTATCCAGGCTCTGTAGCACCGTTTTGGCTGCTGATCCATATACAAAGCACCCATAATCCAAATATGACCTGATCAATGCCTGGTACATATACAACAGTGTTTGTCTATCTGACCCCCAATCATATCCTGCCTCTGCCCTCATGAGGTTCAGCACCTTCCTACACTTAATATCAATATACGCAATGTCTCTTCCACATAAGCCTCTCATCAAACCACATACCTAAACACTTAAACTCAAGACACCCTTTCTATATCCTGACCGTATACAGTGGGGTAAAAAAGGTATTTAGTCAGCCACCAATTGTGCAAGTTCTCCCACTTAAAAAGATGAGAGAGACCTGTAATTTTCATCATATGTACACTTCAACTATGACAGACAAAATGAGAGAAAAAAATCCAGAAAATTCCATTGTAGGATTTTTAATGAATTTATTTGCAAATTATGATGGAAAATAAGTATTTGGTCACCTACAAACAAGCAAGATTTCTGGCTCTCACAGACCTGTAACTTCTTCTTTAAGAGGCTCCTCTGTCCTCCACTCGTTACCTGTATTAATGGCACCTGTTTGAACTTGTTATCAGTATAAAAGACACCTGTCCACAACCTCAAACAGTCACACTCCAAACTCCACTATGGCCAAGACCAAAGAGCTGTCAAAGGACACCAGAAACAAAATTGTAGAACTGCACCAGGCTGGGAAGACTGAATCTGCAATAGGTAAGCAGCTTGGTTTGAAGAAATCAACTGTGGGAGCAATTATTAGGAAATGGAAGACGTACAAGACCACTGATAATCTCCCTCGATCTGGGCCTCCATGCAAGATCTCACCCCGTGATGTCAAAATGATCAGAAGAACGGTGAGCACACGGGGGGACCTAGTGAATGACCTGCAGAGAGCTGGGACCAAAGTAACAAAGCCTACCATCAGTAACACACTACGCCGCCAGGGACTCAAATCCTGCAGTGCCAGATGTGTCCCCCTGCTTAAGCCAGTACATGTCCAGGCCCGTCTGAAGTTTGCTAGAGAGCATTTGGATGATCCAGAAGAAGATTGGGAGAATGTCATATGGTCAGATGAAACCAAAATATAATTTTTTGGTAAAAACTCAACTTGTCGTGTTTGGAGGACAAAGAATGCTGAGTTGCATCCAAAGAACACCATACCTACTGTGAAGCATGGGGGTGGAAACATCATGCTTTGGGGCTGTTTGTCTGCAAAGGGACCAGGATGACTGATCCGTGTAAAGGAAAGAATGAATGGGGCCATGTATTGTGAGATTTTGAGTGAAAACCTCCTTCCATCAGCAAGGGCATTGAAGATGAAACGTGGCTGGGTCTTTCAGCATGACAATGATCCCAAACACACCGCCCGGGCAACGAAGGAGTGGCTTCGTAAGAAGCATTTCAAGGTCCTGGAGTGGCCTAGCCAGTCTCCAGATCTCAACCCCATAGAAAATCTTTGGAGGGAGTTGAAAGTCCGTGTTGCCCAGCAACAGCCCCAAAACATCACTGCTCTAGAGGAGATCTGCATGTAGGAATGGGCCAAAATACCAGCAACAGTGTGTGAAAACCTTGTGAAGACTTCCAGAAAACATTTTACCTCTGTCACTGCCAACAAAGGGTATATAACAAAGTATTGAGATAAACTATTATTGACCAAATACTTAGTTTCCACCATAATTTGCAAATAAATTCATTAAAAATCCAACAATGTGATTTTCTAGATTTTTTTTTCTCATTTTGTCTGTCATAGTTGAAGTGTACCTACGACGAAAATTACAGGCCTCTCATCTTTAAGTGGGAAAACTTGCACAATTGGTGGCTGACTAAATACTTTTTTGCCCCACTGTATTTGCAGACTAACATCTTTAACCTTCCTCCTAAAAAACACCATAATGCAGGACTTGGCCACAGACATCCTAAACCCCCACGTTAAAGATAAATCTTCCACAACTCCCACAGCTTCTTGTATCTTCCTCATCACATATTTCACATTCCCACCTTTCTTCCATACAGCCCCATCATCAGCATACAAGGCCAGACCCACTCCCTGTCCCAACTCCTTAAATATGTCATCCATCATCAGGGTGAACAACACCGGACTAACTACACTTCCCCGAGGAGTACCATTGTCCACTTCAAACCACATTGACAATTCTGACCCACCTTCACCCATATGACTTGATGGAACAGGAAGTCCATGATCCAGTTATACAGATGTCTCCCAATACCCAATGCACTCAACTTGATCAACAACTCTTCCCTCCACATGGTATCGTAAGCTTTCTCAACGTCAAAATACACAACACTCATCACCTCTTTTGTTGTCAAGGCCTTGGCTATCTCTGTACTAACTGTCACCAGGGCATCCATGGCAGAACTCCCTCCCCTGAACGGGTTGCAGGGGTTATAGAAAGGAACTATTACAATCTTACCCCTACTCCTACATACTTCTATTCCCACACATTCCAATTCCTGTAGCTCCAATACTCTGTACGCCATCCCCTCTTTAACAAACGTAGCACAACCCCCACCCGACCCCTCCACTCTATCATACATACCGTACTGAACTGAATCCCGGAATCACAAACTCCAGTTGAGGTTTGAGCCATGTCTCTTGTATACACACTACATCTGGTACTACATTAATGTCATATACACACCTCTTAAACTCCTGCCAGTTAGCTATTAGGCTTCTAGCGTTTCATTGAAGGACCTCAAAAACCATACTAAAAAGGATGTTCCGACATCACCTCTTGGCTGATTCAACATCTCATGCATCATTACTCCAGTTGCTTCTGTAATTCCCAGGAAATCTTTGGCCTCGCGTACCACCACGTCTATGCGTGCAGACTTTTTCTTAACCTGATCACTCATATTCATCACCCTACACATGAACGCCAAGAAATCAACCCTGTTCACCACCAACAATTATTTTGTAACCGCACACTGATATTTAATGGAAACCGAGTTTGTGCGACTCCCTTACCTCCCATCCGACGCCGCTGCGCCAATCTCTTCCCAGGTTCTGTACTTTGAATTCTCCGTGCTGCTTCAGCATATGCTACCTTGTTTGTGATCTTATATCTCAGTATCTCCGCTTCCTGCTTCAGTACTATACAGCACCCAAATGCAGCACTATGTTCCCCGACACAGTTACAGAACCTTGCCTTAACCTCAACTCCACACTTGCCATATTCATGCGGTCCCTCACACTTCATACAATGTCTCTGCCCCCTACAGACGCCAGCCACATGTCCCATGCGTTGGCACTTAAAGCACCGAAGCGACTCTGGCACAAACTCCATAACATACAAGCTGATGAATCCTAAATGTGCACGTCCCCGAAGATTCACTTCAAACTCTAGCACCATTGTAGTGCGCATTTAAGAAATGTATGGGCATAACAAGCCCGGCTCTGGACGTTCTGCTGCCCTAGGTGAGATGCAAAATTACCACCCCCTCCTATCCCCGCTAAACTAAAACAGGGGACGGCAATAGGTTTGGCCCTGGGCATTTTTATTCTAACACTAATAATTGGCAGAACAGAACATACTAGCAATACATTTTTAACACATCCGGATAGTAGGCTGTATACCAGTTCAATGTCAATAACATAACATATACAATTTTTTTGTTAACTTAATTTATTCACTTATAGCACCACCTGAACCTCCTGCCCCCTCCAGCTGCACAACGGGGTAGGAAGAAAAAGGCCGAAATGGCTCTTCTGGCTCCCCTGGTGGCATATCCAAACCCTCAGCCACGGCCACACCCTGACAACGCCGCAGCCTATACAGCATGGGACCCCGTGCTGTGGATTCAAAGACATGGCGACATGATGAAATTAATGACATTACAAAAGATCTTGCCGATCCCAGTCAAATTCGGTGTTGATTGTGAACAATTGAGGAGACAATGCAAAACCTCTGCTGCTGAAATTGCCCACATCTGTAGAAAAAATAAGTGTTTGAGATGGGGTGATGTAGAGGGTGGGTTTGACTCCAATTTATTTTGGCAGAATGACGGTGAGTTCCAGAACCAACTGGGACAGTTACTTCAGAGGATAAAATGACAATATCCCCCTAAAACAGACTGACCAGCGATTCAGACATGTACACAAGGTGACGAAAAGTTCCTTGAAGATTACAGGACATGTCTGGAAACCTGCTTTCGCCAATTTAGCATGTTGAATAGGCAAGATGCTGGGTATGAACGTTTGTTAAAAAGCGCCTTGGTGTCTGGCTTGTGCTCTGAAATAGGGAAGATGGTAAAAACAACCTGTATCGGATGGGAAACTACGCCACTTACAACAGTGGTGGAACCTTGCAAAGCACGCCGAACGACAACTGACACAAAAAACGAGTGAGACGCAGAAAGCTCAAACTGATAAACTACATGCAGCCAAACTGATTTTTTTTACCAGGGTAAAGTATAGGGGAGAGGGAGGGGACATGGAGGAAGAGGAAATTACAGACGTGGAGGACCAGGGGGAGATCGGTGCCGTTTCAACTGCGGGAAACCAGGACACTTTGCTGTTCATTGTCATGAGCAACCAGACGCAGGAGATAGAGGCTGGTAGGAAAACCAACAACCAGGCAGAGGATGAGGGGCGCCGAGGGGAAGGGGAGCCTATTCAACCTGGCAGATGGGACCACATGCCCAGAGAAACGGAGGAAGAAAAGCAAAAAGAGGTAGTTGGAAAGAAGAAACAGGGGAAGTAGAGAAAACAGGACAAAGTCATGAGGAGCACACTATTTTTCTGAAACTCTATTCTGAAGCAAGAAAGGAGCCAATAATGAGGGCCTGCGTAAATGGCGAGTCAATAGATTTTCTTATTGATACCGAGGCTGCAATGTCAGTGATTAACTGTAGAGCTATGGAAAAACCTCACATGTCTAGTGAATCGGTCAAAACTGTTGGGGCATCGGGCATTTTTATGAGAGAATATCTCTCCATGCCCCTATCAGTAGAATTACGTGACAGCGAATATCAGCATCAGCATCAGTTCCTGTACTCTGACCACTGTCCTGTAAATTTAATGGGGAGAGCTCTCCTCTGTAAATTTGGAAGTAACATTATGTGTAAAACAGAGGATGTTAAAAGTAACCCATGAAGAGGGACATGATAATTATCTGATGTTGACGTCTGAGTTTTTTGACTGGTACTATTCATGGGATGTTACAAATGACTGCACTACACTTGAGTATGTTCTTTCATTTGCAAAAAGCCACTGGAATAATGCAGGCAGCTTCATGTCATATACAGACTTGCGTTGCATTTCCCACTTCTCACCATTGACCAGGGACCTCCACTTTGAAGAATCTTGGCTACCACAAGTGTATCAGTCAGAGCAGTTGATATGTGAGAAAATGTATTGCAGTAGTGATTTCTGAGCTTTATGGGTTAGTTTAACACCTGCACAGAAAAAGTGATATCTGTTTGAGAATAGTGTGCCTCATGTTTCTATTGCTAAGTCAGACCAAATTGAGTGGGAGGATACTGGAGTTTGGATGACAGGGGTGTCGGGAAATACTGATTGGCAAACTATGCCTGGTGGGTCAAATCAAAATCAAATCAAATTTATTTATATAGCCCTTCGTACATCAGCTAATATCTCAAAGTGCTGTACAGAAACCCAGCATAAAACCCCAAACAGCAAGCAATGCAGGTGTAGAAGCACGGTGGCTAGGAAAAACTCCCTAGAAAGGCCAAAACCTAGGAAGAAACCTAGAGAGGAACCAGGCTATGTGGGGTGGCCAGTCCTCTTCTGGCTGTGCCGGGTGGAGATTATAACAGAACATGGCCAAGATGTTCAAATGTTCATAAATGACCAGCATGGTCAAATAATAATAAGGCAGAACAGTTGAAACTGGAGCACAGTTCTCTTCAGGCACTGCTGCCATCTAGTGGCCAAAATCTAAATTGCACCTGGGCTGGAAAAGTACATTATGGCCTTTCTCTTGCATTTCAAAGATGATGGTACAAAAAAATACAAAAGAACGGTTGTTTTTTTCTTTGTATTATCTTTTACCAGATCCGTTGTGTTATATTCTCATACATTCCTTTCACCTTTCCACAAACTTCAAAGTGTTTCCTTTCAAATGGTACAAAGAATATGCATATCCTTGCTTCAGGGCCTGAGCTACAGGCAGTTAAGCAAATTATAAGTGTACTATATTAGGTATTGGATCAATAAAAAATACAACTTTTACATTACCATGGAGTTTACCAATAAAATGGTCTGATGGTGAAGTGGAAATACTCATTATTCATATCCCGAAAGAAAGAAATTCTCATTACAATACATTTGAATAGAAAGTTAGCAAGAATAGATAAGATGTTGCTACCGTGGAAAGGAAAATCTCTGTCAATTTGTGGAAAAATCACCCTGATTAACTATTTAGTCATATCCCAGTTTACCATTTGCTTATGGCCTTGCCTACACCTAGCGACTTGTTTTTTAAAATTATATGACCAATAAAGTCAAAGACATCTTCAGTTTCTTGGCAATTTCTCGCATGGAATAGCCTTGATTTCTCAGAACAAGAATAGACTGATGAGTTTCAGGAGAACGTTTTTTGATTCTTGACATTTTGAGCCTGTAATCAAACTCACAAATGCTGATACTCCAGATACTCAACTAGACTAAAGAAGGCCAGTTTGGTTGTTTCTTTAATCAGAACAACAGTTTTCAGCTGTGCTAACATAATTGCAAAAGGGTTTTCTAATGATAAGGTAGCTTTTTAAAATGATAAACTTGGATTAGCTAACACAATGTGCCATTGGAACACAGGTGTGATGGTTGCTGATAATGGGCCTCTGTACGCCTACGTAGATATTCCATACACAATCAAGCCGTTTCCAGCAAAAAATAGTCATTTACAACATTACAATGTCTACACTGTATTTCTGATCAAATTGGTGTTTTTAATGGACAAAAAATTTGATTTCCTTTCAAAAACAAGGACATTTTGGTAGTGTGTATATATACAGTGGGGCAAAAAAGTATTTAGTCAGCCACCAATTGTGCAAGTTCTCCCACTTAAAAAGATGAGAGAGGCCTGTAATTTTCATCATAGGTACACTTCAACTATGACAGACAAAATGAGGGAAAAAAATCCAGAAAATCACATTGTAGGATTTTTTATGATTTTTTTGCAAATTATGGTGGAAAATAAGTATTTGGTCAATAACAAAAGTTTCTCAATACTTTGTTATATACCCTTTGTTGGCAATGATAGAGGTCAAACGTTTTCTGTAAGTCTTCACAAGGTTTTCACACACTGTTGCAGGTATTTTGGCCCATTCCTCCATGCAGATCTCCTCTAGAGCAGTGATGTTTTGGGGCTGTTGCTGGGCAACACAGACTTTCAACTCCCTCCCAAGATTTTCTATGGGGTTGAGATCTGGAGACTGGCTAGGCCACTCCAGGACCTTGAAATGCTTCTTACGAAGCCACTCCTTCGTTGCCCGGGCGGTGTGTTTGGGATCATTGTCATGCTGAAAGACCCAGCCACGTTTCATCTTCAATGCCCTTGCTGATGGAAGGAGGTTTTCACTCAAAATCTCACGATACATGGCCCCATTCATTCTTTCCTTTACACGGATCAGTCGTCCTGGTCCCTTTGCAGACAAACAGCCCCAAAGCATGATGTTTCCACCCCCATGCTTCACAGTAGGTATGGTGTTCTTTGGATGCAACTCAGCATTCTTTGTCCTCCAAACATGACAAGTTGAGTTTTTACCAAAAAGTTATATTTTTGTTTCATCTGACCATATGACATTCTCCCAATCTTCTTCTGGATCATCCAAATGCTCTCTAGCAAACTTCAGACGGGCCTGGACATGTACTGGCTTAAGCAGGGGGACACGTTTGGCACTGCAGGATTTTAGTCCCTGGCGGCGTAGTGTGTTACTGATGGTAGGCTTTGTTACTTTGGTCCCAGCTCTCTGCAGGTCATTCACTAGGTCCCCCGTGTGGTTCTGGGATTTTTGCTCACCGTTCTTGTGATCATTTTGACCCCACGGGGTGAGATCATGCGTGGAGCCCCAGATCGAGGGAGATTATCAGTGGTCTTGTATGTCTTCCATTTCCTAATAAATGCTCCCACAGTTGATTTCTTCAAACCAAGCTGCTTACCTATTGCAGATTCAGTCTTCCCAGCCTGGTGCAGGTCTACAATTTTGTTTCTGGTGTCCTTTGACAGCTCTTTGGTCTTGGCCATAGTGGAGTTTGGAGTGTGACTGTTTGAGGTTGTGGACAGGTGTCTTTTATACTGATAACAAGTTCAAACAGGTGCCATTAATACAGGTAACGAGTGGAGGACAGAGGAGCCTCTTAAAGAAGAAGTTACAGGTCTGTGAGAGCCAGAAATCTTGCTTGTTTGTAGGTGACCAAATACTTATTTTCCACCATAATTTGCAAATAAATTCATTAAAAATCCTACAATGTGATTTTCTGGATTTTCTTCCTCATTTTGTCTGTCATAGTTGAAGTGTACATATAATGAAAATTACAGGCCTCTCTCATCTTTTTAAGTGGGAGAACTTGCACAATTGGTGGCTAAATACTTTTTTGCCCCACTGTATACAGTTGAAGTCGGAAGTTTACATACACTTTGGTTGGAGTCATTAAAACTTGTTTTTCAACCACTCCACAAATTTCTTGTTAACAAACTATAGTTTTGGCAAGTCAGTTGGGACATCTACTTTGTGCATGACACAAGTAATTTTTCCAACAATTGCTTACAGACAGATTATATCATTTATAATTCACTGTTTCACAATTGCAGTGGGTCAGAAGTTTACATACACTTAGTTGACTGTGCCTTTAAACTGCTTGGATAATTCCATAAAATGATGTCATGGCTTTAGAAGCTTCTGATAGGTAATTGACATAATTTGAGTCAATTGGAGGTGTACCTGTGGATGTATTTCAAGGCCTACCTTCAAACTCAATGCCTTTTTGCTTGACATCAAGGGAAAATCAAAATAAATTAGGTAGGTACCACATTCATTTGTACAAACAACATTAAGCAAGTATAAACATCATGGGACCACGCAGCCATTATACTGCTCAGGAAGGAAACACGTTCTGTCTCCTGGAGATGAACGTACTTTGGTGCGAAAAGTGCAAATCAATCCCAGAACAACAGCAAATGACCTTGTGAAGATGCTGGAGGAAACAGGTACAAAATTATCTATACCCACAGTAAAACAAGTCCTATATCGACATAACCTGAAAGGCCACTCAGCAAGGAAGAAGCCACTGCTCCAAAAACGGCATTAAAAAAAGCCAGACTACGGTTTGCAACTGCAAATGGGGTCAAAAATCATACTTTTTGGAGAAATGTCCTCTGGTCTGATGAAACAAAAATATAACTTTTTGGCCATAAAAAACATTGTTATGTTTGGAGGAAAAGGGGGGATGCTCGCAAGCTGAAGAACACCATCCCAACCATGAAGCACGTGGGTGGCAGCATCATGTTGTGGGGGTGCTTTGCTGCAGGAGGGTCTGGTGCACTTAACAAAATAGATGGCATTATGAGGAAGGACAATGATGTGGATATATTGAATCAACATCTCAAGACATCAGTCAGGAAGTTGAAGTTTGGTCGCAAATGGGTTTTCCAAATGGACAATGACCCCAAGCATACTTCCAATGTTGTGGCAAAATAGCTTAAGGACAACAAAGTCAAGGTATTGGAGTGGCCATCACAAAGCCCTGACCTCAATCCCATCGACAATTTGTGGACACAACTGAAAAAGCGTGTGCGAGCAAGGAGGCCTACAAACCTGACTCAGTTACACCAGCTCTGTCAGATGGAATGGGCCAAAATTCACCCAACATATTGTGGGAAGCTTGTGGAAGGCTACCCGAAACATTTGACCCAAGTGAAACAATTTAAAGGCAATGCTACCAAATACTAATTGAGTGTATGTAAACTTCTGACCCACTGGGAATGTGATGAAAAAAATAAAAGATTAAATAAATAATTCTCTACTATTATTCTGACATTTTTAAAATAAAGTGGTGATCCTAACTGACTGAGTTTATATGTATTTGGCTAAGGCGTACGTAAACTTCCGACTTCAACTCTATTAACAAAAAAATATATGGGGGATTGGAAATGATTTAGACAATTACGTTGATGGATTCCATCATCTATCTGCAATATTAAAGTTGATCTCCCGCAAAATAAAAAATCCTAATAACATCAAAAAATTTGGAACATAAGTAGGTTACACCGAACATTGTATGACAGACTGTGAAAAAGAAGAAACTGACCAGGAGATGGCATTTACAGTTACATATTAACCTTCTAGTTTGCTGAAGATATGACAATGAGTTGAACCTCACATGTGCAATATGAAAATATCTAGATCATTGTTACAAAACCTGTGGACTCTTTGCACATAATAATTATGAGCTGTCCAATTGAATGTTCTGTGATAATGATAATACAAAATCAAGTCTCTTTTTCATGTTGTTAATTTTATTTTCTTCAGACACCCTCACACAACCAATATTTCAACAACCAAAACAAACCACTAAACCATTAGAAGTATTAACTCTGAAAATAAGACAATATTTTTTTCTCAAACATGTACAGTGCTACACATATACACACAAGATGGGAAGATTCAGAAACAAACCACTTTAATAGAAATTGGAGCTTGGGAGTATAGAAAGACAGAAATCATACCACACCAAGTGATCCAGGCCGATAGGTAGAGCATATTTACAGACATCCCATCAATTTACTATATAACAACAATAATGTACATTGCAGATTTACTCTTGCTTTGGTTTTACATTTGTGTACATACAGTATTGATACGAGTCTGTATAGCACTTGGGATAACGCTTAAACTTTTAGCGATTTGGACTAGCCCCCTACAGGATGGAGTCACTGATAAGTAGATTGATCTTAGATGTAAAGTCTTATATTTAGGGGACTTTGAGCAGTTCTGGACCGGTTCCGAACAACATTTTTGTGTACAGAGCGCTCTGTGAACGGCACAGCATCAATTGCTGTGAACTCCGTGAAAGCTCTGGTTGTCACCCTTCTCATGCCTCTCTCCGCCCTCAGCTGACATGCAGTATGTGAAATTGCATGTGAAACGGAGAGCCTAGCGATTGCAGATAAAGCGGTCTCATCTCGCTGTAATGTTCTCAGGTGGATTTAGAGCTCACAACATGAAAAAATACAAAATTATTTCGTAGAATTGAAACAATGTCACTTTCTCTTGGTCACATAGGGACGAAATCACTTTGTGCTTAAAGCTGGCGTCACGAGTCTGCTGGAATTTGAATGGCGTCCCTGCGTCTCTCAGAGGATGTTGGGGTGAAAAGTCTCTGTCGTCAGTTATTTGAAATGGTGCCAATTTTGTATGATCATATTTATTTTAGTTAAGGTGAAATCTTAGAGTAAGTCGTTTAGAATTTCATTGTTACTATATTTTGAAAGCATTTCAATAATTAAAATCCATATTCCCCCACTTTTGTTGAATAGGAAAACAAATACACACACATACATGTATATATATGTGTGATGTTTCATATTTGCACAGTGTACTTGAGCTTGTATCCTCAGCTTGTATCCTTGTATCCTCAGCTAAGCATTAGCTGGTATTGTTTATGGCCCTGTCATGATAAATAATTACTTTTGGGTATGTCTATTTAGGCGGAAATCTACATTTTGACATTACATTTAACAGGTTTTAAGAAATAGAGACAACTGGTTGATCACCATGTGGAATGTTGCAAACTACAACTCCTACAATGCACTGCTTTTATGAGTGCAGTGACAGTGTGAGGTCAGATCAGCATATGGTCTTTACTGGCCTCATTTCAACAGTCTTATCTTAGGGCTAGATCTAGAATCTGTATCGCAGAAACAAATTGAAGGGTAATTTCCGATTGAGCCGACATATGCAGCGTTTTCCGTCAACACAGTCTCCGTGAAAGCGGGAACATTGCCTTTAAATTTCGAGCTATAATGCGGATCTTCCACAATAATTCTTCGATATGGATTGAATTCAACCTTTAATGTCTCTGCATATTCATGACCCCACAGATATTGTTGGTTGGGCTCCTCATAAACTTGTCTTTCCAGTCTTGCCTGGTGACCTGCCCCCTGTGGGGGTGACCTGAGTTGGTCTATGCTCCCCCAGGATGGCAGCGATTAGAGCCTCTGGGGCTGAGACCCCACCTCCAGGGGACACAGGGCTGCGGGGGGAGAGCGAGCTGATGGGCGATGGCAGGGTGTCCTGGGGGGACACCAGGCGCTCCTTCTTAGCAGAAGAGCAGGGCGAGCGGCTGCTTGGGATCCCCTCTAGGGGACGAGGGTGCAGGCTGAGGCTCTGCAGGGAGGGCATGGGGGTGTTGGAGTGAGCAGGACTGTGGCTGCGGCGGTGGCGTTTTATTTTTCCAGGGCTTGGGCTGCGGGAGCTAGCAGGGGCCAGCAGGACCAGTGTGCTGTCATCCTCCGAGCTGACGTCAGAACTGTCTGAGCGGCATACTGTTGTGACTGTCGGGCTGCGCACAGGAACATGGATCTACAGGAGATGGAGGAAGGTTGGAGAAGAGAGTAAGAGAAAAGGGTGGGAGGGAACAAAATTAGGAGAAAAGTAGAAATATCCAGCAGAACCGAATGGCAGACAGCAACTGCTTTATTCTCTGTTCATTGAACAACACAGGAAGGAAAACGTCAGGAAGGGTCCTGACCTGAAAGGGCGATGTCACGCCGATAATAGTGTTCATGTTATTACTGTAGAAACCCAAAATGTATTCCCCTGCATCCTTGGGTAAATCCTCCTCTGTAAATGTCACCTGAGAGAAAGGGGAAGAGAGTGAAGAAAACTACAAATGGAGAAAATGGAAACATAGTCAGTGGATGTGTGGATAAATGTTTTCTCATCTCAGTGGATAAATGTTTTCTCATCTCAATGGATATCTGAGGTTGAGTTTGTGGGAGTATGTTTGTCAGGCTTTGTATCATACCTGTGACCCATGATCTGCTTTGGCCCACACATATGTTACATAGTCCTTGTGATGTTTGAACCCAACCTGTGTAGACAAATCACAGACTTCAATTGACCATGGAACAATTATGCATAGCCCTAATAAACTATAAATATTGTGTGAGAGAAAATATGAAATCTCACTGCTTTGAAGTTGAAGTTACCTTGTATATTGCAACCCAGTCCCATGAGCTGCGCTGGACGTTGGACATCACAGTGAATCTGACTGTAGCGTCAGAAACCTTAGTCCACTCCTTCACATACTCTAACGTTACAAGAGGAAGGTCCACTTTAAATGGGAACTGAGGGAGATAGCATGAGAGTGAAAAATAAACAGATAGAAAGATCATTTCAGAGGGTGATTCTTATGTGATGACTTTCTAAAGCTATAATGTAACAGTAACTGTAAAGGTTTTTCACCATATCTGGATAAACATCAAACACGGTGACTGCTGGGGTGAGAGTCCAGAGGTCACAGGGAGGTTGGACTTACATGTAATGAGAAGACAGCAGAGACAGGCTTGTGATCGCTGCAGGTGTAGCCCATGTGACTGCGGTAGGAATGTTGCACCACCTTGGTTGCCCCTCCCAGCCAAGAGGTCAGGCCATGCTGCAGCGCAGCATTGTGGGTAGGAACAGGGGAGCCCGTACAACGCAGACGCCACAGGATACGGTCTGTCCATGCTGGCTTTCGCTTCTTACTGCTGTGAGAAGAACAGAGAGAGAGATAATAGTGGGAATTGGAGGTCAGTGAATCAGTCAATAGAGGTGTTATTATGAAGCCAACTGATTTTGCTGCACTCATTATGTCTAAGGCCTAGCTACAAGGTCTGTAACCTGATTTGATGTGTGCATAAATGTGAGAAGTAAGCGTATGTAACCAGGTGTTGAATGCATGTACCCAGGATACAGAAACCTTACCTTAGGTTCAGGGTCATCTCAGTCATGACTCCCATGGTCGGCCAATCAAAGCTGATTAGTATACGTTCAAAGTGGTAACCCAACATAAATAAAAACAAAAGAAAACTACAAAGAATGTATGAATGTTTATGTATATATATGTATATGGGTATGTGTAGGTATGTATGTATATAGATATATACACTTCTCAAAAAAATAAAGGGAACACTTAAACAACACAATGTAACTCCAAGTCAATCACACTTCTGTGAAATCAAACTGTCCACTTAGGAAGCAACACTGATTGACAAATTTCACATGCTGTTGTGTAAATGGAATAGACAACAGGTGGAAATTATAGGCAATTAGCAAGACACCCCCAATAAAGGAGTGGTTCTGAAGGTGGTGACCACAGACCACTTCTCAGTTCCTATGCTTCCTGGCTGATGTTTTGGTCACTTTTGAATGCTGGCGGTGCTTTCACTCTAGTGGTAGCATGAGACGGAGTCTACAACCCACACAAGTGGCTCAGGTAGTGCAGCTCATCCAGGATGGCACATCAATGCGAGCTGTGGCAAGAAGGTTTGCTGTGTCTGTCAGCGTAGTGTCCAGAGCATGGAGGCGCTACCAGGAGACAGGCCAGTACATCAGGAGACGTGGAGGAGGCCGTAGGAGGGCAACAACCCAGCAGCAGGACCGCTACCTCCGCCTTTGTGCAAGGAGGAGCAGGAGGAGCACTGCCAGAGCCCTGCAAAATGACTACCAGCAGGCCACAAATGTGCATATGTCTGCTCAAATGGTCAGAAACTGACTCCATGAGGGTGGTATGAGGGCCTGACGTCCAGTGGGGGTTGTGCTTACAGCCCAACACCGTGCAGGACGTTTGGCATTTGCCAGAGAACACCAAGATTGGCAAATTCGCCACTGGCGCCCTGTGCTCTTCACAGGTGAAAGCAGGTTCACACTGAGCACATGTGACAGACGTGACAGAGTCTGGAGACGCCGTGGAGAACGTTCTGCTGCCTGCAACATCCTCCAGCATGACCGGTTTGGCGGTGGGTCAGTCATGGTGTGGGGTAGCATTTCTTTGGGGGGCCGCACAGCCCTCCATGTGCTCGCCAGAGGTAGCCTGACTGCTATTAGGTACCGAGATGAGATCCTCAGACCCCTTGTGAGACCATATGCTGGTGCGGTTGGCCCTGGGTTCCTCCTAATGCAAGACAATGCTAGACCTCATGTGGCTGGAGTGTGTCAGCAGTTCCTGCAAGAGGAAGGCATTGATGCTATGGACTGGCCCGCCCGTTCCCCAGACATGAATCCAATTGAGCACATCTGGGACATCATGTCTCGCTCCATCCACCAACACAGACTGTCCAGGAGTTGGCGGATGCTTTAGTCCAGGTCTGGGAGGAGATCCCTCAGGAGACCATCCGCCACCTCACCAGGAGCATGCCCAGGCATTGTAGGGAGGTCATACAGGCACGTGGAGGCCACACACACTACTGAGCCTCATTTTGACTTGTTTTAACGACATTCCATCAAAGTTGGATCAGCCTGTAGTGTGGTTTTCCACTTTCATTTTGAGTGTGACTCCAAATCCAGACCTCCATGGGTTGATAAATTTGATTTCCATTGATAATTTTTGTGTGATTTTGTTGTCAGCACATTCAACTATTTAAAGAAAAAAGTATTTAATAAGAATATTTCATTCATTCAGATCTAGGATGTGTTATTTTAGTGTTCCCTTAATTTTTTTGAGCAGTGTATATTTACCCAAAAATATATGGGGGATTGGAAATGATGCAGACAATTACATTGATGGAAGCAACAATCTATCCGCAATATTAAAGTTGATCCAACCCCCCCCCCCAAAAAAAAAATACAAAGAGGCATGCCTAAAATAGAGGCTAACTAACACAAAACAACACCAAACACTGACAGGCCGAGAAGCATCTGGTCACACACACACAAGTCATCCTTATTGCTCACACCCGTCAACTTCTCCAGGCTTACTGGCAGAGTACAGCCCTTGACCCGGTTGGTGCTGCCACCTGGGGATGGAGTGTGGACGTGTATCCTGGTGGTGCGTTGCCTCACTGTGTCCTAACACTAAACTACCCCCTATATCATAGCAAGTCATTAAAAAGGGAGCGACACATCAATCACAAACCATTTATTGCTCTACACAGTATCACGTACCTGGTGTCGTATGTGTGTGTCCCCACATCAAACTTATATGTGGGGGGGAATTTGAGAGGGCCTTCTAAGAAGCCGTCTAAGATGGACTCACTATTTTTGGCTATGTTGAGCTGCAAAACAAACATGTGAGAATGAAGAGAATGAGAGCGAGAGAGAGGGAAAGAGAGACATAGACAATACAATTGAATCATCAAAATAGTTTGCTTGACTTGATGCAGCCACTGTGATTTAATATTATTGGGTGTAGGTTCATTTTTGTTGGTGCTATAGCTATCTCTGCTGATAATTAACCAACAGTCATTATTTTCAAAGATAAACATGACTTCCATTTGGTACTCTGTTTTCAAATATAAACATTACTTCAGTTTGGTACTCTGTTTTCAAAGAAAATTCCATTTGGACTCTTTTTTTATGTCAAATAACTGACAGATTTCTCACCTGGTCTCTCTCCCACAGCAAAGGTAGTTTATTGCTGTCAATGGCACTCTTCACCACATGAATGTCATAGTCCTCTATGCGGAAGTTAAGATCTCCAAACCAGAACACCACGCTGGGAGAAGAACACAGGACCATTTCACCACTCTATGAGCCAACAACTGATCATCAGAACATCAGGCTCAAAGATGTCGCCGGAGGGTAGGGCTGCCGTCTTATAGGCTCTTAAGCAACCATGCTATTTTGTTAGTTTTTCCGCGTTGTTTGTAACTTGTTTTGCACATAATGTTGCTGCTACCGTCTCTTGTGACCGATAAAAGAGCTTCTGGACATCAGAACTGGGATTACTCACCTCAAATTGGCAGAGGAGTTCTTCTTCAATGAGTCGGACGCGAAGGATATACTACGGACACCCGACCAGGCTCAGATCCCTGTGATTCGCTGGAAAAGGAAATGTAGGTTCCGCGGAAAGAGATCAGGATGCCTTGTGAGGATCAGGCGACGAGTGGCTAATCTGCCCTTGCCTTCCATTATGCTAGCTAACATTCAATCGCTGGAAAATAAATGGGACGAACTGAAAGCACGTATATCCTACCAACGGAACATTAAAAACTGTAATATCTTGTGTTTCACCCAGTTGTGGCTGAACGACGACATTAAGAACATACAGCTGGCGGGTTATACACTCTTTCGGCAGGACAGAACAGCAGCCTCTGGTAAGGGGCGGTGGCCCACACGGGGCGGTGGCCTGTGCATATTTGTAAAGAATAGCTGGTGCATGATATATAAGGAAGTCTCAGGGTTTTACTTGCCTAAGGTAGAGTATATCATGATAAGCTGTAGACCACACTATCTACCTAGAGCGTTTTCATCTGTATTTTTCATAGCTGTATACATAACACCACAGACCGAGGCCTGCACTAAAATCGCACTCAATGAGCTGTATTCCGCCATAAGCAAACAGGAAAATGCTCCTCCAGAGGTGGCGCTCCTAGTGGCCGGGGACTTTAATGCAGGGAAACTTAAATCAGTTTTACCTCATTTCTATCAGCATGTTAAATGTGCAACCAGATGGGAAAAAATTCTAGACCAGCTTTTCTCCACATACAGAGACACGTACAAAGCTCCCCCCGCCCTCCATTTGGCAAATCTGACCATAACTCTATCCTCCTGATTCCTGCTTACAAGCAAAAATGAATGCAGGAAGCACCAGTGACTCGGTCTATAAAAAAGTGGTCAGATGAAGCAGATGCTAAACTAGAGGACTGTTTTGCTAGCACAGACTAGAATATGTTCCCGGGATTCCTCAGATGGCATTGAGGAGTACACCACATCAGTCACTGGCTTTATCAATAAGTGCATCGAGGACGTCATCCCCACAGTGACTGTACGTACATACCCCAACCAGAAGCCATGGATTACAGGTAACATTCGCACTGAGCTAAAGGCTAGAGCTGCCGCTTTCAAGGAGTGGGACTCTAACCCGGGAGCTTATAAGAAATCCCGCTATGCCCTCCGATGAACCATCAAACAGGCAAAGCGTCTATACAGGACTTAGGACTTAGGAAAAATCTTACAACCTGCCTAAATGACTACCAACCCGTAGCACTCACGTCTGTAGCTATGAAATGCTTTGAATGGCTGGTCATGGTTCACATCAACACCATTATCCTAGAAACCCTAGACATGCTCAAATTTGCATACCTAATCCAACAGATCCACAGATGATGCAATCTCTATTGCACGCCACACTGCCCTTTCCCACCTGGACAAAAGGAACACCTATGTGAGAATGCTATTCATTGACTACAGCTTAGCGTTCAACACCATAGTGCCCTCAAATCTCATTACTAAGCTGGGACTAAACACCTCCCTCTGCAACTGGATCCTGGACTTCCTGACGGGCCGCCCCCAGGTTGGAAGGGTAGGTAACAACACATCCGCCATGCTGATCCTCAACACGGGGGCCCCTCAGGGGTGTGTGCTCAGTCCCCTCCTGTAATCCCTGTTCACTCATGACTGCACGGCCAAGCACGACTCCAACACCATCATTAAATTTGCTAATGACACAACAGTGGTAGGCATGATCACCGACAACGATGAGACAGCCGTGTGGAGCAAGGACAACAACCTTTCCCTCAACGTGATCAAGACAAAGGAGATGATTGTGGACTACAGGAAAAGGAGGACCGAGCATGCCCCCATCCTCATCGACGGGGCTGTAGTGGAGCAGGTTGAGAGTTTCAAGTTCCTTGGAGTCCACATCACCAACAAATTAACAAGACAGTCGTGAAGAGGGCACAACAAAACCTTTTCTCCCTCAGGAGACTGAAAAGATTTGGCATGGGTCCTCAGATCCTCAAAAGGTTTTCCAGCTGCACCATTGAGAGCATCCTGACCGGTTGCATCACTGCCTGGTATGGCAACTGCTCGGCCTCCGACTGCAAGGTACTACTGAGGGTAGTGCGTACGGCCCAGTACATCACCGTTGCCAATCTTCCTGCCATCCAGGACCTCTATACCAGGCAGTGTCAGAGGAAGACCCTAAAAATTGTCAAAGACTCAAGCCACCCTAGTCATAGACTGTTCTCTCTGCTAACGCACGGCAAGCGGTACCAGAGCGCCAAGTCCAAGAGGCTTCTAAACAGCTTCTACCCCAAGCCATAAGACTCCTGGACAGCTAATGGCTACCCAGACTATTTGCATTGCCCCCACCCCACGCTGCTGCTACGCTGTTATTATCTATGCATAGCCACTTTAATAACTTTATCTACATGTATATAATTACCTCAATTACCCCCCGCACATTGACACATTGATTCTGTACCGGTACACCCTGTATATAGCCCCACTATTGTCATTTACTGCTGCTCTTGAATTATTTGTTATTCTTATCTCTTAATTTTTGGGGGATTTTCTTAAAACTGCATTGTTGGTTAAGGGCTTGTAAGTAAGCATTTCACTATAAGGTCTACCTACACCTGTTGTATTCGGGGCATGTGACAAATAACATTTCATTTGATTTGATAATTATGACCAGGAGTATTTCCTGACCACACATGACCTAACCACCTGACCTGACCACCTGACCTGACCACATGAAAACACGATTTGATTTGATTTGGAGAAAAAAAAAACGTGAAACTTTACTTGAAAACCAGTTTCATAGCACGTTATGACACGGGCATAACCATGTCATAACTTGTCATAATCTGTCATAATATCGTTCTAACATTGTCATGACATATTTTGACACATATATTGCGTTATTTTATGGCTGGTTAAAGAAGTTTCCTTTAATTTGAAAGTTTCTTTCTTAAATCATTTGTTGTTGTAATTAATGTTTTTTCATCATATTTTAAATAACTTGTAGAAAATACACTTTATGACACTGTCAGGAAGCATTATGACCACCCTGTGTCACTTACTTAGACTAACAAAATACACTTTATGACAGTCAGGAAGCATTATGACCACCCTGTGTCACTTACTTAGACTAACAAAATACAATTTATGACACTGTCATGAAGCATTATGACCATCCTGTGTCACTTACTTAGACTAACAAAATACAATTTATGACACTGTCAAGAAGCATTATCACATATATCCTCTCTAGGTTTCTTCCTTAATTCCTGCCTTTCTAGGGAGCTTTTCCTTGTCACCGTGCTTCTACTGTACATCTGCATTGCTTACTTCTTGGGGTTTTAGGCTGGGTTTCTGTATAAGCTCTTTGTGACATCTGCTGACGTAACATTTATAAATTCATTTGATTGATTGATTGAGATAGGCCTGTCACGTAAATGCTCTTATGTCAGTCATCAGTCAAAAAGAGGATGTCTTGTCCTGCTCCTGAAATATACTCCTGTATTCATCCCAGTTATCAGCAACAGTGCATTGGGGTAGGTGAATGTCTGATATCAATGGGGTGCACATATACAATGCTAATTTAATATGGTCCAAAAAATAATAATGATATAACATAAACATACTGTTGACATGTAGGATGTGGTGTAATGGAATGTTTTGCCTTGTGTGGTAGGTTATGTGGGTTTTACACTCTTATGTATGTGTCACTAATAACCAGCCATATAATAACTACTGTGCTTGGTTTTGTGGGTTTTGACAGTCTTATGTAGGTGTCATAACCTGCCATAAAAAATGCTATATATGTCACAACAGGTCTAAATATATGCTATGACAAGTTATGTCAGCTTTTATTACATGGTTATGACTGTGTCATAATGTGTTATGATGCTGGGTTGTCAAGTAAAACATCACCAAAAAAACTCCCATAGGTGGTCAGGTGGGATAAACTCCTGGTCCTAGACATACTGTTTACATCAGCCCTCTCCAATGAAAATGACCCACTCGTGGTCCAGCACACCCGAGGCGGTCCCGCCCTCAAACTGCTGTTGCTGCAGAATGCTTCCAAAGTCCTCCATGCGCTGCTCCAGGTTCCGCATGTGAGCCGGCAGATGACAGTTCAGGAAACACACCGGGTGGCCGAACATTGTCATCCTCGCACTTACACCCCCTTTATTACCCTGGGGGAGGGGAAGAGAGAAAGAGTATGAAAATGTAACACACACGGATGGATAAAAGATGGATGCTCTACCAGCCTTTGTAATCAAACATCCACTGTGATAAGGATGAAAGGACAGATGGCATTTTGGTATCGTCTGCATCAAAGAGCCAGACAGTCCTGCTGCACTGACCTCAGGGAGAAGGAGACTGCTCTGGCAGCCAGAACTGATGCTGACATCAACACGCTCAGGAAGGTCACACACGCACACGCATGCACACACACACACACACACCTCTTTTCTCTCTCCCTGGCACATTAACATATTTTGATGCAATTTAAAAGCTACAGTGCATTCAGAAAGTATTCAGACCTCTTAACTTTTTCCATATTTTGTTACGTTACAGCCTTATTCTAAAATGGATTACATTTATTTATGTCCTCCTCAATCTACACACAATACCCTATAATCACAAATCAAAAACAGTTTTTTAGAAAGTTTTGCAAATGTATTTGTAAAAAACAGATACGTTATTTACATAAGTATTCAGACTCTGCTATGAGACTCAAACTTGAGCTCAGGTGTATCATGTTTCCATTGATCATCCTTGAGATGTTTCTACAACTTGATTGGAGTCCACCTGTGGTAAATTCAATTGATTGGACATGATTTGGAAAGGCACACACCTGTCTATGTAAGGTCCCACAGTTGACAATGCATGTCAGAGCAAAAACCAAGCCATGAGGTCGAAGGAATTGTCCATAGAGCTCCGAGACAGGATTGTGTCGAGGCACAGATCTGGGGAAGGGTATCAAAAAATGTCTGCAGCATAGAAGGTCCCCAAGAACACAGTGGCCTCCATCATTCTTAATGGAAGAAGATTGGAACCACCAAGACTCTTCCTAGAGCTGTTCGCCCGGCCAAACTGAGCAGTCGGGGGAGAAGGGCCTTGGTCAGGGTGGTGACCAAGAACCCGATGGTCACTCTGACAGAGCTCCAGAGTTCCTCTGTGGAGATGGGAGAAGCTTTCAGAAGGACAACCATCTCTGCAGGACTCCACCAATCAGTTCTTTATGGTACAGTGGCTAGACGGAAGCCACTCCTGAGTAAAAGGCACATGACAGCCCGCTTGGAGTTTGCCAAAAAGCACCTAAAGGACTCCCAGACCATGAGAAACAAGATTTGAACTCTTTGGCCTGAATGCCAGGAGTCACGTCTGGAGGAAACCTGGCACCATCCCTACTGTGAAGCAAGGTGGTGGCAGCATCATGCTGTGTGGGTGTTTTTCAGAGGCAGAGACTTGGAGACTAGTCACGATCGAGGGAAAGATGAACAGCTCAAAGTACAGAGAGATCCTTGAAGAAAACCTGCTTTAGAGTGCTCAGGACCTCAGACTGGGGCAAAGGTTCACCTTCCAACAGGACAACGACCCTAAGCACACAGTCAAGACAACGCAGGAGTGGCATTGGGGTAAGTCTTTGAATGTCCTCAAGTGGCCCAGCCAGAGCACAGACTTGAACCCGATCAAACTTTTCTGGAAAGACCTGGAAATAGCTGTGCAGTGACGCTCCCCATCCAACCTGACAGAGCTTGAGAGGATCTGCAGAGAAGAATGTGAGAAACTCTTCAACTACAGGTGTGCGAAGCTTGTAGCATCATATCCAAGAAGACTCAAGGCTGTAATCACTGCCAAAGGTGCTTCATTAAAGTTCTGAGTAAAGGGTATATAAATGTGATATTTAAGTTATTTATTTTTTATACATTTGCCAAAATGTCTAAAAACCTATTTTTGCTTTGTCATTATGGGCTATTGTGTGTAGATTGCTGAAAAAACAACAACTATTTTAATACATTTTAGAATAAGGCTGTAACATAACAAAATGTGGAAAAAGTCAAGGGGTCTTAATATTTTTCGTATACACTGTACGTATTTGTGAACAAGGGATTTTGGACTCTGCATTTAACAACAAGCTCCTATTTTAGAGCAGGGGTTGCCAGGGTGACACTCACCCAGTAGCCCCCGAGGCCTGTGCGTGTTTTCTCTGTCTGCAAACCCCTCAGAAATGGAAGATGACAACATTTTGAGAACACCAGCAACAGCACCCCCTGCATACGCTGGGACGTCACCTATAGCAATAGAGGGGGAGGTGAGAGCGAGAGAGAGAAATAGAGAGTAACTGCATCCACAGAGATTGAGACAGTGACTGGCCTGGCACAACATTGCGAGTTAACTCTTTACTGACCAGCACATATCCAAATCGACTCAGTGTGTCCATGCAGAGTTCACTCCACTGGTCGGTGAAGAGAGCATCCTTCAGCCGCTTGTTAATCATAGAGTTAACTTCCTGTAGCCTGAGTGGGGAGGAAGAGAGGAAGAACAACTCATAACTCAGTGGGAGGAGAATAGGAATAAGGAGAATGTTTGGATGATAGAGGTATGATGGAGGAGACATTGAATGCTGGCACTGTTTTGATTGGAGCAGAAGCTCACCCAATGATAAACATGTCTGTGCTCCCATCGCCAGCATGCGGCCCAAACAGAGAGGTGATGTCATCAGGAGGAAGAGCAGAGCCCACATTCCATGTGACAATGTGAACCCTATCAGAGGACGACACAGGGGGTAATGCACATCCTACATTATCAGTAAAACTACATACATTAGTTAAACTTTACATTCACTACATGCCCAAAATTATGTGGACACCTGCTCGTCGAACATCTCATTCCAAAATCATGGGCAAAGGGGGCTTTGCTGCTATAACAGCCTCCACTCTTCTGGGAAGGCTTTCCACTAGATGTTAGAACATTGCTGCGGGGACTTGCTTGGGCGATTAGGCCTAGCTCGCAGTCAGCATTCCAATTCATCCCAAAGGTATTCGATGGGGCTGAGGTCAGGGCTCTGTGCAGGCCAGTCAAGTTCTTCCACACCGATCTCGACAAACCATTTTTGTATGGGGGCAGCTCTAGCAGGGCAGAGATCTGACGAACTGAGTTGTTGGAAAGGAGGCATCCTATGATGGTGCCACGTTGAATGTCACTAAGCTCTTCAATATGGGCCATTCTACTGCCAGTGTTTGTCTATGGAGATTGCATGTCCGTGTTTTTTATTTATTTATTTATTTTACCTTTATTTAACCAGGTAGGCAAGTTGAGAACAAGTTCTCATTTACAATTGCGACCTGGCCAAGATAAAGCAAAGCAGTTCGACAGATACAACAACACAGAGTTACACATGGAGTAAAACAAACATACAGTCAATAATAAAGTATAAACAAGTCTATATACAATGTGAGCAAATGAGGTGAGAAGGGAGGTAAAGGCAAAAAAGGCCTTGGTGGCAAGGTAAATACAATATA
This sequence comes from Oncorhynchus mykiss, assembly GCF_013265735.2. Classification (NCBI taxonomy): domain Eukaryota; kingdom Metazoa; phylum Chordata; class Actinopteri; order Salmoniformes; family Salmonidae; genus Oncorhynchus; species Oncorhynchus mykiss. Next base: position 36,158,611 of record NC_048569.1, read on the forward strand.
GCAAGTAAAACACTGGAATGGTAGTTTTGCAATGGAAGAATGTGCAAAGTAGAAATAAAAATAATGGGGTGCAAAGGAGCAAAATAAATAAATAAATTAAATACAGTTGGGAAAGAGGTAGTTGATAGGGCTAAATTATATGTGGGCTATGTACAGGTGCAGTAATCTGTGAGCTGCTCTGACAGTTGGTGCTTAAAGCTAGTGAGGGAGATAAGTGTTTCCAGTTTCAGAGATTTTTGTAGTTCGTTCCAGTCATTGGCAGCAGAGAACTGGAAAGAGAGGCGGCCAAAGAAAGAATTGGTTTTGGGGGTGACTAGAGAGATATACCTGCTGGAGCGTGTGCTACAGGTGGGAGATGCTATGGTGACCAGCGAGCTGAGATAAGGGGGGACTTTACCTAGCAGGGTCTTGTAGATGACATGGAGCCAGTGGGTTTGGCGACGAGTATGAAGCGAGGGCCAGCCAACGAGAGCGTACAGGTCGCAATGGTGGGTAGTGTATGGGGCTTTGGTGACAAAACGGATTGCACTGTGATAGACTGCATCCAGTTTGTTGAGTAGGGTATTGGAGGCTATTTTGTAAATTACATCGCCAAAGTCGAGGATTGGTAGGATGGTCAGTTTTACAAGGGTATGTTTGGCAGCATGAGTGAAGGATGCTTTGTTGCGAAATAGGAAGCCAATTCTAGATTTAACTTTGGATTGGAGATGTTTGATATGGGTCTGGAAGGAGAGTTTACAGTCTAACCAGACACCTAAGTATTTGTAGTTGTCCACGTATTCTAAGTCAGAGCCGTCCAGAGTAGTGATGTTGGACAGGCGGGTAGGTGCAGGTAGTGATCGGTTGAAGAGCATGCATTTAGTTTTACTTGTATTTAAGAGCAGTTGGAGGCCACGGAAGGAGAGTTGTATGGCATTGAAGCTTGCCTGGAGGGTTGTTAACACAGTGTCCAAAGAAGGGCCGGAAGTATACAGAATGGTGTCGTCTGCGTAGAGGTGGATCAGAGACTCACCAGCAGCAAGAGCGACCTCATTGATGTATACAGAGAAGAGAGTCGGTCCAAGAATTGAACCCTGTGGCACCCCCATAGAGACTGCCAGAGGTCCGGACAACAGACCCTCAGATTTGACACACTGAACTCTATCAGAGAAGTAGTTGGTGAACCAGGCGAGGCAATCATTTGAGAAACCAAGGCTGTTGAGTCTGCCGATGAGGATGTGGTGATTGACAGAGTCGAAAGCCTTGGCCAGATCAATGAATACGGCTGCACAGTAATGTTTCTTATCGATGGCGGTTAAGATATCGTTTAGGACCTTGAGCGTGGCTGAGGTGCACCCATGACCAGCTCTGAAACCAGATTGCATAGCAGAGAAGGTATGGTGAGATTCAAAATGGTCGGTAATCTGTTTGTTGACTTGGCTTTCGAAGACCTTAGAAAGGCATGGTAGGATAGATATAGGTCTGTAGCAGTTTGGGTCAAGAGTGTCCCCCCCTTTGAAGAGGGGGATGACCGCAGCTGCTTTCCAATCTTTGGGAATCTCAGACGACACGAAAGAGAGGTTGAACAGGCTAGTAATAGGGGTGGCAACAATTTCGGCAGATAATTTTAGAAAGAAAGGGTCCAGATTGTCTAGCCCGGCTGATTTGTAGGGGGTCCAGATTTTGCAGCTCTTTCAGAACATCAGCTGAATGGATTTGGGAGAAGGAGAAATGGGGAAGGCTTGGGCGAGTTGCTGTTGGGGGTGCAGTGCTGTTGACAGGGGTAGGAGTAGCCAGGTGGAAAGCATGGCCAGCAGTAGAAAAATGCTTATTGAAATTTTCAATTATGGTGGATTTATCAGTGGTGACAGTGTTTCCTATCTTCAGTGCAGTGGGCAGCTGGGAGGAGGTGTTCTTATTCTCCATGGACTTTACAGTGTCCCAGAACTTTTTTGAGTTAGTGTTGCAAGAAGCAAATTTCTGCTTGAAAAAGCTAGCCTTGGCTTTTCTAACTGCCTGTGTATAATGGTTTCTAGCTTCCCTGAACAGCTGCATATCACGGGGGCTGTTCGATGCTAATGCAGAACGCCATAGGACGTTTTTGTGTTGATTAAGGGCAGTCAGGTCTGGGGAGAACCAAGGGCTATATCTGTTCCTGGTTCTAAATTTCTTGAATGGGGCATGTTTATTTAAGATGGTTAGGAAGGCATTTTTAAAAAATATCCAGGCATCCTCTACTGACGGGATGAGGTCAATATCCTTCCAGGATACCCCGGCCAGGTCGATTAGAAAGGCCTGCTCGCTGAAGTGTTTCAGGGAGCGTTTTACAGTGATGAGAGGAGGTCGTTTGACCGCTGACCCATTACGGATGCAGGCAATGAGGCAGTGATCGCTGAGATCTTGGTTGAAGACAGCAGAGGTGTATTTAGAGGGGAAGTTGGTTAGGATGATATCTATGAGGGTGCCCGTGTTTAAGGCTTTGGGGAGGTACCTGGTAGGTTCATTGATAATTTGTGTGAGATTGAGGGCATCAAGTTTAGATTGTAGGATGGCTGGGGTGTTAAGCATGTTCCAGTTTAGGTCGCCTAGCAGCACGAGCTCTGAAGATAGATGGGGGGCAATCAGTTCACATATGGTGTCCAGAGCACAGCTGGGGGCAGAGGGTGGTCTATAGCAGGCGGCAACGGTGAGAGATTTGTTTTTAGAAAGGTGGATTTTTAAAAGTAGAAGTTCAAATTGTTTGGGTACAGACCTGGATAGTAGGACAGAACTCTGCAGGCTATCTTTGCAGTAAATTGCAACACCGCCCCCTTTAGCAGTTCTATCTTGTCTGAAAATGTTGTAGTTTGGAATTAAAATGTCTGAATTTTTGGTGGTCTTCCTAAGCCAGGATTCAGACACAGCTAGAACATCCGGGTTGGCAGAGTGTGCTAAAGCAGTGAATAGAACAAACTTAGGGAGGAGGCTTCTAATGTTAACATGCATGAAACCAAGGCTATTACGGTTACAGAAGTCGTCAAAAGAGAGCGCCTGGGGAATAGGAGTGGAGCTAGGCACTGCAGGGCCTGGATTCACCTCTACATCGCCAGAGGAACATAGGAGGAGTAGAATAAGGGTGCGACTAAAAGCAATAAGAATTGGTCGTCTAGAACGTCTGGAACAGAGAGTAAAAGGAGGTTTCTGGGGGCGATAAAATAGCATCAAGGTATAATGTACAGACAAAGGTAAGGTAGGATGTGAATACAGTGGAGGTAAACCTAGGTATTGAGTGATGAAGAGAGAGATATTGTCTCTAGAAACATCATTGAAACCAGGAGATGTCATTGCATGTGTGGGTGGTGGAACTAATAGGTTGGATAAGGTATAGTGAGCAGGACTAGAGGCTCTACAGTGAAATAAGCCAATAAACACTAACCAGAACAGCAATGGACAAGACATATTGACATTAAGGAGAGGCATGCTTAGTCGAGTGATCAAAAGGGTCCAGTGAGTGGAGAGGTTGGTTTAGGGTCACGGCGATTTAGACAGCTAGCCAAGCCAACCGGTAGCAAGCTAGCATAGGATGGAGTCTGTTGTTAGCCACCTCTTGCGTTCGGTCAGTAGATTAGTGGGGTTCCGTGTGGTAGAGGGGATTAATCCAAATCACACAACAACAAAAATAAGAACAATAGATATAGTTATAGAGGCCCGAGAAGAAAACATAATAATTCAAATAAATAAATTGTCCGATTGTCTATTCAGATAGCAGCCGGAAAGACAGCTAACGGTTAGCGGGCCGCAGATGGGCGTTCCGGTAACGTCGCGACAGAGGAGCCAGCCGGATCTCCTTCAGGTAGATAACGTCGGCAGTCCGGTTGTGAAGGCCCGGTGGGGCTCCGCGTAGGCAGTGAAACGGGTCCGGATAGGTGACTGCAGCCCAGGAGTGAATGATGGAACTCAGGCGTGATTGACGGAGCTGGCTAGCACCGGAACAATCGATGTTTGCTCCGGAATCGACGAAAGCCGACTGTCACACGGATAGCAGCTAGCTAGCTGTGAGATCCGGGTATGAATGTCCAGAGAGCAGTTGAAATCCAGGGACATGGAGAGAAAAATTGGTCCGGTATGTTCCGTTCCGAGCCGCGCTGCGCCGTACATCGTGTGCTCGATTGTATACACCTGTCAGCAACGGGTGTGGCTGAAATAGCCGAATCCACTAATTGGAAAGGGGTGTCTACATACTTTTGTAGTGTAGATTTGCAATCATAACTGTGTAGTAATGTAATTATTATGTAATAATGTATAGCTCAATGTTAAGTGTTGAACCCATACTGTACTCTTACTTGACTCAAAATGTCAAGTGACCAGTGAACATATAGCCAATCCCTTGACACTAGGGTAAATGGAGACTATAAACTGCACCTACAGGAACAATCCAATCTAATATCAGTAAAAGTGATTTTAGTGGTTGTGAATGAACAGAAGGGGAGAGAGAGAGAGAGAGAGAGAGAGAGAGAGAGAACTGTCTGGGACCCCTGTCAAGGAAATGTGCAGCCTGTATGCATTCTGTCTAGTTCCGATAGTTCTTACTGAGATGTATGGCATTTGATTCATATGACACATTCTGGCTCATATCAACCCATCATCCTGCAAATGGCTTCTATACCTGAGGCTGGGTTCTGCCTAGCTCGTTTGCCATGCCAAGGATGGAAAGAGAGAACAATCTCCATGGAGACAACAACATGTTACTGTATTTAGTCAGGGAGTAGAAAAAAACCTTTAGAACAAATGTAATATACGGTGGGCATGCTACTGAAATAGTACTTGGCGTCATAATTCGTGATCTGTCTCACCTGAAGCCGTAATCTGTTTCTCCTTCAGTCTTGTCAGTCTGTAGCTGGTTCTTCACAGCGCCCCCAGGGGATCTGGTCCCCTGGGGTTGTGGACTGGAGCCTGGTTTGAGGCTGAGGCTGGATGGCGGGGTGAGGCAAGGCTGAGGCAGGTTAGGCTGTGGGATGAGGTAAGACTGGCTGGTGTAAGGCTGAGTGCTATGAGGACTCTGAGGACTGCGGGACAACTGGGAAGACTCTGTGGGGGACTGGGACAGGGAGATGGGGCTGTGTGGTCCAGGAATGCGGTTTGGAATAAAGGCCTTATCCTTCATATCAGCCTCTGGACCTCTGGAGGAATTCAGTGCAGTAGGTCTGGGACGGCTGATGTTGACTGGAACTGCAGCACTGGACCCAGGCTGTACATGCTCCGGCCTCACCGGGTGTAGCATCTCACGTACACCTGAGGCCTGAACTGGACCCATTCCTGGGAGTTTCCCGGATCCCACTATGGGACAGGTCATAGCGGTGTCCCGGGCTGTTGGCTGTAGGGGTAGAGCAGGTCCTGGAACAGCATTCAATCCAGGTTGTCTAGAGACTCTTGCTGGATCTATACTGCTTTGTTTCTGCTGCATTTGATCCATCAACCTGATTAGTAACCACAAATCATGTGGAAGGGATGGGAGAGCGTTTGTTAGATAAAGGGATTGAACAGATGGGAGAGCAATTACAAGAGAGAGGAATGTGCAGTCTGCTGAGCTGGTTGTGTAACCGATGCAAATGTAGAATGAGAAGATGAGAGACCTGTGTTTGTTTTTCCTTCACAACCCCTTCCCTCATCCCCCTCTGGTCACAGACTGTCTCCATCTAACACCGAGGGGTGAGGGAACTGGCTCACACTGAGTACCTGTCCACCTCCTGCCCCCAGACATCACAGCTGACATCATAACCATACTAAACCATAGGCAGTCGGTGGGAACCAACTTTCTACCCCAATCCATGTCTACTTTCCTGTTGCTTAGCAACACATTTCAGTCCCCTAGTCCAACCCCCTTTCTATCCCATTACTCCCTGCTCCATTCCCTCCTTGCATCTTCCCTTTTAACTACTGTATGTTATGGAGGGGAAGGGTGGGCTTTTCTACTCTTCAAACTAATCTATCGTGCCCCTCTGCCTCAGAAAATGCTGGTAGAACAATGTATATCTCTAACACACACTATGTGTGGCAGCGAGATAGTCTCAGACAGAACACTAACCCACTGCAGCAGTAGATATAGCACAAGAACAAAATGGGTCACATGACATTAAGTAGGCTACATAGTAGCCCTCACTCTATGAGAATCAGCCTATAAGATGCCAGTGACAGCAAGAACAGCTCACTTACCAAAACATATTGTTTGTCCGCCGACCTCCATAAATTAAATACCTCCCCTGATTTATTCATGACATTCTGAGTGGCTCTGGAAACTGAAGGGTACATGTGACCACTTGAATGTGCAAGGGTAGCCTAAACATAATAGATTGTGGTTGTGGTCATGGAAGGTGTGTCACTGTCAATAAAGCAATATATTGGAAAGAAAAAAGCCATCACAAATGTTGTTGTTAGTGGCTATATACATGTTGATTCAGCCATTGAATGGACAGCCATCGATCACGTGACACCAATCATTACTATGTGAAGACTCAATAGCACATTGAAGCCAAATGGTGTTGGTTAAGATGGCATCTCATGGATACATAACATGCACAGTTTGAGGTACTCCAGGAAGTGCCGTTGCAGGCTAGCTCAGTGCTACCCTATCTCATTGAGTAACTCAAGTTGAAGGTGGCTGGGGTACTGCAGGCTGCTATTAGCAATTCAATAATCCTTATCATTTATCTTGTGTGCAATTTTGAAATAAATTGGTTGAAGAGCATACATCTGGTGTATTAGAAGCAATTACGTACCATGATTGTCTTTGATTCTTTTTTTTTCCCACAAAGATTGCCATTTTCCCATTCACTACAGTGTTTGCTGACAATGCCTGTAGTACCGTGGTCGGCCTTGAACATCCGTGGCTTCAATGAGAGGGAAGCTACGGAAGCTCTCATTCTCCCCTGGAAGCCCTCGTTATCCCCTAGTTTCAGAAGAGGTGGAGTCATATAGGTGGACTACAAGTGACCTACAGCAGCTGCAGGAAAGCCTGTCCATTTAAGAACTCAGTGATGATGTCACAGCTATCACAAGCTGGCAGGGTGTTTAGTTCATTACCAAGCAGAGCTTGCCACCTACAGCTGTGAACACAACTCAGTTTTGGACATTATTTATTTTCTGACCAATGTATTCATCACTGTGCTTGAATACCAAAACTGTAAGTAAGGTTTATGTTTTCCCCCTGTTTTACTGACAAAGTTGTCAATAGTTTAAGAATATTTTCGTCATTATTTTCGTCATTATCTTTCTATGCATCCCTATTGCCCATTGAAAGGGATATCAACCTAAGGTCTCTACAGCCTTTAGACATAGTTTCAGGCCTTTATTTTGAAGAATGAGCGTAAACGACTACATTGTGTAAGTGGCCAGCTGAGGGCTCTGAGTGATTCTTGCGTAAAAGACAGAGGTAGTCATTTTTCCTCTCGCCCCTACTGAAAAGCCAATTGTCCCGGTTGATATATTATCGAATAGACATTTGAAAAACACCTTGAGGATTGATTATAAAAAACGTTTCCCATGTTTCTGTCGATATTATGGACATAATTTAGAATTTTTTTCAGCGTTGTTGTGACCACTATTTCCGGTGGATTTCTAAACATAAGGTGACCAACAAAAGGAGGTATTTTGGGTATAAAAATAATCTTTATGGAACAAAAGGAACATTTGCTGTCTAACTGGGAGTCTCGTCAGTGAAAACATCCGAAGATCATCAAAGGTAAACGGTTAATTTGATTGCTTTTCTGATTTTCGTGACAAAGCTTCCTGCTGCTAGCTGGACATAATGCTATGCTAGGCTATGATAAACTTACACAAACGCTTGTCTTGCTTTGGCTGTAAAGCATAATTTCAAAATCTGAGATGACAGGGTGATTAACAAAAGGCTAAACTGTTTCACTATATTTCACTTGTGATTTCATGAATATGAATATTTTCTAGTCATATTTTTGGACCGTTGCGCTATGCTAATTAGTGTAGTTGATGACAATTCTCCCGGATCCGGGATGGGTAGTTCCAAGAGGTTCTCCAATCAACATTAAAGAATCCTAAACTGAGGAACTGTCTCTCTCACCATCTCTCTAATAGGAGTACAATCTCCATAACTTCACCTACTCTATCACTGAATAAATTCCAGAGGCATCATCCTCTAATTCATGGTCCTTAGAGCTGGATTGTGTAAACCACCTGATATGGATCCGACACATACAGACCCATCCAATAAAGACCCCCCCCCCCCCCCCCCCCCCCCCCCCCCCTAGCTCACCTGGGCGATTATGCTGTTGAATATCTCCCCACCACTCAGGCACCCCCATCATTAGGACGAAGGAGTAGTCGAGCGGACATCCGATCAGAGAGGGGTGCTATCAGATCCAGATAAAGTGCCAGCTTATCAGTGAGCCGCTTCCCAGATCTATCCCACTTCCAAGCAGCTATGTTGGAGGAAAGTATGAAGCTCATGGAGTTTAATGACCTACAACGCCAGCTAGAGCAAGATCACAACGTCGACGTCGTGTCGACGCGTAGCAGCCAAAGCCAGAGAAGCTCAGCGACAACAGGAAGAAACTCAGCGTCGACAGGAGGAAGCTCATCGGGCCGGAGAAGCAATAGCTACACAATTGAACAGGCAGCGGCATCTACAGAAGGTAGCTAATGAGCTAGATCTAGCCAAGCTTGTCACATCCTTTCTTAAAGAAAGAGATGAAAAAGAGAGAGGCGTTGATGCAGCCAGAACCCAGATGACTCAATCAGAGCAGAGGAGCCCCTCACCAGCACTGTCTGATGAATCATGTGACAGCTTTGCGTCTATCCCACTCACACAACCACAACACGCCAACCTAGGAGAAAGAGGCGGAGCCTATGAAGACTCACATCATCTTTCCCTGCCTACCCGAGGCACTCATCAGCAGCTCCCGTGGTTCTGCACCTTTCTCCATCTCCCGTGGTTTCGCATCCAGCCCCAGCTCCTGTGAGTCTGCACCCTGCTCCAGCTCCCATGGTTACGCACCCTGCTCCAGCTCCCATGGTTACGCAGCCTGCTCCAGCTCCTATGGTTACGTACCCTGCTCCAGTTCCCGTGGTTCCGCACCCAGGATCAACACCTACGGCTCCATACACCGGACCAGCACCTGCGGCTTCATACCCTGGACCAGCATCCGCAGCGCCATATCCTGCACCAGGATTTATACCATACCCTGTTCCAGGTGAACCCTACTTAACTGTGGGACAAAGCATACCTTATCCAGTCCCAGCAGCACCAGGCTTCCATCAAGGTTTAAGCGTGCCCTATCCCAACCGATCAGCGAAAGTAATGCCACAGGCTGTTCAACAATTTAACCTCAATTCTAAGCCTGAGACCTTCACCCTCAGGACAGTTAGACAAGACGTTGTGCAACTGCAAGGGACCTCAGTTACCTTTGACGTGTTTCCCCTGCTCAATCCTTTCAAGAAGTATCAGATATGACCGCAGACAACCTACTCAACCTCTGCTGCTGATTGGTTCAGACATGGCTCACCTCCTGATACCCATACAGCTACAGTGTACAGGCCCGCCTGGTGGACCCATTGCCGTCCACACCGAACTCGGATGTTCCTTGCAAGGCCCTACTAGCTTAGTCCACACAGCACCAGCGGATTGAGATTTTTACATAAAATATATTTGTGGTCATATTTGCAGGGAATATAACAAATTAAAGGCCTATTATTATTGTTAAAAATGTGTTTGTGAAAAGTCATGTCAAATTGCTTATAACACCATTATACTTCCTAAACTGTTATTTATTTTTGGAAGAAAAATTATCTAAAAATAAATATATTCTCTAAAAATAAAGAAATTAAAACAATTCACGGACCTGCAGTACCCCCATGGACCACAGGTTGGAAACCACTTGACCTAGAGATTATTTTCTACTCAACTGTCACATATCAGAGATTACATATGATCTATAATATCACTTGATACAGGTCTACTCAGCCATGCACCTCTTTGCTATGGCACGCTGAACTATGAAAATTTAAAAACAAGAATGCATGATCAATCAACATGCAATAATAATCACATACAGACATGCTGTGGGGGTTGCGCACACTCTCTGTGACAAATAATTTACCTTTCATCTGCAAGGTGAAATGCTTCGCCAGTGAATCGGTCTCAACCTGGCGCAAGGCAGGGCATGATGAAATACTTATCCAATTGAATTAGTCCATGATATGGGACAAATATCTACAGGTTTTCAATCGTCAAAACACCAGCACTTTACGGTTAACGGCTTTCTTCTAGACTCATCTGAAATATACTACGCCCCGGGGAATGACAAGTCGATACCTCGGCGAATGACAGCCCGTGAGTGACACTAGCGCGACCTGTCAAAGGTGAAAAACCGGGCGCTGTTCCCGGTACGCGAGTTTAGTGTTCTAAAACGTGAAAAACAGTAGACTCGTGCCTGATGTCCAGTAAACACAGCATCCTTGAGATAGATTACTGATGGAGCTTCTGTGCGCGTGATACCGACTGTTCAGTTTACGGGACAGTTGCCTGCGCCTCGATCCTGTTTACCTGCTATCTGACCAGTGCAACTGTTTTCCTAGAGAGGAACCAACATCACTTACACACCGTCCGGAGACTGTCTGATTAAGAATAGAGTCAGAGCTGGCGACCGTAATAAAGGAACCCAAGATGAATCTCAACCCCCAAATTCAACTGACGTTGTGACTAGGATTACATAAATTAATTGAGCATCTGTCGTGTCAATTATGTAATTAATCCGAGAGTTAGTCGTACACCACCATACAGAGAATTAAAATGTCACAACGTCAGGCAGGTTGCTAGGCTACCTTAAAGCGCAGACTAGTGTAATGATATCGTTATTACAGGACACTGCGCAAGAGCGCCCGGAATTGGTGCCCCACGTGACCACTATGCTTGAGCGCAGTTAATCATATTTCAAGTAAAATCATTCTGACAGGATTGGCAGAGATGACATAATTTAACTGTTATGTGAACTATGATTGCCCGTTTAACCCGTAAAATGTAGGCTACTGGGATGGATCTGATTTATATCTCGTAAAACAGAGTAGGCTTGTGTCATTAAACAGATTTTCAACATGTTGATGCTACCTTTTATAATTATATAAAATATATGCAACACATTGTCCACCAACAGGTTTTTGTGACAATGCACCACACAACCAATAAGCAAAGCATGCGGACTTCGGGCACTTCAACATAATTGTTTGCGTTTTCACCACCAACACAATCCAATAGACTATGTAAATTTCAACAAACAGAAACTACATCCCTCCCTTGTACCCAGTATCAAAGGCTTGGTTTGACAATCTCTTGACGTCATATCTTTTTGGTGTTTTGTAACAGATTTCTATTTTCTATTTCCATTCATCAAATGACGTTTGGATGCTGGAATTATATTTTGGACAAAAGTGCGCAGGTAACCTACAGGATACTTTTGAAGTAGCCTAATCAGATTAAAACATGGTTACTGGTTGTGTTTATGCCACACATAAAAGGTAATACATTTTAAATGTGAAATGACATACTTAGGCTATATTGAATATGTAGGTTCTAAGGTGGTCAAGGAATTGCCTCAGGGGAGGCAAGAGCCTGATTTAAAGGAACATTCCACTCAAACTTTAGGTATTAGTTTCATTAGTTTCATTAGTGTCACAGTATGATGCGTTTAGCACTTTCTGTATTTTGAAAGTTCTATATCTAGAATATTGATTGCTGATAACCAAAACAATGTGAGACTGTATCAATACTGGACTAATGAAACAAATACCAAGAGTGATATTTCCCTATAAAGATCCAATGCAGTCGTTTTTACTTCAATATCAAATAATTGAAGTACCTTTACTGTGATAGTTTTCAATAAAAACTAGTAAAAAAAAGTTTAAACAGCTTCTTTGCAAAGAGCAATTTGTCAAGCAAGAATTTTGCTAGGACTGTCTGGTAGTGATCTGAGTGTCACCAGGCAGGCCAAAACAGGCTGAAATTTCAGTCCGCCTTTTAAAACAGCTCATGCACTAATAGAGAATTATAATCATTTTCACAATTTCACAGTATTATTCAAACCTCAAGAGTGTGCAAATATACATAAAACACAGGAAAATCTAGATTGACTGCACTGGGCCTTTAAGCTTTACTGAATAACTGGGCCTTCTGGGAGGACATGTAAGCACATTATTATAGGACGACTTGTTGGGAGACTGATGATTTGCAACAGACTGTGCATTTCAGTATCACAAAATCAAAATACAGCCAGACTGGCCTGCTACTGTCCCTTTCTAGACCTTATAAACTGTCGAGGGTACACCCACAACTGATCCAAATGGAATGAATGGAATAAAACATTCAAATCACAGGGCGTTGTGCCATTATTCAAATTACATTTTTACTGCAGTTTACAGCTTAGAGTAGACTTTTGTACTCACCATAATACAAGTATTCATTGCATTGTGGCATTCTAGGCTACACTAGTTACTTTTATTGTCCCTCAACAAGATCAACAGGGGAGCTTTTGAGCTGCATGTTTCATGTCTTCACTGTTCTTTCATACACAATGACACACCTGGCCTCTTCACTGCCAATCAGCTATTCCTCTTTGTTCTTGTGGATTTATATTGAAAATGTATGCAGCTTTGAATATTTGTCTAGTTAACCTATTGCAGATCAGGACAAACAATCCACCTAACACTATTGTCACTATGAATGGTAGATAGAGGGCAGGATATACAGTTAGACTTGTAGACTATATTAACCTGTGGTATAGTTAGCTGACGAAAAAGTACCAAACCACCTTGCTAGAGGAGGTGCATGCAAGCAGAAGAGTAAATTACCCTCCCCTGTGCCCAATAAAAAAAACACACAACTCTCCCCAAAACAAAACCCTCCCCTATTTTGCACCCCCCAACCCATTCACAATGAAAATAAAGATATTGCAACTCAGTGTTTATATAGTATGATTCTAGTCTGTTCCTGAGCACATGGTGGTCCCGAGTAGTTTAGAATTAATCAGTCTTACTGTGATATTTGCCATTTTTTGACAGTTACCAAACACGGTAATGATTGGGCAACAATCAGGCTTTCAGGCTGAAAATGGTATGGGTTCCCCATAATAGAAATGTGGTAGGCTAGGCCTACTCTAAAATGTGATCAGAACAAAATAAAAGTTCACAAATCAAATCATTCACATTATATTTGACCTCATGCACAGTATCTTTAATCCATACATAGTCTACACACAAAAAGGCATGATAGTCAGGGCACAGCACATCAGCACCACAAAAAACCATTCACAGATTCCCTATGGCTCTGACTGAGATTAATATAGATGTGTAATCTCAGTGGAATGTACAGATCCTAAGTGCCAGCTGTCTTCTGAAAACATACAGATAAGTGTAAGCTCAAAACAATAAAAAAGACACAAAAATAATCAAAATCCCAGCTATGTGCTTATAAGCTGCTGCAGCAAATTGCAAACTTTTATATCCCCTCCCCATGGCACGTGGACGCAACATGTATTTAAGTATACTGTGAAACAGTGTATTTAGAGTTTCTTTTTAGTTTTAACTAGGCCTTTCTCCACCAGGCATCGGTAGAACTCCTGGATGTATGTGTACACACACTTCCAGTCAGGCTCACGCATCCGCAGCAAGTCTTCAACGTCCAGCAGAGGGGGGCAATCTGCCAGCCTCCTGCAGCCAAAAGAGAGAAGAGGAGAGAGACACAGGCCTGAGCAGTCACAATCCGTATGTCCCCAGGCAGGATCTACTGGCAGCTGAGTTAGAGGACACTACAGGGGAGTTCTTTTCAAAAGCGTTTTTGCCAAGTATAATCTATCCCTGCACAGCCCTTGGGGCCTTCATGTGCATAAAGTAGGAGAAGGCACATTTTGTCAGAGTAGGTTTCTGTGGCTATGTGTGTGTTTCAATATTTGTTTAGAACAGATATAGGGAACTTACTCTGCAGTGCTGAAGGCCAGCTCAAAGTTGTCCTTGCGTGCGTTGGGGTTGAGGATGGAGTACTCAAATGCATCTGGGAAGAACCTGTGCACCAGCGCACAGAACGCTATCCCATCACTCCAACTGGAGGAGAAGTTGTGGATTTCCACCCCCTGCATGAAATAAGGGAGGAAGGGACAGAGAAAGAGAAAAACAAAGAGAGCAGGGAGAGTGTGGATTTACAAAGACAATTATATAGTGAAGTAAGGTCGGTATGCTGGGGACACAACAGAACATTCATGTAGACATAAGATGGAGAGTGTACATATTCCCTGCCGTTCTGGGTGGCATCCTGCTTATGCACAACATTTGCATATCCTCCGGTGAGAACCTGCCTGAACTTGTTGAGTGCTCAACACATTTCCCCCTGGTGCACCTTGCCTTTTGTCGTTTCCTTACTGATAATAACTTTGTACATGTGTGCGTTCATGCAACAACCACACACACACCATTTGCCATTAGACATAACTGTCTGGAACTGGAGTTGTTGACATCTTTTGTATGACTAGCAACAGTTAGTGAGCATATGCTCCTTTACAAGTGGTCCCTAGAGACGGATTAGTACATCAGCTGCACTAAGGCATACTCCAGTGACTTATGATGGAAAACAACGGCCAACACAGAGTCCCCGTCCCAGCAGGGCCCGATGAGTCCGACACATCTGGATGACTATGTGTTGATTTTCTCTCCACATCAAGGGCTCCCGAGTGGCACGGTGGTCTAAGGCACTGCCTCTCAGTGCTAGAGGTGTCACTACAGACCCTGGTTTGATTCCAGACTTGTTTTTTAAACAACTAATTGACCTACGTTGGTTCAATTATTGAATTCCATTTCATTCGTTTTTTTCCTGTGAGCTCAATGTGCAGTCTCTCTAGAGACAAATCAGATCATGCCCGGACTGTGCAACGTAGTAGGGAGTTGTAGTTTCCAACAGGCCAATATTCTACATTGTTTAGTGCATAAAACGTTTTATGCACTAACGTTGTATGGGAACGTTGTAGGAACATTTCTGTGTATCAGTTGTCAGTACAGCGCCTGACCGAACCAAAGAAACGTTCTTCCTAAAAAAGTAACATGCCTTGTTACTGTTGCTGAGCCAATCAAGGCCCTGATTACTTTTTGGGGAGAACGTTTTTTTGGTTCCATCACGTGATGTCCTGACAACTAATACAAAGAAATGTTCTTGCAATATTCCCTTGAAATGTGTCCAGAACATTATTATCTTATATTCTGAGAACATGGCAACCATGTTCTGTGTATGTTTGATGTGACGTTGATGGAATATTCTCGTACCGCTATACACATGTTCTTGCAAGGTCCCATAAAACGCATATAGAGCATTAACATGGTATATTCTGAGAACATTGTAAACCAGTTCTAGATAACGTCTACTTGACATTAAAGGGACGTTCTCCTAACGTCAATGACAAAACATGCTAAAAAAGGATCTCAGAAGGTTTTTACTAACATAGAATGTTCCCCTAACTAACGGAAAACTGGACACTCAAACATTCGGGGAACATGACTGGTAACATTGCAAACATGTTCTCTCTCTCCCTAGAATTGTTAGCTGGGAAAATCCTTCCAACGCAGAGGAACTCTTTTTCACAGCCCTTACCTATACCTAACCAGCTCTATTGTTGGTTGAGTTAATCATGTACAACCCCCCAGAACTCTACATTTAATTACAATATGCCCATGTAATTGGGGGCAGCTGTATAATATTCCCTGCTCTTTTGAGTGCTACCTCACTCGGTCAGAACCTGCCCAAACTTCTTGAATGCAGCAACATATTTCCCCCTGGCGCACCTTGCCTTTTCTTCTTTCCTTACCGATAATAACTCTGTACACGTGTGCGTTCATGCAACAAAACCACACACACAGACTTACACACAGTATTCAACATAATTTGCCATTAAACATCATAACTGGAACTGGAGTTGTTTGACATCTTTCCTAACTAAGATTGAGGCCAGCTTTTGTTTGACTAGCAACATTTAGTGAACGTACACTCCTTTTCAGAGAGACCTCCGATGCTTACCTCATATGGTTCGGTTTTGGCCCTGCACCAATCCAGTAACATCTGCTTGACATTTTTCATGTTGGGTGCTGCAGTGACAGGGGAAGACTGATGAGCTGTTGCGATAGCTGGGTTGGCCATGCTAGGGAGAGAGGATAAACACGTTATTTAACCATGCTGAACAGACATAGACATGCAGAATTTGATCAATCACACGTGAAGCACGGTTGACTGTTAGCTCAATGACTCACTCACCTGCTCGTTGTCTTAGACAAGGAGCTGGTGGTTGACGCAGGAAATTGGCTGTGCACTGTAGAGAAACAGAAGGGGATAGCAAGAAAGAGGCAGGGAGTGATTTTGAGTAGTGGAAAAGTTAATCTCTCACAATTCCACTTTGATTTGAAAGCTTGAAGTGTGTGTGTGGCATGCATGTGTGTGTGTGTGATGTGTCCTGGTGAGGATATGATACTCACTGTGTGATTTAGGCTGGTGATTGCTGGTCTGGCCCCTGTTCATTCCCATTCGTCCTGTGCCTGCTTTACTCAAAGCCTGCTGTCTCAGGTCATCTTGCCGTGACCCCCGCTCTTTCTCTCGCTTCTCTTTAGAGAGGAGAGATGTAGAGGGAGAAATAGCATTGTAGTATAGAAGAAGGAGAGCGAGATTATTGTCAGTAGTTATAGGTACTAGAGGAGCTGTCAGAGTGAGAAACAAAAGATGTGATCCTGTCAAATTTCACATTGAAGTTCTCTCTGACCTTACCTCTCTTCTTCTTGAGCAGGTCCCTCAATGCAGCGCGGATCATTCGTCTTTCATCAAAATCCACAGCCTTATCCAACTGTCAGAGGTAAACACACGTAGAAACCAATAGATGAGAGGGCCAAAATCAACCCAACTACTGCATGTCTATGTGAAGTACGCACCGCGAGTGCCCCACCAGTTTATTCAGGACTTCTTCATCCTCAATAGCAGCTAGCTGCTGACTGGTCAGTGTGCCTGACGACGTGTCGCTGGGGATCGTCTCGGAGGCCTCGTTGGCAGACGCAGCCCCCACTGCTCCCTCATCAGGTCCCTCCTCCATGTCCAGTATACTGTATGGGGCTTATAAAGGAGGTAGATAATGGAGATAAGGGGGCTCCAATGGCAAGAATTCCTACACAAATATCTAAAGAGCCAGAGCGAATAACGTTGTTAGTTTGATTATCATCCATCATTGATGGATCCATGGAAAGCAGTTGCATAGTTGGCAGACGTACATGGCCTACCTAAAACATAGGATCATCCATCTCTCTTTTCCCATGTGGCAAGACACGTGGTCAGAGGAGGACAAAGTATAATCATTTGGTGGGGGCTTATATTGGTCCTCTTTCACACATGCACAATTGTGTATTAATTCACCTGTGAATTGGAAATATCCCAGAGAGACCCTCAGAATGGGGTCAGAACCAGGGTCTGCCATTATCAATGGTGACCCTGGAGCAATTAGATGCCTTGCTCTATGGAACATCACCAGATGTGCAACCTTTTGGTTACTGGCCCAACACTCGTACCGCTAGGCTACCTGCCACCCTGTTAGTGTGACACGTGTGCGTGTGTGTGTTTACAGTATTTGTGTGTTAGAGAGGAAAAAGATGTGTAGGTGTGTGGAGAGGAGAGGGATAGTTCTATCTATAGTAGCCATTATCAGTACATACTGTACCATCATTCATAAAATATAGTTTAGAATTACCTCCATAAAACTAACAGGGTGAGGCAGCATTGGCATTTTAAGTTTCAACTCCCAGTGATGTGCAGAGAGCAGAATTGTCATAATGTAAATGCGTAACACCATCTGTTCAACCTGTAGTCTGTTCAGCAATCTGAACATAAACACTGGGGGGGGGGGGTTCTAAACTGACTTTTTTACCCGTTATTTTACCAGGTACGTTGACTCAGAACACGTTCTCATTTACAGCAACGACCTGGGGAATAGTTACTGGGGAGAAGAGGGGGATGAATGAGCCAATTGTAAACTGGGGATTATTAGGTGACCGTGAATGGTTTGAGGGCCAGGACACCTGGGTTAACACCCCTACTCTTACGATAAGTTCCATGGAATCTTTAATGACCTCAGAGAGTCAGGACACCCGTTTAACGTCCCATCCGAAAGACGGCACCCTACACAGGGCAGTGTCCCCAATCACTGCCATGGGGCATTGGGATATTTTTTTGACCAGAGAAAAGAGTGCCTCCTACTGGCCTGCCAACACCACTTCCAGCAGCATCTGGTCTCTCATCTAGGGACTGGCCAGGACTAACCCTGCTTAGCTTCAGAAGCAAGCCAGCAGAGGTATGCAGGGTGGTATGCTGCTGGCCAGGACCAACCCTGCTTAGCTTCAGAAGCAAGCCAGCAGTGGTATGCAGGGTGGTATGCTGCTGACATAAACCATGCTGCTCTCGAGAACTGTTTGATTTAACTCTGAAGTGCCCTTCTTATTCTCTCAGCAACCGGCCTAGAGCAGCACACAAACAGTATAAAACAAATATAGTAATAATATGTACAAATATAGTAATGTAGCTTCGCTCATTTAAACATCAATCATCCATGAAATTTGCACAAGTACATAGAATGAGAAAAATAGATGGATAAAACACAGACGCACAGACTGACATCCAAAAAGTAACTACACATACAGTACACAAAGCATAACGTCAAATCATATAGAGGAAGATGAAATAACGTGGTGTGCCCAGTGGGTTTAACATGGATAATTGGGTCATATTTGGTTCAGAGGTTGATCAATGAGATTACAACCTATATTCACCCACTCAAAAGAGACAGCCAAAAGTTAGTTGTATTCCCAATGTGTTATCATTATGCCTAAAACCATCTTAAAGCACAACCAAATTCCAATAGTAAAGCAATGTTTGATGTTTGGTTCAGTTTTCGCTGTGCTTTCAAGCAAGTTCAAATGGGAATACAATGTCATATTTTGTTTATCACTGTGCTCCATCTAACAGCAGAACCAAATGACATGGTGCAAGTGGTCAATAACATTTGAGATACAATTGTGAATTTCTCCTACCAAGCAAAAAGGCAGTAACTGCTCATTTGGTCGAAAATGAGTTGTAATGTTCCTACATTAAATGCATGCTTAATCATGTGGACATGTATCCTTCCTCTGTTGTATTGTGTTCTGGAGAAAATGGGGGTCATGTTAGCAGTAACTGCATAAAGGTACTGTGAAACCAAGGTATATAAAAGCCATTTTTCTCAGTTCCACTCTGAGCAGTTACTGCCTTTTTGATTCGTAGGGCATCATAGACCTGCGATGACCTATGCATGCTGTCTTGAACATGCCTGCTTTATATGATAACATAAGAAGATTTATAGTTACAGTAACCTCAAAATGTGACCATGGATGTGTTACTCATTTTAAGGTTAAATGTTTCATTTGTTTGTAGTTTGCCTTAACCTCGGGCCTTTCACTGTATTAAAAAAGTAATATTGAATTTGGTTGTCAACGCAACCAAATATCAACGTTTTATGGAGATTCATCTTCTGCTTGGATAGTTCCATCTATAGCACTGACTTAGTTTGGCTTTAATTCCAGTTTGTCTACAAATTAATAATTGATATGTTAGATTCAGGTCTCCATCTCAACCACACATCGAAGCCCTTTCCTGCAGTCAATGACCAAAAGCACCCTCTTTGGCCTCATGGGTGGAATGTAATTCATCTTCTTCATCATTTTATAATGAATAAATATATATATTAACAATGAATATCTGGTGTTTCTATGTCAAACAGTTTAGTTATATTTCAGTCTTCTGTGATGTAGTACATAAAGTGTAATATTGAGATGCAAACTCAACATTGAATACATTTGAACTCTATATCTGACATAGTAAACGTGTCTTCTTTTCATAAGCCCGTAACCATGTGTGAGGTGTATACTTTTGTTTCCAAATAGATTTGTTGAAGACCCTGATTTAGCCCACTGCAGTAAAAAGTTAAAGAATCGGAATAAATCAAATCAAAGTTTAAATCCACATTAAATGCTACTATGTATATAGGCCTAAATATCATCATTGATGATCTATGAGTGGTAAAGTATGGTCACATTTCATTTGCTCTGTTAACCCTACCCTTTGGAATGACTTAAAATAGCAACAATAAATCTATTTCATTCTTAAGCAGAGATTTCACAACAATCATTCTCCTCATAGAACATTGGCAATAATCCGTGTTAAACATCATGGCTAAGCAGGGCTGAGTTTGGTTAAAACCCTGGATGGGAGACTAAATGGTACTATAGCTGTAGATATATAAATTCTCCAGTAGGTGCTTCTCAGCCTGTAGTTTTTTTATGATAGTGGATTTAACGTTGAAAATCTGACATTGATGTAAAGGTACAAATTCAACATATTTTATGCAAAAAGTAACCACCTGCAACCACAGGGCTCTCCAGAGGTTGGTGCAGTCTGCCCAACGCATCACCGGGTGCAAACTACCTGTCCTCCAGGATACCTACAGCACCCGATGTCACAGGAAGGCCAAAAAGATCAATGACAACAACCACCGGAGCCACTGCCTGTTCACCAGTACAGGTGCATCAAAGCTTTGACCGAGAGACTGGAGAACAGCTTCCATCTCAAGGTCATCAGACGACTGTTAAGCAGCCATCACTAGGCGGCTTCCACCCGGGTTACGTAACCCTGCACCTTAGAGGCTGCTGCCCCATATATATAGACTTGAAATAACTGGCCACTTTCATAATGGAACACTAGTCACTTTAATAATGTCCACATATTTTCATATACTGTCTATACCACTCTGACATTGCTCATCCTAATATGTATATATTCCTTAATTCCATTATTTTACTTTTAGGTTGTGTGTATTGTGTGTATTGTTGTGAATTGTTAGATATTACTGCACTGTTGGAGCTAGAAACACAAGCATTTCGCGACACCCACAATAACATCTGCTAAACATGTGTGTGACAAATACATTTGATTTGATTTTGATTTGATTAATGTTTTTCTATGTTGACATTTGGTTACCATGACATAATCCTGTGGTTGAAATTTCACCCTCAAAACCACCATTGCTATTAAAAGTTTTTAAAATCCATATATTTTTCACAATACGTTGACAAATGTTGATTCAACCAGTTTTGTGCCCAGTGGGAAGGCTGTTATAGGAATTGAGACTAGAAGAGACAGCATGGGAGTTAGAGTGAAAGTGTCACAGACCTACCTGTTCACTGGGTTCTGTCGGTGTCTTAGGGGACACAGCAGCTGTTTGCGGCAGGTGATGAAGACTTGCGTTTCCCCTCGATGTTCAGTACCCCTGTCCCACTCTCTCCTCTTCCTCAGACTTGCACAAGGGAGTGCTGAGCCCTAACACCACACCCCCTGCCTCAGCGTTGGACCAGAATGGATGTTTTGGGGGGGAGGAGAGGGGTACTGGTGAAAATAACTACTCAGGGCGAGGAGGAGGGAGGAGAACAGACTGAATCGTGGGACTGACTGTCCTCCCTTCTCTTACTACTTCCTTCAAAGCTCTTCTCCTCAATTGACTATTATGTCATGTAAAACTTTATGAGGCTTAACTAGATAGATTACCATGTCTTTGTAATGACACCGTTTTGACACAAAGCTGTTTATCAACTCAGGGGGGTGAGTGAAGTGTTGTTTAGAGAGCCCTATATACAAATGATATGAGAGTAAGCGAAAGGGTGAAATGCTGAGCAGAAGGGGGAGCAACAACACTACCTTATTCAGGCAAAAAAGTCAAGGAGTTGTTCAGCGACATCACTCTGTTTACAGAGAGCCAAGACATCCCTGTATGGGAAGAAAGAACACACACATATTTGGCAGAGAGTTTAGATAGAAAAAATAATCTACTCTCATTATGTTATTTTCATACAAGGTTGACTGGGGGATTTTGAGGTCAAACATCAGTAACCAGGGAAATGGCTCCACCACGTATGTGGTAAACTGAATAAAATTCCTACAGTATTGTATACCGGTAGTCTGGCTATTTATTTTACTACAGTGTGTTTGGGCTGTTTGTTCAACTGTACTTTGTGTTTGCTTAATGTGTCTAGACATGCCATTGTCCATTTTGCTAAACTAAAATAAGACAGGAGACACACATGTTTTTGAACCAGTATATTTGAGCCAGCCTTCCATGATTGTAAAATCAATACAATAAAATAATTATTTACATGTAACGTTTTCAGACAACATCAACCGTATATACATAAGAGCCATACACTGTAAAGGCAGCATCTCCCATAACTCGTCAGTGCAATATGTGCATTGCTCTGCCCTTATAGCCAGTCAAAGACAACCTCTGTGTGAACAAGCAGCCTGACTAGTCAAACCCAGAGTTGTCAAACTGACTCAGTCTTACAAATCAAATGCAGATCTGTGATGCTGGTACAGTTTAAATAGGTATTCTAAGGGCTGTGTGATTAAAAAGTATCTTATCATAAATGCAAAGTTGCTAAACAAAATTGGCCTTTCGATCAGTAGGCTATTTAACAAACAGATTATAACAGTTGACCAGGAGACAAACCGGGGTTGTGGGCAGACGTGCTTTCAGCTATTTGATCTCGCTTCAACTGCCAACTTACTTAAGTTATTAAACAAATGGTCTGCAACAAACTATGTTGAAGACTGAGGTATTTAACTACCATCAATAACATGATCCTCTCAATAGACATTTTTGAGAATGGCATTCATCTTATCTTCATTCAAATTACTAATTTATCAGGTTGAGGCTGGAAACAAATCATTATGTGTCTACTGCTGTGCATATGACAACATATTGGGGGAAAAACATCAGGCGGGTATAACAAAAAATATAACCATTTCCAAATAGTCTATCAAAGGCTAAGGGGGGCTAAGTCTCACACCTGAATGTTATTTGACTGGGAAAGGAAGATTAGAAACAACTTCATCAACATCTTCATAAGGTCCTTTCAGTAGCACTAGCCTTAAGATGGGTGTAATTGAATGACTGTATATGAATGGACAAAGCCATTGATCACGTGACACTATTCATTCCTATGTGAAGACTCAATAGCGCATTTGAAGCCAAATTAACTTCTTGATGCACCCATCCCATTAGCGGGATCATTTTCGTCAACATCCGCTGAATTGCAGAGTGCCAAATTCAAATTAAATTACAAAAAATATAACATTTTCATGAAATCACAAGTGCAATATAGAAAAACACAGCTTAGCTTGTTGTTAATCCACCTGGTGTGTCAGATTTCAAAAAAGCTTTTTGGCGAAAGCATACCAAGCATTTATGTAAGGACATCTCTCTCAGCAGATAAAACATTACAAAAAGCTAGCAGCCAAGTAGATTGGTCACGAAAGTCAGAAAAGCAATTAAATGAATCGCTTACCTTTGATGATCTTCGGATGTTTGCACTCACGAGACTCCCAGTTACACAATAAATGTTCCTTTTGTTCCATAAAGATTATTTTTATATCCAAAATACCTCCATTTGTTTGGCATGTTTTTTTCAGAAATCCACAGGCTAGAGCGGTCACGACCGGGCAGACGAAAATTCCAAATAGTATCCGTAAAGTTCGTTGAAACATGTCAAACTATTTTTATAATCAATCCTCAGGTTGTTTGTACGATATATAATCGATAATATTTCAACCGGACTGTACCTTCTTCAATAGGAGAGAGAGAAAATGTCTGCTCCAAGCTGCTCCCAGCCATACAATGACGCGATGTGATCTTTCTCGCTCATTTTTCAAAATAGCAGCCTGAAATTATGTCTAAAGACTGTTCACAACATGTGGAAGCCATAGGAAAATGAATATGGTTGATATCCCTTTAAATAGAGTGAAGGCAGGCAATGGAACAGAGAGCTTTCAGGAAAAACAGCACTTCCGGGTTGGATTTTCCTCAGGTTTTTGCCTGCAATATCAGTTCTGTTATACTCACAGACAATATTTTGACAGTTTCGGAAACTTTAGAGTGTTTTCTATCCTAATTATATGCATATTCTAGATTCTGGGCCTGAGAAATAGGCAGTTTCATTTGGGTAAGTTTTTCATCCAAACATCAAAATACTGCCCCCTACACTCAACAGGTTAAGTCAGTTAAAGGGCCTCCCGAGTGGTGCAGTTGTCTAAGGCACAGCATCGCAGTGCTAGCTGTGCCACTAGAAGTTCTGGGTTCGAGTCCAGACTCTGTTGCTGCCGGCCGCGATCGTGAGACCCATGGGGCGGCACACAATTGGCCCAGCGTCGTCCAGGTTAGGGGAGGGTTTGGACGGCAGGGATGTCCCTGTCCCATCGTGCACTAGCGACTCCTGTGGCGGGCCAGGTGCAGTGCACACTGACGCGGTTGCTAGGTGTACAGTGTTTCCTCCGACACATTGGTGCGGCTGGCTTCCGGGTTAAGTGGGCATTGTGTCAAGAAGCAGTGCGGCTTGGTTGGGTTGTGTTTCGGAGGACGCACGGCTCTCAACCTTCGCCTCTCCCGAGTCCGTACGGGAGTTGCAGAGATGAGATTAGACTAACTACCAATTGGGGAGAAAAAGGGGTAAAAAAATATATATTTAAAATTAAGTCGGTTAAGATGGCATCTCATGGAAACATATCATATCATATCTATTCTGGTTTGTGCTGAAGGGAGTAGTACACAGCGTTGTACGGGATCTTCAGTTTCTTGGCAATTTCTCGCATTTCTCAGAACAAGAATAGACTGACGAGTTTCAGAAGAAAGTCTTTGTTTCTGGCCATTTTGAGCCTGTAATCGAACCGTCAAATGCTGATGCTCCAGATACTCAACTAATCTAAAGAAGTTACATTTTTTCTTTCAAAAGCAAGGACATTTCTAAGTGACTGCAAAATGTTGAAAGGTAGTGTACATTAGTTGGCCAAGTGACAGACCAGTTGACTAGACCTCCAGTTACTGAGTGACTTCTGACCTATGTCAGTGCTTTGGACACATCATGTAAGAACTTTCCAACTTCAATTAAGTAGTTTTAGTTTGTGATCAAGGTCAATTCTGGTAAGAGACATACTACAGCTTTTGTATTCAATTTAGTAAACAGAAATCCAATAACAACTTCCTCTTTGTCCTGTGTAAGAATCATAAACAGGACAAAAAATAGTGTTGCTTACAGAATAAAAAATAAATGAAAGAAATACCATTGCATCATAAATATTCAAAAATTCACATGGAGTTACAATAACACTGTCCAGCAGAGGTCAGTTATAAAGACTAAATGTAATGTGGCACCCTCTGAGTGGAGAAGACATTTCTGTTTGAGTGGCGGTAAGGAGAGAATGATGAAACACTTTTTATGGAGTGTGCTAAAGATGAGTGAGACTCCTTAGAGAGTGGATAGGCCTTATAATAGACATTTGCTGCAGTGAGAACTGCTGTAAAGGTAGGAGGTTATTAAAATTATTATAATAGGTTCCTTTTATTAAGAGGAAATGAAGAGAAATGCAATAAGGGGTCGTTTAGTGGGACAAGGTGGCTCCCCTCAGATCTATGCCTCACTATGCAGTAGATTAACACTGTGGCTTACTGGCCGCCATGCCTACAAACAGCCAGGAGAAATTATATGCTGAACCTGTTAGCTTGAATGTTTACGCCATTGTAAACTTCATCTAGACAAAAGCTATAGCACTATAACAAATGCGGAACACCCATTTTAAGATCCCCAAATAAAAGCTGCCAGAAAACCTCTTTCCCACTGATACGAGACCAGGGGAAGGTTAGGTAACATTACCATATGTTTTTAAAACGTATTTGTGCCCATCCATAAGAGCAGTGTTCCTAGTCCTTCCCACCCAACCATCCCACTGAGCACTCACTCAGAGAGAACATTTTCACAGTGTAGTGTGAGTAACAGTGCATGATATCTCATGAGATGTATCACATAGTTTGTGTGCTCATGCATGCATACCAGTATGTGTGCATGTATGAGTATTAGAACAGTACAAACTCAACTGTCACTTTTCTAAAGGCATCTGTTTTTTTAGTCAGCTGACTTCTGTTCCATGAGACCATGGCTGAAATAAATACATTGGCACAGTGAAGAGGTAAAAACGACCCAACCAAACAAGTTCTGTCACTCATGTCGTCATCATCAACTATGACATCATGAGGTCACAGACAATTTCCTAAACCTCTCCACAGAACCACCTGACTTAACTAACCCTAAGGACAGGAAATCTCTCTCTCTCTCCCCCTCTCTCTCAGTCCATCTTGTCCTCTCGTTTCCCGGCAGCGTCTACCCTCTCCTGCTGGTTTTGGGGGGGTGGTTGGAATGCAATATCCTCCTCCCTCACTCGGCTGAGCTCCCTGGCTTTAGCTCGCCGTGCATCCAGGTAGTTGGAGATGAACTCAGAGTTCTGGTAGATGAGCATGCCAGAGAGAGTAAGAGCCACACCGGCACAGCTGAGCGCTGACATCTCGTTGCCGAACAGCAGTTGGGAGAGCAGCAGGTTGCCCACCACACTCAGGTTGCCCAGGATGTGCAGGGTGACGGCGGAGGTGAGGGTTATGACGCAGCAGCTGGCCAGGTTGTACATGACAGAGCCCAGGCAGCTGAGCAGAATGAGGAGCCACAGGTTGTGGTCGTAGTGCATTGGAGACTCCAGCACGGCCCAGTTCTCCAGGGCCAGAGCAGCTACGGCCAGGATGCAGAAACTGGGGATAGACATCAGGTACAGCAGGAACACAGAGTTGATTTTCTCTTCCTGGAGCAAGATACCTGAGACACACACACAAAGAAAAGCACATAGAGCGAAGCAGAAAACACGCAAAGTAGGCTTAAATACAAAGTAGTCTCATGACAGACTAAACATTATAGCGCAAACACAAGGTTTGGTTTTGGGTGGCGGGATTAAATACAAAGATAAGAGAGGATAGAGAGAAATAAAACATAATCATACAAAACAACACTGTAGTTCCACATTCATATCATTGAGATGTGTTATATTTGTGAAACAACACGTCAGCTAATGGCATGGATACCAAGGGAGTGAGACTCCTTTAGCAAAATAACAAGACACGTGCACCACTGATGCGTGTCATATAAAGTAAACAAGTGAGACCTTTACGAGGGTAGTTTGAAAATAGCTGCTGAAACACGACACGACACCATCCAACAACATTGGTATTTCAGGGTGGTGGTTCTGAGTGAGTAGAAAATCCAGACCATAAGTCATTATTTTAACATAATGTCAAATCTGCCATGTTCAGAACATGGAAATGTCATAGGTTTGTTTACTTAGAATGGATTTCACATCATGAGACTAGCAGGTTCATTATCAGTACAGCACTATACAGTACACCAACAAAACAAGTAGAGAAAATATATTAACAGATTCATACTGTTCAAATACAGGAAGGAAATTAAGGAAGTCGAGAGTTTTAATCTATATGTAACTTTATTCCTAGTTATATGTACATATCTACCTCAATCACCTCGTACCCCAGTACATCGACTCGATACTGGTACCCTGTGTATAACATCTTATAACATCTTATAACATCTTGACCATGTTTTGTTATAATCTCCACCCGGCACAGCCAGAAGAGGACTGGCCACCCCACATAGCCTGGTTCCTCTCTAGGTTTCTTCCTAGGTTTTGGCCTTTCTAGGGAGTTTTTCCTAGCCACCGTGCTTCTTCACCTGCATTGCTTGCTGTTTGGGGTTTTAGGCTGGGTTTCTGTACAGCACTTTGAGATATCAGCTGATGTACGAAGGGCTATATAAAATAAATTTGATTTGATTTGATTTGATGTATATACAGTAGCCAAGTTATCGTTACTCATTATGTATTTATTATTACTTTTATTATTATTATGTGTTTTAGTCTTCTATTATTTCTGTATTTTCTTTCTCTCATCATAGTTGGGAAGGGCCCATAAGTAAGCATATCACTCTTAGATAACAGCTATCATTTACAAAACATGTGACATAATATTTGATTTGAAAGTATGACAGTAACAAAGTGATAGGACTAATTCCTGGTAAACAGGATAGAACTCTGCCACAGAACTAGAATGAGCTCTCTGCCTGGTTTACCTGTCAGGAATTAGTCCTTTTTGATAAGTTTTTATTGGGTCAGCCCTGTCAGTAGTTTTGAAAGTGTCCTTAGCAACAGGCAACACAACACCTCTAGCTAGACTGGGTGTGTTACTTGGTAACTCAGGGCAGCAGTAAAAATGTCCAGCACTGACTGCAGTGTGGGAAGTTTATATGGGATTGGAAGAAACACCAAATATACACTCTGACTGATGTCAGAGAATTTCAGTTAGGGGACATATTTTCCACTCTTTTGAAAGGAAAGTATTTAAGTACGCAGGGACATTTCTGATTTGTCCTCCAAAATCTGATAGCACCCATATGTTCATATTGCTGAGGGGTCGTTCCATATAATTCCCATGACTTCTGACTGCACCCTTTTTCATTTCAACAAAACCTCCCGTACATGTTTGCTCGTGGAAGAAGTAGTGAGAAAGTGACTTTTTGGACCTGAATGCCCAAAAAAAATTCAAGAGAAAAGAGGTGCTTAAATTTGACCCATTTTGCATACCCCATCCTAGCATGAGACATGATGTCTTCATCACTGAACAAATTAAATGGTTGAGTATAATATCATTTGAAAATGTACAAACAGGGTTGTCAAATGTTTTAAGCTTTAATGTCAATTATCTAAAAAAAAGCGTAAACTAAGGTTGTGTTTATATACATTTTAGCTTTGACCGTATTTTACATTGTCTGAGGTGTTTGTGTTCTGCCTGCCATCAGTTGAGACACAGCACACTCGTGACTACAGGGTGAGTGTCATGTTTTGGCTGATAATGTACTAAAATGTGAAAAAAGTTTAAATGTAAACTTTCAAATGGTAGAGTATCAGAAAGATGATAAAAGATCAGAAAAGCACAGCCTCCCCTATTCCCTACTAAAACGTATTGTAGGCCTACGTAAATCCATTACTCTTATATTTACCATGCGACTCACATAGACCTACACATAATAAACCATAGGCCTATAATTAAAAGACTATGAGACTAGAACATAATTGAAATTTTAACTTTCAAATGGTACCACAAAGATGGTTGGAGGTCTACACATCAAATTACGTTGACTTGAGTGAGAATATCCATTGTTATAAATTAAACTATCAATCTTCCATTGGAAACCTATTGAAATCCTTAAAATATAGATAATAGGATAGACATTCCCATTCAAGTTGACATTCGACAGTGGGTGGACCATCAGCCATCTTACTGGTAGTAATTAGAAGTTTCAATTCAATTTGAATGTCAATTGTGTAGCAGCTAAATTGTAGCAAAGATGGTCTATTATACAGTATTAACAAGATATTCGAGTGACTACTCTAGCAATGGAAATACATGTCCTCAAACATAGAAAGCAGGAGAGAACAGGTGGGACCATTCTAGCCAATGAGAGGGCAGATATGTGTGTGACTACCAGGCCAAAGAGATTACTCATCTTTCTATGTGTGCCATTATAGCATGGGCGGTGCCATTGAGGCTAGCTATCTCCATTTTAAAGAAGTACATTTTCTTCTCCATTTGCTGATTGCTCCCAACTCATAGGAATCCCCACCCAGTGGACTCCTTTAAAAATGGGAGAATTCCTCAATGGCAATGTCCATGCTAAAACAGATTATATCCATGATGAGTCCTCTATCTCTCTCTCTATGACAACAGGCACAACTCCAGTATAATGTTTCTTTCAAATTGCCACATGCGTCCACCTATATCAGTGCATTCGTAACTAACAACCAAACCATAACAAAACTTATATTTGCTCAAATAAGCCTTACATAGCAAATTAGCAATTACATTTTCCTTTGACCAAATTCAACACTCTTTCACTGACCTCCATACAAAAATTCCTCACTTCGTGGGCTTATTTTCTTGGACAGATTTTGGGTGGAGTAAAACCTTTCTCTTTGTGTCTTCTGATTGCAGGGGTCTGAAGGGATAGGTCCATTCTATTAATTATATTTCTATGATTGAAATTATACCCAAGAGTATGCTGTCTCTCAATCGATGATGGGCACAACACAAATACTTCAGATGATGAAAAATAGGGTCTAAGCTACAACATTAGTGAAAATGAGAAACATCTGAGTTTACACGTTTTTAGATAATGACGTTAAAACTTTAAAATGATTGATGAATATAAAATGAATATTTCTAGAAATCATTAAACAGTTTGACAACCCTGTTTGTAAACTTTCAAATTATATCAAACTGAATCTTTTTCAGTGATGAAGACATGGTAGGGTAGGCAAAATGGGTAATCTTTGAACACCTAATCTCCTAAATGTTTTGGCATTCAGGCCAAAAATGTAACTTTCTGACCACTTCCACCATCGGCAAACATGTAAGAAAGGTTATGTTCAAATCAGAAGTCAGAAATTGATTGAAATCCTTAGGAACGACCCCTAGGGCAACAACAAAAGTTTATTATACAGTTCAACATTTATAAAGTGATGATCAATGTGTCAACCACCATCAGAGATGCAACATAACAACTATCATAAAGACAAGTTGAAGGTAGCAGCTGTGACTCACCTTGCTGGATGGATTTGACACCTCTCAACATTGTCGCAGCGAATACGAAGAAGCAGCCTGTCTGGTCGTACTGGACCTCGCCCATGATGCTGAACGAGGCTCCCAGACAGATGGGCATCATGGCTGTGTATTTGAGGATGTGGTGTTGCTTGCCCAGGATCAGAGTGGAGATGGCCAGGGTGAAGATTGGCGTGGTGGTGTAGATCATTTGGGCAAATGACAGCTGGACATAGTTCAGACCCACGTTGCCAAATGCGATGCTGGCACAAAATGTCAAGCTCAATAGAAACACCTTGCATTTGGCGCTGGTGGTAAGGTCCTTCTGGTTGTCAACCCCACCGTTTTGCTGGAGCATTCGCAGTTTAATAAGCCCATAGTCCACCACTATCGCTGTCAACATGTGCAGGGCCGACAGCAGTAAGGGGTACCTGAAGTTGTACACTGCAAAAATCCATTTGTTAAGACTGGAGATGGTTGTCCCCGTCACAAGCCAGACAATGACAGCGGGCAGAAGGTGCAACATCTCCGCCTGTGGCCTTTTCCCAGTCTCGCGCCAGGTCGCCTCGCATTTAGAGAGGCCATCGGTGCTAATCATGTTGATTTCATCCTCGTTTCTGTAAGGCAAACACATCTTGACTTGGTTAAGCAATAACTAGCCAACTAAACTCCACTCCATGATTCACGATGGAGTTGAGCAGTGACTGTGTGGGCGGGCTGGAGCTCCAACGTCACATAAAATTAAGTTTTTATCAAAAACTACTGTTTTCAGCACCCAAAGAATAGCCCGCAATTACACAGAACAATGTTGTGTGTAATTGCAGTGGGTGCTGAAAACAGTTGTTTTTGATAAAAACTTAAAATTTGTCATTCAATCGTCTCGGAGGAAGACTTAAGTTAAGTTTATTCCCTTGAAATACAGTGCCTTCAGAAAGTATTCACACCGCTTCACTTTTTCTACATTTTGTTGTGTTAGAAAGTGGGATGAAAATGGATTTAAATGTTTGTAGTTTTTATTTTCTACACACAAAAAATCTAACATTTGTAAAAAAAATAAATATGAAAAATAAAACACTAATATATCTTGATTACATAAGTATTCAACCCCCTGAGTCAATACAGGTTAGAATCACCTTTGTCAGCAATTACAGCTGTGAGTCTTTCTGGGTAAGTCTCGAAGGGCTTTGCACAACTCGATTGTACAATATTTGCACATTATTCTTTAAAAAAGTTGGATGTTGATCATTGCTACACAGCCATTTTCAAGTCATTTTAAGACAAAACAGTAACTAGGCCACTCAGGAACATTCAATGTCATCTCGGTAAGCAACTCCAGTGTATATTTGGCCTTGTGTTTTAGGTTATTGTCCTACTGAAAGGGGAATTTGTCTCCCAGTGTCTGGTGGAAAGCAGACAGAACCAGGTTTTCCTCTATGATTTTGCCTGTGCTTAGCTCAATTCCGTTTTTGTTCATCATAAAAACTCCCTAGTCCTTGCCGATGACATGCATACCCATAACATGATGCAGCCACCCACCACCATTCTTGGAAATATATAGAGATGTACTCAGTGATGTGTTGTGTTGGATTTGCCCCAAACATAACGCTTTGTATTCAGGACATGAAGTTAATGTGGCAAAGAAATAATTTGCAGTTTTACTTTAGTGCCTTGTTGCAAACAGGATGCATGTTTTTTAATTCTGTACAGGCTTCCTTTTTTTCACTCTGTCAATTAGGTTAATATTGTGGAGTAACTACGATTTTGTTGATCCATCGCCAGATTTCTCCTATCACAGCCATTAAACTCTGTTACTGTTTTAAAGTCCCCATTGGCCTCATTGTTAAATCCCTGAGCGGTTTCCTTCCTCTCTGGCAACTGAGTTAAGAAGGATGCCTGTATCTTTGTAGTGACTGGGTGTATTGATACACCATCCAAAGTGTAATGAATAACTTCAACATGCTCAAAGGGATATTCAATGTCCGCTTTTTTTTACCAATCGGTGCCCTTCTTTGCAAACCATTGGAATACCTCCACGTTCTTTGTGGTTGAATCTGTGTTTGAAATTCACCGCTCGACCGAGGGACCTTACAGATCATTTTATTTGTGGGGTACAGAGATGAGGTAGTCATTCAAAAATCATGTTTATCAATATTATTGCACGCAGAGAGAGTCCATGCAACAAATGATGTGACTTGTGAAGCAAATGTTTACTCCTGAACATATTTGGGCTCGCCATAACAAAGGGATTGAATACTTATTGACTCAAGACATTTCAGCTTTTCATTTTGTAATAATTTGTCCAAATTTGGAAAAGCATCACTTCTTTATGAGGAACTTTATGAGTCAAAATGCAAGCCGAGTGCAATTCTCTGCAGGGCACGGGAGATCAAGTGCACCTACAATGTATTGTGTGATATCAATTCAATGCATAGGCGGAGTTATAGTGGGCAAAGTTCGATTTACAATAAAATTACTAAAAATTATAGGCTCATTACATTGACTGGAAATAAATGGGCAAGACAAAATACTTATTAAGTGCCTTTGAATGGAGTATGTTAGTAGTTGCCAGGTGCACCGGTTTGTGTCAAGAACTGCACCGCTGCTGGGTTTTTCACGCTCAACAGTTTCCCGTGTATCAAGAATGGTTCACCACCCAAAGGACATCCAGCCAACTTGACAAAACTGTGAGAAGCATTGGTGTCAACATGGCCAGCATCCCTGTGGAACGCTTTCAACACATTGTAGAGTCCATGCCCCAACGAATTGAGGCTGATCTGAGGCTGTTTAACTCAATATTAGGGAAAGGGGATACCTAGTCAGTTGCACAACTGAATGCATTCAACCAAAATGTGTCTTCCGCATTTAACCCAACCCCTCCGAATCAAGGTGTTCTTAATGTTTTGTACACTTGGTGTAGTGGCGACCTGTCATTCAGGGCAGGTGGAGTTGCCTGTTTTGCATGTTATTTTGGCATTAAAAGGTGTCACATATCAGTTTGCAAACAATGTAAAAGAAAATAAAAAACATTGAGTTAATAAAGCCACATACAAACATGGTCTATTTTTTGCTTTCTTGAAAATTCAAGCCCATTGGGTGCTGCCATAGAGTTACATTAGGAGTGCCCATCCAAGAAGGCTCAAGGCAAACACCACACACAACAAAACACCACTCCAACGAGTGACCACGGGCAGACGGCGCTGTGAGTGGAATTAATTACTCTCACAGCAAGACCAGCAGCAGCTACCCCCCTGTACAAGATCAGAGAGAAACCCGTTCTTCTTCCAGAACAGTCGTAATGTTCCTGAAGCTGAAAGGAGAGGAAACTGAGAAGTTAACACGGGAGATACTGGAGCTAACGGAAGAGCTAAATTAATCTGCTTCAATTGGTCCCAAACAGTTCAAGCCACTAACTACCCAGGCTGACTCGCAACAATGAGGATGGTGCCTCACCTTCATTAATAATGGCCAACTCACCGGCCACCCACAGCAGGCACATCTCGACTAGTCAGCCTGAGTGGGCAAAGCTAGTGACAACCAGAGATGATAACCTGCAGTCACAAAGGCAGTGTGATAAGATAGAGCAGCTCATTGAAAACCTTAGGATCAGAGGGCTCTCCTTCTCAGACCAGTCATCCTCATCATCATCATCATCTACTCAGTCAACCCCTCGACATCGTGAGTCATCGCACCAGTGAAACCAGTCGACTTCTCATTTCAGAACTCGGAGCCCTAAAGCGTCACCCAGAGGGCTGACTTCATAGGATCGCCAACGTCAGCCCTAACCTAACCACTGCGGTCATCAGCCCACACCTGATTGTTGCCGTCGCGACTACTCACCTGACCATTACGGTCAGCCCACACCTGATTGCCGTCGTTAGCCCACACCTGACTGTCATCGCCGTGACTACTCACCTGACCGATGCTGCTGCGACTACTTACCTGACCTCTATGGTCAGCCTACGCCTGATTGTTGTTGTAAATCCTCAACTGATTGCCATTGTCAGCCCACGTCTGACTGTCTACCCCGCAACTACTCACCTGACCGTCGCCACCGCGACTACTGACATGACCATTGTCATCACCCCTTAACCGACCATCGCCACTGCGACTACTCGCCTGACCGTCGCTGCCCGGCCTACTCACCTGATCGTTGTTGGCACTCACCTGTCCGCTACCGCACACCTTCTCCACCCAGCCGGGAGTGCGTCTACCGTGGACCAACTTCATCAATGAAGACCCACAAGAGTTTGCAAGGCTGAAGTTGGCCCTCGACAATGTGCTGCCTGTAGATACAACAGAGTGCTTCAACTTTCAGATATTGGTGGACCACTTGAAGTTGGAAGAGGCTTTGCTAATTTACGACTCCTACGGCAAAGCAGGTACCCATACAGTGACACCATGGATTCCCTCACAGAACTGTATGGCCAGCACCACCAGCTTGCCCTCCAATGCATCACCGGGTGAATGGATGGCCCCAACATCAAGAGCGGTGACATCAAGGCATTCCAAAGATTCGCTCTGATGGTGCGCTCTGAGGGTGAGCTACACCGGTGATCGACGGTGCTGCTGAAAATGAGTTGAGTCATCTTGCGGCGCGGCATCAAGTCACTTGACACGTGCACCCTGTTGAACGACAAGTCAGAGTGCACAGGCCTCCTAGGCAATCCTGAGGACTTGGCACTTTGTATGGTGCGTCAAGATATCCTCATCGTCCATGGAGCTTCTGTGTGAGTGGCCCCTGTTAGTCAACCAAACAGGTCCTTTGACATTCACAGAGCCTTCACAGCTGAAGAGTTGGGCGTTGCACCGCATACCTACCGGACAAAGCCCTTCAGAAAAGATACTGGCACCTCAAATGCCTACCCCTTCAACTGCTGGATCAGTTGCAGCCATTAATGCACATCAGATCAAACTATCCCCATCTAATCACCCCAACAGAACCAGTGCATTTGGGTCACCTTTGCAAAGCCGCCACCATCAAGACTCAGCTCAGATGGACCCTTTATTTCACTACACAAATCACTTAAGAACAAATTCTTATTTCTTATTAACCAACAGCATGTTGGTTAACTGCCTTGTTCAGGAGCAGAACAACAGATTTTTACCTTGTCAGGCCGGGGATTCGATCCAGTAACCTCCCGGTTACTGGCCCAATGCTCTAGCCACTAGGCTACCTGCCACCCCTTCAAGGGCCTTCAAAGGGTCTTCAAACTTCCACAGATGTCTCAGGTCACACTGCTAAGGTGTTACGTCAAGTATTCACGTCTTCAGTGATGCCTCAGAACATGCGTACGGTGCCGTCACGTACCTCCGTACTGAAGACACCAATGGACGGCTCCAATTGGCATTCCTAGCAGCAAGATCAAGAGTGGCCCCAAAACGAGAACAGTCAATGCCAAGACTCAAGCTTTGTGCTGCACTCACCGGTGCCCAGCTGGCCGTGGTCATCAGAAAAGAACTCACCTTGGAAATCCATGAGGTCATGTGTAACCGATGTGAAATTGCTAGCTAGTTAGCGGTGGTGCACACTAATAGGGTTTCAATTGGGTGACGGCACTTGCTCTGAGACCTGAAGTAGTTGTTCCCCTTGCTCTGCAAGGGCCGTGGCTTTTGTGGAACGATGGGTAACGATGCTTCAAGGGTGTCAGTTGTTGATATGTGCAGTGGGTCCCTGGTTCGATCCCAGGTAGGGGTGAGGAGAGGGACGGAAGCAAAACTGTTACATATGCATGTTTAGGCCAGTGCTTGATTTGGACCCAAATAGCTGTTGGTACTATTTTTGGGTGCCAGTGCAATTTATATTTAGGTGCAGGAGCTCCTCAATACTAGGTTAATACTTTTGAGATAATATTATATTATTCTATAGGAGATGCAGAAACTCATGCAGAAGACAATTTGAGGTGCCGGTACTCAGTTCCGGTGAGCTCTTGCCCAAGTCAAGTACAGTGCTTAAGTAAAAAGACAAATAATGTCCCATTTAGAACACTGACAAGTAGAACATCATTTGTTTTTTTGTTTGTTTTTCTTGCTCAGTCTGCGCCTACACAGTCCCAAATCGCTATGTCAGAGTTTACACTTCTTGTTCCATTTATAATGTGGGGAGGTCAAAATAACAAAAAACTATCTATTAAATGTATTAATTTTTAAATGCTGATAACCTCAACTTGCCATTATCATTCGCCTGGTGATAAGACATGCAGGGCCGGCTCTAGCCTTTTGGGCCCTAAGCTAGATTTGGTTGGGGGGCCCCCCACCAAGCGGAGGGAAACATTTACGTTTTAAAGTACATTTCCTGCAGTTCTACACATTTTGCCATGGGGCGGAGAAAATTTTCTGCAATTTTATAACACATTTCATGCAATTCTACACATTTTGCCATGACTTGTGCCATCTTAATATCTGAGTGAGAGTGACAAACAAAATCAACGGGGGCCCCGTGGAGGTCAGGGCACCTGGGCACATGCCCAGTGTGCCAGGTCGGTATTCGACCATCATTACTACTGTACAAGTTTAGATAAATGGATAGACTAACTTACCAATCTACAAATTGTAAGCTGACATGGCCAATTAACTGGCTGTCAGGGACTTACAAAAAAAAGAGAAAAACTGCTGATGCACAACCACATTTCAAACTTGCACCTTGTGTATTCTACTATTCTAAATGCCAATTTAGGCTTGATCCAAACATGTATGGAGGGTGTGATGCAATTGCGGAGCCATGCAGAGGCCAGATCAAGCTCTGTACCACATCGCTGTGCACCTCTCAAATTTTGTACAAATGCGGGGGGCTCCGTATAGCTCCGCCTTGACATGATTGGTTGATGGTAGGTGGGGGCGGTACATCCTGTATAAACACAAACTTCCTTCCTTGACAACTCCCTTCACAATAGCTCTGCTAATTGCAAGAAGTCGTCTGAAAGCCCTGAAGTCTACATCACAGTATTCATTTAATCTTTATTTAACTAGGAAAGTCAGTTAAGAAAAAAAGTATTATTTTCAATGACAGTCTAGGAACTGTTCAGGGGCAGAATGACAGATTTTTACCTTGTCAGCTCAGGGATTTGATCTTGCAACCTTTTGGTTAGTAGTACAACACTATAACCACTAGACTACCTGTCACCCCAAGGCTACCTGCCGCTGTACGGCCACTTCAGACGTTGGATTGGCCATGAAAAGCATTTTACTCTCAACAGTAAGTTGAGACCCGACTGAGTTCCTAAAAAAATAATTATATATATGAATGTAGGTTAGTGAGCCCCATAGCGGCCAGGGGCCCTAAGCAACCGTTTGTCGCTTATGCCTGGAGCCGGCCCTGAATACATTATTGGGGGTCCCTGGGTCACCAGTTTGCCTGGGAGGGGGTTTCCTGGGCAAGAAAAGGTTTAAGACCTTATAAAACTCCCGACTCTTCTACTTCCTCTACAGGTGAGTCTGTAATTGGTTACAATTTCAAATCCAAAAGTTATGACAGAGAAATGTTTCCAAAGAGTATTGCATTTGCTACATTCAGCTGCATTGCCAGCGGTGGGGATGCTGTAAATATTTTTGCCTGAGCTAGCCTTGCAAATTGATATCTGTCCTTATCTGTCAGCTAATACAGGACTATTAAAGTCCCAGTGCCAAATTGTTTTATTAATAATATTTTTTCCCCCCCGATTTTTCAGAGGGCACCATTACTTCCCGCGGCTATATTTAGCTGGCTACATATCTCCTACTGTTGTTAGCCAGAATGAAGTCGCCAGCCAGGAATGTAAGCAAGCCTCCGCTCTAGCAGCTGCAGTCGCAAGTAGCTATCGAAGATTAATTCATGCGAGGGGTCTCATGATTAAATAGTAGCAGAACTACGACGATTCATTTAACCCGCTCAACAGCTAGGCTACACATGAGACATGAATCAGAAGGGGGTAATTGTATTTTTTGTCGGCCCCGCAGAGTCCTACACAGCGTATTTAGTGCACGGATCTAGCTTCATCATGCTTTCCTTCATCCAGCGCGAGCGCGGTGTAGAAAATCATGATGTGTCTATCAACTGAAGTTATTATAACCTACTCTGTCCTATCCGTATACATAGGGCGGCAGGTAGCCGTCCTTAC
This sequence comes from Oncorhynchus mykiss, assembly GCF_013265735.2. NCBI lineage: Eukaryota > Metazoa > Chordata > Actinopteri > Salmoniformes > Salmonidae > Oncorhynchus > Oncorhynchus mykiss. Next base: position 36,197,309 of record NC_048569.1, read on the forward strand.
GGTTAAGAGCGTTGGACCAATAACAGGAAGGTCACTTGTTCAAATCCCCGAGCCGAGTACGTACAACATCTGTCGATGTTCCACGGAGCATGGCACTTAACCCCAATTGCTCTGGATAAAAGCGTCTGCTAAATGATGTACATGTAAACCTAAAACAAAGTCGGAATAAAATATTAGACCTGATAAACGACGAAACACAGAATCGTCAGCTACCACTGCAATGACAGACCAGATTAAACAGCAAGTGAAACATCCTCACCATACGCACATTTAACATCACGCGGCAGCCTAACGCTATTGCCTATGCTTTCTGGTTACATTTACCTCTTTCTTTGTGGATCTTTGGCTTGGTAACATCACAAAAACATCCCGGGCGCACATAGCGGAATGCTTGTCTGCCTCGTTATCGCCCGATCAGCTGTGCGGTCACGTCACTGCAATCACCCTCTCTTCATTCACTGGGACAGTCACTAAGAAAAGATGACCTCGGCTAGGACAAAAGCTGACAGCGGAAGAAGAAGCATTACTCTATTATGCAGTGTAAGCACACATGGCACACCTCTAAAGGCGGTTGTTTTTATATAACACTTCATAAAACATGTCTGCACAAATTGGAATTACATAACCTAAACAGAGCACTCAATGTACACAGTGAACAAATGCTGACCTACTGCTGACTACCAATTAAAAATTGGTAGACTGCTATGTAGACAATCAAAATGAGTTATTTAAGTGATGTGTATTTCCATTAATTAATGATGAAACAACTTGATAATGTATTATTCAGTGGATGCTACAACCCCTAAAACAACATCAGACTCTACTTTAGCTAAAGGGTCTCTTTCAGTGTCAGTGGGACACTTTAGTAACTTTTTTTCTCATTAGAAATACATTAGTGTCCCACTTCACCTCACACTTGTTATGATTTCATCAATACGACTTTGTAGAAGCTTGTAGATAACACACTGTGAGGGAATACACTCCTATTTAACTAGTCTGTGACTCACTGAAAACCTTTCCTGGTCAGAGGAATAAGGCAACCTCACAGAGTCAACACACAGGAACGTCATTGCCAAACAGGGGTATGGACATGGAAATGGTTTTTACCCATGCAGTCCATGAACACACTGCCATATATCTTTCTCTGATCTTGCACTGGAAGGTTCAAGGCGATTGGCAATATGTTCTATTTATAGGGCTAGCTGCAGGACCAGCTAGATGTCCTTAACCAATCAGAGGGTGCATGATCAGCTAGCTCATGTACAGAGTGTGGGGAAAGTGGGACCCAGCTGATTTAGCTGAGACCCTGATCGATATATCCTCACTTGAGGAGAGCTAGACTCAGCAGCCAAACATAAACAGATGTGCACATAAACAAGCAGAAATGTGAAATAGGGTCCCATAACCCCCTCAACAGGGGGAATTCTGTACACACTCTGTTTTTACAATTTTATGACAATAACCTTTAACTAAACCATCTCCGTGACCTTGGAAAATATATTTGGGGACATTCCAAGGTCTTGATGAAAATCTAACTAAACGAGTTTGCACAGCTTTTACTTGATTCTGAAACACCTCTACTATTCCCCAAATTCTGCCCCCTTTTATAAATGTACCCTCTTTTCTATCCTCCCTTTGTTATTACATCTCATTGTGCTTCCTTTCCTACCCCTGTTATTCCTCTCTAATTTCTTCCACGGTCATCCTATGCTGTTTATTTGCTATATAACATCTACAATTGTTTCAGAGATCTTATGAACAACTAAAACAACACCTTTCAATGTATTTTAGAATATCAAATGAATTAAAATACATTTAAATTGATTAAAGGTTCATTTTGTGTATTTTAATAGCTGAAATGGTCCGTGTCCCACTATCCAAACACCATCCAGGGGAAGTGGGACAGTATTCTCCATTTGATTTAGTAAAGTGTGTGTGGCGTACAGCAGGTCAGCCACCAGGGGGAGACTCGTCGAGGCCTGGTGACAGACGGAGTATACATCACGAGGCGATGGCTCCATCTGCTGGACGTGCTAGGTCTCGACGGGCTCTACAGCCAGGACTAATTGGGGCTGATTGGGGATTGGTGGGTAATCAAGGGCTGATTGCTCACCAGCTATACAAGTTCCATAAAGCTGCCATAACTGCAGCACACAGGGAAGAAAGGACTCCCGTATAGTTGGTATGAGACGTTTTTATTTTACTAGGCAAGTCCGTTAAGAACAAGTTCTTATTTTCAATGACGGCCTAGGAACAGTGGGTTTTCAGTTTTTGATCCCCACAGGATACAGCAAGACCCGGAGTCCAGAAAACGGTATCCTGGAGAGGGTCTCTTGGGGGAGACCTATTATTTTCTTTTGGACTATTATTTTAATAAACACCTTTGAAAGTAATCTTACTCTGTCCGTGTCTGATCTGTGTAAACCTTTTGACCCAACCATCTGGTCTGCCACATATGATAACTGTTTACATTATGATTATATTTTAAAACTACCAATTACTATTCATTTTAACACCAACAGGTAGATTGTTGAATTATAATTGACAGAATTACAGCCATATCATTATAGCGCAAGGTTTCATATGTAGTGTTTTTTTCATGAGTTTCAACTGGTTACCCCATCTAGGAAACGTGACCACACACACTACAATGATGTCACACTAACCAAAACCATTTTTCAAGCACAAAACACATTCAGCAACAAGTCAATAAAATTAGTTGTGATTGGGTTGCAAAATGATCACAATATAGTACCCTCAAACACAAAAGTACCACAACACCTGATGTCCCACTAATGTCCCAAAAACAAATGCAAACTGGATTGCATGACACTCCCTCAGTTTGGAACATACATTACATTGCAGATATGTCATATAGTCAGGGAGCACGATCAGCTTCGGTTTTATTTACACAAGCAGGCCTACGTAAATGCATGTGCCACAATGGTGTACTTTGGCAGTTTACAGTAAAGACAACTGAATTGCAGGGCATCTTACATAAGATACTAAACGCATAAAAAACATTACAATGTGATCTACCCCATCCAATGTCCGTTTAAAAGAGTAATCAGCTAAAATATGTGCTAACTTTCAGATAAAAGTACTGTAATGCGTAATTCCAAAATATCTTTCATAAGAATACATACTAATACTGGGATATTCTATTCTCTAAATATAAGGTAACCATGGATTATGTGAATCCTCAACTCTGTTGGGGTGGACCAAAGAGTGGACCAAAGAGCCAACAAGTGCTCAGCATATGTGGGAACTACTTAAAGACTGTTGGAAAAGCATTCCTCATGAAGCTGGTTGAGAGAATGCCAAAGCTGTCATCAAGGCAAAGGGTGACTACTTTGAAGAAACTATAAACTATACAAATAAAGAGAGTCGCACACTACATATATAGACACCCAGTAATTTATTGGGTAAATCACCAACATTTGATCAGCATCACTGTGCCTTCTTCAGGTGTCACGCCCTGACCTTAGTTTTTTTTGTTTTCTTTATCATTTTGGTTAGGTCGATGTGTGACGAGGGTGGTTTGTGTAGTTTTTGTATTGTCTAGGGGGTTTTGTATGTCTAGGGGTTTTTGTATATCTAGGTGTTTATGGTTGCCTAGATTGGTTCCCAATCAGAGGCAGCTGTTTATCATTGTCTCTGACTGGGGACCATATTTAGGTAGGGGGGGCACACGAGGAGATTGGCTGAGTCAGGTAGGAGACCTGAGCCAACTCCCGGTGCTTACCGTGGGGAGCGTGTAACTGGTCAGGCACCGTGTTCTGCAGAGATGCGTACGGTGTCTCCAGTGCGCTATTCTAGCCCGGTGCGCTCTATTCCAGCTCCTCGCATTTACCGGGCGAGAATGGGCATCCATCCAGGACGTATTGAGACAGCTCTATGTTCTGGATCTCCAATGCGTCTCCACGGTCCAGTGTATCCTGTGCCTCCTCCCTGCACTCGCCCTGAGGTGCGTGTCACCAGCCTAGTACCACCAGTGCCAGCACCAGGCTTCCTGTGCGCCTCCAGAGCCCAGTACGCCCGTTCCTCCTCCCCTCACTCGCCCTGAGGTGCGTGTCACCAGCCCGTGTCACCAGTTCCGGCACCAGGCCTCCAGTGCGCCTCCAGGGTCCAGTACGCCCTGTTCCTCTTAGTGCGTGTCACCAGCCCGGTACCACCAGTACCGGCACCACGCATCAGGCCTCCAGTGCGCCTCCAGGGTCCAGTACGCCCTGTTCCTGCTCCTTGCACTCGCCCTGAGGTGCGTGTCCCCAGCCCGGTACCACCAGTGCCGGCACCACGCACCAGGCCTACAGTGCGCCTCGGCAGTCCAGAGCGTCCAGCGACAGTACACAGTCCGGAGCGTCCGGCGACAGTACCCAGTCCGGAGCGTCCGGCGACAGTACCCAGTCCGGAGCGTCCGGCGACAGTACCCAGTCCGGAGCGTCCGGCGACAGTTCACAGTCCAGGGCGTCCGGCGACAGTACCCAGTCCGGAGCGTCCGGCGACAGTTCACGGTCCGGAACCTCCAACGACGGGCCACAGATGCAATTTCATTTTTCCATTCATGTGTATAACCTAGCCCATTAATACTTGTAATTCAATTATTAGACTACCTGAATACTGAACTTGTAGCCACACCAAACAGCTCAATAAAAAACTATCCCTGGACAAAAAATGGACATGATGACCATAGATCTGCACTCAAAGGCATGCAAAAAGTCTGCACAGTGCCAGTTAATCACTTACTGTAGTGGGCTAAATTAGGGCCATACAGAGTGATTCTTAGTAGTTTTCAACAAATCTACTTTGAAACATAACCTCACAAACATGGTTATGGGCTGAGTCAGGTAGGAGACCTGAAAATAATACATCTGTACCCTGTCAGATATAGAGTTGAAATGTATTCCATTTTGAGTTTGCTTCACAATAGTACAGTTTATATACATCACAGAAGACTGAAATATAAAAAAAAAAACTGTTTGACATAAACACCGGATTTCCATTGTTAGAAAAATAATATATATTTATTAATACATTTCTGAATAACATTCCACCCAAGAGGCCAAAGACGGAGCTTTCGGTCATTGAGGAAAGGGCTACACCCCCCAGATTAGATTAGCAGGTTCTTTCTTACTGTAAGTGAACATTTCATTACAGCAGCAATATTAGAATATAAACTATGTGGCACCTGCTGTTTGTAAGTGCTACTGCAGCAACAAATACATATTGGGTGGGTGCTTATATTTGTCCTATTTCACATGTGTAAAAGTGTGTCATATGCATGTGTGAATTAAGGAAAAATATGGTTTTGCATATCACAATTCTCCTTGAGACACCCTCTGAGAGTGGAGTCACGACCAGGGTCTGCCATTAACGGAGACTCTGGAGCAATTAGGGGAAATTTCAACATTTTCATATTTATCATCTCCATCACCACCCTAACATGTCATTGGAAACGACATATATCTTTTTATTTACTACAAAACATAGAAACGCACCATTTTCCACATATGTAGATGTTGGAGTGGTGCTGGAGATGATGAATATAAAGTAAAAAAATGGTGAAATGTCCCTTGAAGTGCGTTGCTCATGGGCACCTTTGACAGATTTTTCACCTTGTCGTCTTGGGGAATAGAACTAGTGGCCCAACACTCTAACCTTCAGAGAGGTCAGTTGAGGGTGAAACATTGATCAAGATAAGCCAATAAAGTGCACATAGGTCGATTTATTTGGGTTTATTGAGTGTTACACCTTGAATACATGTGTGTGCTAGAGACAAGGTGACATCAAACAAGTAGCCTAAAGTGGAGTGTGCAGCCCTCAGTGTCCTTTCACTACCCCATCATGAGACCCCAGAGCTTCTGCTGCAAGCCCAGATCAGACAAACAGTCCCCGTGGAAATCTCCTCTTGGCTATGGGTCTTCAGGGGACATCATCCTTCCTGAAGGCTTATCTCATTTATTTCTCATCATTGTCTTGATTTGAGGACTGACACCAAATCCGATTACAACATTATAGACCATCTCTAATGACATTGCGAGTGTTTGAAAGACTACATTGAGACGCTTTGTGTGTTTGAGCTAAAAGAAAATGTATTTCCGAAGGCCTAGGGCACAAAAGGTGAATTCACATGATGTTCTTCTCTGAATGAAGTCCAGAAACAACTAATTGATACTAATTAATGCCTAATTAATACTAGATAACAGTGTATGAGCACACTAAACCATGCATGAGCTACACGTGGTGCCACAACACTCGTTTGAGTTCATTGATGGTGCATGTTTAAATGCCTGCAGTCAAACACAATGATGTGTAATAATTGAATTACCCACCTCAATTACACATGTTATAGTATAATTCATATGATTTCTTAATATTTAAAAAAATATAAGACTTTGAAACATTTCATCGCACAGGGAGGAATCATGAAACAATTTAAGATTTTGTCTGTACACAATTAGGCACTCAAACAAGTGCCTAGTGAAAGTCTACATACCCCTTATAAAGTCTTAATTTTGCTGCCTTAAAATAAAGTACATCTAAAAATGGATTAAATTGGGTTTTTGTTCTTACTGATGTACACAGCCCACTCCACATTTCCAAAGTGAAAGAAAAATTATAGAATTTTCCAAATTACAAAAAAATAAAAAAAACTAGAACAAAGATGTCCTGATTGTGTGTGTCTTTAGACCCCAGAGTTAATACTTGGTGGAAGCACCTTTGGCTGCCATTACAGCTGTGAAACATTTAGAATAATATTCTACCAATTTTGCACAACTATTAGGGCAACATATCCATGCTTTGTCAATATTGCTTAAGCTCAGTAAATTTGGTTGGGAGTCGTTGGATGGACAGCAATATTCAAACCTAGTCTTAGATTGTTAAGCATATTTAAGTCAGGACTGAGACTGGACCATTCAGGAACACTCAAGACCTAAAATCCGATCTGGTGTGTCTTTCCTATTAACATTAACTCCTCAGTCCCTGCCAGTTACCAGCATACCCATAACATGATGCTGCCACCACAACACTTGAAAATAGAAAATTATCAACAATATTGCATTCACATCCACATTACTGACCTGTATGACAAAGTGAAAAGAATAAAGCCTGTTTTAAAAAATCCACTCCAAATCATCCATTCTGTTTGCAACAAGGCTGTTAAGTAATACTGCAAGACAACACAGCAGACATGGACTTTTTTGCCTAAATTAAAAACTACAGGCTTGGGTCAAATCCATTACAACACTGAGTGAAACCCTCAGTTTTTTCAAGTGGTGGTGGCAGCATCATGTTATGGGTATGCTTGTCAAAAACACCAGAATGTATTTCTAAGAGGTGTTGAGTGTTCCTGACTTAAATTTGCTTGAAAATCAGAGGTTTGAATATTGCTGTCCATCAATGACTCCCACCCAAATTGATTGAGCTTGAGCAATTTTGACAAAAACAATGGATAAATGTTGCCCAAAGGTGTTTCCGCCAAGTATAAACTCTGGGCTGTGAAGACATACGCAATCAAGACATCTTTGTTTTTTATTTAGTATTCATTTGGATATTTTTCTAGAATTCTCTTGAACTTAAAGGATAAGGTTGTGTAGATCGGTAGGAAATAAATCAAATGTATTCCCTTTTGAGATTACATTTTAAGGCAGCAAAATTAATTCACAAAATGTGAAGACTGTGCAAGAGGTGTGTAGACTTTCACTAGCGACTGTATGACCAACATTTGAGAAATCAAGACATTTGAGCAAAATCGATATAATCGTGGGTAGCTTGTTACAACCTCAAAATTCCCCTAACTATTTTAGGTCTGTACTAATCTCTTGTGGACAGACACACGTAACATAACTGGTATAGATTTTTGTTCTGGATCTCAGAGATTATGTCTGTACAGATATTAAATCAAAAGTACCCATAGTGATACCAGCGTCCTCTACACCTGTGTTTTCATGCACTGCAGAAAAGCAGTTTGTTACAAACCTGGGGAGTGCCTAGTTGTTGCATGGAAGGAAACATAATGTTACATATAGATATGTAAAGTATATTGGAGATACTTGAAGTAGAAAATAATGTCTGTTCTGGTTACTCTATTTCTATGTGCAGCTTTTTGTTTCATAACCTTTCAGTTAGACAAACCTGGGGGAGCTTTATCTCCTGACATTCCTATTGGCCAGTGCAACATAAATGCAGGCCCCTATATCTCCAGCAGGAGGAACACTCTGTTCCTAACCAGCTCAGAGGAACAGGACATCCTATCCTAGGAACAGAACATCCTATCCTAGCACCAAAACACAAACTTTCACTTTCATTCTGGCCTCTGCCTATTATTGTATAATATTATATACTTACGGTAGTTATTACCTTATTACCAGATCAATGGGGCACCAGGCACCACCATACACACCAGCTCAAATACATATGGTTTTCCATGCATTAGCTATTTTCTAACTCTTTCCCTCACACTCAAAATATTCTGTCATAAATAGTTATTTGTCTCATTCCCTCACGCTGTTGCACACACACTCACTCAGTGTTTGATTAGAGAACTACATCGGGGAGGGGGACAGATTATGTTTATATCTCAGTTCTTGAAGTATGGGAAGTTTACATTATTCTCAATGGAGGGCTTTGTCTTTCTGGAACACACACAAATACACATACACAGACAAAGAGCTGTCCACATCTCCATGTGTCTTCAGCGTGTGGATCCTCCCTCTGCTTGTCAATCAGTCCCTCAGCTCGGCCCTCCAGTGATGATGTCACAGTCCCAGGGGCGGAGTCTTAGAAGATATCAGGGCATTGGCTCCAGTCCTGTCTGTCTTTGGACTCCCAGTATCCACCCCTGTACACGTAAGTGCTCTCCCCCGTTGAATCATCTGTCCTCCTCTCGAACCACAGTGGCTGGAAGCCCTCAAAGTCTTGTCCTAAGGAGTCAGACACAAACATACACAGATGTTCCTCAATATGGGTAACATTTTGCTGACATACACTGTATCACAATTGTCAAACTTCCTCTTCCTAGTTTCTATACTGTAATCTCTCTTGAGATGTCTTATCTAGTCCTTTCACACCCCTCCTCACCTTCTTCCAGGGCCTGTGTGGCCTGTGCCTCCCTCTTCCTTCTCTCCAGCCTCTGTCGTTCCTCCAGACGCTGTTTGTGGGCGTTGGCCTCGTCCCATAGCCCCGCCTCCATCAGCCGTTGGTCGGGCCTCAGGCGGCTGTCAGTGGGGGCCACGCCCTCCTCAGGCTCGTTCAGGGTCAAGGCCAGGGAGGAAAAGAAGTGCATGTTCTCAGCATTCTCCCTGGTGGGTGGAGAAGGCACTGAGGTGAGACAGATAGGATGGACAGAGAGGGAGAGGGCGAGTAGCAACGGGTAGAGAGGTGGAAGTAAGATAATGCGCGAGGATGCAAGAGGAATCAAATAACTCGTATAAATAGGTTAGCGTGCATTATGTGCTATAAGGCTGACTTCATAATTTGCAGGCAGGCTGATCTTACGGAAGTGGGTATTTCTTCCACAACAGTTTGGGCTGGAGGGTCTGGTAGACAGTCTTTTGTTTGCCCTCTGACCCTCCACATCCCCGGCTGCTTTCTACTATCTTGGCACTCTCCATCTTCTCGTCCCAGGTCCCAGACAGGATGTGGTGGGCCGTGCCCTCGCTGTCTGCTACCACACCTGTCACCTGGAGACACAACACCAGAAGAGGGAGGAGACATTGAAGATGGTAAGGACTGCTAGTTTGTTTCTACATGAGCTTTTTCAATTGGTCCGCATGCAGCACAGAGACCCAGAGGGCAAACCATGGATTCACCTTGCGTGGGAGGTCTCTGGAGAAGTAACTGTAAGGGACAAACTTGAGGTGGCAGGTGTCCTTGGTCCTGTGGTTGACTATTTCAATGTCCCCAGACTACAGAGAGAAAAACACAGGCTATTTATCCCAAGCCTGATTCTCCTAGCTTTAGCATGATTTACATACTGTCTACAACATGCAATATTTCTAGTTTATCAATGTTAGCAGTCTATCGTAATCATTTACTATGGATGTCAATAATCACAGTACGGGACACTGTTAAGAGTGAGAATAGCAAATCCGTACATAAAGGGATGGAGACAAATAGGAGAAAACAGATACGATGAGTATTGCTGACATAATGAGAGACAGTGGAGGAAGGCAGAAACCACGGGGCAGATTCTGCAAAACACCGCACACATCTACAAACAGATCAAACACAAATATACAAATACACATTAAATATGAGAGACACACACCTGATCAATCCACAGTTTTCCTACGATGATGTTGTGCACCGTGGAGGTGACTTTGCCCCACACATAGTGATTCCCACTGGAGTGGAACTGCAGGTGGATACAGCCTAGAGAGAAAGAGATAATTAAAATAATCAGCCAGTGGAGGCTCCTTTGAGGAGGAAGGAATGGACCATCCTCCTCTGGAAATTATAATTATTATTTTTTTAAATTGTGAAACATAAACAAAGTTATCCGTTTTAGATAAAACTATACTAAATATATTCAAATGTCACCAAATAATTGACTAAAAAACACTGAAGGTCTACAGTAGCCTCAACAGCACTCTCTGGGGTAGCATCATGGTGTAGCTGGAAGACAGCTAGTTTCCGTCCTCCTCTGGATACATGGACTTCAATACAAAACCTAGGAGGCACATGGTTCTCACCCCCTTCCATAGACTTAGACAGTAATTATGACAACTTTCGGAGGACGTCCTGCAACCTATCAGAGCTTTTGCAGCATGAACTGACATGTTGTTCACCCAATCAAACGATCAGAGAATGAAACTAGTACAAAAAGCATTAGCTACAGCTAGCACTGCAGTGCGTAAAATGTGGTGAGTAATTGACTCAAAGAGAGAGAAATACAATAGTTGAACAAATTAATTTCTTCACGAATGAAAGAAAAGCGAGAGAGAGAGCTAGCTATATTTTGTTTAATTTTTTATACTTTAACTTACTGAGCTAGGGAATGCAGCTAGCTAGTTTAGCCTACTCAGCTATGTTGACTATGACGTTAGCTAATATGGTTACACAGCGATGTACACTGTGTAGCAGTTAGCGGTTATGATATGAAGGTTTGGCTTGGAGAGGTTTTTTCTCCTGGTCACAGACAGCTGTTGTGTTGGGCAATGAGTGAAGTGAAGGAAAAAGGTGAGAGGAGGAGAGCGCGTAGAATCGAGAAGGAATTATACAACGAGCAAAGTGATCATGCTGTTCTGTATGTAGCTGCTATGAAAGTGAACTGTGTTTGCGGGTGATCAGGGGTGTATTCATTCCGTCGATTCTGTTGAAAAACGTTCCTTAAATGGAAACAAATGGAACGGGGATAAACATACCTGAATTTGTCCAATAGAAACACTCGTTAGCAACTGTTTGGATTAATGATTACACCCTAGGTCAGCTAGATGCAGGCAAGCGTGTGCAAGGCGGTATTGAATGTGGCACTGTTTGTCATCTTGATTACTCACATTTTTCTCTCGACCTGTGAACCTACATTGTAAACTTTCATTCGTAGGCTAGGTTGTAACAACCTCATGATGGGTCTAGGGAATATTTGAGTATCATGTACAGTAGTAGCCTAAACCTATCGATGTTACATTGAGCTGGGTGAATGGAATATGAATGGCAGTCATCCAATATGCTGTAATAGAAATAAGTCCATGCTCATTAAAAAAACATTTGTCCTCCCTAATCTTAAACGGCACTGACCACCACTTGCAAAATGTGAATATTTTGAAATAGCTGTGTGACATGCTTTTGTATGTGTAACCAGCAATTATTGCATATCGGAGGAACATTCATGTACTGGGTATGCATGGCTCACCTAATGGCATGACAGAAATGTATTTCCCTCTGAACTTGCTGTCGATAGTGATCTCCTGCCACAGGGTCCAGCCTCGCTGTGACATCACATGGTGGGCGGCGGCTGGGGGGTGGTGACTGACCTTAGAGAGCAGAAGCAGGAGGATGACATCATCAGTACGTAGGGGTGTGAACATTGAAAAAAAATTGGGATCCTTAACATTAAGAAAAATCTCTAACTGAAAAAAAATGTTTTTTTTTTTTTTTTCCCACAAAATTAAAATCACAAAACATTATTTTCTGTGTTATAGCCCAACTAGACGATAAGCTATAAAGGCCTGGGGAAAGTTGTGTAATTTGAATAAAACCAGAGAGGAAGAGGGGAACTTTAGGCTACTTTGGTGAATTTGCGAGGCTTCCAAGACATATGCCCCTTCTTCTCTCTCCCTCGCTCTGGCTCACCTGCTCTTTCTCTTCACTAATGATGCGAGTGTGTGTTCAGTCTTCAGTCTTGCGTGTAGAATATCCTATTCATTGATGAAAGGCCATGCTTTACTGAAGCTGCGAGCCAAGAAATTGCGGAGTTACAGCATTCCATTACGAGATACTGGTTTTGATTGCCGAAAGATATGCCTAGTGAATGGTTCTGACTCAGTCTGCCTGGTGGCTGACCTGCCTATACTGTGCGACTCCCTTCTCTCTATGAAAGATGCGAGGGTTTGTGTTCTCGAAAGTCTGACAAATAATCTGTCTTCTCCGTTCCAAAAACACTGAATCTTAGCAGTCGATTCCTAGTGCAATCGAATCTTGACACTCAGAAATGAGAGTCGATGTGCACAGAGTCGAGGAATCAATTCTTTTGGCGTCGACTCTCCACCAATACGTCACCGTCGTTAAGAGTTGGAAAAATGATAGAGAAAGGCAAGCGACAGCAGCGAAGTCCTGTATGGCAATACTTCGAGAAGTTAAATGAGATGGAGATGAAAACTTTGCAAGGTGGAATTGACGTACAGTAATGGTAGTACAGGGGTTAGTACAGGCGTTACAGCATTTAATAAGTTATTGATAAAAAATGTCATGTCATTACATTAAGATAAAGGGGGGATCACAGCTATATGCAATAAAAGTCACGAGTTGATTTAAAACCTATGTTTAACCCTTTATCATGGTGGGTGTCTTGATGGATTTAACAAAATTGGATGACATAAAACATTCATTTTCTGTCCTTGCATTTATGGCAGTGTAAGTTGTCAAAATATCATACATGAATCATTAATCAGTTAAATTGGACATTGAACTTGAACCCTGAAAACAGTTTTCTTGGGCACACAAATCCAAAATAATGTAAGTCACCTTTCCTTGATACTTGATACTCAAAACCTAAATCGATACTGTCATTAACGTGGTTATTCAATTATTATGCATAGTACTTGTTGGATGCGCATTTGGTGTCCAGCTGATTAGTTACAGCGTGAAGATTCCTTCCTGATCCAGGAAGGAATCTTCCAAATGACAGTCAAGTGACAAAAAGCTGTTGTGACAGCACAAGTACTGGGAAAAAGGTGTTCGCGAAGAATGTCCAGAATATTTTGGTGTCTCATTCCTTATGCTGGTGAAGACAGGTGTGTCTACATCCACGTTGGATCGAATATCCCCAGCGAATTGATGTTGGTCATCTGTTATTTTCTGCTTGATTTACAGCAGGGTCTCGTTAGATTTATCAGGGAAAGCATCAAGGTAATGAGTCCGTGTTTTCATATGTTTTTGTCTACTGTGCGCAATTGTTAGGATAGACTCTAATCCTATGAATTATTCTGGATATATTGACAACAAAATAAACATCCTAGTGGGCTTCTTCACAATATGATCTGTTAAGGTAATAACAAAATTCAAGTACTGGAACAGACATTTCCTCAATTTGGTGCTTAAAGTTCTTGTAATTATTGTTGCCAATTAATACGTTCTCCTGCTCCTTTATAATTATTCATGATTTCATTTTTTATCTGTTTTTGTGAGAGATGTGGCCTCTTCATTTGTTTCCCGCAGCTTCAATATTGTCGTCCTCATATTAAGTGCTTGAAAAAGTTCCATGAAGTCCTTGAATTTGACTTACCAATGTCTGTATGAACCCTGCTTAAAGGATGTATAGACCTTGTTGTATAGGTGAAGTTATTGGCCAATTTGGATATATTTTCACTTTTAGTACATGTGGAACTGCATGAAAATCCTTTTTATTTTTCATTTCAAACCATTTAGAAATTGTTATCCCATTGGCCCCATTATTTATAGAAAGATCCCTCTGTGCACCTCAGACATATGTTTCAGAGAGAGAGAGAGAGAGAGAGAGTCTGTGTGCGTGCGTGTGTTGTGTCTGACCTGCTCGCAGATGGAGCGGTAGCCAAAGTCATCCAGGCGGTCCAGCTCGTAGGTCTCCCCCAGCAGGGGGTTGAAGGGCTTGGCAGTGCGGTGGATGGTGGTGGAGTAGGAGGACACAGAGAAGGCTGCCACCAGGCACATCTGCTCCAGGGACGATTCGCAGCGAGCCGCCCGGTCCAGCAGGTCACTGTACTCCAGATCCTCAGTCAGGCGCTGCAGCATCGACAGGGGCTCGTTGAAGTTCACCTGAGGTTACGCACGCAGGAACACACGCACGCATGCACACACACACACACACACACACATTGGAGTTAGACCCAACCGAGTTGCTGAACTGTTGCACCATCTATAGTCCTCAAATTCAAATCTGGACTTGGAAGCCAGTTCCACTGCTTTGTTTCATTATTCTCCTCTAATCAGGGTCTGATTTAGACCTGGGACACCAGGTGGGTGCAATTAATTATCAGGTAGAAAAGAAAACCAGCAGATTTGAATACCTGTGCTCTATTGCCACCATGGTTATTATTTTAACCTGCTGGTCAACTATGAACCAGTTTTTAAATCTCCAACCGGTACAGCCAGAAGAGGACTAGCCACCCCATGGAGCCTGGTTCCTGCCTTCTACAGTTTTTCCTAACCACTGTGCTTCTGCATCGCTTGCTCTTTAGGGTTTTAGGCTGGGTATCTGTAAAGCTCTTTAGGGTTTTGGGCTGGGTATCTGTAAAGCTCTTTAGGGTTTTAGGCTGGGTATCTGTAAAGCTCTTTAGGGTTTTAGGCTTGGTATCTGTAAAGCTCTTTAGGGTTTTAGGCTGGGTATCTGTAAAGCTCTTTAGGGTTTTAGGCTGGGTATCTGTAAAGCTCTTTAGGGTTTTAGGCTGGGTATCTGTAAAGCTCTTTAGGGTTTTAGGCTGGGTATCTGTAAAGCTCTTTAGGGTTTTAGGCTGGGTATCTGTAAAGCTCTTTAGGGTTTTAGGCTGGGTATCTGTAAAGCTCTTTAGGGTTTTAGGCTGGGTATCTGTAAAGCTCTTTAGGGTTTTAGGCTGGGTATCTGTAAAGCTCTTTAGGGTTTTGGGCTGGGTATCTGTAAAGCTCTTTAGGGTTTTAGGCTGGGTATCTGTAAAGCTCTTTAGGGTTTTAGGCTGGGTATCTGTAAAGCTCTTTAGGGTTTTAGGCTGGGTATCTGTAAAGCACTTAGTGACAACTGCTGATGTAAAAAAGGCTTTATAAAATAAATGTGATTGATTGCTAGAGCTTGCATTTAATGCGCACACACTACATAGTGCAAATACTAGTAAAGACCGCAGAATCACTTCTCGTTTCTCTTACAGGCATGGGAATCTTGGACAGCTCCTTGCCGATGCAGTTCTTCATGATGCTCCACAAGTTGAGGGAGTAGTTGGGTTTGTCTGGGATGCGGCTGCGTCTAACTCTGCGCCGCTGCATGTTGTCGGAGCCAGGGTCCTGAAAACAAATACATGTCAAACATTCAGGTAAGCTGAGGTATTATAGGATAGATCTCACCATTAAATATTGTATCATACACTCCCTTAGGCCCTAAGGTAAGATACAGTTGTCCATGGTTTACTACGGCTGGGTATGTAAAGGAGTGGTAAAGAACAGAAGCCTGCAGACTCACCTTCTCGTCGTGGCTCCATTCATTATTGGGTAATCGTCCGCTCATGATACTCTGGTTACTGGCTGAGCGTCTGAAACACAAACACACTATGACTACTGTATACACAAAACACAGTATGATGAATTCATTAGACATAAAGAAGTATAACGAATGATACTAGCATCGTCATATTACATAGCTATATGAATGAACTCTACTTGGCCCCATTATCAGTAGAAATGAGGTCAGCGACCCTGACTGAGAAAAGAAAAGCCATATACTCTCACAGTTCCGATGCAAAATACATTAAACTAATGTTTCAACAGCAAACCTTCCTTCATTAGGGTTTCATCCCAGCGACTCTGACTGACCTGTGCTGGGTGTGGTCAGTGGCAGTCACTGTGATGAAAGCAGGGGAGTCCTCCATGGCATCAAAGAATTCTGTGTCCTCATTCTCATCACTGGCATCCCCCTCCCGCCTTCTCTCACCCCCGTCTGCCAGGGACACAAGATCATTCAAATCAAATCAAATTATATTGGTCACATACAATTGAAGTCGGAAGTTTACATACACCTTAGCCAAATACATTTAAACTCAGTTTCACAATTCCTGACATTTAATCTCAGTAAATATTCCCTGTTTTAGGTCAGTTAGGATCACCACTTTATTTGAAGAATGTGAAACGTCAGAATAATAGTAGAGAGAATTATTTATTTCAGCTTTTATTTCTTTCATCACATTCCCAGTGGGTCAGAAGTTTACATACACTTAATTAGTATTTGGTAGCATTGCGTTTAAATAGTTTAACCTGGGTCAAACTCTTCGTGTAGCCTTCCACAAGCTTCCCAAAATAAGTTGGGTGAATTTTGGCCCATTCCTCCTGACAGAGCTGGTGTAACTGATTCAGGTTTGTAGACCTCCTTGCTCACACAGACAGCGTGTGGGTGGACCATTTCAATTTGTCCGTGATGTGTACGTCGAGGAACTTAAAACGTTCCACCTTCTCCACTACTTTTCCGTTGATGTGGATGGGGGGATGCTCCCTCGGCTGTTTCCTGAAGTCCACAATCATCTCCTTTGTTTTGTTGACGTTGAGTGAGAGGTTATTTTCCTGACACCGCACTCCGAGGGCCCTCACCTCCTCCCTGTAGGCCGTCTCATCATTGTTGGTAATCAAGCCTACCACTGTAGTGTCATCTGCAAACTTGATGATTGAGTTGGAGGCGTGCATGGCCACACAGTCATGGGTGGACAGGGAGTACAGGTGAGGGCTGAGAACACACCCTCGTGGGGCCCCAGTGTTGAGGATCAGCAGGGTGGAGATGTTGTTTCCTACCCTCACCACCTGGGGTCGGCCCGTCAGAAAGTCCAGGACCCAGTTGCACAGGGCGGGGTCGTGTTTTGTGTTTGTGTTTGTGTAGATCTGATTTTCTAACCTGAGTGCGTGTATGATATAAATGAAATTCTGAAAGACAAACCAGCAACATAATCAAACTGATACAGTACCTACGTTGCGTGCAGTGCCAGGGATGACCAGAGGAGAGCCAGCTTCTTGTGAGATTCCAATCCATACCAAGCAATAAACTGCACCAAACTACCTTCACATTAAGAGCTTAAACCATTGACAGTGTTTTCCAATCAGTTGCACTATCAAATATGAGAGGAGAGAACAAACTGCTTGTGTGTGTGTGTGTGTGTGTGTGTGTCTCTGACCTGGGTGTGTGCTGGGAGCCTCTCTCCAGGCCCTCTCCAGGCTGTTGTGTTGCTTGGCTAGCTGTTCAATAGTCTCCTCCAGGTGGTGGCGCTGTTCTCTCTCATACTGCAGGGCTCTCTGCCACTTTCGGCTGTGTGTCTCTGCTACGTCCAGGAAGTCCCGACAGGCCTGCAGCCACAGAGGTGACAATACATCCATAACACATCTACATCTACAGAGCTTAGCTACACCACACAGTCAATATGTAATAAACACTTCTATTGATCATGGCATTGAGAGTTTTTATTGTTGTATTGATTAAAGCATTAGATTGACTACTAGCATTGGTCATACAGAAAGATCGATTGAAATAGCCAGTAGGCGTTGTACTGAAATGTTAGCAAAGTGTTAGCAGCAGTGAGTCGGTCCTCACATTGATCATGGCATTGGAGGTGATGCGGAAGAGCGTGGCACGCTCGTTGACGGTCTTGAGTTTGTCGGTGCCGTCGGTGGCCGTGCGCAGGTCCTCGAGCTCGCTGAGGGATCGCTGCAGGGCGGTGCCGTGTTTGCCGATTAGCTCGTTGCAGGTGCTCAGGTCGTCCAGCTTACTGGCCAGGGTCTTCAGAGCCCCCTGGGTCAGGGCCCGGTCTGGCTGGGGCACGGGGGCCTCATCTCCAGAGTCATCTGCAGACCAGCCACAGTGGAAGGCAGAGTCAGAGGGTGCAGCACTGAGTTACCATGCATTCAGGCATTTGCTTACGAAGCCAGATTCTTAGCACTTATAGCTTGATTCAGTCTGTAAGTGGAAGACATTATGATTGATTTTGAGGGTGGAAAGTGTTTTTTTTTTTTCATGCCGTAGGACGGTCACACTCATTTAAGTTTCCATTATGTACCAAGAAGGTGAGGCATAGATTCTGTGGACATTCTGTGTGACGCACACAGATATAAAACAACTTCACACTGACAAATAGACATGGAGACAAAGGAAAGGGAGGGATCGATGGAGATCTATTACGTGAAGTCATGTATGGGAATAGATGGAGAGAGTGTGAGGGATGGAAAGATATATTAACTCTACACACTGTCGTTGCCCCCCCCCCCCCCCCCCAGCAGAAAGCTGTGAATGACATTTCCACCGTTGCCGTGGAAACACAGGCAGTTGCAGGGCTGGGTTATTTTTAGCAGCAGGAGGGAGAAAAAAAGATGACGCACTTCACTTCCCTCCGCTCCTCCCCGTGTTGGTATGAACGGGGCCATCAGTCACAGGCAGCTGAGAGGAAATAAATAGGCCCGTAGCAGCAGAGACAGACATAATCCTGGGGAGGGATCATTATATGGACCTTAAGGCACCCAGAGACAGGGAGAAAGGACTTCTCCGTGAGAGAAAGAGCAGCAGTGTTACAGTCATCTAAGAGCTGCTGGAGTCTGGTGTCTGACGACCCGCCACGGTCACCTAGGTCCCCCCGACCTTACCATCTGCATCCGACAACAACAACAACGTCACCTGGAGTCTACATCCTTGACACCTCAAAACTCTTACATACTAATGACACTACAAGTGATATCTGCAAATAATGTTCTAAAACCATGACACTTTAAATAGAGAGATATAAATAGTAGGCTTCTCTATTTCCATAGGGATATTTCTACAACTGGATCAAACTGTTGTGACTCCAAAGGTTGCGAGTCAATTTGAGCATAAACAATGTAAGTATCCCAAATGCCTACAGTAGATCCTACTGGGCCAAATCCATCAGCTCCTGCATTTGCCTGCTTCACGTGACACATGCATTCATATATAAGCTACAATCTCCCATTCAGGCAGGTAGGTTTTCTGAATCTAGGTCAGTGTCAGGCAGGGCAGCCGTGGAGCTCCAGTGCACAGTGAAGAACTCCCATGGTGTCCAGATCACCAACAAACTAACATGGTCTAAGTACACCAAGACAGCTATGAAGAGGGCACGACACAACCTATTCCCTCTCAGGAAACTGAAAAGATTTGTCATGGGTCCCCAGAAGCTAACAGTGGGTTAACAGGCAGTTAACCCGCTGTTCCTAGGCCGTCATTGAAAATAAGAATTTGTTCTTAACTGACTTGCCTAGTTAAATAAAGGTCAAATAAAATAAAGATCCTCAAAAGGTTCTACAGCTGCACCATCGAGAGCATCACTGTGGCCAAACTTCCTGCCATCCAGGACCTCTATACCAGGCGGTGTCAGAGGAAGGCCCTAAACATTGTCAAAGACTCCAGCCACCCTAGTCATAGACTGTTCTCTCTGCTACCACACAGCAAGCGGTACCGGAGTCTAGGTCCAAGAGGCATCTAAACAACTTCTACCCCCAAGCAATAAGACTCCTGAACATCTAATCAAATGGCTACCCAGACTATTTGCATCCAGACTATTTGCATCCCCCCCATCTTTTATGCTGCTGCTACTCACTGTTATTATCTATGCACAGTCACTTTAATCATTTCCCTCAATTACCTCGACTAACCGGTGCACCCACACATTGACCCCGACAATGTCAGTGACGCACACACACACACACACACACACACACACACACACACACACACACACACACACACACACACACACACACACACACACACACGTACCTCCGACAGCTACTCGGCATGGTACTGCTATGACACCAGGTAGTTTACAACTACATAGTCACCAAAACATGTCTGTATGAATAGGCACACCCCTGCTAAGACACAAACTGTGATATAGTAGTCTAAATAGACTGTGAGTAATATCTGCGATACAGTAGGACAGGAGGAGGGCTGCATGGTATGTTTGTGTGTGTGCGATCGTTAAGTACCCATCATCACTGTCATGTGTACCATCATCACTGTCATCTGTCATGTGTGGGTGTCAGAGGAAAACACGTCAGCAGATAATTGTTCGAGATGGCCCTTGTTGGCGCTGATTCTGAGACATCTCTCTATGAACCACCCCTACAGCTGATGGAGAGGGAACCCACAATAGGGACGGCGACAGAAAAGATGCCAGGAAGAGGAGAGACAGCTACTGTTACTAGAATACAATAAGACCCTGACAAGATGATGGAGATCGCAGCAGAGCTACCATCCAGTTAAAACAACTGGCGTGCCAATCTATTGTCACCTATGATGTCATTACTGAAGACCTCTGTAGTTATAATAATCAATCACCCAAAAGCCGATCACACGCAGACACACACATAGCCCATACAATATCTCGCTCGCAAGTACGCTCGTACACACACACACACAAATGACTTCAGTAAACCCCAATCTGGTGAACTTCTGATGGGACAAAACAATACTAGAACAATATCAGTCACTGTTAGGATGTACAACTCCTTAATATGGCGGCAGCTCTTCTACTGGTGCCCAACCTCATTGACTAGGGAATTAGAGCAAAAACCATAAGACTGATACTGAATTAAAATCCACAGCTTTGGTAGAGTAATGTAGTTAGTTACCTTTCAGTCGGTCAACCTGGTATAACACAGCTTTGGTAGAGTAATGTAGTTAGTTATCTTTCAGTCGGTCAACTCGGTATAACACAGCTTTGGAAGTGTAATGTAGCCAGTTATCTTTCAGTAGGTCAACTTCGTATAACACAGCTTTGGTAGAGTAATTTAGTTAGTTACCTTTCAGTCGGTCACCTCGGTATAACACAGCTTTGGTAGTGTAATTTAGTTAGTTACCTTTCAGTCGGTCAACTCGGTATAACACAGCTTTGGAAGTGTAATGCAGCTAGTTCTCTTTCAGTAGGTCAACTTCGTATAACACAGCTTTGGTAGTGTAATGTAGTTAGTTCTCTTTCAGTCGGTCAACTTGGTGTTGGTCAATTCGGTACAGCACAGCTATGGGGAGTTTGCGCACTAGCGCCCTCTACTGAAGAACATTAGAATCATGTCTGAAAAGGCCAATGAACACCGTACCTCACCGGAAGCTCCGGCTTCCACAGGTGATAAACCCACTTCAGGGTCTACAAATTCAGAATGCTCACAAACAACCGGTTGTTCTCGTCAGCGGTTGGTTCATCTCCATCGTCCTGAAGGACGAGTACTGTCATGTGGCCATGTATCCCCCTCACAGGAAAGTTCCTGAGGTTCCATTTCGAGGCTGTAGCCTACGAGTTCTGTCCTCCCTTTTGGGATTTCCCTCTCGCCTCACACTTTCACTAAAGTTGTGGAGGCGGGTTTGGCACCTATGCAGAGTCTGCGGCTCAACATATTGGACTACCTGATCAAATGGCTGGTGGTAGCGGGAGCATGTGGTGTTACATGCATCATTGCTGGTTTCCCATGTTCAGTCTCAGGGTTTCATAGTGAATCAAGAGAAGAGCTGTTTGACTCCATCTCAGCGCATTCCGTCTCTGGGTCTCGAGTTAGACTCAGTCGAGAATCGTGCCCTCGGTTTCCGGCTTTGCTTGGTCCAATTTTGGCTATGTCACCTAGTGCATTTTCACCAGTGCCTGCATCTATTAGGGATGATGGCATCTATGATAGCAGTGGTTCACTATGGGCTGTTGCGACCCTTCCAGCAGTAGGTGATAGACACTCTCTTGGACGTATTGCGCCATCTAAACCGCTCACCCCGTCATGCCTACAGGCTCGGTGGAGGGACCCAAGGCTGTTGTCACTGGGGACCCCCATGGTTTGAGTTATATCCCTCAAGGTGATCATGACAGACGCATGCCCTCGAGGGTGGGGTGCGCTGTGCGAGGGAAGCTTAATTTCCCTACTGCTGTGGAACAGTGCACACTTTCCCTCGCTCCTGGCGACACATCAACGCGGGTGCGAATCTGATATCTAAGTTGGGTGGAGGGGGGTCCAGTTCTCGGGGTCTCCCAGATATGGGAAATGTTTGGCAGGGTCGATATAGACCTTTGCGTATTGTCGGCTGCTTTTCTCAATAAGGGACCTGAGTGTTCTGCTGGGAACAAATGCTCTCGCGCACCAGTGGCCAGTGGCACGTTTCCCCAAGTTGACCTGATTCAGCCCACGCTGGAGAAGGTGAGTCTGGAGGGCTTGTCATTGATCCTTGTGGCTCCACATTGGCCCAAATGGCCGTGGTTCGCGGAGATCATTTGCCTTTTAGAAGGGGACCGGTGGCAACTCCCATTGCGCAGGGACCTGTTGTTCCAGGACATTTGGCAGGTCTGGCACCCGCAGCCAGAGATTTGGAGTCTGGGGGCTTGGTCCCTTAAAAGGTCCAATCTGATGGCAAAGGGATTACCTTTGAAAGTTAGCACATACAGTCCGCAAGGGCACCCTCCACAAGAGGGTTGTATGGGTATACGTGTTTGAGTTTTGGTAACAAAATAAAGGAATTGTTCCTTTTCAGAGCTCTCTAGTGGTCATTTTTATGTTTCTACAGGGAATTTTCGAGCAGAGCAGTTCATTCTCCACCCTGAAGGTATATATGGCAGCTATTTCAGCATATCATGTGAGAATCGATGGTGCCACTCTAGGGGCTCATCCCCTGGCGATGCAGTTTAAAAAAAAGGTGTGAGCTGTCTGAGGCCGGTTTGTAAACCTATTGTGCCCACATGGGATTTGGCTTTGGTTTGGGATGTGCTGGGTGAGCCCACTTTCAACTGATGGAGTCTGTATCTGAAGATCCACTCCTACAAGACCCTCCTGCTCATGGCTTTGTCCTCGACAAAACGCTTTGGAGATCTCCAAGCATTATCCATTCACCCCTCCTGTATGAAGTTCGCCCATGGCAACTTGAAGGTGAAGTTGTGTTCTAATGCGTCCTTCGCCCCTAAGGTCATGACTATGTCCTACAGGTCTCTAGCTTTTGAGCTTTTCGCTTCCTCAGTATGCTTCTGAGGACCAGTGGAGGTTACATGCCCTGTGTCTGGTACAAGCGCTACGCATGTACATTTACTGGTCTGGGGTGTTCTGTGACTAACTTTTTGTCTGTTTTGCTTAACTGACTCATGGTAGAGTGCTTTCTAAGCAGCATCTCTCCCACTGGATTGTGGAGGCCATTTCTCTGGCATAGGATAGCAAAAGGCAGGGATTACCTAACGGTGTACACACCCACTCCACCTGGGGTCTGGCAGCGTCTTGGGCGTTGTTTAAAGGGTTGCCTGTAGGAGATATTTGTGCTGCGGCGAGTTGGGCGTCACCACACACTTTTGTGAGGTTTTATTGCTGGATGTCACTGCCCCCAGTGTGGCCCACAGTATGCTTAAAAAAGAGGGTCATTAAGTAGCGTGCAGATTGAACAATACCCAGGTACTGCAGGTTTTCCTGTCGGGCTCTGGGAGGTCTGCAGTAGGCCATTTAATTTGATGTCCCCTGGGGTCGGCTTAGGGATAGATTTCACGTCCCCATAGCTATGTTGTACCAAGTTGACAGACTGAAAGGGAAGGTACAGTTATGACTATGACTATTCTTCCCTGAAGGAGCGAAACAAGGTACAACATCTGTTTGAACCCGCACCGCCTAGTTTTGGGCTCATTGAAGAGCGATACCGAATTGAAGGAATCCATGCCTCGGGTTTATCACCTCGTTTCCCTCCTTCAGGGAACAATAGTTATAGTCATAACTGTACGTTTACTGACATAAACATTATTGCACCATCAGTGTCCACTGTACTGTAAGCACTTTGAGCCATGGGCAAATGTAAAACCATTTAAATGGGCTCAGACCCTTCAAATCCTGTTGACTTAAATAATAAAATGGTTAAATAAATAAAATAAAATAAATAAAGGTTGAATAAAGAAACAAAGGACTTAAAGTTTAAACCCATGTTCATAAACACACAAGCAAACACAGACAAACAAACCTTCCAGAGGGTAAGACTACTACAGAGGCAGAGGCCCACCCCTCTCCTGTGAATGCAGAGCCTGAGAAAATCTGTCATAAACCCTATCTGTAGAAAAACATACTTTACATTTAATAGACATATTACCAACATCTGTCATATTTAGGTCAGTTCAAATCAATAAGGAGGAAAAAGAGAGAGCTTCGACTCAGCATTTCCGCCAAGAAAAGTGAACATATAAAAGATGCCAAATAACAAAGTAGCAGGTAAATCACACTTGTCCCATTGTGCAGCTGAAAAATTAAATAAGAGGCCCAATGAGGTTGATTGGTGTTCAGCTCATCACTACTGGGAAACACTACTGGGAAATCTGTCATAGTTAATAAACACACACTAGTAAAGTCCCATCCAGAAATAAGCCTACCCCACTTACTGTCAAAGTGAATTAGTACATTACAACACAGGAAATTCACACACACACACACACACACACACACACACACACACACCCCTCCACTATTGCTTACTTGACATTTCTGTCCTCAATATAATTATAGCAGGTAATCAATACTTACAGAGGAAAATTCATTACAGAGGCTGCATTCAATCTCTTTCTCTTCTCCTTACAGTGCAGACGGAAAGAAAATTCTCTCAATGAAAATATGAAGCAACCCTCCCTCTTACTCCCCTGCCTCTCTCTCCTTCACCTTATCTTGCTTCCTCCTCTCTTTCCCTCTCACTCTCCATAGCAGAGTGGGAGGAGGAGTTAAAATGCTGGAGGATCACTTCATTCAGCTCTGGCTGTCGTCATATTCAGAAAAAAGGGAGGAGGAGGGAGAGAGAGGGGTAGAGAGGAAAATAGAGAGCAAGTATGTGAGGGAAGATGGAAATGAGATGTGAAAGAGTGAGTAAGAGAGAGAGATAGAGAGACTGGGCCGCCATTACAAACTGTACCCTTGCACCATCCTTGGCAGTCACCCTCATTTCCACATGCCCATGAAGTGCAAATCAGAGACCTGGACTGAGACCAGCAATTGGTGGAGACATAGCTCAGAATTAGACTGTTCATTCAAGCCAATTTATTTTAAAGGACCCTAGAGTAGTGTGCCCACTTAGCAATGCAATGTGCAGAAAGGTCACATGATAGCACTGGAAGATTTGAAGAGAACAGACAACAAACCGCCAAAGTAAAATTATATTTAAATGTTGCATTATACGTATATAGAGAAAACATGGTTACTTGTTCCATTTGTTTAGCACGTGCACCACCTTGTGGTTGATTCATGAATAACACTGGTAACCTTGACATTGAATACTACACTAAGATTTGTTTACCTCGGGTCCTTAACCTTATAATTTCCAGAAAAGTAGTGGATGCTAGTTTAAAGGTTAGTCAACGGCGCAATATACATTCTCACCTTGAATGAGAAGAAAGCCCAAAGATCCAATATCCCAGTGAGTTTCATATTGGTTTGATATAACTTTTTCATCATTTATAGTCCAATTCCTTTCAACAGGGTCACAAATCACTGTGTTCTGTATAGTAGTACGGCCACAATTCCTACAGTTTTGTCCTACTTACGTTATTTCTAAATATATACGAAGCTAAGAATTCTTTATCCACTCTCCCATTTAAAACCTCCCAATCCACCCAAATATGATTTTCCTCTTGCTCGCACCTGATTGGTGCATCATGTGAGTGGTGTTGGCCTTAGCCTGTTGGAGAGCCGAGACCCAGCGCTGACTCTCCCCATCGGAAGTGGCCTTCAGGTGGTAGTTCCGCCCTCCGCTGGTCAGCACCAGGTGGCAGGTGTCACCCACCTCGATGTGTGCCGTCGCCAGGGTGATGGTGCCACGGCAAGTGTGGGCCATCTCTGCCTGAGTCCTAATGCACAGAGACACATTCACACACAGACACACGTACACACACAGAGACAGGGGAGAAGAGGCTGCTGACTAAATCTAGTTCTACAAAGACAGAAATTATACATAACAGGGCATGCATACTCTTGCACACATACAAATCCACACACATGCGATTGTTTAATATTTCATAGAAGTATCTCACTTGAGCATAGCTGATGTGAGTGCTTGGAAGTGTGTTCGTGTGTGCGTGTCGGTGCAACGTGCATGCGTTGGTCAGGGCATAAACTCTTTATACAGTGGTAGTACTCGAGAGTACAGTTACATAAACACACATGCCACAGAGGAGAGTGGAAAGAGAGGGAAAGTAGAGTTGAATCTACAAAGGAGCAGTGCATAAAACCCATTAGGCTCTATAAAAACACAGTGAACAAAACAGCTCCTCCATTAGGCTCTATAAAAACACAGTGAACACGACAGCTCCTACATTAGGCTCTAAGTCTAATGTGTTCAAACGGTATGCGCCCCACAGCCTTGGGGAGGCTACAGCTGCTGGAGTATGTCTGTGGTACTGAATGACTGAATGGACGTTTTTGCATTCACCACCAGTCCTTGCCTCTATGCTTTTCAGTTTCTCTATCTGTGTCCATCTCTCTTTGTTGTGAATGACGTAACAGCAGAGCTGTGCATTCCCACCCGAGACTGTAGGGCAGCCTGTAGGGCAGCCTACACACACACACACACACACACACACACACACACACACACACACACGCCTCTGACTAATGCCTCACAATTAAAGTGCATAACACTGACTGACATCACTCACTATTCACTGGTTTTAGGGAAATGTGCCTAACTGGCCATTAATGAATCAGCGGACCACGCGTTCACACATTTTTAAAGCATCATGATGCATCAGGTAAATCATGTCCTACATTATCATCATCATAATGAAATGTTAGGACCTATATAGGTCCCCTACTTGTTAACGTACATAGGGCATACTACACTACATACAATGACAGTCGTTCCTGGAATAGAACATATCTAGGCCTAAATAAATAAAGTATATGTTCCAAAATATTATCTAAAATATTATTCACAGGTTCATCTATAACAATTCTCTACATGACATTGGCAAAAAAATATCAATGACTACATCATATAGGCGAAAATATATATTCACTCATTTGGAGTCTGATACGTTTCTAGCAAACTAGATATTTTGGGGGGCTAATTGTGTCCAGCTAGCTCATTCTGCATTTATGCCATGTCATTGACTGTGACTAGAGAATTGCCTTCCTGTGGGAATGGGATGGATGAAGCTCATGGCATGCAGTTCTTAATTGCCACATAACGTTAGCTAAACATATTAAGATACTTGTTTTGATGAGTAATATTGGCCTAACTAGCTAGCTAGCTATGTTAGTTAAAAAGCCACGGCATTTATGTAAATTATGAACGTCAAGCACATTCTATAGACTATCAACTACACGTGTAATCTAAGATAACAGTCACTGTGGGATTGGTTTGAAACAGCACTTGATTTTGCCAGGATTCATGCAGTGCTAGCTAGCCTGACTTGACATCTACAGTAGATAGCTAGCGCATAGCTAGCTGCTAGCAAATATTACCTGTAATATGACAGAAGGCCGTTGCTAAGGACGAACCACCGGCGTTGGTAGCCCTTCAAGTAGTTTGTCCATTTATACAGCCAGCCTTTGTAGGTATCAGACCCCGCAGGTTGCCCCCCTGAAGAAGTAGGGGAAGGCAAACTCTTCACCGGTTCACTCATTTGCCCCACTGTCAGCGGTAGATGGAGTCAGAGCAAAGTAATCAACACAGCTGTAGGTAGCTCTGTGTGAAGGGACGATACAGCTAGCTAGCTTGCCTATGATTCATAGTACGAAAGACCAACACCGCACCTGTTTTACCCATCATGTAACGTTAACGCCGATGAGGTAACCCGCTGTAATAGCTATTACTCGTTCAGCTAGATGGGGGGGGGGTTGCCACGGGGATGGAGAGCGTGTTTAACCTTCTCCCTCTAACCTAGTTGAGCCTTCAGCACGGGTCCTGATGAGAGGAAGGGGAGCGTGTGACGCAAATAGTGGATGGGGAGTCGACTCAAAAATAATCGATTCCCCGACTCCTTGACCGTCGATTCCCGTTGTCGACTTTCATTTATGGGTGTCAAACTTCGATTGCGCTAGGAATCGACTCCTCAACTCCTAACATTCATTATTTTTGCAACGAATGAAACTATTTACGGTAGTCTACTTCGAGAACACAAACTCTAGCATCTTTCACAGCAAAGAAAAAGCGAACTAGTGATGGAGAGAGCGAAAAGGGAGGGGCACAGCCATGAATGTCAGCTGAGCTATTCTACGCACAAGAGCACAAGAGCGAAGACCAAACACACACTCGTTTTTTTATAGCGAAGATGAAGTGGAGCAGGCGAAGGAGAGAGAGGATCGGGGCAGGACGGGAGACAGCCAGGACCCGAGTGAGAGAGAGGTTCGGGGCTGGCAGGGAGACAGCCAGAACTGTGCGCATAGTCTATATCTTGGTAATCTGTATCTAGCAATGCTTCGTAATTTTACCAAAAGTATATTAAAGTATATATTCGTCTATCGATGAGTATTGCTAACAGCCTAGAGTGTGCCGCATCATCCCATGGGATCTGTCAAGGCTGCATACAGCAGAAATACCACTGAAATATTCTAGTTCCTACACATCACCTTCTTAATCAAAACAAAATATACCTTTTATAGGCAGCACCATTTGGGCTCCCGAGGCATCACTAAAGACCCTAGTTCAATTCCAGGCTCTATCACAACCGGCAGTGATTGGAAGTCCCATATGGCGGTGCATAATTGGCCCAGCGTCATCTGGATTAGGGTTTGGCCGGGGTAGGCGTCATTGTAAATAAGAATGTGTTCTTAACTGACTTGCCTAGCAAGATAACGGTTAAAAATCATGCTCATGTCAGTCCTCTAGAATGCAAATGTCTTCCTAATAGGACTCTGTAATAATGAGATGGTTATCAATCAAATTGATTTATGAAGCCCTTCTTACATCAGTTGATGTCACAAAGTGCTGTACAGAAACCCAGCCTAAAACCCCAAACAGCAAGCAATGCAGGTGTAGAAGCACGGTGGCTAGGAAAAACTCACTAGAAAGGCCGGAACCTAGGAAGAAACCTAGAGAGGAACCAGGCTATGTCCTGTCCTCTTCTGGCTGTGCCGGGTGGAGATTATGACAGAACATGGCCAAGATGTTCAAATGTTCATAGATGACCAGCAGGGTCAAATAATAATAATCACAGTGGTTGTAGAGGGTGGTAGAGGGTGGTTGTAGAGGGAGTAAATGTCAGTTGGCTTTTCATAGCCGATCATTCAGAGTATCTCTACCGCTCCTGCTGTCTCTAGAGAGTTGAAAACAGCAGGTCTGGGACAGGTAGCACGTCCGGTGAACAGGTCAGGGTTTGATAGCCGCAGGCAGAACAGTTGAAACTGGAGCAGCAGCACGACCAGGTGGACTGCGGACAGCAAGGAGTCTTCAGGCCAGGTAGCCAACCCAGACAGGAAGATCATGTCAGTGACTCAACCCATTCAAGTGACACACCCCTCCTAAGGACGCACCCCTCCTAGGAGCACCAGTAAGCCAGTAATAGGGTTTGAGGCAGAGAATCCCAGTGGAGAGAGGGGAACCGGCCAGGCAGAGACAGCAAGGGCGGTTCGTTGCTCCAGTGCCTTTCCGTTCACCTTCACACTCCATCATAGGACCTACTGAAGAGATGAGTCTTCAATAAAGACTTAAAGGTTAAGACAGAGTCTGCACCTCTCACATGGATAGGCAGACAATTCCATAAAAATTAAGCTCTATAGGAGAAAGCCCTGCCTCCAGCTGTTTGCTTAGAAATTCTAGGGACAGTAAGGGGGCCTGCGTCTTGTGACCAGAGCGTATATATAGGTATGTACGGCAGGACCAAATCGGATAAATAGGTAGGAGCAAGCCCATGTACTGCTTTGTAGGTTAGCAGTAAAACCTTGAAATTAGCCCTTGCCTTAACAGGAAGCCAGTGTAGAGAGGCTAGCACTGGAGTAGTATGATCACATTTTTTGGTTTTAGTCAAAGTAGCCGTGTTTAGCACTAACTGAAGTTTATTTATTGCTTTATCCGGGTAGCCGGAAAGTAGAGCATTGCAGTAGTCTAACCTAGAAGTGACAAAAGCATGGATTAATTTTCCTGCATAATTTTTGGACAGAAAGTTTCTGATTTTTGCAATGTTACGTAGATGGAAAAAAGCTGTCCTTGAAACAGTCTTGATATGTTCGTTCAAAGAGAGATCAGGGTCCAGAGTAACGCCGAGGTCCTTCACAGTTTTATTCGAGACGACATCAAGATTAATTGTCAGATTCAACAGAAGATCTCTTTGTTTCTTGGGACCTAGAACTAGCATCTCTGTTTTGTCCGAGTTTAAAAGTAGAACATTTGCCGCCATCCACTTCCTTATGTCTGAAACACAGGCTTCCAGGGAGGGCAATTTTGGGGCTAAACCATGTTTCATCGAAATGTGTCGTCCGTTAACATTATGTTTCCGAATGATATCACCAAGAGGTAAAATATATAGTGAAAACAGTAGTGGTCCTAAAACGGAGCCTTGAGGAACACCGGAATTTACAGTTGATTTGTCAGAGGACAAACCATCCACAGAGACAAACTGATATGTTTCCGACAGATAAGATCTAAACCAGGCCAGAACTTGTCCATGTAGACCAATTTGGGTTTCCAATCTCTCCAAAATAATGTGGTGATCGATGGTATCAAAAGCAGCACTAAGGTCTAGTAGCATGAGAACAGATGCAGAGCCTCGGTCTGACGCCATTAAAAGGTAATTTACCACCTTTGCATGTGCAGTCTCAGTGCTATGATGGGGTCTAAAACCAGACTGAAGCATTTCGTATACATTGTTTGTCAGCAACAGCTTTTTCCCAAAATTTGAGAGGAATGGGAGATTCGAAATAGGCCGATAGTTTTACATTTATTGGGTCAAGGTTTGACTTTTTCAAGAGAGGCTTTATCACTGCCACTTTTATTGAGTTTGGTACACATCCGGTGGATAGAGAGCTGTCTATTATGTTCAACATAGGAGGGCCAAGCACAGGAAGCAGCTCTTTCATTAGTTTAGTTGGAATAGGGTCCAGTATGCAGCTTGAAGGTTTAGAGGCCATGATTATTTTCATCAATGTGTCAAGAGATATAGTATTAAAAAACTTGAGTGTCTCCCTTGATACTAGGTCCCAGCAAAGTTGTGCAGACTCAGGACAACTGAGCTTTGGAGGAATATGCAGATTTAAAGAGGAGTCTGTAATTTGCTTTCTAATGATCATTATCTTTTCCTTAAAGAAGTTCATAAATTTATCACTGCTGAAGTTATCACTCAATTGCACTCCACACTGTCCTGGACAAACGGAACACCTACCTGAGAATGCTGTTCATGGACTACAGCTCAGCGTTCAACACCATAGTGCCCACAATGCTCATCACTAAACACCTCCCTCTGCAACTGGATCATGGACTTCCTGACGGGCCACCCCCAGGTGGTAAGGATAGGTAACACCACATCTGCCATGCTGATCCTCAACACTGGGGCCTCTCAGGGGTGCGTGCTTAGTCACCTCCCTTACTCCATGTTCACCCACAACTGCGTGGCCAAGCACGACTCCAACACCATCATTACGTTTGCTGACGACACAACAGTGATCACAGACAACGATGAGACAGCCTATAGGGAGGTCACAGACCTGGCAGTGTGGATCCAGGACAACAACCTCTCCCTCAACGTGAGCAAGACAAAGGAGATGATCGTGGACTACAGGAAAAGGAGGGCCGAACACGGCCCCCATTAACATCAACCAGGGCTGTAGTGGAGAGGGTTGAGAGTTTTAAGTTCCTTGGTGTCCACATCACCAACAAACTATCATGGTCCAAACACACCAAGACAGCCGTGAAGAGGGCACAATAACAGCTTTTCCCCCTTAGGAGACTAAAAAGATTTGGCATGGGTCCCCAGATCCTCAAAAAGTTCTACAGCTGCACCATCGAGAGCATCCTGACTACTTGGCATCCAATCATAAGGTGCTACAGAGTGTAGTGCGTACGGCCCAATACATCACTGGGGCCAAGCTTCCTGCCATCCAGGACCGATATACTAGACGTGTCAGAGGAAGGCCCAAAAAATTTCAAAGACTCTAGTCACCCAATTCATAGACTACGGCACTGCAAGTGGTACCGGAGCGCCAAGTCGAGGTCCAAAAGGCTCCTTAACATCTTCTACCCCCCCAAGCTATAAGACTGCTGAACAATTAACCAAATCGCAACCCAGACTATTTACATTGATTCCCCCTTTATTTTTTACACTGCTGCTACTTGCTGTTTATTATCTATGCATCGTCACTTTACCCCTACCTTCATGTACAAATTGCCTCGACTAACCTGTGCCCCCGCACATTGACTCCATACAGCCTCGTTATTTAATTTTGTGTTGCTTTTCATTTTTATTACTTTAGTTTATTTAGTAAATATTTTCTTAACTCTATTTCTTGAACCTCATTTTTGGTTTTGGGCTTGTAAGTAAGCATTTCCTGGTAAGAATACCTGTTGTATTTGGCGCATGTGACAAATAATTTGATTTGGTGTGTATGTATCCTTTTCGGTGTGTTTTGGGAGTCAAGCAAGAGTAGTGTAACGGTTCTCCTCGTCATCTGAGGAAGAGTAGTCAAGATCGGACCAAAATGCAGCGTGGTATGTGTCCATGTTAATATTTAATAAATCAACTGAACACTGAATAACAAAACAACAAAGAGAGTGAAAGAAACAGACCTGTAAGGTGAAATACAAACACAGAACAGAAAATAATCACCCACAACTCAAAAGTGAAACCAGGCTACCTAAATATGTTTCTCAATCAGGGACAATGATAAACAGCTGCCTCTGATTTTTTATTTTATTTTATTTATTTTATTTTACCTTTATTTAACCAGGTAGGCAAGTTGAGAACAAGTTCTCATTTACAATTGCGACCTGGCCAAGATAAAGCAAAGCAGTTCGACAGATACAACGACACAGAGTTACACATGGAGTAAAACAAACATACAGTCAATAATACAGTATAAACAAGTCTATATACAATGTGAGCAAATGAGGTGAGAAGGGAGGTAAAGGCAAAAAAGGCCATGGTGGCAAGGTAAATACAATATAGCAAGTAAAACACTGGAATGGTAGTTTTGCAATGGAAGAATGTGCAAAGTAGAAATAAAAATAATGGGGTGCAAAGGAGCAAAATAAATAAATTAATTAAATACAGTTGGGAAAGAGGTAGTTGTTTGGGCTAAATTATAGGTGGGCTATGTACAGGTGCAGTAATCTGTGAGCTGCTCTGACAGTTGGTGCTTAAAGCTAGTGAGGGAGATAAGTGTTTCCAGTTTCAGAGATTTTTGTAGTTCGTTCCAGTCATTGGCAGCAGAGAACTGGAAGGAGAGGCGGCCAAAGAAAGAATTGGTTTTGGGGGTGACTAGAGAGATATGTAGCACACCTGCTGGAGCGTGTGCTACAGGTGGGAGATGCTATGGTGACCAGCGAGCTGAGATAAGGGGGGACTTTACCTAGCAGGGTCTTGTAGATGACATGGAGCCAGTGGGTTTGGATTGGTTTGGGTTTGATTGAGAACCATACCAGGCCAAACACAGAAATCCCAAAACATAGAAAAAGGAACATAGACAACCCACCCAACTCACGCCCTGACCGTACTAAAACAAAGACATAATAAAATAACTAAGGTCAGAACGTGACAAGTAGACTCCTTTCGACTCCAGTCACAGGAGTCGGAGTCGACTGCAAAAATCTTGGAGTTGTATGTCGAACACTGGTATAATAAAAATTCCAACCTAAATTAAGCTGTGTGATAAACAACTCAATTCCAGTCACATTTCGGCAAAATTAAGGATACTGCATTCATTGCTTCAAATGAAGAAAATCAACCATGACAAGAATGCTTCATTGCATTTCCAGTGTATGAAGCATGATGTCGCCATAGGATAAGAGGAATCAATATATGTAGCCTACAACTCATTTGAGTAAGCATATGCCTAGGATCCCAACCTGTTCTCAGAGCATTTCATATTATTCGTTACGTAAAATCAGGGACACTCCACTTCAAAGGAAAAGGGAAAGGGGGTACCTAGTCAGTTGTACAACTGAATGCATTCAACTGAAATGTGTCTTCCGTTTAGTATGATATGTTAAGTTTTGTATGGTATGTATTCATTTGTGGATGTTCATCACATGATATGTTCTGAATTAAAATTCGCATTATGTGTTACGAAAATACAAAACATACAATATTTTATGAATTTGCAAAATGTACAATATGTTCCGATTTCTAGCTAGGTTGCTACTGGTTAGGGTTAAGTTTAGGAGTTAGGTTAAATGGTTAAGGTTCGGGATAGCTAAAAAGGTTAAGGTTAGCTAACATGCTAAGTAGTGCCAAAGTAGCTCGAAAGTAGTTGAAAAGTTGCTAATTAGCACAAATGCTAAAGTTGTCCGTGATGAGGTTCAAACTCACAAGCTTTGTGTTGCTAGATGTTCACGTTATGCGCCCACCCATTAACCATCAGTCTTATTTAAGTGTACCAAATGCAACATATCATACTAAATGGAGTGGCCCGAATTTAAAACATAATAAAACTAAATGCTCCGAGACAAGGTTCTGCATAAATTCTGCATAACTATCACACATTCAGTCCATAGAGAGCTCATAACCAGATAATCCACAATATTCCATTAAATCTTCAGTGAACAAAATATAATATAATTCCATAATTCCATTACTAAACCAGTAATACCGACCCACCCTTTTCCGATAAGAGATAAAACCAGTGACTACATTTTACTTTTTTTTATTCAACATTGTCAGAGAAGGGAGGGCATAAAAGGTTTAAAAAACATTTGCTTATCACAAGGTTTCACAAAAACAAATCTCCCACAATTGATCTGTACATGAGACTGCATGTCTTTGCCACCAGTTCACAAAATGTTCAACCAGATCCCCCCAATGTTAAAAGAACACTACTGGTATAAAATAAAAAGGTTGCTGATGTTTCACTCCCGAGCCATCAAATTCTCACCATTAACCATTTATAAATATTGAGTTACAAGGTGAAAAGGTAAATAAAAAATGTAACCTGTATGACATGAGAATTTATGCAAGCGTTGCATCCTTCAGTAGGGATGGTCTCTGCTGTCCTGGCAATGGTCTCCCCTGGAGAGGGAATAAACATTTCTGTTAACACATTTGTCCGATTTATTAACCTACATCTTTCTGATTTTGTATTTTCCTTTTTGTTCACAACTGTGCAATCGAGTCAGGGCTGCTTACAGTGCTATCAATGCCACACAAAACATTCAAAACTCTATGGGGGGGGTACATGTGAGAAGACCAAGTGTCCATTAGAAGCTGGCTTGTTTGATGGGAGCTAGCTGAGGATGTGGATAATTCTTCACTCACTTAATTTCCATCAACTTGCCGGGGGGTCCCATACCCACCCTGCCTCGGCCGCCCATGTCATCCATGGGAGGGCCACCATGGCCCCTGCCTCCGAAGCCTCCTCTTTCCATGCCACCACGTCCTCTGAAGCCACCCCCACGATCACCACCCCTGCCTCCATGGTCCATTCCTCCACGCCCACGCATGCCTGGGCCACCCCTAACATGGTCACCACCTAGGGACATGACAAAGAGAATGCGTTGGTTGGATGGAAGACAATTTACAGCCTTTGAAGACATGCTCCGGTACTTTGGCGACAAGTAAGAATTTTTGTAACCTCCCACTTTTGGATGGAGGTGTCACTGTGTACAGTTGTGGCCAAAAGTTTTGAGAATGACACAAATATTAATTTCCACAAAGTTTGCTGCTTCAGTGTCTAGATATTTTTGTCAGATGTTACTATGGAATGCTGAAGTATAATTACAAGCATTTCATAAGTGTCAAAGGCTTTTATTGACAATTACATGAAGTTGATGCAAAAAGTCAATATTTGCAGTGTTGACCCTTCTTTTTCAAGACCTCTGCAATCTGCCCTGGCATGCTGTCAATTAACTTCTGGGCCACATCCTGACTGATGGCAGCCCATTCTTTAATAATCAATGCTTGGAGTTGGTCAGAATTTGTGGGTTTTTGTTTGTCCACCCGCCTCTTGAGGATTGACCACAGGTTCTGGGGAGTTTCCTGGCCATGGACCCAAAATATCAATGTTTTGTTCCCCGAGCCACTTAGTTATCACTTTTGCCTTATGGCAAGGTGCTCCATCATGCTGGAAAAGGCATTGTTCGTCACCAAACTGTTCCTGGATGGTTGGGAGAAGTTGTTCTCGGAGGATGTGTTGGTACCATTCTTTATTCATGGCTGTGTTCTTAGGCAAAATTGTGAGTGAGCCCACTCCCTTGGCTGAGAAGCAATGGTCTCAGGATGCTTTACTGTTACCATGACACAGGTCTGATGGTAGCGCTCACCTTGTCTTCTCCGGACAAGCTTTTTTCCGGATGCCCCAAACAATTGGAAAGGGGATTCATCAGAGAAAATTACTTTACCCCAGTCCTCAGCAGTCCAATCCCTGTACCTTTTGCAGAATATCAGTCTGTCCCTGATGTTTTTCCTGGAGAGAAGGGGCTTCTTTGCTGCCCTTCTTGACACCAGGCCATCCTCCAAAAGTCTTCGCCTCACTGTGTGTGCAGATGCACTCACACCTGCCTGCTGCCATTCCTGAGCAAGATTTGTACTGGTGGTGCCCCGATCCCACAGCTGAATCAACTTTAGGAGATGGTCCTGGCCCTTGCTGGACTTTCTTGGGCGCCCTGAAGCCTTTTTCACAACAATTGAACTGCTCTCTTTGAAGTTCTTGATGATCCGATAAATGTCCTTGCCTGTGAAGCCCTTTTTGTGCAAAACAATGATGACAGCACATGTTTCCTTGCAGGTAACCATGGCTGACAGAGGAAGAACAATGATTCCAATCACCACCCTCCTTTTGAAGCTTCCAGTCTGTTATTCAAACTCAATCAGCACAGAGTGATCTCCAGCCTTGTCCTTGTCAACACTCACACCTGAGTTAACGAGAGAATCACTGACATGATGTCAGCTGGTCCTTTTGTGGCAGGGCTGAAATGCAGTGGAAATGTTTTTTGGGGATTCAGTTCATTTGCATGGCAAAGAGGGACTTTGCAATTAATTGTAATTCATCTGATCACTCTTCAGAACATTCTGGAGTATATGCAAATTCCCGTCATACAAACTGAGGAAGCAGGCTTTGTGAGAATTAATATTTGTGTCATTCTCAAAACTTTTGGCCACGACTGTTGTTCATACATGTATCATCTATGAGCAGAATGACTGTCTTACCTCAATTAGCCCCGAAATCCCTAGTTTGAAAGCAACTGTTTTCTGGATGCTGTGCAGCGTGATTTTCCATACATTTACCCCCACGTGGGCCAGCTCCCTAGCAATTTGAGTTGCAGCCAATGAACTTCAACCTGTTGTCATTTGAGTGACAGCTAGCAAGACGCACACACAGTGTTGCACGGTATACCGAAACCTCTGTACTTTTTTGACACTAGAACATAAAAAAATAGTTTGGTACTTCTGTCAAATGTGTCTCACGGATCAAGCCTATCAGCTCAGCCGGCCCCTTATTGGGCAGGGCAAACCAGTTTTGTTGATTTTTGATATCATCAAAATAAAATCAACTGCAGCACATTGTTGGACTCATTCAGCAGTTTTTACCTGATTAAGTTCAATACCAATGGAAATTAATGTTGAAAGCTAAATTTATATTCCTAAATGCTGTGGCTGCTTTGTGTTGACAAGACATTTTGACGAATAGCTCAATGCTAAAACACAGTTAACTTGTCCAACTCAACCAATATGCAGAAACAGTTTGTGATATATTGAAATCTGAACATAAAATGTATCATCTACACATGCATGTGCAACAATAGTAATCATATTACTTATATGTTTATGTTTTTTTAAACAAACACCTTATCTACACACCAAAAACCCTTGTGGCAATAAATCACTGAAATAAATTAAGGGGGGAAAATTAGGTTGTATACGCTGTTGAAACTCTATATGTTTTTAAATGCGTCACTGGTTAGACAACAACCTGCAGAAGACAGATACATTTTGGAGTAATGCATTTTGATACAAGTGTGTCGCCAATGCGGTAAGTGTAACGTAACCCACATTGGACTCTGGAGCAGTGAAAACGTGTTCTCTGAAGTGATGAATCACGCTTCACCATCTGGCAGTCCGACGGACGAATCTGGGTTTGACAGATGCCGGGAGAATGCTATCTGCCCGAATACATAGTGCCAACTGTAAGGTTTGGTGGAGGAGGAATAATGGCCTTGGGCTGTTTTTCATGGTTCGGGCTAGGCCCCTTAGTTCCAGTGGAAATCTTAACGCTACAGCATACAATGACATTCTAGGCGATTCTGTGCTTCCAACTTTGAGGCAACGGTTTGGGGTAAGGCCCTTTCCTGTTTCAGCATGACAATGCCCCCGTGCACAAAGCAAGGTCCATACAGAAATGGTTTGTCGAGATCGGTGTGGAAGAACTTGACTGGCCTGCACAGAGCCCTGAACCTCAACCCCATCGAACACCTTTGGGATGAATTGGAAAGCCGACTGCAAGCCAGACCTAAATCGGCCAACATCAGTGCCCGACCTCACTAATGCTCGTGGCTGAATTGAAGCAAGTCCCCGCAGCAATGTTCCAACATCTAGTGGAAAGCCTTCCCAGAAGAGTGGAGGCTGTTATAGCAGTAAAGGGTGGACCAACTCCATATTAATGTCCATGATTTTGGAATGAGATGTTCGACAAGCAGGTGTCCACATACTTTTGGTCATGTAGTGTATAAGATCTCCTAATCCTGTGTTAACATCAGACCTTATTTTCAGCGTTAATCCCAAAACCTATTCTTTCTCCATTAATTTTCACCATAGGTGTGGTTGAATGAACCAGAGGTAACTCATTTTTAGTTTTTTAGGACTACAAGCTGGAAAACCGGCCACGTGAATAACGTACACGTGAATAACGTTATTACTCGGTAAAGAGAATGCATATATTTTTAAAGAAGCTACTTCTAAGGGGCTCCTGAGTGGCACAGGCAGTGTATCTTAGTGCTAGAGGTGTCACTACAGACACCCTGGTTCAAATCCAGGCTGTATCACAACCAGCCATGATTGGGAGTCCCATAGGGCAGCGCACAATTGGCTCAGCGTCCGGGTTTGGCCAGTGTAGGCTGTCATTGTAAATAAGAATTTGTTCTTAACTGACTTGCCTTGTTGTCACGTTCTGTTGTTATGTCTTTGTTTTAGTATGGTCAGGGCATGAGTTAGGTGGGTTGTCTATGTTCCTTTTTCTATGATTTGGGATTTCTGTGTTTGGCCTGGTATGGTTCTCAATCAGAGGCAGCTGTCATTCGTCATGCCTGTTTTCACTTTTGAGTTGTGGGTGATTATTTCCTGTTTAGTGTTTTTGTCTTTCACCTTACGGGACTGTTAGTTTGTTATTTATTGTTTTGTTCAGTGTTTTAGTACGTCATTAAAAGCTATGATCGTCCTCTCTTTCTCCCAACGACGAACGTTACACTTGTTAAATAAATGTTGATCAGTACAATGAAATAGGTTGCAAATGGAAGGGATTTTTTGTTATCTGTAGCCCGGTGAAAAACAGCCAAAACAAGCTTGATAACTCAATTATTGCACCTTCCTATTAAATATGCATTCACCTGTAATGTGGATAGGCCTAGACTACATCTTGATTTACCCAGTTAATCAATAGCGATATACCATTCAAATAAATTACCATTACATTGTTATGTAGTTAGATTGTTTTCAACAAAGTCAAATGGATTGTATGATTGTATAATTGATTCATTAACGCATACATGGCTGTCTCAGAAATTTAAAAAAAAAAAATACACATTTTAATGTTGAACTCAAGATGCCCAACGATTAAACAGAGCAGTAGCTGAGTTTGTCTGGAAACTGTCATTCTGTGACTGGCTAATAAGTCTTCTTTCTTTGCTGTGTTACCGTGAAGGTATTGAGTATTGGGATACTAAACCTGGTATTGTGATAACATTAAACACACAGTAGAGCAAGAGAGTCAGTCACTAGCTTCATTAATAAGTGCACCGACGGCATTATCCCCACAGTGACCATACAGTGCCTTGTTTAAAGTATTCGGCCCCTTTGAACTTTGCGACCTTTTGCCACATTTCAGGCTTCAAACATAAAGATATAAAACTGTATTTTTTTGTGAAGAATCAACAACAAGTGGGACACAATCATGAAGTGGAACGACATTTATTGGATATTTCAAACATTTTTAACAAATCAAAAACTGAAAAATTGGGCGTGCAAAATTATTCAGCCCCTTTACTT
This sequence comes from Oncorhynchus mykiss, assembly GCF_013265735.2. Taxonomy (NCBI): domain Eukaryota; kingdom Metazoa; phylum Chordata; class Actinopteri; order Salmoniformes; family Salmonidae; genus Oncorhynchus; species Oncorhynchus mykiss. The sequence goes on from NC_048569.1 coordinate 36,237,988, forward strand.
TCAGTGCAGCAAACTCTCTCCAGAAGTTCAGTGAGGATCTCTGAATGATCCAATGTTGACCTAAATGACTAATGATGATAAATACAATCCACCTGTGTGTAATCAAGTCTCCGTATAAATGCACCTGCACTGTGATAGTCTCAGAGGTCCGTTAAAAGCGCAGAGAGCATCATGAAGAACAAGGAACACACCAGGCAGGTCCGAGATACTGTTGTGAAGAAGTTTAAAGCCGGATTTGGATACAAAAAGATTTCCCAAGCTTTAAACATCCCAAGGAGCACTGTGCAAGCGATAATATTGAAATGGAAGGAGTATCAGACCACTGCAAATCTACCAAGACCTGGCCGTCCCTCTAAACTTTCAGCTCATACAAGGAGAAGACTGATCAGAGATGCAGCCAAGAGGCCCATGATCACTCTGGATGAACTGCAGAGATCTACAGCTGAGGTGGGAGACTCTGTCCATAGGACAACAATCAGTCATATATTGCACAAATCTGGCCTTTATGGAAGAGTGGCAAGAAGAAAGCCATTTCTTAAAGATATCCATAAAAAGTGTCGTTTAAAATTTGCCACAAGCCACCTGGGAGACACACCAAACATGTGGAAGAAGGTGCTCTGGTCAGATGAAACCAAAATTGAACTTTTTGGCAACAATGCAAAACGTTATGTTTGGCGTAAAAGCAACACAGCTGAACACACCATCCCCACTGTCAAACATGGTGGTGGCAGCATCATGGTTTGGGCCTGCTTTTCTTCAGCAGGGTCAGGGAAGATGGTTAAAATTGATGGGAAGATGGATGGAGCCAAATACAGGACCATTCTGGAAGAAAACCTGATGGAGTCTGCAAAAGACCTGAGACTGGGACGGAGATTTGTCTTCCAACAAGACAATGATCCAAAACATAAAGCAAAATCTACAATGGAATGGTTCAAAAATAAACATATCCAGGTGTTAGAATGGCCAAGTCAAGGTCCAGACCTGAATCCAATCGAGAATCTGTGGAAAGAACTGAAAACTGCTGTTCACAAATGCTCTCCATCCAACCTCACTGAGCTCGAGCTGTTTTGCAAGGAGGAATGGGAAAAAATGTCAGTCTCTCGATGTGCAAAACTGATAGAGACATACCCCAAGCGACTTACAGCTGTAATCGCAGCAAAAGGTGGCGCTACAAAGTATTAACTTAAGGGGGCTGAATAATTTTGCACGCCAAATTTTTCAGTTTTTGATTTGTTAAAAAAGTTTGAAATATCCAATAAATGTCATTCCACTTCACGATTGTGTCCCACTTGTTGTTGATTCTTCACAAAAAAATACAGTTTTATATCTTTATGTTTGAAGCCTGAAATGTGGCAAAAGGTCGCAAAGTTCAAAGGGGCCGAATACTTTCGCAAGGCACTGTACGTACATATCCTAACCAGAACCCGGATGCTTATAAGAAATCCCTCGACACCCTCCGATGAACCATCACAGACCAAGCGTCAGTACAGGACTAAGATCGAATCCTACTACACAGTCTCTGACGCTCGTCAGATGTGGCAGGGCTTGCAAACTATCACAGATTACAAAGGGAAACCCAGTCACAAGCTGCCCAGTGACGCAAGTCTACCAGACAAGCTAAATGCCAGCAACACTGAACAATGCATGAAAGCACCCGCTGTTCCAGACGACTGTGTGATCACGCTCTCCGTAGACGATGTGAATATGACCTTTAAAAAAAGTTAACATTCACAAGGCAGCAGCACCAGACGGATTACCAGGACACGTACTCAGAGCATTCGCTGACCAGCTGGCAAGTGTCTTCACTGACATTTTCAACCTTTGCCTCATCCAGTCTAATACCTATGTTTCAAGCAGATCACCATAGTCCCTGTGCCCAAGAACACCAAGGTAACCTGTCTAAATGACCATTGCCCCATTGCACTCACATCTGTAGTCATGAAATTCTTTGAAAGCTGGTCATGGCTCAAGTCAACACCATCATCCCAGACCCACTCCAATTTACATACCCCCTCAGATTGACAGATGACGCAATCGCTATTGCAGTCCACAATGCCCTTTCCCACGTGTACAAAAGAACACCTACATTAGAATGCTGTTCATTGACTACAACTCAGCGTTCAACACCAAAGTGCCCTCCAAGCTTACCACAAAGCTAATGACTCGGACTGAACATCTTCCTCTGCAACTTGATCCTCAACATCCTGACTGGATGCTCCCAGGTGGTGAGGGTAAGCAACACATCTGCCAAGGGGCCCCTCAAGCCCCTGCGTGTGCTTAGTCCCCTCCTGTACTCCCTATTCACCCATGACTATGTGGCCGAGCATGACTCCAACACCATTATTAAGTTTGCTGACGACAACGGTGTTAGGCCTGATCACTGACAATGATGAGACAGCCTGTAGGGAGGAGGCCAGAGACCTGGCAGTGTTGTGCCAGGACAACAACCTCTCCATCAATGTCAGAAAGACAAAGGAATTGATCGTATACAACAGGAAACGGAGGGCTGAGCACGCCCCCATTCACATCGACAGGGCTGTAGCGGAGCGGGTCAAGAATTTCAAGTTCATCGGTATCCATATCACTAAGGAGCCATCATGGTCCAAACACACCAACACAGTTGTGATGAGGGCATGACAATGTCTCTTCCCCCTCAGGAGGCTGAAAAGATTTGATAGGGCTCTCAGATCTTCAAAAAGTTCTACAGATGCACCATTGAGAGCATCTTGACTGGCTGCATCATCGCTTAGTTTTGCAACTGCTTGTCATCTGACCGTAAGGCGGTACAGAGGGCAGTGCGTACTCTATGCTAGGTGGTGGACCTCTATGCTAGGCGGTGTCAGAGAACGGCCCTAAAAATTGTCAGACTCCAGCCACCCAAGTCATAGACTGTTCTCTCTGCTACCGCATGGCAACCGGTAACGATGCATAAAGTCTGGAACCAACAGGAACCTGAACAGTTTCTAACGCCAAGCCATAAGACTGCTTTAAATAGTTAACCAAATAGCTATCCAGATTATCTGCACTGAACCTTTTTGAATTAACTATGACTCATCACATACGCTGCTGCTACTGTTTACCATCTGTCATTTTATTCCTAGTTACATGTACATATCTACCATAACTACCTCGTACCCCTGCACATCCACACTGTACTGGTATCCCTTGTATATACTCAAGTTATCGTTACTCATTGTGTATCTATTATTACGTGTTTTACTTTTCTATTCTTCCTCTGCTTTTTTGCAGAGGATTTCACTATTAGTTTACACCTGTTGTTTACGAAGCATGTGACAAATACAATTTCATTTGATTTGAGAGAGAGCAATGACGTGGCACACATATCTGCACATTTGTGACAGAGTATGCTATTTTTGGGGATCACCTTTGGCTCATGGGTGATACTTTCAAAAATACTGGCTAAAAAGTATACAAAAATACTAGAGAATATCTTTAACCTACTGGAGAGTACTTTATCCTCGATGAAGTAGGAATTGTTAACAAAGCATTTACCTGGAGGGGGGAAACGTGGTGGTCCAAAGCCTTCTGGTTTGGGTGATTTACACTCCATTCTCCAGGAAAAGTTCTCATTACCACAGCCCCTGCGATCATAAGCCTCAGTCAGGACTACCCCAAACCACAGAGAAAGGCAGTCAATGACTCAACTATGAATTATTTTTTCCCTTTTTTCCCTGTTGTTAGTATTTACGCATTAGGGCATTCCCAGTCTCCTGCTCTCTGGTGCACGTTGGGCCCCTGAGGGCCCACCTCTGCCCATGCCACGAGGACAACCCCTGAGGATAAAGCATCCGCGCTCCCCATCTCGACCACGGCCCATCATTCCTGGCCCTGTGTGTGACCGGGGGAGGACAGTGTTCAGAATGTTACACTAAGTTAGAGCTCTATCAACTTTAACCACCATCTACTAATTGCCAAGTATATGTCTCAAATGTATTTATGTACCAAGATATTCTAAAATGCTGAAACTGTTAGAGTAGGTTGGATATGTCCATTTCAGATGCATGGAACAGGATTGGCAGATTCATCATGCCTCCCTTGTCACCCCTCATGGGCATGCCTCCTCGCATCATCACGTAATGGGCTTATGGCGAGCCTTCGACACCTTTAGCTTCTTTCCCTGAAAGTCTTTGCCTTGGTAGGAAAATGGGAAGAGGTGCATATTCAATAAACATTCATAGAAAGAACATTGCCAAGACTATGCATGAAGCCCTATTGATTCTTATCAAGGGGATATCAGAGGGCCTCCATTACTACCCAAAGTAAAATAGCAAAACGACACTCACCATCAAACCACTCCACTGCCGCTTTAGCGCATGGGGGCTCCTCATAGCAGTGTACAACCGCCCTTTGGTTTCCCCGAATCTTTGTCTGTGTAGATGTTGATAGCAGGCAAACCTGTGCGCTTGTTGATGTGAAAGACAGAAACCAGTTAATCACCCAATTCATCCATCCCTTACTTTTCAAAAGTCTGTGATAACATTTAAGAAATCTCTCCAAACTGTATCAAAGTCAAGTACCAACCCTGATTATTCCACTGTGCTTGAAAAAGACAGGGTTGCGTTCTCTGTCAAAAAAATCCGAATGGCACAAATTCCCCGATATCAGGGTACTCATGTCAACGTGTTTGCTTTCAGAGCATATTTGATCCCATATTATAAGGTGGAGCGATACCATGTAAATGGTGCTGTTCTCAGTCATCCTGCTCCTCTGGGCGTCCCGTGGACAGAGTTAGGGCTGTTAAGCATTTTATTTTCACATTGATGCACACAAATATGTTGCTGGGTTTGTTACATGGCATGCTGAACTTACCCATGTCTGGATCTGGTTTTGTTGCCCATCCACAAAGAGGAGAGAAGACAAGAGATCCAACATTAGTATGCACATTTGCCTGATCATCTACCCCATGCATGCAGCAGTTTGACTTTACCCAGGCGCACATGCTCCTCTGAGCGTTCCCTTTTGCTTATGATTATATTCCTGAAACCCAATGTATCATGAATAAAAAAAGTGGTTCCAAAACCCCTGAACACACAAAACACCAAAGGCTGAAAAAACCTAATTTGAAAGTTGTCGATCAAAAGACCACATTACTAAGCAAGGAAATATTTAGAAAAGTCGAATGGCTTGGGGTTGTATACCATGAACATATCAGTGGGAACACTGTACAACTTGGAAGTCATTGAGTGGACGCCAGACACTGAAAGATTGAAAATACCGTCAAAGCATTGTGTGTGAAACACCCAAATGAACTGTCAATGTCATATCTGCTTTGTTTTCCCCCATTGACTAGAAAATACTTAACGACAAGTAGAGAAAACTATCTAAACCTATAAGGTGGTCTAGTGTAGTATGGTATTGTAATTCCCATTAAACTCATTAAACCACCAGGCTTACTGAAGCCACCTCTGTCTGGGGGAATAAGCGTAGATATGGAGACAATTTCCCTTTAACAGACACTTTTGTACCTCATAGGGGGACACTGGGCACAGTTCTGAGTAGCTCTCATTTAAAACTCCCAAAACAGACTAACTTCGCTCTAAAGCCACTTTGAAACTTAAAAGGAACTAAAGAATCTTAAAAATGGGTAGGGGTCTATACAATGTTTGTGGTCTATGGGTTCCCTTGCTGAATATAATATTATTCCTGAATGCAAAACTAGCATAACTTTATAGGAGTATCAATGTTTCGTATAACGGGGTGGCTTCAATCTTTATTACCTCTGGAGTAGAAAACCCCTGACTTTTACAGGACAGGAAATATTGGAATTGTTTCAGATGCAGCTCAAGTTAAATACAAACTTCTCCGGCTTAGAGGACGAGGTCAATATACAAAGTAAAATTCACGCTCCCCTTTCCCCACAAAATGCCATAACATGTATGTCAGTGTTCTGCTGAGGCCTTTACTATTCAGACCTGTACCTGAGACAGTTGTTACAAAGAACTTGTATGATACATGCAGCCATTTCATGTAGCCAATTATCACATTGTTTTACACAAGGAGATTATTTGATTCAAGTTTTACTGTAAAAGTTTTGGTGTGTTTACAAGGCTCTCACTTTGTTACCTGTAGCATAGAAATGTGACAAAGCATGTTAAAAGTGCACTTTAGCAACATTAAGTTACCATTGCACACTTATTTGTTTATTACCTGTGAGTAAGAAAAGTGAATGCAATGCAGTTGTGGATACTTGGGTAATTAAACCAATTATTTTAAAAGTCAAAGTTGTGCTTCTGCTTTGACCAGTACAATAACCGCACTGGTAGAATCTATACATTTATACATGGCCTTGAAGTGACAAAGCAATGCATTCACCTTCTTTAAAAAATGAAAAAAAATGGAAAAAAAATAACCTCCCAAATCTGAAAAGCTCTTCACAACGATTTATAGCTTTAGACCATTTCACTCTATAAATGTTTTATTGATATACCCAACTACTAATATTAAGACCTAACATGGCTAAATAATTGTTACTGTACGTTTGCAGGATTGGAGCTATACGTTGCCGAAGTGGATGTACGGCTCACACACTGTATTTATCTGTATTGTCTACATCTTGAATGTTTGTGAAGTCTTGATTGTGGTTGTTTGAAATGTCTTGTTAATTGGTGTTGGACCCCAGGAAGATTAGCTAGCGTTACAGCGTTAGCTAAATGGGGATCCTAATAAAAATCACACACACACAACTTTAGTATTGTATTACCTACTTAAAGGGGTAGTGCCAAAGTTGGAACACAAACGAAATACCTTTCAAATGTAGCCAGGGTTTATGCAGGAACCCTATAGCAATAATTTCCAGAATTAAAAAAATTAACCAGGAAACCCATAGACTACCTGAACCTCCCAAAATAAACAAAATCTCTGGTTCCATGACCTCACTGTTTATTATCCCAACTGACTTTGGCTCCTTTTTAAAACAAACTTCTACAGGCAAAAAAAACTTTCTACATCTCTCTGGGTAGCCAAACTGGTATTTCACTGACAGTTCAGTTGAGTGTGTCTAAGGGGCCAAATTAGAAATGTTTGCCGATGGTCTTTAGCTTGTGGGTACCTTCTTACCTTTAGCCATACAGTCAATCAAAATGTATTTATAAAGCACTTCTTACATCAACTGATGTTACAAAGTGCTGTACAGAAACCCAGCCTAAAACCCCAAACAGCAAGCAAATGCAGGTGTAGAAGCACTGTGGCTAGGAAAAACTCCCTAGAAAGGCCGGAACCTAGGAAGAAACCTAGAGAGGAACCAGGCTATGTGGGGCGGCCAGTCCTCTTCTGGCTGTGCCGGGTGGAGATAACAGAACATGGCCAAGATGTTCAAATGTTCATACAGTTGAAGTCGGAAGTTTACATACACCTTAGTCAAATACATTTCAACTCAGTTTTTCACAATTCCTGACATTTAATCCTAGTAAAATTCTCTGTCTTGGGTCAGTTAGGATCACCACTTTATTTTAAGAATGTGAAATGTCAGAATAATAGTACAGAGAATGATTTATTTCAGCTTTTATTTATTTAATTTCATTCCCATTGGGTCAGAAGTTTACATACACTCAATTAGTATTTGTTATCATTGCCTTTAAACTGTTTCACTTGGGTCAAACGTTTCGAGTAGCCTTCCACAAGCTTCACACAATAAGTTGGGTGAATTTCGGCCCATTCCTCCTGACAGAGCTGGTGTAACTGAGTCAGGTTAGTAGGCCTCCTTGCTCGCACACGCTGTTTTCAGTTCTGCCCACACATTTTCTATAGGATTGAGGTCAGGGCTTTGTGATGGCCACTCCAATACCTTGACTTCGTTGTCCTTAAGCCATTTTGCCAAAACTTTGGAAGTATGCTTGGGGTCATTGTCCATTTGGAAGACCCATTTCCGACCAAGCTTCAACTTCCTGACTGATGTCTTGAGATCATTTTCCTACCTCATGATTTCATCTATTTTGTGAAGTGCACCAGTCCCTCCTGCAGCAAAGCATCCCCACAACATGATGCTGCTACCCCGTGCTTCACAGCTGGAATGGTGTTCTTCGGCTTAAAACCCCCCCCCACTTTCCTCCAAACATAACGATGGTCATTATGGCCAAACAGTTCTATTTTTGTTTCATCAGACCAGAGGACATTTCTACTAAACATACGATCTTTGTCCCCATGTGCAGTTGCAAACCGTAGTCTGGCTTTTTTATGGCGGTTTTGGAACAGTGGCTTCTTCCTTGCTGAGCGGCCTTTCAGGTTATGTCGATATAGGACTTGTTTTACTGGATATAGATACTTTTGTACCGGTTTCCTTCAGCATCTTCACAAGGTCCTTTGCTGTTGTTCTGGGATTGATTTGCACTTTTTGCACCGAAGTACGTTCAGCTCTAGGAGACAGAATGCGTCTCCTTCCTGAGCGGTATGACAGCTGTGTGGCCCCATGGTGTTTATACTTGGGTACTATTATTTGTACAGATGAACGCGGTACCATCAGGTGTTTGGAAATTGCTCCCAAGGATGAACCAGACTTGTGGAGGTCTACAATCTTTTTTCTGAGGTCTTGGCTGATTTCTTTTGATTTTCCCATGATGTCAAGCAGAGGCACTGAATTTGAAGGTAGACCTTGAAATACATCTACAACTCCAATTTACTCAAATTATGTCAATTAGCCTATCAGAAGCTTTAAAAGTCATGACATCATTTTCTGGAATTTTCCAAGCTGTTTAAAGGCACAGTCAACTTAGTGTATGTAAACCTCTGACCCACTGAAATTGTGATACAGTGAATTATAAGTGAAATAATCTGTCTGTAAACAACTGTTGGAAAAATTACTACACAAAGTAGATGTCCTAACCGACTTGCCAAATGTCACGGCCGTCCTCTTCATCTGAAGAGGAGGCGAGATGGATCTGAGGACCAATACTCGGCGTGGTAAGTGTCCATGGTCAATCTTTAATAAAGAAAGTAGTGAACACTGAAAACTATACAAAACCAGTAAACAAAATAACCGTGAAGCTAATCATATGGACTGTGCTGAAACAAGCCATCAACATAGACAATCACCCACCAACAAACAGTGCAACCCAGGCTACCTAAGTATGATTCTCAGAGACAACTAATGACACCTGCTTCTGATTGAGAACCATACTAGGCCGAAAACATAGAAATGCCCCAAAACATAGAAAAACAAACATAGACTGCCCACCCAACTCACGCCCTGACCATACTAAATAAATACAAAACAACGGAAATAAAGGTCAGAACGTGACAGTACCCCCCCCCCCCCCCCCCCCCAAAGGTGCGGACTCCGGCCGCAAAACCTTGACCTATAGGGGAGGGTCTGGGTGGGCGTCTGTCCGCGGTGGCGGCTCTGGCGCGGGACGCGGACCCCACTTCACCATTGTCTTAGTCCGCCTTATTGTCCGCCTCCGTGGCTTTCTCACCATGGCCACCCTTCTCAATGACCCCACTGGACAGAGGGGCAGCTGCTCCGGCGGCGCCGGACAGGCGGGAGACTCCGGCGGCGCCGGACAGGCGGGAGACTCCGGCGGCGCCGGACAGGCGGGAGACTCCGGCGGCGCCGGACAGGCGGGAGACTCCGGCGGCGCCGGACAGGCGGGAGACTCCGGCGGCGCCGGACAGGCGGGAGACTCCGGCGGCGCCGGACAGGCGGGAGACTCCGGCGGCGGCGGCGCCGGACAGGCGGGACCACCTGCAGGGAGGAGACAGAGAGACAGCCTGGTGCGTGGGGCTGCCACAGGAACCACCAGGCTGGGGAGCCCTTCAGGAGGCTTGGGGTTAGGAGGAGGCACCTGAAGGACCGGGCTGTGGGGGAGCACTGGAGCTCTGGTGCGCAACCTTGGCACCACTTCCCCAGGCTGGATAACCACTCTAGCCCGGACCCTCCAGAGTGCAGGCACAGGTTGAACCGGGCTGTGGGTAAGCACGGGAGATCTAGTGCTTACTACACGCACCTCTCCCTTAGGCTCCACTCCCACATTCGCCCGGCACGAGCGGAGCGCAGGCAGAGGACGCACTGCACCCTCCCAGCGCCCCGGAGACACAGCACGCAGAGCCGGAGCAGGATACCCTGGACCAAAACTGCGTACCGGCGACCAGACCCGCTGAGCAGGCACCATACGCCCTGGCTCGATGCCCGCACGACACTCTCGGGGGGCTGTCCTATAGCGCACCGGGCTATGGACACGTACTGGCGACACCGTGCGCTTAACCGCATAACACGGTGCCTGCCCAGTATCACGCTGCTTATAATAAGCACGAGGAGTGAGCCCCCCCCCAAAAAATGTTTTGGGGCTGTCTCTCGTACCTGTCGCACTGCCCTGCTGCCTTCGCCAACCTCATTCTCCTGTAACCTTCCTTGCACTGCTCCATCGAATCCCAGGCGGGCTCCGGCACTCTCCCTGGGTCGATGGCCCATCTGTCTACCTCCCCCCAAGTTGTGTAGTCCTGTGAAGCCGGCCGCTGTTGTTGCTGCTGCTGCCGTCGCTGTTTCTTACCACGCCGCTTGGTCCTTGGTTGGTGGGTGATTCTGTCACGGCCGTCCTCCTCTTCATCTGAAGAAGAGAGGCGAGATGGATCTGAGGACCAATACGCGGCGTGGTAAGTGTCCATGGTCAATCTTTAATAAAGAAAGTAGTGAACACTGAAAACTATACAAAACCAGTAAACAAAATAACAACCGTGAAGCTAATCATATGGACTGTGCTGAAACAAGCCATCAACATAGACAATCACCCACCAACAAACAGTGCAACCCAGGCTACCTAAGTATGATTCTCAATCAGAGACAACTAATGACACCTGCCTCTGATTGAGAACCATACTAGGCCGAAAACATAGAAATGCCCCAAAACATAGAAAAACAAACATAGACTGCCCACCCAACTCACGCCCTGACCATACTAAATAAATACAAAACAACGGAAATAAAGGTCAGAACGTGACACCAAAACTATAGTTTGCTAACAAGAAATGTGTGGAGTGGTTGAAAAACAAGTTTTAATGACTCCAACCTAAGTGTATGTAAACTTCTGACTTCCAACTGTAAATATTTAAATCCTGTGAAATTTGTCTTGTCAGCAGTAGCACCTAACATTTCGCATTACAACAGTAAGACTAGTCATCAGTGAAAATGCTGACTTTTATTGTACAATCATTTCTGCATTGTTATTTGAAAAGTGCTCTGTGGCAATGTCGTTTGCAAAAATACATAATTGAGCTGTCATTTTTTATCTTCCCAGGAATGCCACAAGGTGTATAATAACAGGAGAAACATCTACAAGTATATAATTCATTATACAGTACTATATGTCCAAAGCTGTCTTCACATGGATAAGCACTGTGAAAAGCTGCGCAATTAGCAGCCGTGGTATTCACATTTGTCATTATCGGTAAGAAATTGTTATGGCACTAGAAATCAGGATATTTGATATGACCTCCTGTCCTTTATGTGTTGCTTCTATAACATGTTTTCTGTACTTTAAGGGATAAATATGAGTTTTAAGTAATAAATTAACAATAAAAAAACAATCTTTCCTACAAAAAGCTAATAAAATTGGCTTAATGTGGCCATTACATGAGATGCATCACTTACTCCAGAACAGTACAAAGTGCATATCAACAGACCTAGATGGACAGTTTTGAATCCCACTGAATTCAGGAATTGAGGTTAGCTGATATGGACATATTTATGATGTAAGGCAGTCAATGCAGCCAATAGTATCAAAAGCCGTATGCTGAAAAACTTTGCTACAAGTCATCCCAGCACTGCTCTGCAGTTTCTCCTCTTCATCAGTGTGCCATCTTGCTCTAACTCATAGCATCCTTCCTGGTACATGTTTTCCTGTTCAAATCCAGTGAATCTGGTTGTCGCTGGTCACAGTAAACCGTCCTGCTCAAAGACTGAGGGCAGGGTGGAGAAGTCGAAGGGGGAAAACTTGATACCTGTCCCATGATAGAACTTATTCTGGAACTCCACCCTAGGAAAGGAGAACATTCACATACAGTATGTAAACAACCAGGATGAATGCATGTGTGAACAAATTACTAAGTGAATGATTAAAAGATTCTGAATTATACTGAGTAGGTGACCGCTGGGGAATGAGAGAGCGTGTGAGAGTAGATGAGGGATTATTAACAGAGAGTAATTGATTGGCTGGCTGAATGAGTCAGTCAGTAAGGCATCACGTAGTTTAGTATAAAGACCGACTCACCAGTGCAGCCGGAGGGCATGGAGGAAGGCTGAGAGCCCTTCCATGACCAGCAGGATGGATACAGTGAGCACAGCGAAAAGGCTGAACACTGGTACCAGAAACAGCACCCCCAGTCTGGAGGTCATCCTGAGGCCCAGACGCATCACCATGGCCCACAGTACCTCCGAAAGCTCTGACAAACATATAGATGGACACACAGTAAGAGGAAGATGTATGGATCAATATCTGAACATAGAGACAGTAATTGATAGTAATTGCCCCCTTGTGGCCTTTTAAAGGTATAGTGAGTCCGATACTTACGAGCATGGGCCAAACTGAGGGCCCAGAGACGTAGGTAAGAGGCCGTGTTGGAGATGCAGCCCAGGCAATACTCTATGGTGTGGATGGCTTGGTGCAGGAATACATCCCCAAAGTCAAACTGAAAGATGAAAAACACATTGATTAGACAGAAACGCAACAGTGATGTACTCAAATGTGTATATGAGATGCACAGTTGTGGTTTCGACCTCCTTAGGCTGGGTCTCTCTGCTGGTCATGAGGTCATCCAATCCCTCTTCCTCATCATCATCGTATGCTGGTGCTTGGGACATATCATCCTCACTCACACGCCGAACTCTCTCATATCCCTAACAGACATTAAACAGACATTAAAATGTGCACATACATTATTTACTGAAAACACATGGGTAACAAGCTCATACATGACTCTTTCCACCATACTCACCCTGCGCAATCGCAGGCCCTTCCCTCCACGGTGCAGCCAGTAGAGGTAGACTGGTTTTCCTAACAGCAGCACAGGCACAGACAGCAGAGCCACCACCACCAGGAAGACCTGCAGCCCAGTCTGTGGATCAAAATACACACAGTCAAACACAGAGCCACATGGACAGATGGTCAAAAGAGACATTCAGAGATTTAGATACAGATACTGAGAAACCCAGACTCAGGGGGGAAACTCAGAATCATGACCCCATCCCCAACACCCACCTGTCCAGGGTAGAGAGGGGTGTTGTCCTCTCCCTGCATGAGGAACATGTTGATAAAGTGGATGAGGATGCTGGGGGCCAGGCGGGAGTCACGTGCACCGAACGCCAGCCACTTGTAGAGGATCATAAAAACCAGGTAGCCAAAGAGACATAGCAGGAACAGCAACTCAGGGAGGAACAGCAGGTAGATGTTGAAATTATGTTTGAAGTGTCTGGATAAATGGAAGAGAATAGGGAAGGGGAGGAAAGGAAAGGACGGATTTACATTTAGAGAAGCCCTTTCTGAACTTTTCAACTTGTGTGACTACTGGTCAGAACCACCAACTGCTCACTCACAGATGGTTGAAGACACTGAGCACAACCCCAAAGCTCATGTGCACGACCCCTATGATGACAGACATCTTCATCTTGTAGGAGTTCAGGAAGGACAGGCGATTCACTGCCATGTTCCATATCTGTGGGTGTGATACAAAGCATAACATGAACATAACATCAGACAGTGCCAATCTCTGGGATTTGGAAAGGCATGAGAAGGGACATGTGAGAGTGCGTGATTGTGGGTTTGTGTGTTTAGCATCTGAGAGCATTGCTTTGTGTCCGTGTGTCGTGTGTATGTATACTCACAGGATCGATGCCAAAGGGGTATGGCCCACTAAAGACACCAGTGACATTGGGATCAAGGGTGAGCAAAGCATTCGTTTGGAGAGTTTCATTCCTGGAATAAGAGGTGAATATGAGTACAATAACCTCAGTCAGCTACAGCTAAATTAAAACGATATGTTCACATCGACAGGTACACTGACCATCTATTCTGTGCATACTGTGCTTGGGAATGTAGTAATATGCATGTTTTTGTGTGTTCGTTTTGATCACTCACGTCCACTGCTGATCTGTGAACATAGCCCTAACACTCCAGCCTGAGCCAAATATGTTGAGTGACTTTGAGAAGCAGTCATTGTAGATCAGCCCCGTGTACACAGAGAAAAGGCCCATCATTAGTATGATATAACGTCCCTCGAAGAACACTGTCCAGATCTGAGGACAACACAGAAACCAAGACCAACATTAATGGCAGTACATCAACATCAAGACAACTACAAAAACACAGTCGAATTTGATAGAATTTACACTTAAAACGCTCTCACCTCATTATCAGAGCGCTTGCGCTTGTGGCTCTTCTCTTTCAACACCATCCACAGGGCAAAGCATGCCATGACCACACCATGACCAAGGTCCCCAAACATGACCGCAAACAGGAAGGGGAATGTAATGATGGTGTAGGGAACTGCCAAGCAGAGATACATTTAACATTTTAGTCATTAAGCAGACACTGTTATCCTGAGGGACTTACAGGAGCAATTAGGGTTAAGGGCCTTGATCAAGGGCACATTGACAGATTTTTCACCTAGTCGGATTGGGGATTCGAACCTGTAACCTTTCAGTTACTGGCCCAATGCTAAAAATGATCAGCATGGACAACTAGCTTTCATTTATTCCTATAACTGTGCTCAACCTGACTAGTCTGCATTACATGTATTGGTCCTCACGAAACCCAGACAAAAACGATTTGGGGGATTTTCATGAAATTTTATCCATACAATAGTCCTTCGGAGAAAGGATTGTTGACATATATTTTACATTTGTATTTAAAAGCCTAAATGAGAAATACTTACTCAAGGTTGGTATATTTATGAGATTTTGGCTTTACCCATGCCTCCTTTAAGACACCATAATGTTTTATCTGTAGATGCTACATAGCAAAAATAAAAAATATAATAATGGCACATTTTTTTATATATTGTTGATCATAATTACCTGTAATGGCATATCAAAGTTCCAGAGTGGGATCTCTGCTAGTTTTTAAATTATGGCCCATTTTATACAGAGAAATTGGCATAAACGACAATGTAACCAATCATAGCCCTCCTTTTACCTTTATCATTGCACACTCTGCAAATCACCAGCTGAGGGCGGCCATTTTGAAACTATTTTCACATTCATTCTGTTGGTACTGCGTACAAATTGGATCATAATGCTAAAAGTAGGAATGATGATCCCACTCTGGAACTTTGATATGCCAGTAGAGTATATTATGTTCAACAATATATTGAATACTTTTCCAAATCAAAATGGGTATATTTTCAATATTCATGTTTATATCTCTCAATATTAATTAATGTAAAAAAAAAAAAGGTTTTGAAATCAAAATACTACTCATATTACAGAGCAAGCGGTAAAGCTTCATATGACACCAATGTTTGCTTTGCAGCACCTACAGATGAAACACTGAATAAATATGCCAACTTCATTAAATAAGATAGATACAAATATCAAATATATTTCAACAGTGCTTCCTCCAAAGGACACATTTCGTGAATATCCCAAAATCATGGTACAGTATTTTTTTGTCTGGGTTTCATGAGGAATCACTCTAATAGTGCTCACCTGAGCTTGCCTAAATGTTGTGTCTAAAGTGTTCCAAACTAGCCTACCTGTAGGTTTGTCTGTCGACTGCACAGGAGGTTAGGCACCTTAATTGGGGAGGACGGGCTTCTGGTAATGGGTGGAGCGGAATTAGTGGAATGCTATCAAATACATCAAACACATGGTTTCCATGTGGTTGATGCTATTCCATTGATTCCGTTCCAGCCATTACTATGAGCCATCCTTCCCTCAGCAGTCTCCACTGGTGTATTGAATCTGTACTCACCTGGACTAGCCTCCCTGTAGTCTCCAACCCCGTAAGCCTCCACAATACTCTGAAAGCCGGAGGTAAACTTGTTTGTTCTCAAGAGCGTAGGTGGTATGTCGTTGCTTGGGATTCGGTTTACAAAGGATGGTACAGTGGCATCACCTTTTCTCTGAAAAGGGAAAATAGCATTTATTACATTTATACACACTACTGCCAGATTTGACAAAACAAACTACTGTATCTGTAGGACTATGGTATCCTCAATAGCCTCACTCACCGAGCCTTCCTCCAACGCACCCCGCAGGTTGGTCAGGTCATTGACAGGGCACCACACCTCAGCTATGAGACACTTATTGGTGACGTCAAAGCTACTCAGGTTGAGGATGTGGTAGATGGCCTTCATCTTCTTCACTTGCACTACCCAGGTGAAGGCTGACTCTGAGGCCTTCTGCAGCCCCTGCCTCAGGTACTCCTCAGTGCGGTGGAGCA
Source organism: Oncorhynchus mykiss (assembly GCF_013265735.2). Lineage (NCBI taxonomy): Eukaryota > Metazoa > Chordata > Actinopteri > Salmoniformes > Salmonidae > Oncorhynchus > Oncorhynchus mykiss. The sequence continues at coordinate 36,254,373 of NC_048569.1, forward strand.
CCTAGTGGTGCCAGGGGACAGTTAAAGATTTGACATGTTCAAGTATTTGCATAAGGTCTTATAACTAGTGTATATGCAAATGTGGAACATGGAGAGATGTCATCCAAGTATTATCTAGCCAACATCTATCATACATTGTTTGACAGACAGACAGACAGACAGACATACAGGCAGACAGACAGACAGACAGACAGACAGACAGACAGACAGACAGACAGACAGACATACAGACAGACATATGGGTAATGCCCTGTCAATTGCCCGCACATTGTTCAAGTCCAGGATGCGTGTCCTTAGGCTGTCCATTACATCTGCCCTCTCCTCGTCATTCTCAGGGTGGGGGTAAAGGTGACAGTGGTAACTGGAAGAAAAGGATACAAAAATATCACTGATACATATCAATGAGAGACACAGGCCTTAGAGATTAAGAAGTGTGCATGCAATGGATGATTTTGTGTTTTGTGCTGGCAAAAGCATAGATACCAATCGCAGATCTTTTGGACCTTCTGTCCAATCTGGTCTCCCCAGAATGAGATAAGGAACACAACATTTTTGCTGATCTCACCCTGTAAGGTACACACACAATACATATTATATGTGTCTTATTCCCCCCCAAAAAATGACATGACGGTAGACATAGATTTCTGAAATCCGTATTGCTTTCTATTTCTACTCACCGTGTCCAGGTCAGCAAGGCTCTCGCCCAGCTCTGCATAGCTGAGGATAGTGTAGCCCTTACACACCCTCCACAACATGCGCTCAAATGCCTCCACCTTCACCCGGTGGATTAGGCCTGACACAAACCTACAGCCAAGAGGAATACTTTACCACTCAGGACTCACCACTTCCTCAAACTGACACTCAGTGACACATTATGTTTCTATTATACATGTTTGTCTGTGAAACTCACCCCAGCTTGGCTCCCAGTCTCTGCATGCCAGTGCAGCCTCCAGAGTCTGACTCAATGGATTGGAACTCTTCATACTGGGGGCCAAGGGCCTCATGCTGCATACAAGGAAAGGCCAGGTTTGCATGATCAACCCACAAATACCAGTACCCTTTGATTTGAAAAAAAAGGGTAAGTCTTAAAGTTGTACTTAAGTTGTTTATAAACTGTGAATTATTAGTTTATAGACCTTTTGTAAATCTGTAATAGCAAAGATATTACGTAATGGTTGAAATTCATTGCTACACCTATTGTCAAGTGTAGCCTATTACAGGGATCATCAACTAGATTCAGCCGCGAGCCAATTCTTTGTTCAGCGGATGGTCGGGGTACCGGAACATAATGACAAATGATTTGTAGACTGCAATTTGACCGCAAGAAGCCCGAACAGATATAATATGTGACTAAAACATAATAATTGTGAACCTTGCTTACATTTGTATACAATCACGTGTCTATTATGCGCCGGAATACTTGGGAACAGATTTACAAAATGAAAATCACTTGGAGACGATTTCCTGGTGTTTTTACAGTCTTTTATGTCCAACATTGAAAATTCCACCAACATTAAAAAAATGTAATTCTCAGAAAACTTGGAGGGCGAAAGTCAGGTGAAACTCATGTGTGGTGATGAGGATATTCAACGCATGAAGAGAGGACAGAAAGACCCAATATATGGTGTCACAGTCAACTGACAGTTGTGTCTGGGAGGGCAATCGAGCAAAGGGTGAGTATGATAAGTGTATGTGTCACTTAAATGGCATTAGGCAGTTATGAGGTGAGGTTATGTGATAGTAATGTGCATGGTGGGAGTCATAGTTGCGTAAATAGACATGATGGCACTAACCCGGGAGCGGCTGTGTACGAAGGTGTGTGTGATCCTCAGCATGTGCGTGTACTCGGTCAGCTCCAGAAGATTCCGCTGCAGCTTCTCTTTGTTCCTGGCCACCTCGCTAAGCTCCACCTCCAGCCTTTGGAGCTGCTCCTGGGGGACCACAGCAGACAGACCACATACGGTCAACACCCCTTAACCACAGCAGACAGGCCACACACGGTCAACACCCCTTAACCACAGCAGACAGACCACACACGTTCAACACCCCTTGACCACAGCAATCATATGGGAATTAGTTCCCCATAACCATTAATAACACACAATCAATACCCTAAACCAAACATTTACCAACTCAGCAATTCATCCACAGTGAACATCAACCACAGCACTCGTTCGTTACATGACAAACAGAATCTCAGACCTACCATGATTTCAAGGACATGTTTGGGGGGAGGTGCGACTGGACAGATTTCATCATCTTCTGGCACAGCAATATTTGCCTTTTGAATCTCCCTCAAAAGGTACCCTGTACAAAGAAAACAAGAATATATGTATTTATTTATTGTTTAATCTGATAAACAAATACTGACTGAGCACAAAAAAACACAATCATCATGGGGATCTGTTGAAACATCCAGAGTATTTACAGTTATAAAATCCAGACACGTTTGATCAAAACATAAAGAAGTCTTGCTAAAATTATCTGTAGAAGAACAACTGAGATCTATATCTAGCACAAAGACAGTCTTTCACAGTGGAATGTCTTGTAATTCAATCCCACTGCTTTGCTGTTACCAAAAGCAATATGTAATTCTCTGTAGAGGTAACCAGAGCTTCATCAAACCCCACCAGTAAATCAAAGGTACAGATGTAGGATCTTAATTTGATCCCTCTTTTATTGTTGAGCATTTTCCTATACTGCAGGGAAGGCAAACTTGTAGTGTATTTTAGCTTTAAAAAGACTTCTAAAGATTGTAATTTCCACTTTGAAATGTCAGACTTGATTTGCCCTAATAAAAAATGTATCAACCCCTACAAAAATGTACATTCATTATAATACACATAATAATTCCCAGGATTATTATGGGGCAGCAGGTAGCCTGGTGGTTAGAGCGTTGGACTAATAACCGAAAGGTTGCAAGTTCAAATCCCAGAGCTGACAAGGTAAAAATCTGTTGTTCTGCCCCTGAACAACCAACTGTCATTGAAAATAAGAACTGACTTGCCTAGTTAAATAAAGGTCAACAAAAAAATTATGCAGGATTATTTTCCTGCTGTAGCAAACTGGCTCAAATTAGGATTCTACATTTGTATGGGAGTAGTGGTCTTGGTCTAGAGTCCATCTCATTGACCTCACCCAGAATTCTCTCCATCTCTTCACATCTCTTGATTTCGCTGACGAAGCGTCGCTGGAACAAGTTGACACTGGGGTTGATCTGAAACCAGAGGAGCACAGTGGTCAGTGACTTTGCCAGTGGCCCAATGCTCACATCCTGGAGTTCATGAAATAGATTCCTTTCCAGTAGATGTTTTTGGGCAGAATGTACCATTTAAATATCAAGATTTCATTTTGAAAGGTCCAAATCCATTTGCTTTTGAAATCTAGGTCAGGTCACAACAACAAAATTAAACAAACCCAGTGAGCAAGGTGCCTGGGTAACAAGTTTTTGGAGCCCCAGAATTATATAGACAAACAGACCATATGCAGTTGCATAGAGACCTCCATCATGACTACCAGACAATCACAGAATAGGGGGATATGTGATCAGATAAGGCTTTTATTGATTTGCTTAATCCGTTATATATATTATATATATTTTTTTACAAATAATTGATCCACGAGTAGCACATTAACTGGACTGATAGACACACTTAGGCATAACCCTGGGTGCACTGGTAGTCCGATGCAGACAGACAGACAGACAGACACACACACACACACAAAGAACAGTTTTGGTCCAGACATATAATTGACAACTGACAGACACTGGGTAGGCCTAACTAACTGATATACACTATGCTTCTATTATTGCATTGCAAGTCTCCACATTGGCTCGACAGACAAGTGGAATAGCCTACTTACATCTCGAAACTCGACCAGACCCATTTCTCCAAGCTCACTTATGCAATCGTATGCTGAACCGGACTGAAGAAATAACTGCGCCAAGCACATCTCTTCACTTCGGAACACCGACCCCATCTTATCTGCCACCGGCACCTTGCTGACGAAATCTCCTCCGGCCTATTAATTCACTCTACGACAACTGTAGCAGTAGTTGGGCCAATAAATCATACCAACGCGAAATCACAACTCTGCCGGTGTCTATAATGCCAAGCTTCGCAATACCGTTTCCGAAAATTAATATATTGTATCGAGTATGAGCTCTCAATATGGCAAAATTACTCTGCCTATTAACGGGTTAGTTATGTTATCGATAATAACGCTCGAGCTCTTACACTAGATCATTAGGTCCCCAAAATTGTAAGAAAACAAACAATACACCCTCACCCTTCTATCGCTTCGCACATATTTTATCGAGCGTGTCAGATAATACGCGTCATCCTGTGTCGCTATCACAAAGAGTCAACTCTATCCCCGTCGCAATGCTATGTGTAAGATTGCTCATTACGCAAAATAGAAAAGAAAAATATATTTAAGTCATGCCAGCAGACAATATGCAAAATTGTACGTAAAAAGTACAAGTTAAAATGTGGGTAAGTATAAATAAAATACTTTTCTTTAATCGCAGTATGTTGGATGCCGATATAGTCTGAGCGTGCCTGCAGGTTGCCAGATATTTATATTTTAGTCCTCAAATTGAATTTTGACACCCGAGAATACGCCGCTATTATCAAAAGTGTATAAAGGTAGGGTATGGCCTACACCCACCGTCTGTCTATACACTCAAATAATAATACACTTTGTTAGCAAAATTACCAATAAGAAAATAACACGTTATTTTCAATAAAGCCTATGACTTATAGGCTATGAGCCCTTGTGGCAATATATAAATAAACACACAGCCATTAGGCCTAGTACAGTCAATGTATGTTCCTATAACATTTCCAAAAACACAGAATTGTAGGTGAAATCATATTTGAATGTGCATTTTTTTTCTCCTAATTTATATGGAGGGCGAAATTGCCTTACAGCTATTATTTAGTTTGGGGATTTGGACCAAATCTGGCAACTAGAGCATCCTTTTATTTATTCAGTTCCATCATTCAAATTAGGGTGAACCATCTGCCCTTTCTTTGTGTGTAGGCCTGTATAAGGATTGTAGGTGGTGGTAGGTTAATAAATGCTGTCCAATCGTTTCTCTTTTTAAATCAAGTCAAGTGTCAAACTGTTTACTTACTGTGATCTTTTTTCTTTTGACATTTTCTTACCCACTTTGATCTCATCAGCACTCTGACTTAGTCGAGTGTATTGTGCAGTTTGTGTCATCATGGTCCTTTTGATCCCCTTCCCAATCCTTAACCCAAATAGCTTCAGATTCTTTTCAGTTAGGTAACATGCTGAACTTGTGTGAATAAGGCAGGCCGGGTTCCTGACAACATCATAATAACAAGTGTCTTTTCTTTTGACCTTTCTCTTTGTTTATGCAGGGTTACCATGACATTATCAATATTATTAATGATGCTACTAACACTTACTAATGTAAACCATTAGAATTTAATGCGTAAGTGTTCACTAAATATTGGTTTTGGATTTTATCTTACATTTTTGATAAATCATTTTGTCTATACACAGGCTTTGTTTCAACATTTGTGTATACAAATATTCTCAGTTCCGACAGCTTAAAAATCAGTAACATAACATGAAGATTGATGTCCAGTGTCCATCAATGATCCCTAACCAACTTGGCAGAACCTTTGCCAATAATGGATAAATGTTGCACCCCTAAGAGGTGTGCATAAAGATTCATGGCGGTTTGCTGCCAAATGTGCTTCCTCCAAGTATTGATTCAAGCAACACTTATGCGATCAAGATATCACAGGTTATTTATTTTTAATTAATTTGAAAAATGTAACAAGGCAAACACCTATTCCCTCTAGCAACATCATCTCTTACATCAGTGAAGTACACAACACAACACTGTGAAATATGGCATTCACTCAACACTTTGGCATGGTGACAAGAATAAGAAGCATAGCCAAGTTTATCCAAGAAATTAGGTGCTTCAAGTGGAAATTAGTTTTGACAGATCAAAATGACTGACCACCACTGCAAACATAACCCCTGCCCTGCATGTACAGGACCGTGAGTGGCTAAACGACAGACTGTTCAACATCTCATAAGGTCCTTTCCAGTCTGACATTGTCACCTGAGGCTCTGAGCCAGTCTATTGAGCTCCTGTGAGAGAGCAGTGACAGTTTCCAGGATCCTCTGCTTGTCTCCCTCCTCCAGCCGGGTCCCACAGCGCTGGGCAAACCTATCCGGGTGCCAAACGGTCTGCTGGCGCCTGAGGAGTTTACGGAACACTGGCATGTCTTTCCTATCTGCACCATGCAGCATCACCTCCACCATCTCCTCCACTGAGCCCTTTGGTGCCGGCCAGGGGATGTCCCGATAACTCAGTTTTGTTGTGGCCGCTGCTGCAGTGTCCGTGTTGAAGGTATCTGCACATCGCTCCTCGTAGCGCCGCTTCTTCCCCTGGTGCATTTCCTCCTCTTTCCGTGCGGCACGCGCCAGGTACTCTTCATGCTCCCTCTGTAGCCTCTCATGCAGCTCTCTGTTAGCCCGATCCTCCTCATCCGCCTCTTTCTTCCTCTTCCCATGAAAACCTGAGGATGCCAGTCTTTGAGCCTCTGCATGCTGTTTAGTGACATACTCCTGTCTAATTCTATCTGCCCAGTCTTGAAAGTCCTCCTCATCGGTATCTTCCGCAAATAAATCATCTGCTGAAGAAAAAAAAAGAAAAAAATATGACGATGTACAATTATTTAAATCAAATTATTCAAGAGTGAAATATTACCATCATATTGTCCAAATGTTTCAAAAAACTCATCCTGGCATTCCCCAAAGAGCTTCTCTTGCCACTCTTTCTCAGCGTCTGTCGCTTTTGAAGACTTTTCCCTAGGTGCAGTCTTTGGGAGAAAAGTAACATCAGAAACAGTTCTCAAGGATGTACACACCATACAATCATGTCCTAGCTCTCTCCTAAAACACATATTACACATGCATACGGCAGAGACATTCATACCTTCTCAAATTTCATCCATTGCAGCAGGTCCCGAGGTGTAATTCCTGCATTATTTGGTGCAACCATGGCATCTGGGCAACTCTTTTGAAGGGGCAAGACGAGGTCATCATAAACTACATAATAATAAAAAATAAGGTTAGAATACATATTTTTTTTTTAAATAAGGTTAGAAGGCATGTTATTATCCTAGCTGCTTATTTTTGTTGTTAGTAATACTGGCAGACCTTCACCTCTTTTGCCATGTTTCAGAGCCTTGTTAGCAGCAATGTGTAGGGGCGTGTCCCCTTTCTTGTCTTTCTGAAGGATGTTGGCTCCATACTTCAACAAAAGCCGAAGGATGGCGTCATCACGGAGCGAGCAGGCCAGATGCAGGGGAGTCCTGCGCTTTTTACCCTGGGAGAAGTTGACGTCGAGGTCGGAGTGTTTCCGGAAGTAGGACTTCAGCTTCATTAAACTGCCATCTTCCACGTATCTTATCATCTTTTTCTGTTTACGAGTCGCCATGATCTCCCTCCGTATGGAGACTTACTCTAATTCTAATTTACTTCAACAAAGATTTAACAGCTGTAACAATACATATCTAGCAGCTTCCAAAGTTAGTTAACCAACAACAATCAATAACGTTATAGGTTGTCATAAAAGAGCACAACGGTGGCGTAATCCTATCACCCGTCTTCGGTGCATACTAAAATGCTTTTGTCAGTTGATCAAGACAATTTCAATGTTTCGCAAACCCCATTAGTTAGCTAGCGTGTCGATTAGCTGATGTAACCTAGACCAAATTTGCGGAAACACGGACAAATAACAATGTAACACCGACGTCAATATGTTGTCCTGTCGTTAAATTCCCCTGAGTCTTCTATTTCCGGTTGGGTTGTAAATTCCGAATTCAATCACTAAGTGGCAGTATACTGCTGTAGTATACATGGCTTTGACTTGCAATGCAGTTCATTTAAATCTTAAACCCTTGCATTTATTTCTCGTGTTAAAAGTTTAAACCATTCTTTCACCGAGTAAATAATGATAAAGCTAATGTCTGATTTTATCGTAAGTGATCATTCTTTTCTAGGTAGACAGAGTATAAGGAGAAGCAGGGGGTAGAGTAGGTGACCCCCCTGTGCTGGTTTAGCAATGTGAATCATAGAAACATTGATTGATAATTTGTAGGAACTATACATCTAATCTAAAAATTACATAAAAAAATATTACTATGGGATATGTTGCTATGAGGTAAAGTTTGTTGAGAATGTGTGTTTTTTTACTTTTAAATTGTAGGTTCCCTTACAAAAAAGTCCCACAAGATTTTCAGGGCCATTTTCCTGTAGGACAACCTGCAGGATCCCTTCCTCATCCTTCATAGAGATTTTACTGTAGGACAATACACAGTTTCAAAAGAATGGACAGAAAGCACAGGAAACCAGATTGCATGACAATGTTATTATTCAATGCCCCAACAAAGGATGAGTTTTATTGTCCATTTCATAAAAGATGATTCCTTGGAGAATCACCTGCATGGCTGTCCAGTGCTGCTGCCTGTGTTAGTCAGTCTCACTGTTGTTCATAGGCTTGGTCTTAACTGGGGAGGAGATTAAAGAGATTAGATGGGCATTCACACGGCAGAAACTGTATGTGTGCGTGTGTGTTACATGAGGAACAGTGACAAAGGAAATAACAAGTAACGGTTAGGTCATACTTACCAGAATCGTACTTACTATCATAAATCGTACTCAATGAAAAGGGTCGTACTTGGAACAGAAACAAATTTGATCGTTATTAAACATGGTTATTAAGGCCAAATAGGCGATATTACTAATAGACTGTCAACTCAGTCACATAGGTAAGGATTAGCCTATGTAATTTAATAGGCCTACTATTAAACATGTTACAAAATAACACTAAAGACATAACTTCCTTTTTACTTTTATTAAATATTGATATTCTCTTGTCTCTCTTATGCTGAAAGAAAAAAAGCACAACTCTTTGGTCCAAACCAGGCAAATGGCATCATTGAAGTGACAACACTACAAAGCTCAGGTGTTGTGGAGCCTTCCACACAAGGCTTCTTCCTTTCCAGATGAAAAAGTAAAAAAGCTGATCCCTGAGAAAAGTAGGAAGCAAAGCAAGGAGGTGTGTTATTATAACTGAATGAAAGGGTCATTTAGGGAAACGGAAGCATTTTTGTCTGAAAAACACAGAAGAAAAATGTATATTAACACGCCACACACCTATACATTGACAATAAACTATGTAAACCTATACCTAATGTGAAGTTTATGCTCATCTTTCACCGTTTACCTCAGTGCTGCCCAAATAAAATACAAGCGTGTCGGTCGCATACACATATTTATCAGATGTTATTGCAGGTATAGCGAAATGCATGTGTTCCTAGCACCAACAGTGCAGTGATATCTAAAAATACACAACAATACAGACAACTCTAAAAGTAAAATAAAGGAATTAAGAAATATAGAAATCTTAGGATGAGCAATGTCAGCGTCCGGAGTATAAATATAGATATTTTTTTAATCCTGTATTTAACTAGGGAAGTCAGTTAAGAACAAATTCTTATTTACAATGACGGCCTACCCGGTCAAACCCAGACGACGCTGGGCCAATTGTGTGCCACCCTATGTGACTTCCAATCACAGCAGGTTGTGATACAGCCTGGAATCAACCCAGGGTCTGTAGTGATGCCTTTTGCACTGAGATGCAGTGCCTTAGACCGCTGCGACACTCGGTAGCTTAATATACAATATACACCGTATATACAAAGGTATGTGGACACACATTCAAATGAGTGGATTCAACTATTTCAGTCACAAAAGTTGCTGACAGGTGTATAAAATCGAGCACACAGCCGTGCAATCTCCATAGATAAACATTGGCTGTTTAATGGCCTTCTGAAGAGCCCAGTGACTTTCAACGTGTCACTATCATATGCAACCTTTTCAACAACTCAGTTCGTCATTTTCTGCCCTACTAGAACCTCCCCGGTCAACTAAATGTGCTGTTATTGTGAAGTGGAAACGTCTAGGAGAAACAACAGCTCAGCCACGAAGTGGTACACCACAGAAGATCACAGAACAGGACCTCAGAGCTCGTAGCGCAAAAAAAAAGCACAATAACTGTTCATCTGGAGCTTCATGAAATGGGTTTCCATGGTCAAGCAGCCATGCACAATGTCAAGTGTTGGCTGGAGTGGTATAAACCTCGTTGGCATTGGATTTTGGAGCAGTGGAAACACGTTCTCTGGAGTGATGAAACACGCTTCACCATTTATTTATTTTATTTTACCAGGCAAGTCAGTTAAGAACAAATTCTTATTTTCAATGACGGCCTGTTCAGGGGCAGAACGACAGATTTGTACCTTGTCAGCTCGGGGGTTTGAACTCGCAACCTTCCGGTTCCTAGTCCAACGCTCTAACCACTAGGCTACCCTGCCGCCCCATGTTGCAGTCTGACAAGCGAATCTGGGTTTAGCGGATGCCAGGAGAACGAAACTTGCCCCAATGCATGGTGTCAACTGTAAAGTTTGGTGGTGGTGGAATAATGGTCTAGGCCCCATAGTTCCATTGAAGGGAAGTCTTAACACTACAGTATACAATGACATTCTAAACAATTATGTGCTTCCAACTTTGTAGCAACAGTTTGGGGAAGGCCCTTTCCGGTTTCAGCATGACAATGACCCCGTGCACAAAGCGAGGTCCATACAGAAATGTTTTTTCGAGATCGGTGTTGAAGATCTTGACTGGCCTGCACAGAGCCCTGACCTCAAGTCCATCAAACACCTTTGGGATGAATTGGATGTTCCGATGTTCCAACTTTTAGCGGAAAGCCTTCCCAGAAGAGTGGAGGCTGTTTTGCAGCAAAGGGAGGACCCACTCAATATTAATGCCTATGATTTTGGAATGAGATGTTCGACAAGCTGGTGTCCACATACTTTTGGTCAAGTAGTGTATATACAGTTGAAGTTTACATACACTTAGGTTGGAGTCATTAAAACTCGATTTTCAACCACTCCAAAAATTTCATGTGAACAAACTATAGTTTTGGCAAGTTGGTTAGGACATCTACTTTGTGCATGACACAAGTAATTTTTCCAACAATTGTTTACAGATTATTTCACTTATAATTCACTGTATCACAATTCCAGTGGGTCAGAAGTTAACATACACTAGGTTGACTGTGCCTTTAAACAGCTTGGAAAATTCCAGAAAATTATGTCATAGCTTTAGAAGCTTCTGATAGATTAATTGACATGATTTGAGTCAATTGGAGGTGTACCTGTGGATGTATTTCAAGGCCTACCGTCAAACTCACTGCCTCTTTGCTTGACATCATGGGAAAATCCAAAGAAATCAGCAAACACCTTAGAAAAAAAATTGTATACGTCCACAAGTCTGGTTCATCCTTGGGAGCAATTTCCAAACGCCTGAAGGTACCATGTTCATCTGTACAAACAATAGTACGCAAGTATAAACACCATGGGACCACGCAGCCGTCATACCGCTCAGCAAGGAGACGCATTCTGTCTCCTAGAGATGAACGTACTTTGGTGCGAAAAGTGAAAATCAATCCCAGAACAACAGCAAAGGACCTTGTGAAGATGCTGGAGGAAACAGGTACAAAAGTATCTATATCCACAGTAAAATGAGTCCTATATCGACATAACCTGAAAGGTCGCTCAGCAAGGAAGAAGCCACTGCTCCAAAACAGCCATTAAAAAAGCAAGACTACGGTTTGCAACTGCACTTGTATGTAAACTTCTGACCCACTGGGAATGTGATGAAAGAAATAAAAGCTGAAATAAATCATTCTCTCTACTATTATTCTGACATTTCACATTATTAAAATAATGTGGTGAACCTAACTGACCTTAAAACCTCTCTCAGGGAAAATGTAGAGCGCCAAATTCAAATAAATTACTACAGAAATCAAACTTTCATTAAATCACACATTCAAGATAGCAAATTAAAGCTACACTTGTTATGAATCCAGCCAACATGTCAGATTTCAAAAAGGCTTTTCAGCGAAAGCAAACCATGCTATTATATGAGGATAACACCTCCGTAAACAAAGAGAGAAAAGCATATTTCAACCCTGCAAGCACGACACAAAACGCAGAAATAAAAATATAATTAATGTCTTACCTTTGACGAGCTTCTTTTGTTGGCACTCCAATGTGTCCCATAAACATCACAAAGGGTCCTTTTGTTCGATTAATTCCGTCGATATATATCCAAAAAATCAATTTATTTGGCGCGTTTCATCCAGAAAAACACCTGTTCCAACTTGCGCAACGTGACTAGAAAATATCTCAAAAGTTACCTGTAAACTTTGCCAAAACATTTCAAACTACTTTTGTAATATAACTTTAGGTATTTTTTTATGTAAATAATCGATACAATTGAAGACAGGATGATCTGTGTTCAATACAGGAGGAAAACAAACCTTAGCCAGCATTCTGGTCACGCGCCTCTATTTAACAGTACACTACAAGTTACCCTCGTTCAAGATGGCCGTACTTCTTCATTACACAAAGGAAAAACCACAACCAATTTCAAAAGACTGGTGACATCCAGTGGAAGCGGTAGGAACTGCAAGAAGGTCCCTTAGAAATCTGGATTCCCAATGAAAAACCATTGAAAAGAGAGTGACCTCAACAACAAAAAAATCTGAATGGTTTGTCCTCGGGGTTTCGCCTGCTAAATAAGTTATGTTATACTCACAGACATAATTCAAACAGTTTTAGAAACTTCAGAGTGTTTTCTATCCAAATCTACTATGCATATCTTATCTTCTGGGGATGAGTAGCAGGCAGTTGAATTTGGGCATGCATTTCATCCGGATGTGAAAATACTGCCCACTGTCACCAAGAAGTTAAAATAATTTTTACTGCCATTAAATGTCAGGAATTGTGAAAAACTGAGTTTAATTGTATTTGGCCAAGGTCTATGTAAACATCCGACTTCAACTGTATATTTGGAAACTTGTTTTGTGCAGTTTCTACAAATCCAAATCTGATCAAAGTAAAACATTTTATGAGTTACTAAAGGGGTTTTAGTGGAAATTTCCCTCACCAATTATCAGTTTGACTTTTCCCTCATCAAGGACCGGGTTTCCTGAAGTCCCTTTATTGGTATTTCCAATTTTCCAATTTTCCAGATAATCCATGAGAAGCAATCGCCTCCCTCCCAATCCCAGCCACAGCCAGGTCTTTCACATGGCTGTGCTGGAGGTGCCACCTCTACTGCAGGCCTGTAGTGTGGCATTACTTATGCCCAAAGGGGTCATCCCCTCTGCTGATGGTCTTGGCTGTATAAATGTTAACATAATCATACACTAACATCTTAGCACTGTTCAACGTTAAAACATGACAAAGAATATCAAACAATGTAATGGTGAACATGGGTGCAACTGGTGCTATCATAAAGGAGAAGGGGTAGAAAAGGTCAATGGGTTCACTAGAGTGTATCCTACTGTTTAGAATGAGCCAGAGCCACGCACAGACACCAAACACTGCAGAGAGGTTGCCTTGGTGGTAGAGTCAGGGAACATCATACATGGTGTTAAGGGCCCATCTCCTTTAGTGTTCCTTACCATTTACAGCGGGATTGCAGGGTTTGCTTTTGATTGCATTCACGGCATCTTCCTAGGCATATGTCATCAAATGACAACACTGTGGTTTGAGTGCAAATATCACCCTGAGTCCTGGTACATTGGAAGAGAAGTAGAGCGCATAATATTAAAAACATTTTTGCTTGCATTTTGCTTGCCATAAAACCACCTGTAAATGAGACAAGACCACCACGCTGAATTCATTTACTCAAATATTGGAAAGCCACAGAGTTCCGACACTTCTTGCTTCTCTATAGCCTCCTCTGTTTAAATGGGATTTTACCCAGGCAGTGCTTACAACATTTGCTGCTACTGGTGCAGTGTACAGTACAGTATCTATTGTCTACTGAAAGACACGGTTACCTCTCATGACTGTCAGGTGCGTGAATGAGGACCCAAAAGCGAATTAACAAAACATAGTTTCTTTAATGACGAAACACACGTAGGCTCAGATGGACAGGCAGATTCCGACAGGACAGGACAAGGTTGCAGCAAACACGACGATAGTCTGGTTCAGGCATGAGTAACACAAACGAGAATCCGACAAAGACAGGAGCAGAAACAGAGAGAGATATAGAGACCTAATCAGAGGGAAAAAGGGAACAGGTGGGAAAAGGGGTGAACGAGGTAGTTAGAGAAGACAAGGAACAGCTGGGGGAAAGAGGGGAAGAAAAGGTAACCTAATACGACCAGCAGAGGGAGACAGGGTGAAGAGAAAGAACAGGAAGAGGACACAACATGACAATACATGACAATGACATTGATATGGCTGAGACGTTCCTTTGAAAATATGTTATTAGGTTTGAACAATTGTATGGGAAATGTCAAGTCAGCTACAATGTCACCATACTTTTGCATGCACCTACATCTGTCCGAAACTGCGGACCTTTGTGGGCTCAAAGTGCATTCATCTTTGAAAGTAGTAATGTGAGACTTGGTACCCGGAAAAATAGTGGAAATGTCCAGTCTCTACCAACACATTCCAAGACTACTCACTATTACAGTCACCACAGAATCAAACCAAGCTAGCAAAAGGTTTATTGAAGAAATATTAAGGGGCTACAAACTCGCCAACAAATGTGAAAAAAAAAATTGTATTTTTAACTAGGGTATCCTGTTGCACAGAACCCTACATCAAGGGAGGCTTTTCTCCTTGAAGAATCAGACGTTACTTACAAAAAAACATGTACATTTCATCATAGAGCGATCGTTAATGGGAATCACATTTATTCCAAAACAGCAAGTACCTTATCGAAACTAGTAAACCATGTAGTGGTCACCCAACATGGGTCAGTGGGGATGGTCAGGTATTTTGTTGACGTAGGCAGTGAAGTGGGCTACCCAGTGATGACAACAAGATGCACAATAAGAGACTAAGAGACAGGAGGCACAGTCCTCTTGGATACTTAAAGAGATTGGCAATTCAAATTAGGTTAAATTAATCAAATGCACAGACATATGTACCACCTGTGTTTACCTGAAAGACATCCAAGGTGTACAAGGGAACTACATCTGTTTACAACCCAACAAGTGGGAGGTAGACTGAGAAAGGGTGGAAGCGCCAAACTTAACTATTTATTTATTTGTTATAAAAATGTATACAACTTTTTACATTGTATTTATACATTCAGAGTATGTATGAATAAAGGTGTTTCTGGCTTACTGGTGCTCTTTCATGCCATCCCTAGGAGGGGGTTGAGTCACTTGAGTGGGTTGAGTCACTGATGTGATCTTCCTGTCTGGGTTGGCGCCCCCCTTGGGTTGTGCCGTGGCGGAGATCGTTGTGGGCTATACTCGGCCTTGTCTCAGGATGGTAAGTTGGTGGTTGAAGATATCCCTTTAGTGGTGTGGGGGCTGTGCTTTGGCAAAGTGGGTGGGGTTATATCCTTCCTGTTTGGCCCTGTCCGGGTGTATCATCGGATGGGGCCACAGTGTCTCCTGACCCCTCCTGTCTCAGCCTCCAGTATTTATGCTGCAGTAGTTTATGTGTCGGGGGGCTAGGGTCAGTTTGTTATATCTGGAGTACTTCTCCTGTCTTATCCGGTGTCCTGTGTGAATTTAAGTATGCTCTCTATAATTCTCTCTTTCTCTCTTTCTTTCTCTCTCTCGGAGGACCTGAGCCCTAGGACCAGGCCTCAGGACTACCTGGCATGATGACTCCTTGCTGTCCCCAGTCTACCTGGCCGTGCTGCTGCTCCAGTTTCAACTGTTCTGCCTGCGGTTATGGAATCCTGACCTTATCACTGGACGTGCTACCTGTCCCATACCTATTATCTGACCATGCTGGTCATTTATGTACATTTGAACATCTTGGCTATGTTCTGTTATAATCTCCACCCGGCACAGCCAGAAGAGGACTGGCCACCCCTCATAGCCTGGTTCCTCTCTAGGTTTCTTCCTAGGTTTTGGCCTTTCTAGGGAGTTTCCCTAGCCCCCGTGCTTCTACACCTGCATTGCTTGCTGTTTGGGGTTTTAGGCTGGGTCTCTGTACAGCACTTTGAGATATCAGCTGATGTTCGAAGGGCTATATAAATAACTGGCAACATGATATATAAATGCATTATTACATTGACATTATTACATTGACTGAACTGTGGACCTACTGAAACCATTATTAATTGTGTTGGTATCTATCAAATAAAAGTAGCATACACTATATTTATTGCATGTGGACATTGTCATTTATACATTTTCTCACATCTGCTGAGTTGAAATGTTGTCTGATATTGCACTATATTTCAAAAGTATATTTTCTCTGTTGTCACAACATATCTCAAATCCTGTAGTTAACTTGAAATTGCCATATCCTGCAGCCAGGAATATCAAAATCCTGTAGATTTCGGACCTGCAGGATTCCTGCAGGAATGTACTTGGTCCTCCAGGAATTACCAAATCCTGCAGGAATATATATATTTTTTACGTTTTTTAATTGAACCGTTATTTAACTAGGAAAGTCAGTTAAAATGACGGCCTACTGGGGGAACAGTTGGTTAAATGCCTTGTACTAGAGAGGTATCAAGGTAAGACCCAGATGCAGACCGTGTCGAAGTAACAATGTTTATTACAGCAACAGGGGTAAAGGTACAGGACAGCAGGCAAGCTCAGGGTCAGGTCAGGCAGAGGTTGTGCAAGGGTACAGGACGGCAGGCAGGCAGGCTCATGGTCAGGGGCAGGCAGAGTGGTCAGGCGGGTGGGTACAGGGTCAGGACAGGCAAGGGTCAAAAACCAGGAGGACGAGAAAAGGGGGACTGGGGAAAAGCAGGAACTGACACAAAAACGCTGGTTGGCTTGACAAACGAGACGAACTGGCAACAGACAAATGGAGAACACAGGTATAAATACACAGGGGATAATGGGGAAGATGGGTGACACCTGAAGGGGGGTGGAGACAATAACAAAGACAGGTGAAACAGATCAGGGTGTGACATGTTCAGGGGCAGAACAACATATTTTTACCTTGTCAGCTCGGGGATGTAATCCAACAACCTTTCAGTTACTGGCCCAACACTCTAACCACTAGGCTAGCCACCACCCCTGCAGGACCAAAATCCTGCAGGAACATCAGGGCTTTAACCTTCAGTATTTTGTCAATACTACAGACACCTGCACAATTCATGCACAAAGGGGCAAATCCCTGTAGGATTCCTGTAGGAGTTTTTTGTAAGGGTTGCCCCCCCCTTTTATATTCATTTTTTTTGTCTGATCATCGCTTCTCGTCTCTAGTTCCTCCTTTCCTCTCCTTTGGGGTTGATTCTCTGCCATGAATCTGTTCTGGGAGTCCTTATTCAGCTTGCCACCTGTCAGGAAGAGGAGACAGTGTAGGCTCTAAGAGAGCATCTGTGTGTGTGTGCGTGCGTGCGTTGTATGTGTTTTTTTTGTGTGGTGTGTGTGCGGGGTTTGGTTGGTTAGGTTGGTCGGTTTGTGGGTGGGTTGCAGCTAGTTGTTGTTGCAGGCACCAAAACCAATGGTGCTTGCAATAATAGAACCCAAATGGCTGAAATGTGGAACAGCAAAATTAATTGTTTTTTACAAGAGCTTGTCTGTGTGTGTGTGTGTGCATGCATGTGTGTGTGTGTGTGTGTGTGTGTGTGTGTGTGTGTGTGTGTGTGTGTGTGTGTGTGCATGCATGAGCGCATTTAATAATGTGTGTGTATGTGTGTGTGTGTGTGTGTGTGTGTGTGTGTGTGTGTGTGTGTGTGTGTGTGTGTGTGTGTGTGTGTGTGTGTGTGCGCGCATGTGTGTGAGATCATTTTTATATACACTGATTCTGTAACAAATTTTTATTCAGTTTGTATTAATCATACTGAAAATGTCTATACATAGAAAATAACGCATCTTTGCATTACAAACTTACCCTTTGATCAAGTGAAGATGGAATTAGCTAATGTAACTCTTGACCTTAACACATTTGTACCTGTCTCCAGGTCTGTCTGTCTGTCTGTCTGTCTGTCTGTCTGTCTGTCTGTCTGTCTGTCTGCCTGTCTGCCTGTCTGTCTGTCTGTCTGTCTGTCTGTCTGTCTGTCTGTCTGTCTGTCTGTCTGTCTGTCTGTGTAGCTGTCAGTCCCTGAGATGGAGTAATGTTATGCTCAGAGGGCTTGAATGGGTCCAGCTGAACTGGCTCTGTGCTGGGGCTGATGACAGAGGCTTCATTTAGTCCTCGGGTGGGCCTGAGAGAGGGAGATGGCTTCTGTGCAGAGAGCTCTGTGCAGAGGGCTCCCTCACAATGGGGATAGAGAAGGAGATGAAGGGGTGCTTTGTGCCCTAGAGAGGAGGATCCGTTCAGGATAATTCAGTTCCTCACACCCGTAATTCCGGAGTGGTCCCCCAGTCAGAACCCCTTCTTCCCCCGTGGCTGTCGGAAACTACGTGACTCCCTTAACGATACTCTTCTTGTGTGAAAGGGCTCCACTATGTCACCTCAGGTGTTTGGGTCACATGCTCACGTCTGTGTGGAGACTGGGCTGAAAAGCGATAGATAGGCAGGGTGAGGGTGCGTTCTTTGGTTTCTCACAGAATGTCTATTTCAGCAGGGTGAGGTGGATCAACCCCCCCACCCATCCCTCCTATCCCACTACTCAGTTGCCTCAGAGTGGGGTCGTGTGCCAAGTTTGATTAGATCCTATCACAGCGTTACGTAACTGCTCCTGCTAACACCCTGAACTCCTATAGGGTCAGGTGAGGCGTGTGTCTCTCGCGCCAGGGGGATGAAGCGGAGCGATGCTGCTGAAAGACAGGATATCCCTGGACAGGAACCCCTACCTTGCCGCTTGTCTTTCCTGCCTGGCCTGCTGACTCTATCCTGTCCACTGAGGTCCATCACCCTCCAGAGAGGGAGGAGGGTAAGGCAGGCAGCAGGAAGGCAGGGGTCCTCCAAGACGCTCCAGGGGTCATCTCCCCATCCCGCTACAGCACGACCAGGCTTGGTCCAAGGTCCGGTTTGTGGCTTGGTCTACCTTCTCCCCATTGTTCAGATAGAGGAGAAACGTGCACACACTTCCTCTGGATCTATTTTTGCTTTTGCCTGGCCTGGTTTCTTCTGCTCTGATTTATGACAGCTGGAGATGTGTGTATGACAAGAAGCCTGACTTTTTTAATAGCATTACCCCATTGTGATTTTGACTCGGGTGACTCAATACAGGTAGAGGAGTTGTGGAGGTCTGTTGGGAGGGAGAGGTGTTTGGCTGAAATGGCTCATCTCCTAACCTCGGGTCCTAATCTAGGGTTAGAGCGTTATCTACAATGATTTTGAAACACAATCCTGCTAACAAACAACACATCAATGTAAGCAAAAGAAGGAACTCTTATTTGACCCACAATGTTCTGGGGTTGGTAAATATTCATAGTGGATCTGGATCTGGTAACACCTCCCATACAGTGTCATGGGCGTTTTGACATGTCCACTGGTGATAGCCATTAGGGCAAAGAATACAATAACTTGCACACTGCATCTCGACTTCTCTCCTCTAGTCTAATGACATTCTGTGGTATAATCAATTGGCCACTTATTTTATAAAGGTGAAATTATTTCTATGCTGTTTGATATGTGTCTATGTTGTTTATTAAGTGTGAGGTTGTCTTTGCATAATGTGTATTGCACTGGAAATACCTGTAAGGACTTAAAAAAATATATGTAATATATTCTATTGCTGATGTTGATTTTACCTCTGAAATGACTATTATATATGTTTTCGAAGTATTATAAGTACCATTGATGCTTGCCTTTAACTAGGTAGGGGCTACATTGGTCATCTAGATGGCTCAGTGGGGTGTTGATGTGTTTGTCTTGAAACAGGAGAAGTGGCTAACAGGGAGAAGATGAAAGAGCAGAGACACCAGTGCCACTGCAGAGCTGTCCCAGCTAGCACATAATGTTCTGAGAACCATATGTTTCTGAGAGCTTTGTGAGAGCCTGGTTGTCCAATGGTTATTTTGCAAACAACCTTCCCACAACTTTTTGGAAATGATGCAGGATAGTTGCTTGGCTTTGGAACATTCTCAGCACATTAAAGGATTCAAGTTTTCAAGATATATAACTTACAAAAAACAGAAATAAAGCCGGTATGATGCGTTGTGCATTATGTGACGTTGCGTTTTGCATTATGTGATGCTGCGTTTTGCATTATGTGATGCTGCGTTTTGCATTATGTGACGTTGCGTTTTGCATTATGTGATGCTGCGTTTTGCATTATGTGACGTTGCGTTTTGCATTATGTGATGCTGCGTTTTGCATTATGTGATGCTGCGTTTTGCATTATGTGACGTTGCGTTTTGCATTATGTGATGCTGCGTTTTGCATTATGTGATGCTGCGTTTTGCATTATGTGATGCTGCGTTTTGCATTATGTGACGTTGCGTTTTGCATTATGTGACGTTGCGTTTTGCATTATGTGATGCTGCGTTTTGCATTATGTGATGCTGCGTTTTGCATTATGTGATGCTGCGTTTTGCATTATGTGACGTTGCGTTTTGCATTATGTGATGCTGCGTTTTGCATTATGTGACGTTGCGTTTTGCATTATGTGATGCTGCGTTTTGCATTATGTGACGTTGCGTTTTGCATTATGTGACGTTGCGTTTTGCATTATGTGACGTTGCGTTTTGCATTATGTGACGTTGCGTTTTGCATTATGTGATGCTGCGTTTTGCATTATGTGATGCTGCGTTTTGCATTATGTGACGTTGCGTTTTGCATTATGTGACGTTGCGTTTTGCATTATGTGATGCTGCGTTTTGCATTATGTGATGCTGCGTTTTGCATTATGTGATGCTGCGTTTTGCATTATGTGACGTTGCGTTTTGCATTATGTGACGTTGCGTTTTGCATTATGTGACGTTGCGTTTTGCATTATGTGACGTTGCGTTTTGCATTATGTGATGCTGCGTTTTGCATTATGTGATGCTGCGTTTTGCATTATGTGATGCTGCGTTTTGCATTATGTGACGTTGCGTTTTGCATTATGTGACGTTGCGTTTTGCATTATGTGACGTTGCGTTTTGCATTATGTGACGTTGCGTTTTGCATTATGTGACGTTGCGTTTTGCATTATGTGATGCTGCGTTTTGCATTATGTGATGCTGCGTTTTGCATTATGTGACGTTGCGTTTTGCATTATGTGACGTTGCGTTTTGCATTATGTGACGTTGCGTTTTGCATTATGTGACGTTGCGTTTTGCATTATGTGACGTTGCGTTTTGCATTATGTGATGCTGCGTTTTGCATTATGTGATGCTGCGTTTTGCATTATGTGATGCTGCGTTTTGCATTATGTGACGTTGCGTTTTGCATTATGTGATGCTGCGTTTTGCATTATGTGATGCTGCGTTTTGCTTCAGAGAACGTTCTAAGAATGTTATTTAAAAACATCCAAAACTTGATTGCTGACATAGAAAACATTTTGGGAGTACATCAACAATAGATTAATGAACTAAATACAAAAATATGGCTTTGGGGTGGAATTTTCCTTTAAGGAACTTGACAAAAAAACATTTCTTGGTATTTCATTACTTTAACAGAACATTACCTAAAAGTTCAAACATGGTTACATTTCATTTACATTTTGGAACGTTTGATATTGGCAATGTTCTTACATAGTTCAGAGAACATCAAGAAACAACGTTCTTCTGTGGGAATTTCAATACTTTAGCATAAAGTTTTATTCAGGTTTCCTTATGGTTCTCTTTTAACTCATGTTTTCAAATTGTTCTGAGAACGTTAAGAAAATTCTCCATAAAAACCACAAGAAAACTTTAGTACCGTTCCGAGAACATTCTAAGAATGTTATTTGAAAACATATACATTCCGTTCTCAGTATCAACAAAACTCTCTTTATCCTCTGTCTTGTTATGTATGTTCAGGTCTGTTGGCCGCGCCCACTAATTGACTACACTTGATCTTAATGAGGGCTTGTTTCCTTTGAAATGGGGTCTGTTTGAATAGACTAAAATGAACAAACATGGCTTGCTAATGCCATCCTGGTGGCGCAGTGGACTAATTCCATGGATAAAGAACAGAAGATCTATGAGTTTGAATCTCACTGAGGCCATGCCACAATTAAAAAAAGGGATGTGTTTGCATGATTAATGCCTAAGCGAAGGAGTGTCCTATCTGTATTTGGAGTTCAAAACAGTTAACCTAAGCTCGCAGTGTTATTAGAAGTCTTATTGAAACATGTTCTCAGAAAGTTATTTTATTACCTTCAAATAACCTATCATTTCCATTCTCAGACTGTTAATAAAACCTCCAGGAACCTCTCACTAAAGGCTTCAGTCATGAAAAAGTTATACTTAAATCTGAATTGGTTCTCCAGCAGATTAGTGTGAATGGCTCACCCCGTGTTCAAAAATAGCCTTTTCCCCTATATTCAGATTACAATCTCTCACTTTTGGTTATTTGAAAATGAAATCATCTTCGAAATATAGATATTTTTTAAACAAGCCATACAAAGCTGTTTGCAATTTCAGTTTAATCGACCGGAAAAGACAGAACAAATATTATGATTAAACTCAAATTAAACTAAAAAAAAAAAAAAAAAACAGTTTAAAGTTTTTTTTAACGGTTTAATCTTTGTTAATGAGTTCGTAAATTCACTCTGGCTATCTACTCCGATTTCAGAACACTCTCCTCTGAGTGTGCCAGTGCACAGAATAACTGAGGAATTTGCAAACATGCAACACCAGTTGAGCGAACTCAGACTCCAGCGCACTCTGAGTCTGAGCGCACTCTGACCACACTCTGAGTCTGAGCGCACTCTGACCACACTCTGAGTCTGAGCGCACTCTGACCACACTCTGAGTCTGAGCGCACTCTGACCACACTCTGAGTCTGAGCGCACTCTGACCACACTCTGAGTCTGAGCGCACTCTGACCACACTCTGAGTCTGAGCGCACTCTGACCACACTCTCAGTCTGAGCGTTCTCCGAGCGCACTCCGAGCGCACTCTGGCACTCCAGAGTGAATTAATGAACACACCCGATATCATAAATAGGACTGATGGAGTTATGTCACACATGCAGTTAACACAAATATGTGGAAATATCTGCTCTATCCAAAATTACAACCAACTGATTGTAGCATTACCGCAAAACTGGAGGAGGAAAGTGGAAGGGGGAGAAGCTAAGGAACTTGTCTGTTGGCCCTGAAAGACCAAAATGAGTTAAAAGAAAATTGATAAATAAAAAAAGTATACCAGTTCCATTTAAGGACAAAATAGTTGGGAAGAAATGTCCGATGTGCCGATTCCATGGAACAGGGTTTATGAACTGATATACAAAACAACACCGGATTCAAAACGTAGTTTTTTAATTTAAATTATTATAAACAAAATTATTTCAGCCAATAGAATGTTATGTACAGTATATGGCATACAGTATACAGTATACAACCATCCCAGCTCTGCTGTTTTTTTGCAGAGACAGAATCATTAGATCACTTGTTTTGGTACTGCCCATATTGTTTTTGGTCACAGGTTCAGGAATGGCTGAAAAATCACAACATTTACCTAAAATTACATCTGTAAATAGCACTTCTGGGTGACTAGAAAAGCCTTAGTCATTCGATCAATAATATATGAATACTCTTAGTAGTCATGTTCATCTTTAATTTCAAATCAGTAGAAACTATGAGAATAGAAAGGTCCGTGACATTTGTGAAACATCACAGCACAGTTGAAAGATATATGGCAAGTAGAAATCAAAACTGGATGGTTTTTAGAGATAGATAGGAGGGGTTGAGGGGAGCTGAAAGGTAGGACTAATTATTATTATTTTTAAATAAAAATACAACTATTTTAAAATGTACAATGTCTGTGAAATGTATAAAGTATGTACAAGCTATAAAGTATGTACAAGTCATCAGGGAACCATAATAAAATGTTCACAACCGTTCTCAGAACGTTTCAAAAACGTTCCGTTTTAACGGTCAGGAAGCATATGGCTTCAATCCTAGAACCATTGGGAAACCAAAAACCTACATTCCCACTATTTCCAAGGCACCAAATGTGCTAACTGGGGTGTCTTTATTCCTTGATCAATAGTTCCAACATACATCATACAGTGTTCTTTTTCTCGCCTGTTAGAAAAAAACTACATTCATACTGGCTCAGCAAAGCTATGTTGATCAAGTCCGGTGTAGCTCAGTTGGTAGAGCATGATGCTTGCAATGTTGGTAGAGCATGATGCTTGCAATGTTGGTAGAGCATGATGCTTGCAGTGTCTGCTAAAATGTAACGGACCTATGAGACTAACATTTGAGCTAATTTCCCTTTGAGAAGACAAACTCTGTTTTGTCAACTTGTTTGTCATCCCAAGCGAAATCCATTAAGGGAATAAAATGAGAGGATTTTAAATGAGAAATCCCTATGGTAAGACTGCTGTCATAAATATAGGCCCACTTGAAACCCACACACTGTTATTATATAGGAATGTTGATTGGAAATCTCTTGTGTAATCTATTTTAAAAAGCACTCTGTGGCATACCATCCATGCCATCTCACTCAAACTTGTAACCCAGTGGGGTTCAGGGACCAGAGGGACAAATGTCTCTCATGTTGCTATGGCTAAACGCCCTCTTTAGCTCAAAGAGAAGCTATGTTGCCCAGCATATGCAAGGTTCAAGCCGTGAAATCTGTATAATATGATCAAATGACCTCCATAAAACTGGAAAACCTTGGAGTATAATCTATTCAGATTGTCTTTCACACTTTTCTCTGACCCTGCCCAGTGGTGTCGGCAGATGGGGGATAGGGCTGTGTTTTTACACAGAGCGATGCCAGGTGTGTCTGATGTGGACCTAGTCAAGACAGCTGCTGATGAGGAAGGGGACTTGAAATCTCATGTCAGATAAATTAACTAACCACTCAATATCCTCCTTCTCTCGACTAAAGTCTCTATCAGGCATGAGATTAGTTTGTAGTGTAGTAGTGCTTGAGTTTAAATGCACGAGGCTCTGGAGCTGAGAAGAGGCAGAATAAACATGTTTGCATTATTGGGCTTCTCAAACACACAGAGAATTCCATGATGAGTAATTCCAACAGGGTGGTGAAATGATGGAGAGCACTGTTTAATCAGATTCAGGTTCCTTCAAGCCCAATGTATCATGTCAACAAAGGCAAATATTGTGTCACAGAAGGAGTGTGGTGTCTGTAAGTGGCCCAGAATTATTAGCCCACTCCTCCTACCACCCGCTGTTACTAATTATGTCCAGAACAAAGCTCATTACAACCAAATCTGTTAATCATGGGGATGGTCTCTTACAGGTCAGTGAACTGCTGTACGCACAGTGCTTGTCTGCAAATGACTCAAACAATAGTTCAATTATCTTTATTGGCTTAAACTGGTCTCAGTGCAAAGCACCCCAACAGTGGAACAGTGAGTTGATAACGGTACACTACAATATTTTGACATTACACAGACTGACTATCTTAGATATTGGCTTTAAAAGAAGCTACTCAAGCTTACATGTTGCTGAAGGGAGCGAGGGAGAGATGTGGTAGCAGGGTTACACTGGTTTACATGATCAACACAGTTCTCTGAGAAATAATGCATTGTCCTCCGTCATTTTATCAACACATTGTCAACAAATGTCTGTTAATGGTTTGAAGGGGAACACTGTCGTAAAGGAGCAAAGAAACAAACGTCGGAGTGGGAAATCAAACTCATATGTATTTCCTGTAGACACAGCTTTGATTCTGTTCTAACTGCACACATTGGGAGGGAGACTGTCACCTTTCAACTCGGTGTGCTAACAGGACAAACGCATGTCTACTGAATAGTGTTTGCATGACATCGTAACAAGTAACACAATGACACAAGAGAGGACTTTAGTTCATCAGAAAACGTTTTTATTTCAAATCATCACATGAAAGCATTGTACAGCATGTATTCACATCTTTGTCAAATAAAAACAAGTTAATTCATGCCTTCCCCAATCCTGATTCAATACACACACACACACACACACACACACCACACACACACACACACACACACACACACACACACACACACACACACACACACACACACACACAAGAGTTTAATCTGTCAGAGCAGCCACCTATTAGTTGGCTCTCCTCACTCGACAACATTTGTCAGCTGCCATCTGTCCGTCTGGGACCACCCCCCTCCCTCCGTGCCCTTATCTCCCTTTACAACTTTTTTAATCAAGCTGCAACACCTTTCCTGGACCTACACACACACACACACGCACGTCATGACTGGGGCAGAGGAAGAGGTCTCACCTCCTTCCAATGAGCAAGTGCTTAAAAAAAAACAAGAACAGCATGGTACAAATGCATGTATAATACACTCCTCCAGTGTTAAAAGCCAGAGCCATGGGACAGCCCACCTAAGAACTTGTCTTAAGTCAACACGGAACACCAGGAGAACAATATGAGCTGCTTTGTCCCTTTGAAATACATTCAACTCTGTCCAAAAGGTCTGGGTTCTGGTTTGCATCACCCTGGCATGGAGCTTGGCCCCCTGTATCAAGCAGTTCAAGGGGTTTGTACAAACTTCCTAATCACTGAGAGTGAGCTTGGAGGATGTCAGTGGTCATGATTACAGCCAGAAGACTGACTATCAGTTTCCTCAGTCACACAGTCTGGAGGACACGTACATTTGCACTCAGTCTGCAGTCCACTTGCATGTGGCTGAATAGGTAATGATATCATTTTGCTGGATAGGTAATGATATCATGCACCTCAAAAATCGTACATTTACCTGTAGTGTTCAGGTGACGATGGAGGCAGGACAGGAAAAGGCAGCTAGAGACCTATTCCCTCTGGCTGGCATCTCTCTTCCATGCCCTGACCCCAGCATAAACGTCACACCTTAGTGGCCAGCGACTGGGCCTCTGTCTTCTGGGAGGACATGGAGCTGCCGGGGCTGGTGTGCATGGCCTTCTTCAGGTTGAGCAGACAGAGGCACTGGGAACGGAAGCGCAGGTCGAAGAAGGCATACAGGAAGGGATTGAGGCAGCTGTTGACGTAGGCCAGGCAGGTAGCATAAGGGTGGGCCAGCAGGAGGAAGCGGAGGAAGGCGCAGGTGTTTGGAGCCAGGTTCAGGTAGGAGAGGGCATCAGCGCTCTTCAGAACGTGGAAGGGCATCCAGCAGGCAGCAAACACAACCACCAGGGTGGTGATGATCTTCAGCAGACGCCTCTTCCTCTGGTCCTCCTTACGCAGGCTGTTGAAGTGGCGTGTCACGGTGCAGCCGATGAAGCAGTAGCACACCATCATGGCCAGGAAGGGTAGGAGGAAGCCCAGGGCAGAGGAGGAGATGCTGAGCCCTGCGATCCACATGGACTCCTTCTGCTTCAATTCATTTGATTGACTGATTGTTTGATTACCCACACCCAACACCAGGCTGAAGTCCATGCCACAGGAGATGAGGTCGCTGCTCTCGTCATTCTTGATGGTGCGGAAGATGAGTGTGGGGGCAGCCAGTAGGCCGGAGAGGAGCCAGATGGCCGTCAGGGAGGCCTGCATGTGGCCACGGGTACGCAGCTGGGTGCTGGACAGAGAGTGCACGATGGCCAGGTAGCGGTCAAAGCTCATGGCGGTGAGGCAGAAGACGCTGGCGTACATGTTGAGCAGCACCACGTAGCTGCTGATCTTGCAGAGGGCCACACCGAAGGGCCAGTGGTAGCCCAATGCAGTGTACACTGCCCACAGTGGCAGAGTCAGCACGAAGGTCAGGTCAGCCATGGCCAGGTTGCCTATGTAGATGTCTGCTGACCGGCGCTTGGCCTGAGCCCTCCACACAGTGAAGATGACCACACCGTTGCCAGAGAGACCCAGGATGAAGATGAGCATGTAGAGGACTGGGATGACTGAGTAGGAAGGCTTCCACTCAGAGTAGTCACACATGGTGCTGTTCTCCTGCTCTTCATAATCATAGTCATAGTATTCAGGGGTTGTCCACTTCTCCATTCTTCTTAGAGTATCCTTTTCTTCTTTAAAAATGTATATTATTTTATCAGGTAAAATAATGTTGATCAATGGATCAATAACGTTTATGAAGCAATTAGAAACTTGGTTCAAATCCGTGTGCAAGAAGTTCATAAAAAGCGCATAAAATAGGTCCTGACCAGTCGAGGGTGATTTCAGGTCTGGTGTCACAGCGCTGGGCAGGCTGCCTTTTTAAACCCCGGCAGTTCCTCACACAACCCTCTGTCACCTCCTCCAAGGCCGATCCCAGCACCCCCCTTTCCCTTTCCCTACCCACGCCCCCCGCGACTCCATAACGTTCGAGTGTGAAGAGGACTCTCCAATAAACGGTAAGCAGACCTCAATTTAAAAGCGAAAACGTAATGAAAATACAAATAGGGCATTGAAAGAACATTATTATAACTCTTATGACGCACACGTTTAATACATGTTAAAGACTGTAGGCGAATTGTGAGATCTGCTCTACATGTTTTACAGCCTTCAGAAGTCCTAAAAAGTATAATTGAATTGATATGGAATTGATTTGAAAAATATTCGTTTTCCTGCCTGTCTAGGCAAGCCGGGGCAAGCACCTAGTCTAAAAGTAGACAATTACAATGATAATGTGGCAGCATTTAAGGGGGAACCACTGCCAAAGTAGGCAATTGTACACTTGAGCACCCAAATTAGAATAATACATTTCCATGTCAATGATCGTACAATTGCATAGCACTGCTTGTTCAAACATGTTGCGTGTGTCGTGTGCAATGTATCAAATAAAACATTATGTTATTACTGCAGTGCTATAGGGTGAGTATAATTTGGTTGTGTCCAACATAATTAATTTTGATAAATAATCAAATATCATGGTCCAGCAAATGAACATTGATAGAGAAAATGTGACCATGAAATATTTTATTATAAATATCCTATTCTCTTTCTAATGGGAATTTGTTGTGCTGCATGAAATAGGACAGAAAACGTTATTGGCCTGTGTTTTACATATATATATTATTTACCTGTTTAGCTTACTGTTTTCTTATCTGGCCATTAGATGTCCCAGTTTGCCTTATGTTACTTATTTAAGAACAAGAACATATAATTTATTATAATTGACCAATAAAAAGCAACCCAAGATAGGCAGCCAAGAAACTTGGCCCGTCGGGGTTCATTCCAGTATTCCCACATCCAGAACACTGTTATTGTTGACAATCACTGCCTGTTATTTCTTTAGTAAATATGGTCTTCATTCTATTCCATGAACTGCATTGTTGGTTAAGGGCTTGTAAGTAAGCATTTCACTGTAAGGTCTACTACACCTGTTGTATTCGGCGCATGTGACAAATACAATTTGATTTGATTTGATGTTAGAATTGTATCACTGCAGACTTTGTCATCATAACAAAGTAGAACCTTTTTTTCCCTGACTAATCTGGTGCTTAAAGGACAGTTAGACATGTCCTGTATCCTGTGGGTCCGTGTGTGACGTGGGATGAGACAAGACAGAGGTAGTGAGTTGAGACCAGGTATATGTAGACCTAATATTGTATCATTTAAATACAGGTGCTCAGTAGTTTGTCTCATATCCACTCAGAAATAGGAATCTGTCCAAATGGTTTAGTTGGTGAGAATCATCAGTTGACTGATGTAAAGTGAGTCTGATCTAGTCCCTGTGTATCCATGCTGAAGGAACCCAGGTGGGAGGGCTCATTCTACACCCTCCTCTGTCTCTCAGCAGTGTAGCAGCAGCAGTGGCGCCAGGGCACTGACCTTCTCAGACACAACCATCACTCAACAATCTGCTCAGCCGGTCCCCTCCTCCTCCATCCCCCTATTCCTGTCTCACCCACAGCTCTCTCTCTCTCTCCATCCCCCTACCCCTCTCCACCCATCTCTCTCTTCCTCTGATGATGAGCCAGACCCAGGCTATGTGGAAGTCTCTGGTTCTCGGCAGCACTAGTCTTCAAACGTCACTTACCCTATATTAAGCAGTTTGTTTTTGCTACTTGTTTTGGTAGTTTGTGTTGATTAAACCAATTTAATTGTGTTTCTCCCTCTGCTCTGTCTCCCCCCCCCCCCCCTCCCTCTGAGCTGTCTCCTGAGCTCTTTTGCAGGACATTTGGCAGCTCTGAGCAGGAAAGGAGCAGAGTGAGTTGAGTCAACGCAAGCTTCCCCTGTTCTAATGGGATTCTATTTATATGTGAGATTGTGTTTTGTGCGGCATTGTAAGGGCGTTGGAAGGATATGCTGGTCAAGACAGTGAAATCTAAAGTTAAATCAAATATTACACCTAATCCAATTCACGCCCACCCACCATCCAGCACTAAATAAGTGATCAACCCTTTAATGAGCAGACAGGCTAATTTGACAGGGATCAGAGATAAGAAACAGCTGGCTAATGCTGATGATTAACATGAATGACATCTTCCAATGTTCCAAAGGAATTTCAAGTCCAAAGGAATTTAAACTTTTCATTTTGTCAGTCAGTGTGAGCATAGTTCTGTTTCTCCAACGTTCCATTGGTGTTTTTGCTATTGCGCTATTTATTTTTGCTCTCATCCTCTCATGTGTGGCCTTGTGTTGTAAACCACACACAGGTAAGACACCATAAATCTTCCTATACATGTACAGTATGTCCTGCTGCTGACCACATCACATCTCTTGTCATCTCCTGTTCTCACACCCAAGGTCTTCATCCATTATCCATTGGTTTAGAGCAAGTAAAAAATAAACAATAAACAATATTGAGAGATATTGCATAACGACAAAACCTATTCACCCTCAGGAGACTGAAAAGATTTGGCATGGGTCCTCAGAT
This sequence comes from Oncorhynchus mykiss, assembly GCF_013265735.2. Classification (NCBI taxonomy): domain Eukaryota; kingdom Metazoa; phylum Chordata; class Actinopteri; order Salmoniformes; family Salmonidae; genus Oncorhynchus; species Oncorhynchus mykiss. Next base: position 36,285,224 of record NC_048569.1, read on the forward strand.
CCTCAAAAGGTTTTACAGCTGCACCATTGAGAGCATCCTGGCGGGTTGCATCACTGCCTGCTATGGCAACTGCTACTGAGTGCGTGCGGCCCAGTACATCACTGGAGCCAAGTTTCCTGCCATCCAGGACCTCTATACCAGGCGGTGTCAGAGGAAGGCCCTAAAAATTGTCAAAGACTCCAGCCACCCTAGTCATAGACTGTTCTCTCTGCTACCGCACGGCAAGCTGTACCGGAGCACCAAGTCTAGGTCCAAAAGGCTTCTAAACAGCTTCTACCCCCAAGCCATAAGACTCCTGAACAGCTAATCAAATGGCAGCCCAGACTATATGCATTGCATTGCCGGTGCCCCTGCACACTGACTCTGTACCTGTACCCCCTGTATATAGAATCGCTATTGTTATTTTACTGCTGCTCTTTAGTTGTCTGTTACTTTTATTTATTTTCTTTATGTATTTTTCTTAAAACTGCATTGTTGGTTAAGGGCTTGTAAGTAAACATTTCACTGTAAGGTCTACACCTGTTGTATTCGGCGCGTGACAAATACAATTTGATTTGATTTGATACGAATGGAGACCACTCACAAGCACATGCACACACTCACGCTCAAATGCAAGATTATACGAAAACATACACACACACGCTACACATATAGACATCTGTCTGCATGGCTGCTGAGAGCACCTTTGATCTTTCATCGTCACATGACCTGTGTGTTGAAGTTTGTTTATGAGCCAGGGTTCTGTTGTGTCTTTTGCACCAAATGAGCAGGAGGTGATACGGCCGGTGTGATGTGTGATGTGTGTGAGAGAGAGAGGGAGAGACAGTTGTTTGATGTGTGTGTGTTAAGCTGTCAGAGACCACATGCATTGGTCCGCTGTAACTTACTGTGACAGCTGGCTCTGCAGGGATTGATTTGCGAGCTGACCAACACAGAGCCAGTCAGTCACTACTACAGCCTGTGACATTACATATCTGTTTTATAACTTTGTATTGAGAGTGTACAAACACATTACACGCAGTGAGGAAAATAATATCGAAGTCACACTAGTGAAGCACCATCAATGTCCAAATAAGATGGATATGGTGTGTGGACAGTCTCCAAAACAAGCTACCCTTCCCAGTTGGAGAGTGCGAACATTTGGGCAACTTTATGGTCCATCCCACTGTCCTCTCCACCTCCCTTCAACCAGGGGGTTGAGATGATTGACACCAGCCTGCTAAGCACTGGAGCCACCAAGATGGACGAGGTTACACCTCCCACAGCCCAGCCCCCACTCCTCACCCCTAACAACCCTACTCATTCACATGGACCACTAATGGGGAGAGGAAGACCACATGATGGGCAGTGTGACTGTCTGTCTGGACATGTTAAAAATCCTACAGCAAGTGGTTGACTGGACATGTCTCTGCTTCTGTGAGAGCTCAGACTGCCTGATACCGTTGGCGAGCGCCGGATGTTCACGCGAGAACATGTCATAATACTGTGGATGTGGTCTACCACACAAATCGCAACAAAACACAAACGCATGGGAATGCTCCAAAGATAGATGAGGGATGATCGTTTATGAATAGTCCAGGCAGTGTAATGTCATGTCATGCCCTTCGTGTCTAGAAGGAACATGGATTACCTGTGAGAAACACTTGGACAAACTATCCAAAAACCTGTACGTCTTGTGCTACTTAATAGGAAAGAACCCACAAGATAGTAGTCAGAGAGAGGGGATCCAAAGCGCTGTGAATAACTGACCTCATAACAGGCTTCTCTATTGAGATCACCTCCAGGCAGCTTTGAAGGGTTTTAAACATTTTAATGAATGCCAAAGAGCATAGTTACAATTAAATGTGCATCATTTCCTTATTTTCTTAACTGCTTCGTGCAGACAGAAAGCTAGACAGAAATCTACAAGCATGTTCTGTCCTAAATTGTGCTTTGTCCCACAGTGACCTAAGCACTTAGAATCCTGAATGAGCTTTTTGAGGCTCGTCTCCTAATTTATTTCTCTGCATTTCTTCTGCATTTCCATTTCAGCTTTCTCCAGCAAGACTTTCCGTGCATTTACTGCAATCCATTATACACCCCAAACACAGACGTGTGGCCGGATGACAACACGCATCCAGACCTCCGGTCTTCATCGTCCTGACGACAGAGTACCGGTGATTATAAATCTGCGTGATTGGGGCCTTTCCCTTGGCCAATTAGATGAGGTGAAATATGGGAGGTCACGCCTGCTGTGGAGGCAGCATGCAACCAGCGCTCTGTTTACTTAAATGTCCCTTATCAGCCCCCATCAGAGGACCTGGGACACAAAGAGAAGGGGCCCAGAGTGTGTCCCTTTGTTCACAGAAATGTGCCCTTTCTACAAGATTTCCTCCCTTGCGTTTTGTGGCATTCCTTTAGCAATGGACATCGACATTGTTAAGATAAATAGAACAGTTGGATAATGGATGAAAATATTCTAAACTTTTAAAATTTGTTATAGTTCATCAGATATTGACTGAATTATAGTTCAGGGATTCTGGTGGGAATTCAGGTATTCAATGTATTGTCAAATGCCACTTTTTTTGGGGGAATGCACTCATATATACCGTTACTTATTGTATCATGTATTTTTAAAATTATTGTATGTTAAAATAACGAAAAACAGATGTGCCTACTTTGCATAAACACACTGGGTGGATTTGCATATATGAATACATTAACATGAAGGGGTGGAACAGGGCTGCAATGACCAAACACTTGCTCTGTCAACTCTACCTGCACTCACCTGTGCTGTCTAAACTGTCTCATAAATTACTGTTGTTGCCCCGTTCTGTTGCATAATTCTACAAGTGTGTCAATAGTTTGATTCAAAATCAACACACTTGGCTCTAGATTACACCTATCTGTACATACTTTATGTTGTTTGCAAGATCAGATGTAATATCACTTTAATCCAAGTCTTAAATTGCTTTCGTTTCAGATAATCTAAATTGTAAACATTTCAACTGTATCTTTATTTTTATTTAACCTTTATTTAACTAGGCAAGTCAGTTAAAGAACAAATTCCTATTTACAATGACGGCCTACACCGGAAAAACCCGGACGATGCTGGGCCAATTGTGTGTCACCCTATGGGACTCCCAATCACGGCCAGTTGTGATACAGACTGGATTCGAACCAGGGTGTCTGTAGTGACGCCTCAAGCACTGAGATGCAGTGCCTTAGACCGCTGCACATTAAATTATAACTTTTTTTCAAATCCACAAAAATGTGTTATCTTTCTTCTGTCTCTTGTGATTTAAGTGTCAAGATGGTGCGTTAAATCCCGACGAACCTCTACAGAAGGTTTTCACCAACAACGAATTTGGCAGGTGAAGAACCGCCCACATTCATTTTCAATGAGGGCAAGGGATTGGGGGAAGCAGTGGTGTTCGGTGACGTTTAAGATAAGGGAGGACGATTATGTATTTTATGAGCATGGCCTTATTTTTATTACATCATATTGGATGACTGTCATTGATATTCCATTCACCCAGCTCAATGTATCATCGATAGGTTTAGGCTACTACATGATACTCAAATTGTCCCTATACCCATCATGAGGTTGCTACAACCTAGCCTATGAATCAAAGTTTACAAGGTAGGTGCACAAGTCGAAAGAAAAACTAGAGTAATCAAGGTGACAGTGAGTGAAACATTCAATACTACCTTGCACACTGTTGCCTGCATCTAGCTGATCTAGGGTGTAATCATTTGTCCAAAAGTTGCAAACGAGAGTTTCTATTGGACAAATTCAGGTAAGTTTCTCGTATTTCGTTCCGTTTGCTTCCGTTTAAGAAAATGTTTTCAACAGAATCGGCTGAATGAATACACCCCTGATCCCACGCAAACACAGTTCACTTTCATAGCAGCCACATGAAAACAGCATAATTATTTTGCTCATTGTATAATTCCTTCTTGCATCTACGCGCTCTCCTCCACTCTCCTTTTCCCTTCGCTTGTGGGCTTCGGTGCACAACACATCAGCTGTCTGTGACCATGTGAAACCTTCATATCGTAACCGCTAACCGTTACACACAGCCTACATCGTTGTAGCCATATTAGCTAATGTTATAGTCAACATAGCTACTAGAACTAACGCTTTAGTAAACCCACTACATTCATGCAGTACAGTGTACAGTCAACATGTAGTTTAGCAGTTACACATGCGGACCCAGGTGGCAATACATTAATAAAACCAAAAGCTTACCTTGACTTGGAAGAGTTCCAGTGTTGGATAGCCTTAGCCAGCTAACTAACATAGAGTCCCTCTCCGAGTCAGGTGTTTGAATAGGCTAAACTAGCTAGTGAAAGTGAGAGAAAAAAATACAAAATATAGATAGCTCTCCCTCTCTCTCTCTTGCTTCTCCTTCATTTTTAAAGAAATTAATTTGGTCAAAATTGTTCAACTATTGTCTTTCTCTCTCTTTGAGTCAACTACTCACCACATTTTATGCACTGCAGTGTTGGCTAGCTGTAGCTTATGCTTTCAGTACTAGATTCATTCTCTGATCCATTGATTGGGTGGACAACATGTCAGTACATCCTCTGAAAGTTCATCCACTGAAAGCTGTCATAATTACTGTGTAATTCTATGAAAGGGGGTGAAAACCATGAGCCTCCTAGATTTTGTACTGAAGTCAATGTACCCAGAGGAGGACGGAAACTAGCTGTCCCCCGGCTACACCATGGTGCTACCCTACAGAGTACTGTTGAGGCTACTGTAGACCTTAATAGCAAAACTGTGTGTTTCAATCAATTATTTGTGACGGGAATATATTTAGTATAGTTTTATCTAAAAAGGATAACTTTTTAATGTTTCATTGTTTTTATTTTTATGAAATTAACTGAGGTGGCTGGTCTTCCCCTTCCTCCTCTGAGGAGCCTCCAGTGGTGGGAAGGTGAGCGACGAGAACCCTTCTAGCGGAGCAGTAAAAAAAGTTGAGCTCTACTCTACTTTATGCAAATGTTAAGTGAAGAGAAGCCTTGGAGCGAAGCATTGTCAAGAGGAGGCTCCGCCTCTGGTTAAAAGCTACTGTTAGTGTTCTTATACAGTGCCTTGCGAAAGTATTCGGCCCCCTTGAACTTTGCAACCTTTTGCCACATTTCAGGCTTCAAACATAAATATATAAAACTGTATTTTTTTGTGAAGAATCAACAACAAGTGGGACACAATCATGAAGTGGAACGACATTTATTGGATATTTCAAACTTTTTTAACAAATCAAAAACTGAAAAATTGGGCGTGCAAAATTATTCAGCCCCTTTACTTTCAGTGCAGCAAACTCTCTCCAGAAGTTCAGTGAGGATCTCTGAATGATCCAATGTTGACCTAAATGACTAATGATGATAAATACAATCCACCTGTGTGTAATCAAGTCTCCGTATAAATGGACCTGCACTGTGATAGTCTCAGAGGTCAGTTAAAAGCGCAGAGAGCATCATGAAGAACAAGGAACACACCAGGCAGGTCCGAGATACTGTTGTGAAGAAGTTTAAAGCCGGATTTGGATACAAAAATATTTCCCAAGCTTTAAACATCCCAAGGAGCACTGTGCAAGCGATAATATTGAAATGGAAGGAGTATCAGACCACTGCAAATCTACCAAGACCTGGCCGTCCCTCTAAACTTTCAGCTCATACAAGGAGAAGACTGATCAGAGATGCAGCCAAGAGGCCCATGATCACTCTGGATGAACTGCAGAGATCTACAGCTGAGGTGGGAGACTCTGTCCATAGGACAACAATCAGTCGTATATTGCACAAATCTGGCCTTTATGGAAGAGTGGCAAGAAGAAAGCCATTTCTTAAAGATATCCATAAAAAGTGTTGTTTAAAGTTTGCCACAAGCCACCTGGGAGACACACCAAACATGTGGAAGAAGGTGCTCTGGTCAGATGAAACCAAAATTGAACTTTTTGGCAACAATGCAAAACGTTATGTTTGGCGTAAAAGCAACACAGCTCATCACCCTGATCACAACATCCCCACTGTCAATCATGGTGGTGGCAGCATCATGGTTTGGGCCTGCTTTTCTTCAGCAGGGACAGGGAAGATGGTTAAAATTGATGGGAAGATGGATGGAGCCAAATACAGGACCATTCTGGAAGAAAACCTGATGGAGTCTGCAAAAGACCTGAGACTGGGACGGAGATTTGTCTTCCAACAAGACAATGATCCAAAACATAAAGCAAAATCTACAATGGAATGGTTCAAAAATAAACATATCCAGGTATTAGAATGGCCAAGTCAAAGTCCAGACCTGAATCCAATCGAGAATCTGTGGAAAGAACTGAAAACTGCTGTTCACAAATGCTCTCCATCCAACCTCACTGAGCTCGAGCTGTTTTGCAAGGAGGAATGGGGAAAAATGTCAGTCTCTCGATGTGCAAAACTGATAGAGACATACCCCAAGCGACTTACAGCTGTAATCGCAGCAAAAGGTGGCGCTACAAAGTATTAACTTAAGGGGGCTGAATAATTTTGCACGCCCAATTTTTCAGTTTTTGATTTGTTAAAAAAGTTTGAAATATCCAATAAATGTCGTTCCACTTCATGATTGTGTCCCACTTGTTGTTGATTCTTCACAAAAAAATACAGTTTTATATCTTTATGTTTGAAGCCTGAAATGCGGCAAAAGGTCGCAAAGTTCAAGGGGGCCGAATACTTTCGCAAGGCACTGTAGATTCAACGGAAAGACAATGTATTCCATTGAGTCCATTTCAGCCATTACCAAGGTGTGTTTGACATTTCTGCGGTCATAACATTAACGGGAAAAAATGACAAGCAAAAGTTAGAGTTGCAGGGCTAAAATTAAAGCAATCAATCCAGTGAGATTTAAGTGGCGTGGATTTTGCACCACTCAAACACAGGAAATAGATGGCTGACGAAGACAGATCCTCAAGTGGGCGGGGTATGTGCGTTGATACATTCCATGTGCAAAAGTGACATGCTAGTGGAAATGGAAGTTCACTCTCAACGAATGCACTGTTTTTTTGTCTCCTACTGAAGCCTTCTTATGGTGTGCTTGAGAACAGAGAGGGGATAGTGGAAGGGACAGCTCAACCAAGAACTTTCAGTGATCCTAAGTGAAATTAGAGAAAATATATGTAATAAGTACAGTTGGGCAAAATGTATTTAGTCAGCCACCAATTGTGCAAGTTCTCCCACTTAAAAAGATGAGAGGCCTGTAATTTTCATCATAGGTACACTTCAACTGTGACAGACAATAAGAGAAAACCCCCCCCCCAGAAAATCCCATTGTAGGATTTTGAATGAATTTATTTGAAAATTATGGTGGAAAATAAGTATTTGGTCAATAACAAAAGTTTATCTCAATACTTTGTCATTGCCAACAAAGGGTATATAACAGAGGTCAAACGTTTTCTGTAAGTCTTCACAAGGTTTTCACACACTGTCGCTGGTATTTTGGCCCATTCCTCCATGCAGATCTCCTCAAGAGCAGTAGTGTTTTGGGGCTGTTGCTGGGCAACACAGACTTTCAACTCCCTCCAAAGATTTTCTATGGGGTTGAGATCTAGAGACTGGCTAGGCCACTCCAGGACCTTGAAATGCTTCTTACGAAGCCACTCCTTCGTTGCCCGGGTGGTGTGTTTGGGATCATTGTCATGCTGAAAGACCCAGCCACGTTTCATCTTCAATGCCCTTGTTGATGGAAGGAGGTTTTCACTCAAAATCTCACGATACATGGCCCCGTTCATTCTTTCCTTTACACGGATCAGTCGTCCTGGTCCCTTTGCAGAAAAACAGCCCCAAAGCATGATGTTTCCACCCCCATACTTCACAGTAGGTATGGTGTTCTTTGGATGCAACTCAGCATTCTTTGACCTCCAAACACGACGAGTTGAGTTTTTACCAAAAAGTTATATTTTGGTTTTATCTGACCATATGACATTCTCACAATCTTCTTCTGGATCATCCAAATGCTCTCTAGCAAACTTCAGACAGGCCTGGACATGTACTGGCTTAAGCAGGGGGACACGTCTGGCACTGCAGGATTTGAGTCCCTGGCGGCGTAGTGTGTTACTGATGGTAGGCTTTGTCACTTTGGTCTCAGCTCGCTGCAGGTCATTCACTAGGTCCCCCCGTGTGGTTCTGGGATTTTTGCTCACCGTTCTTGTGATCACTTTGACCCCTTGCGTGGAGCCCCAGATCGAGCCCCAGATCGAGGGAGATTATCAGTGGTCTTGTATGTCTTCCATTTCCTAATAATTGCTCCCACAGTTGATTTCTTCAAACCAAGCTGCTTACCTATTGCAGATTCAGTCTTCCCAGCCTGGTGCAGGTCTACAATTTTGTTTCTGGTGTCCTTTGACAGCTCTTTGGTCTTGGCCATAGTGGAGTTTGGAGTGTGACTGTTTGAGGTTGTGGACAGGTGTCTTTTATACTGATAACAAGTTCAAACAGGTGCCATTAATACAGGTAACGAGTGGAGGACAGAGGAGCCTCTTAAAGAAGAAGTTACAGGTCTGTGAGAGCCAGAAATCTTGCTTGTTTGTAGGTGACCAAATAATTATTTTCCACCATAATTTGCAAATAAATTCATTAAAAATCCTACAATGTAATTTTCTGGATTTTCTTTTTCATTTTGTCTGACATAGTTGAAGTGTACCTATGATGAAAATTACAGGCCTCTCTCATATTTTTAAGTGGGAGAACTTGCACAATTGGTGGCTGACTAAATACTTTTTTGCCCCACTGTATAAGTAAGACACTCAGATAAATATAGATATACAGTACATAGCCGTGTATTTTGTATGTTACAATTATATGAAAGTTAACGCAAACATACTGTCACGTTCTGACCTTTATTTCCTTTGTTTTGTTATTATTTAGTATGATCAGGGCGTGAGTTGGGGTGGGCAGTCTATGTTTGTTTTTCTATGTTTTGGGTATTTCTATGTTTCGGCCTAGTATGGTTCTCAATCAGAGGCAGGTGTCATTAGTTGTCTCTGATTGAGAATCATACTTAGGTAGCCTGGGTTTCACTGTGTGTTTGTTCGTGATTGTTCCTGTCTCTGTGTTTGCACCAGATAGGACTGTTTTAGCTTTTCTCACGTTTGTTGTTTTGTTAGTTTATTCATGTATAGTTTCTTTATTAAAGAACAATGAATAACGACCACGCTGCGTTTTGGTCTGCCTCTCCTTCACATCAAGAAAACCGTTACAGAATCACCCACCACAACAGGACCAAGCGGCGTGGTAACGGGCAACAGCAAAAGCAGCAGCAGGAGAAGCAACAGAGGCAGCAGCAGCAGGAGCAGCTGCAGCAGCAGTGGGAGAGGCTGCACTATTTGGAGGAATGGACATGGGAGGAAGAATTGGAAGGTAAAGGACCCTGGGCACAGCCTGGAGAATATCGCCGCCCCAAAAATGTATTGGGGGGGTGGCACACAGGAAGTGTGGTGAAGCCAGGTAGGAGACCTGCGCCAACTTCCTGTGCTTACCGGGGGGCTGGAGAGACCGGGCAGGCACCGTGTTATGCTGTGAAGCGCACGGTGTCCCCAGTGCGGGTGCATAGCCCGGTGCGGTGCATTCCAGCTCCGCGTATCGGCCGGGCTAGAGTGGGCATCGAGCCAAGTGCCATGAAGCCGGCTCTATGCATCTGGTCTCCAGTGCGTCTCCTTGGGCCGGCTTACATGGCACCAGCCTTGCGCACGGTTCGCCTGCATAGCCCAGTGCGGGCTATTCCACCTCGCCGCACTGGCAGGACGACCGGGACCATTCAACCGGGGAAGGTTGGGCAGGCTCGGTGCTCAAGAGCTCCAGTGCGCCTGCACGGTCCGGTCTATCCATCACCACCTCCACGCACCATCCCTCCAGTGGCAGCCCCCCGCACCAGGCTGTCTCTCCGGCTCATCCTTACAGAGGCTCCCGCCTCTCCAGCGCTGCCGGGGCCTTCCTCCTCTCCAGCGCTGTCGGAGTCTCCCGCCTCTCCAGCGCTGCCAGAGCCTTCCTCCTCTCCAGCGCAGCCGGAGTCTCCCGCCTGTTCGGCGCTACCAGAGCTCCCGCCCCTCAGTCCAGAGGCGCCAGAGCTACTCAGTCCAGCGCTGCCAGAGCCTTCCTCTCCAGCGTTGCCGGAGCCTCCCGTCTGCCCAGCGCCGCCTGAGCCACCCGTCTGCCCAGCGCCGCCTGAGCCACCCGTCTGCCCAGCGCCGCCTGAGCCACCCGTCTGCCCAGCGCCGCCTGAGCCACCCGTCTGCCCAGCGCCGCCTGAGCCACCGTCTGCCCAGCGCCGCCTGAGCCACCCGTCTGCCCAGCGCCGCCTGAGCCACCCGTCTGCCCAGCGCCGCCTGAGCCACCCGTCTGCCCAGCGCCGCCTGAGCCGCCCGTCTGCCCAGCGCCGCCTGAGCCGCCCGTCTGCCCAGCGCCGCCTGAGCCGCCAGTCTGCCCAGCGCCGCCAGTCTGCCCAGCGCCGCCAGTCTGCCCAGCGCCGCCAGTGCCGCCAGTCTGCCCAGCGCCGCCAGTGCCGCCAGTCTGCAAGGGGCCGCCAGTGCCGCCAGTCTGCCAGGGGCCGCCAGTGCCCCTCAGCCCAGAGCCGCCAGAGCCCCTCAGCCCAGAGCCGCCAGAGCCCCTCAGCCCAGAGCCGCCAGAGCCCCTCAGCCCAGAGCCCCTCAGCCCAGAGCCGCCAGAGCCCCTCAGCCCAGAGCCGCCAGAGCCCCTCAGCCCAGAGCTTCCGCCCCTCTGTCCAAAGCTTCCGCCCCTCTGTCCCGTGGGGTCATTTAGAGGGGTCGCCGTGGTTAGGAGGCCACGGAAGCAGACAATAAGGCGGACTAAGACAATGGTGAAGTGGGGTCCGCGTGCCGCGCCGGGGGGGGGGGGGGGGGGGGTACTGTACTGTACTGTCACGTTCTGACCTTTATTTCCTTTGTTTTGTCATTATTTAGTATGGTCAGGGCGTGAGTTGGGGTGGGCAGTCTGTTTGTTTTTCTATGTTTTGGGTATTTCTATGTTTCGGCCTAGTATGGTTCTCAATCAGAGGCAGGTGTCATTAGTTGTCTCTGATTGAGAATCATACTTAGGTAGCCTGGGTTTCACTGTGTGTTTGTGGGTGATTGTTCCTGTCTCTATGTTTGCACCAGATAGGACTGTTTTAGGTTTTCTCACGTTTGTTGTTTTGTTAGTTTATTCATGTATAGTTTCTTTATTAAAGAACAATGAATAACAACCACGCTGTGTTTTGGTCCGCCTCTCCTTCACATCAAGAAAACCGTTACACATACCTGTTACTTTGTAAGCATATGCCATTTTTGCATTTGACAATACACCACAACATCATAGCATAAAGTTCACTCCTAAACTGAATCAAATGTTTGTGCGCAGTTGTACAGACAAAGCTACCCAAACCCCTTTTATCTCAAAAACACGTTATCATATTCACAGAATGCATGACACACATTTCTGTACAGTGAGTCAAAACCGCATTTTCAGTTTGCATTAGGTTGACTGGGACAGCAAGTTAAACTCGAACACTATTATTATAGTCCTAATTGTAACCAAATGTCAATGCAATTCAATGTTGTGTGATATCGAAACATCTGAGGATTTCAGATATTTATAATTTGTTGGGCTAAGATGTTGGATAGATGTCTGAAGAGGTTACAGAAGATGGAGATGCTAAAAGTGTCCCACTTTTTCTGAATTAATTCAAATAACAGTACTAATATCAGTTCTACAAGAACAAATAAACAGGATATAGTGCTACAAGACCCAGAGCTCTGCCTAACCTAAGTACAGGGGGTCCCTAATGTAAACTGGATCTCTTTCCTCCATTGAAATAGCCTATAAGACCATCCTGCTTTAGTTGCTCCAAGTTGTCCTACTTTAGCTGCTCCATGTTGTCCCCACTTTAGCTACTCCATGCTGTCCTACTTTAGCTGCTCCATGTTGTCACACTTTAGCTGCTCCATGCTGTCACACTTTAGCTGCTCCATGCTGTCACATTTTAGCTACTCCATGCAGTACTACTTTAGCTACTCCATGCTGTCCCACTTTAGCTGCTCCTTGCTGCCCTACTTTAGCTGCTCCATGCCGTCCTACTTTAGCTACTCCATGCTGTCCCACTTTAGCTGCTCCATGTTGTCCTACTTTAGCTACTCCATGCTGTCCCACTTTAGCTGCTCCATGTTGTCCTACTTTAGCTGCTCCATGCGGTCCCACTTTAGCTGCTCCATGCTGTACCACTTTAGCTGCTCCATGTTGTCCCACTTTAGCTGCTCCATGCTGTCCCACTTTAGCTGCTCCATGCTGTCCCACTTTAGCTGCTCCATGCTGTCCTACTTTAGCTACTCCATGCTGTCCCACTTTAGCTTCTCCATGTTGTCCTACTTTAGCTGCTCCATGCTGTACCACTTTAGCTGCTCCATGCTGTCCTACTTTAGCTGCTCCATGCTCTCCCACGTTAGCTGCTCCATGTTGTGCTACTTTAGCTACTCCATGCTGTCCTACTTTAGCTGCTCCATGCTGTCCCACTTTAGCTGCTCCATGCTGTTCTACTTTAGCTGCTCCATGCTGTCCCACTTTAGCTGCTCCATGCTGTCACACTTTAGCTGCTCCATGCTGTCCTACTTTAGCTGCTCCATGCTGTCACACTTTAGCTGCTCCATGCTGTCACACTTTAGCTGCTCCATGCTGTCCTACTTTAGCTGCTCCATGCTGTCCCACTTTAGCTGCTCCATGCTGTCACACTTTAGCTGCTCCATGCTGTCCTACTTTAGCTGCTCCATGCTGTCCCACTTTAGCTGCTCCATGCTGTCCTACTTTAGCTGCTCCATGCTGTCACACTTTAGCTAGCAATGGTTGGTAAAGCAGGACAACAACAAAACATAACTCAATAAAAACATTGAAACAAAATATTAGCTATTTTTTAAATGTATTTTAATGCACCAGTACATAGTATGCACATTAACATCACAGTTTGGCACAGTCAGTGCTTGACTTAGGCAGGAGCTCACTGAAGCTGAGTACCGAGACCCCACATTTTCTACTGTTTAAGCTCCTGTTCATTTAATAGACTACTAGCTCTAAAGTATTGTAGAGCTCCTGCACCTAAATATAAATGGTATTGGCAACTAAAATGTGTACCGGCATCTATTTCAGTCCAAGTCAAGCATTGGACACAGTGCATTATTTATGACAGTTTTATAGCCTTAACTTCAAAGCAGAAGAAAAATAACTATGTCACTGATCTTACCGTGAGCTCCCTATCTAAAACTTGCTCTGCCTCCCTCTATGATGTCACAACAATGAAGTGATGTGATTTTGATCATGTGGTTTCTCTGCAAGGGCTTAGCAACAATAGTTTTAATTTAGTCTTTGTCAGACCAAGAAATAAACACGTCAGGATTAAGCTGTCCCAGTTTATATGATGTTCCACTCTTTCAGAATTCACCCTACATGTAGTTCAACTTGTAATGAAATTACATTTAGCAGTAGCTTGGTGGTAGTTAAAGTAAATTCAGATCTTGGTCGTGTTTTCAGTAGTTTTTTTGCCATGTAGTGGTGTAGCAAACTACTGGAACTACACTCTACTTTATTTGCTAATATAAAATAAATATGGGTGAAGTATGCAAGAATGTCGTTTCTTTTTCAGTATCAGACCGTCTTAATTCTCACTTGAGAGATGTGTTTTGTGTTTAATAGGCTATATTACACATCTGACTCCAGAGGAATCTGCTCTTGAAATGTGTAGTCTAGATATCATTTAGATATCATCATATTTTTTTACAGTGACTTGGAAGTAGTGAATACGTTCATGTGGAATAGACAACCAGGTGAGGGGAGTTCCTTACTAATTACTAATTTGTGACCTTAAATCATCAATCAAGTACTCGGCCCTCCGTGGAATGAGTTTGACACGTGCTCTAAACCTTGGCTGACGCACCAGTGTCCGGTCTCTGTTTGTGGGTCACACTTCCCTATGCTGGCCACCCTGTTCAGATAAATCATCCTCCTTTCACTCAGTTGTTGTTTTAATAAAGAGGGACTGTGCAATATGAATATTTAGAGTAAACGTGTGCACAAGAGGGAAAATCCCAATCCATTGTTTTCATAATGGGTATAAATAGCTAATACAACAGAGAGAATACAACAACCATCATATGAAGGTGGGGCCCCAACAAGTCTTATAAGCTGGAAGGAAGAGAGAGTTTAGACCCAAGAAGGAAGAGGAGATAGAGATTCAGAGCTAACAGGGACTTCCTGTCTGGCACAGGATGTGGACCAGTGCTTCAGGCCATGACCTCGGTTTGGGTAAATAAGATGTTGTTGTTGCGAACTGGAGAGCACCCTACAGTATGTGATCATGTTTCCCATAACAGTGTGATTGATACACTGTGATTGATCCAAGCATTGGCAGTGACGGTTGGCAGTAGGAGCACAGGAGGGGCAAGAAAGGGAGAAAGGATAAAAGAAAAAAAAGAAAGATAATTGCATTGAAATACTCAGGATGATGAGAACATGGTCTCTGTCTCAATCACTTTGGCCTCTTCCCCTGATTTGAGGATCCCGTCTGATTCATATAAACCTGTTCAGGAGGCGATGGAGATAAGGACCGGGGCCTTGGCCCATGCTGTCTAAAACAACAACAACAGACCTACAATAAAGTGCCAGTGTTTTCCTCTTCCTATGGGTAATATCTGGCATTGTATTGGACCATGAGGCCCTTCCTCCCCCTGCTTTACTACGCTTCTCTCCGGGGTCTAATTAGGACCGGTATCGTTCCCACCATCTGAACTGGTGGGCAGGAGAAAGGGAGGAATTCCAACATTTTAACAAACTGTGAGGAGTATTCTAAATGTATGGTGAGATTAGTGGACCTCTGGTGTGTTATCCTCCCTATGTAACATGAGAATTGTCAAAGCCGTTTTATGATAGGTCTTGGTTTCGAGGCATTTTTGTAACCCAACCCTACATTTTATCTGAGGTGAAGTTCCACGGAAGAACACGCGCACACACACACACAGACACACACACACACACACACACACACACACACACACACACACACACACACACACACACACACACACACACACACACACACGCACACACACACACACACACACACACGTGCTATGGAGTTTGTACGTAACACCCATGACCACACCGGTTGGAACACAATAAGCTATTGTACCCTGAGACCAAAGGTCCTGCCGCCCATATGGTTTTGTCATCAGTCTCAATTATAATAGAGCTCTGAGGTCACTGCAGTTACCTCTCAGGTTCAGGTTCTGTATCTACCAATTCAACCCTTATATGCTCCCTGCTACACACATACACACACATGTATGACATCATGTACCATTTTGCCTATTGTTTACTGTAAACAGAGTTAAACACACTTCCTGTATGTGTATTCATTTCTCCCACAAACATTTGGTCTCTGTTCTACCATTGACCTACATATTCTCTGGTCAAGTAGTCTCGTCCCTGGGAAGACAGTAATAGGAAACCCCTCTACTCTGTCTGTCCCTAACTCATTCTTATCACTGGCTCCTCTGCTGCTGTTGCTGCTGCTGCTCCCAATTCATATCAGCAAATGTCTGTCTGTGTGTGTCCCAGCAATTATACTGTATATCTATGGTCCCAGCTTTATCAGGGCAAGTGTTCCATGGTGCACACTACACACACACAGTCCCTATTCCCCTCTGTGCGTATGCTCTCTGAGCCCCTGGTTTCCTTGCTGGGGGAGAGAGTACTGGATGGACGGGAAAAGGGGAGACAGTGGGGATGTGACATAACAATGGCAGGAAGTGACTCGAGATCAAACACAGATTGGCGGCAAACACATAGACAGATAAACACAAAACAAACTTCCCCGAACGACAAATCAACAAAAAGCACACTCTCCTCTCACCAAATCACATCAAATCGTATTCATCACATGCAACTGGTATAGACTTTACAGTGAAATGCTTGTTTATAAACCCTGCTAACGATGCAGAATTAAAAAGGAATACATAAAATTAAATAGAAACTAACACAAGCTAAATAAAATAAAATACATAAGAATGGAGCTACAGTGCCTTGCGAAAGTATTCGGCCCCCTTGAACTTTGCGACCTTTTGCCACATTTCAGGCTTCAAACATAAAGATATAAAACTGTATTTTTTTGTGAAGAATCAACAACAAGTGGGACACAATCATGAAGTGGAACGACATTTATTGGATATTTCAAACTTTTTTAACAAATCAAAAACTGAAACATTGGGCGTGCAAAATTATTCAGCCCCCTTAAGTTAATACTTTGTAGCGCCACCTTTTGCTGCGATTACAGCTGTAAGTCGCTTGGGGTATGTCTCTATCAGTTTTGCACATCGAGAGACTGAAATTTTTTCCCATTCCTCCTTGCAAAACAGCTCGAGCTCAGTGAGGTTGGATGGAGAGCATTTGTGAACAGCAGTTTTCAGTTCTTTCCACAGATTCTCGATTGGATTCAGGTCTGGACTTTGGCCATTCTAACACCTGGATATGTTTATTTTTGAACCATTCCATTGTAGATTTTGCTTTATGTTTTGGATCATTGTCTTGTTGGAAGACAAATCTCCGTCCCAGTCTCAGGTCTTTTGCAGACTCCATCCGGTTTTCTTCCAGAATGGTCCTGTATTTGGCTCCATCCATCTTCCCATCAATTTTAACCATCTTCCCTGTCCCTGCTGAAGAAAAGCAGGCCCAAACCATGATGCTGCCACCACCATGTTTGACAGTGGGGATGGTGTGTTCAGCTGTGTTGCTTTTACGCCAAACATAAAGTTTTGCATTGTTGCCAAAAAGTTCAATTTTGGTTTCATCTGACCAGAGCACCTTCTTCCACATGTTTGGTGTGTCTCCCAGGTGGCTTGTGGCAAACTTTAAACTACACTTATATGGATATCTTTAAGAAATGGCTTCTTCTTGTCTTCTTGCCACTCTTCCATAAAGGCCAGATTTGTGCAATATACGATTGATTGTTGTCCTATGGACAGAGTCTCCCACCTCAGCTGTAGATCTCTGCAGTTCATCCAGAGTGATCATGGGCCTCTTGGCTGCATCTCTGATCAGTCTTCTCCTTGTATGAGCTGAAACTTTAGAGGGACGGCCAGGTCTTGGTAGATTTGCAGTGGTCTGATACTCCTTCCATTTCAATATTATCGCTTGCACAGTGCTCCTTGGGATGTTTAAAGCTTGGGAAATCTTTTTGTATCCAAATCCAGCTTTAAAATTCTTCACAACAGTATCTCGGACCTGCCTGGTGAGTTCCTTGTTCTTCATGATGCTCTCTGCGCTTTTAATGGACCTCTGAGACTATCACAGTGCAGGTGCATTTATATGGAGACTTGATTACACACAGGTGGATTGTATTTATCATCATTAGTCATTTAGGTCAACATTGGATCATTCAGAGATCCTCACTGAACTTCTGGAGAGAGTTTGCTGCACTGAAAGTAAAGGGGCTGAATAATTTTGCACGCCCAATTTTTCAGTTTTTGATTTGTTAAAAAAGTTTGAAATATCCAATAAATGTCGTTCCACTTCATGATTGTGTCCCACTTGTTGTTGATTCTTCACAAAAAAATACAGTTTTATATCTTTATGTTTGAAGCCTGAAATGTGGCAAAAGGTCGCAAAGTTCAAGGGGGCCGAATACTTTCGCAAGGCACTGTATATACAGGGAGTACCAGTGCCAGATCAATGTGGAGCTATATACAGGGAGTACCAGTACCAGATCAATGTGGAGCTATATACAGGGAGTACCAGTACCAGATCAATGTGGAGCTATATACAGGGAGTACCAGTACCAGATCAATGTGGAGCTATATACAGGGAGTACCATATCAATGTGGAGCTATATACAGGGAGTACCAGTACCAGATCAATGTGCAGAGGTACGGGTTACTTGATGCAGATATGTAAAGGCAGGGTAAAGTGACTAGTAATCTGGATAAATAATAAAATAAAGAAAAGAGTAGCAACAGCAAATGAGTGTAAAAGTGTGTGAGTGTGTGTATGTACAGTTGAAGTCGGATGCTTACATACACCATAGCCAAAACTCAGTTTTTCACAATTCCTGACATTTAATCCAAATAAAAATTCCCTGTTTTAGGTCAGTTAGGATAACCACTTAATTTTAAGAATGTGAATTGTCAGAATAATAGTAGAGAGAATTATTTATTTCAGCTTTTATTTCTTTCATCACATTCCCAGTGGGTCAGAAGTTTATATATCCTCAAATAGTATTTGGTACCATTGCCTTTAAATTGTTTAATTTGGGTCAAATGTTTCGGGTAGCCTTCAACAAGCTTCCCACAATAAGTTGGGTGAATTTTGGCCCATTCCTCCTGACAGAGCTGGTGTAACTGAGTCAGGTTTGTAGGCCTCCTTGCTCGCACACACTTTTTCAGTTCTGCCCACAAATGTTCTATAGGGTTGAGGTCAGGGCTTTGTGATGGCCACTCCAATACCTTGACTTTGTTGTCCTTAAGCCATTTTGCTGCAATTTTGGAAGTATGCTTGGGGTCATTGTCCATTTGGAGCACCCATTAGCGACCAAGCTTTAACTGATGTCTTGAGATATTGCTTCAATATATCCACATAATTTTCCTGCCTCATGAAGCCATCTATTTTGTTAAGTGCACCAGTCCCTCCTGGAGCAAAGCACCCCCACAACATGATGCTGCCACTCCCGTGCTTCACGGTTGGGATGGTGTTCTTTGGCTTGCAAGCCTTCCCCTCTTTCCTCCAAACATAACAATGGTCATTATGGCCAAACAGTTCTATTTTTGTTTGATCAGACCAGAGGACATTTCTCCAAAAAGTATGATCTTTGTCCCCATGTGCAGTTGCAAACTGTAGTCTGGCTATTTTATAGCGGTTTTGGAGCAGTGGCTTCTTCCTTGCTGAGCGGCCTTTCAGGTTATGTCGATATAGGACTCATTTTACTGTGGATATAGATACTTTTGTACAGGTTTCCTCCAGCATCTTCACAAGGTCTTTGCTGTTGTTCTGGGATTGATCTGCACATTTCGCACCAAAGTACGTTCATCTCTGGGAGACAGAACACGTCTCCTTTCTGAGCGGTATGACGGCTGCGTGGTCCCATGGTGTTTATACTTGCGTACTATTGTTTGTACAGATAAACGTGGTACCTTCAGGTGTTTGGAAATTGCTCCTAAGGATGAACCAGACTGGTGGAGGTCTAAAATCTTTTTCCTGAGGTCTTGGCTGATCTCTTTGGATTTTCCCATGATGTCAAGCAAAGAGGCACTGAGTTTGAAGGTAGGCCTTGAAATACATCCACAGGTACACCTCCATTTGACTCAAATGTTGTCAATTAGCCTATCAGAAGCTTCTAAAGCCTTGACATAATTTTCTGGAATTTTCCAAGCTGTTTAAAGGCACAGTCAACTTAGTGTATGTACACTTCTGACCCACTGGAATTGTGATACAGTGAATTATAAGTGAAATAATCTGTCTGTAAACAATTGTTGGAAAAACTAGTTGTGTCATCCACAAAGTAGATGTCCTAACCGACTTGCCAAAACTATAGTTTGTTAACAATACATTTGTGGATTGGTTGGAAAATGAGTTTTAAGTGTATGTAAACTTCCGACTTCAACTGTATGTGTGTTTGTGTTGTGTCGGTATGTGTGTGTGTGTGTATGTTTGTGTGTGTGTGTGTGTGTGTATGTATGTAGTGCTTGTGAATGTGTGAGGGTTTTGTGTCAGAGTAACAGCATAGTGTGTGTGAGTGAGTGTGTGTGTATAGGGTCAGTGCAAGATAGAGTCAGTGCATATAGTCCTG
Source organism: Oncorhynchus mykiss (assembly GCF_013265735.2). NCBI lineage: Eukaryota > Metazoa > Chordata > Actinopteri > Salmoniformes > Salmonidae > Oncorhynchus > Oncorhynchus mykiss. The sequence continues at coordinate 36,305,046 of NC_048569.1, forward strand.
GTACCATTAATTGACGATTTAGCTCTCTGGCTATTTAGCAGTCTTATGGCTTGGGGGTAGAAGCTGTCTCGAGAGCTGATATTCCAGTACGGTTTGCTCGATTGTAGCAGAGTGAGCAGTCCATGGCTGGAGTCTTTTGGGCCTTCCTTTGACACCGCCTGATATAGAGGTCCTGGATGGTAGGGAGCTCGGCCCCAATGATGTACTGGGCTGTCTGCACCACCCTTTGTAGCACTTTGCAGTCAAGGGCGGTGCAATTGCCATACCAAGTGGTGATGCAGCCAGTCAAGATGCTCTCGATGGTGCAGCTGTATAACTTTTTGAGGATCTGAGGGCCCATGATAAATCTTTTCAGCCTCCTGAGGGGGAAGAGGCACTGCAGTGCCCTCTTCACGACTGTGCAGGTGTGTGTGGACCATGTGAAATCCTTAGTGATGTGGATGCTCAACCCGCTCCACAACAGCCCCGTTGATGTTAATCGGGGCTTGCTCTCCCCACTTTTGTCCTAGAGTTCACAACCAAAGATAATAAGAGGAGACAAGAAGAGTTTGGTCTGTTTGCAGTATGCATGTTTAAGGGAGTGTGTTGTCTACGATCATTCTCTTCCCTTCATTCACTTCCGGAAGTTTACTCGAAAGATGAGTGAACCATTCCTTAATCTCGTTATAGCATCTTTGGTCTGACAGACTTTTATGTGACACCCAGAATATATTGTATAATGTCAACAAACATGACACCACACATAGCTGGCAAATAGCTTAGCATTAGCTCATTTTGATCAGTACAACCTTCAAAAAAGTATTTTACACACATCATAGGTGTCCATTACAATCTATGCAATAATACATGATTTGTTACAAGTACTTGAACACGTGAATAAAACTGTAAATAGGGTATGCTCCATACATACACTACCGTTCAAAAGTTTGGGGTCACTTACCCTGCAAAACACCAGTCTCAACGTCAACAGTGAAGAGGCGACTCCGGGATACTGGACTTCCTCTGTTCTTTTGCCCATCTTAATATTTTCATTTTATTGGCCAGTCTGAGATATGGCTTTTTCTTAGCAACTCTGCCTAGAAGGCCAGCATTCCGGAGTTGCCTCTTCACTGTTGATGTTGGGACTGGTGTTTTGCGGGAACTATTTAAGAAGCTGCCTAGACACTCTAATGTACTTGTCCTCTTGCTCATTTGTGCACCGGGGCCTCCCACTCCTCTTCTATTCTGGTTAGAGCCAGTTTGCGCTGTTCTGTGAAGGGAGTAGCACACAGTGTTGTACCAGATCTTCAGTTTCTTGGCAATTTCTCGCATGGAATAGCCTTCATTTTTCAGAACAAGAATAGACTGATGAGTTTCAGGAGAAAGTGCTTTGTTTCTGGCCATTTTGAGCCTTTAATCAAACCCACAAATGCTGATGCTCCAGATACTCAACTAGTCTAAAGAAGGCCAGTTGTATTGCTTTAATCAGAACAACAGTTTTCAGCTGTGCTAACATAATTGCAAAAGTGTTTTCTAAAGATCAATTAGCCTTTTAAAATGATAAACTTGGATTAGCTAACACAACGTGCCATTGGAACACAGGAGTGATGGTTGCTGATAATGGGCCTCTGTACGCCTATGTAGATATTCCATTAAAAACCAGCCATTTCCAGCTACAATAGTCATTTACAACATTAACAATGTCTACACTGTATTTCTGATCAATTTGATGTTATATTAAAGGACTACATTTTTTTGCTTTTCTTTCAAAAACAAGGACATTTCTAAGTGACCTAAACTTTTGAATGGTAGTATACATACATACATACTGAATGCTACAGTAGAAACGACAACACGATATACAGAAAATAAGGCACTTACCTTGGTAGGAACGCACACATGTCCAAAGTTATTATTTGTAAGGAAAACAACAATGAAGGCAATGCGACCACCAGCCAGAAAATGTACCAGTTCAAGCAAGACTGCGCACATGTCTGCATACTTGATCTGCGGAAACACTGGGTAAGTGCTTAGGCTCTCCTCTGAGAGGGTGAGAAGTTTGTCTGGCTCAGTAAAGCCTCAAACATAAATTGTCCGCAACACTGAAATGGCTACTTCTATGTGAATTAATGAGTAGGCGGAAGACACATCAATTCAAACTGTTGTTAGAAAATAAAACTTATTCGAAAATAAATTGAAATGGACAAGTTGAAACATATCCTATAGATAATTAGCATGCAGCGTGTGTTAACTGTTCTGTTGCGTAACAATCACATTTTGGAACAGTGAGTACATTCTAACATCACTTGCATAGAACAACTCACGCTGGGGCGACCATTAGAGATATTTGGAACTCACATGTGAAAAGGTTAGCAACATATAGGCTAGAAAGAGTTTTGTTGATGCTGAGAACGGAATGTATATGTTTTTTAATAACATTCTTTGAACGTTACAAACGTTTTCTTGTGGTTTTGTATTGAAAGTTTTAACATTCTCGGAACAATTTGAGAACCTTACTTTAAATAGAACTATAAGGAAACCTATGTGAAACATTTTATGCTGAAGTACTTGTTGGGGGTTACCCTGGGGGTCAGGTGTGGGGCTACACCAATGCCATGATTACTGTATATATGTGATAACCTTTGTATGCTTGCAATGTGCAATGATGGAAAAGTACTGGGTAAATGGAGATGTACTGCTTTAGCTCTCAGGCTGAGAATTGTCTGCACCTGCTGATAGTCACACGGGCTCAAGGCCGAAATAGTAGAGTGAGAAACCACAGTCTAACTACAGTCTCATTTTACATACATTGTATCTAATCCAATGCAACAATGTTAAGATATGATTGACGGTAGGTTGTATAAAGAGTGTGGTCTCCTGTTCCGCCACACAGATCTTTACTATAGACTACTGAGGTATTCTGTATGTGAATCTCTATCTGCAATTGCATTTTATTACTAAAGAGTTTTATACCACGGTTCCTGTGTCTGTGCCATCTATCTGGAAGACTGATTGTTAACGGAAACTTACATCACCCCATGCACAAAGGATCAACCAACATACTTCAATTCCCACCGAAGAACGTTGTTTCTTAAGGTTCTTGGAACAATTTAAGAACATTACTTTAAATAGAACCATGAGGAAACCTGTAGGAAATGTTATGCTCAAGTACTGAAATTCCCACTTAATGTTCAAGCAACTATCCTGCACCATTCCAAGAAAGTTGTGGGAAGGCTGTATGGAAAATAACCACGCTCTTACCAAGCTCTAATAAACATATGGTTCTCAGAACATGATATGCTAGCTGGGTAGTGTTATCTAGTGTGCACAATAAAAATGCACATACACTTCCTGTCCTTGGTCTACTGTAAAAGCATCTGTTTGACCCCTGACCCCTGCTACTCTGAACCAACTTCCTGTCCCACACGCGCAGGAGGAGACTACTGAAATCTGGGTTCATCAAAGCTGTTTCCCAAAGACATGAAGGACATGGAAACATCATATGAATGGATTGGGGAAATCCATTTCATTCAGTGGTGGCATTGAACCTCATGGTTTAGGACAATCAGATGATGAATAACAAAGTGACAGTTACAGTTAACTTGCCCCTCCTCAATGGGAGTGTTCCCTTTTACATTTGTAAACATAAAAAGAGATAACCTTGCACTCTTTTGCATGTGACAACTAGAGTAATATGCTGCAGTGTTTTATGGCTGGTATATATAATTGTACTTTTGTACATTTCAGACAGCATCACAATAGAAGTGATTCTCACTATAAAGGCAAGATTATAATTTTTTCTTCAGATGTTGCATGTCAGATGAACCAATCAAGACAAAAAGAGTGTCGTAATAACATTGACCTGTGCCCTTGAACTCTAGATTCTCTCTGCACCCCTTCATGAACAGTGGGCTGAATGACTGGGATAACTGGAGAGGGAGACCCTCAGTCACCAAAAAGCTTTTGAGGAGCTTTAGGGCTCATTAAGCCAGACTGTAATCCCCCAGACGAACACTGTCCACATATGGCCCTGTGAGATCATCCCTCCACACCACCATACATCTCCCTATAAAACATTTATCACATAATGGAAATATGATGAGCAAGGGATTCATAACACAGGATCCTAATCTTTTAAAACATGTCTGTACCGGGAACAATTTCTTGATTTTTTTGCGACATTCTTTGAGAAGGAAATGTTGAGTGTCTGTAAGGGTGGCTAGTTATAGTCATACCTCAGTGGTTATAGTGGGCTACACTGCTACAGTATGTCTGGGTCCCATAGGTTGGGTTGGTTCTAGGGGCATGTCTGGGTCAAGTCTTGTTCTGCACAGATTAGCTAAGAGGCTATTCACTGGTCTCCTATTACGCCCCCTGTAGTCTGGGCCTCTGTCTGAATGTCTCTGTGGAACAAGGGGGGGCAGGCGGAGAGCAGAAAGAGATACATTGTTTATCCCAGTAAACAGGAGAAAGGCCAAAAGGAGACAAGAGAGAAGCCATGGAAAAGTTTCCAAAGACAGGCATCCTCTGATAGTTAGACACAATGATGGTGGCTCGGAGGAAAGAGAAAGAAATACTACATCGTCTGATCTCTAATTCATATCTTATCTTTTGGCCATCTGTGAAAGAGAGGATTCCCTCTCTCCTTTTCCTTGGGGTGTAGTAAATAAATCTTCATCTCCACGGAAGAGGCTATCCACAGAGGCCCTAAAATGTATTCCGTTACAAAGGATCGGAAGTGTATGGAGAGGACACACCACAAAATGAAGAGCAGACATCTCAGGTCTGTGTTACCTTAAGTTACAGTGTATCTATGGCAGTGAGACAGCCGCATCAAAAAGTCAAAGAATATTTCAGGATGTTTTGATGTAAATTATGTTGAAGGGAAAGAGCGAGAAAATGGCTTTTCTGATCATAAGGACTGTCTAGATCAGGGTTTCCCAAACTTGGTCCTGGGGCACGCCTGGGTGATTCAAATAATCAATGTTTGAGGAGTTATTTGAATCAGATGTGTAGAGCTAAGGCAAAAAAAACAAACGTTCACCCAGGGGTGGCCTCAGGATCGAGCTTGGGAAACCCTGGTCTAGATAAATGCATCAGAGCGAGGGAGAAGGCTGTCCTTATTGTTGTGCTGCTGCACATTTTACAGGCTCTGCACATCCATTAACGCGAGACGTGTTGTGGGATTCCGCCGTCTTTGAGATGCAAATACCGCTCAGAGCTGAAAGACCTAGAGAAACAGGTGTCCAAGGAAGTGGCTAATGTGTGTGTGGGAGGGTGGGGGACTGGGGGAGTATATGGAGATCACATAACCCTCTGTCCAGTCCTCTCTGGCCTTTCTGTTTTGCACCAAATATCCCACTATATCAAACGAGACAGACAAAACAGATTAGTCCAAGCGTATTGAATTGTATTCATGTAAACGTGATTGGTTTGGTACAGATACAGCAAGTAGATACAGGGAGATGTAGTCTCATAAGCAAACAAAAAGGGGGAAAGGAGTGCTTTTACTATGTAATCATCACCCATGGCCATGTGGAAAGTTGATAGCTAGACTATTCTAATTCTGATCTGAGTATTACTTACAATGAGACCAACACAAGGCCTAACACTTAGGTGGCCACAATTTGAAATGTTTACAGATTAAGTTCCAGCAACAGAGAATCTCCCAAATGGCCCCCAGGGTGCTTCATTTTCTAACTGCTTCACCATTAGTAGCCCATCCACTATTCCCAAATGTGGTCCAAGCTGGAAGAGATCCATCCACACTTAACGTGGGTGTTAAAAAACATCCCAGGATCAACGATCATTAGCACATTTCAATAGGATTGGACGCATGCTAGTTTCCTGTTCAAAGCACAATGGCACCCCCTATTGTATACACAAGTATATGAAAAACTGCTGTCATCTCTCCACAGCTCACGTATAGCTTTCTAATTTCACCTGGCTGCCAGTTCCTGTTCTTTTGAGAACATCATGTGAGGAGTGGAATAGAATGGGAGATGGAGGAATAGAGTGGAGGCAGAGGGCTCGTAGAGAAAATCAAATCAAATCAAATTTTATTTGTCACATACACATGGTTAGCAGATGTTAATGCGAGTGTAGCGAAATGCTTGTGCTTCTAGTTCCGACAATGCAGTAATAACAAGTAATCTAACTAACAATTCCAAAACTACTGTTTTGTACAAAGTGTAAGGGGATAAAGAATATGTACATAAGGATATATGAATGAGTGATGGTACAGAGCAGCATGGGCAAGATACAGTAGATGGTATCGAGTACAGTATATACATATGAGATGAGTATGTAAACAAAGTGGCATAGTTAAAGTGGCTAGTGATACATGTATTACATAAAGATGCAGTAGATGATATAGAGTACAGTATATACGTATGCATATGAGATTAATAATGTAGGGTAAGTAACATTAGATAAGGTAGCATTGTTTAAAGTGGCTAGTGATATATTTACATCATTTCCCATCAATTCCCATTATTAAAGTGGCTGGAGTTGAGTCAGTGTCAGTGTGTTGGCAGCAGCCACTCGATGTTAGTGGTGGCTGTTTAACAGTCTGATGGCCTTGAGATAGAAGCTGTTTTTCAGTCTCTCGGTCCCAGCTTTGATGCACCTGTACTGACCTCGCCTTCTGGATGATAGCGGGGTGAACAGGCAGTGGCTCGGGTGGTTGATGTCCTTGATGATCTTTATGGCCTTCCTGTGACATCGGGTGGTGTAGGTGTCCTGGAGGGCAGGTAGTTTGCCCCCGGTGATGCGTTGTGCAGACCTCACTACCCTCTGGAGAGCCTTACGGTTGAGGGCGGAGCAGTTGCCGTACCAGGCGGTGATACATCCCGCCAGGATGCTCTCGATTGTGCATCTGTAGAAGTTTGTGAGTGCTTTTGGTGACAAGCCGAATTTCTTCAGCCTCCTGAGGTTGAAGAGGCGCTGCTGCGCCTTCTTCACAATGCTGTCTGTGTGAGTGGACCAATTCAGTTTGTCTGTGATGTGTATGCCGAGGAACTTAAAACTTGCTACCCTCTCCACTACTGTTCCATCGATGTGGATAGGGGGGTGTTCCCTCTGCTGTTTCCTGAAGTCCACAATCATCTCCTTAGTTTTGTTGACGTTATTTTCCTGACACCACACTCCAAGGGCCCTCACCTCCTCCCTGTAGGCCGTCTCGTCGTTGTTGGTAATCAAGCCTACCACTGTTGTGTCGTCCGCAAACTTGATGATTGAGTTGGAGGCGTGCGTGGCCACGCAGTCATGGGTGAACAGGGAGTACAGGAGAGGGCTCAGAACGCACCCTTGTGGGGCCCCAGTGTTGAGGATCAGCGGGGAGGAGATGTTGCCTACCCTCACCACCTGGGGGCGGCCCGTCAGGAAGTCCAGTACCCAGTTGCACAGGGCGGGGTTGAGACCCAGGGTCTCGAGCTTGATGACGAGCTTGGAGGGTACTATGGTGTTGAATGCCGAGCTGTAGTCGATGAACAGCATTCTCACATAGGTATTCCTCTTGTCCAGATGGGTTAGGGCAGTGTGCAGTGTGGTTGAGATTGCATCGTCTGTGGACCTATTTGGGCGGTAAGCAAATTGGAGTGGGTCTAGGGTGTCAGGTAGGGTGGAGGTGATATGGTCCTTGACTAGTCTCTCAAAGCACTTCATGATGACGGAAGTGAGTGCTACGGGGCAGTAGTCGTTTAGCTCAGTTACCTTAGCTTTCTTGGGAACAGGAACAATGGTGGCCCTCTTGAAGCATGTGGGAACAGCAGACTGGTATAGGGATTGATTGAATATGTCCGTAAACACACCGGCCAGCTGGTCTGCGCATGCTCTGAGGGCGCGGCTGGGGATGCCGTCTGGGCCTGCAGCCTTGCGAGGGTTAACACGTTTAAATGTCTTACTCACCTCAGCTACGATTCTGAACTTGGTGTGGTGAGTTCTGGCACCCAGAGCTGCTGAGGCATCACTTAAGTGGGTGTTTCACAGAGTGGAAGAGAAGCCCAGTGGCTATATGACTCAGGCTGGTTCCCAGACTTGCCCTTTACAAGATCATCAGCAGACTCCATCACTATCCTCTGACCAGTTTCCTCCACTCAAGCCATGTACTGACCCTCTATATGCAGAGGATGCAGCTGTCAAAGACTTGGCCTCTATTGGTTAACCTGTCATGATATAGCTTGTTTGTTAGTCTTTTGCTTACGAAGTGCTTTGAGATTTCTATTATGAAAAGTGAAACAGACACCTAATACATTAGTGTCAGTGTTGGTTGCCACACATTTAGAGGTTACATGGACGTCACACAATATAAAACACGGGCAACTTTACAGAAGACAAACAAAATGTACATTTTATTCTTAGAGGACTTGACCAGGGACAAAGCGCTTCATCTTAGACAAATATAAATCTATAGTATGTGAAGTTGTAAACTATGTGCAAGTGTGAAAATACATAGCAATTTACAGAAATCATCCTTTTACCATACATAAGTTCAATATTTTTTTACATTTATATTTTACTTGATATAAAACAGTCCCTTCAGAAAATAACTTCTGCAGTTCTAATCTAAAAGGCAAATATTTGACTAACACACCCGTGCGTAATATTGACGATTACATATAAAGCAATTATGCACAGATCTAATAAAACGAGTATACACAAATTAGAGTATACGTAAGCACATTTTATCGACAAAGCAGAATCAACATGGCTGAGTATGACATGAGCGTTCCATCGTTTGGCATTCTCCCACTACATAACTACACATGGACTCTGTTCCCTGGAGCCATGCACAGAATCATACACACTAAGGAATGATTTAGACAACATGGCTCTTTCAACAAACATGGTAAACCATCAAATTGTTGGTCTAGTGACAGGAATTGTCCAGCAAATGTTAATTAACTTCATTAGAAACTATAAATGATACAGATGATTGGTTTCCCCTTGAGCCTGTCGTTCAAGTCCTTCATTGGTCAGGGCTGAACAATGGACCCACAGAGCCCTCTAGTGTTCATCAACATCAACTACAACCAGAGAGAAAAGGACGCACCAATGAGTGAATGACAATAGCGTTTATCTTTATACAATATGTTGGCAACCTACGGTATTCAAACCATATTCTATTGTGCTTACAAATTTAACTACTGACATTTCCTGTTAATCTAACAATGCAGGATTGGTGCGTGTTGGCAATATAGTGTCTTATACTACAGTACATATTAAGTGACAGACAAACAGGCGTAGTGCTCAAGCATCCAGTAATGACCCCGGATCAGCTGGGACAGGGCCAGGACTCCTGGCTAAACAGACTTCATAGTTATGTCACCTGATCTTGAATCAGCCTAAAATACTTAATTAAATAAGAAAAGATCGAGATAAACTGACGAAGTGAACAAAGTGCTGCACTCTCCCAACTGATGATTAAATTGACATCCCCCATTCATGTGTAAAAGACAACAGTCTACACTTGTTGTAGCACCCAGGGCAATATGGACAATACACCAACGCCAGAGGCTTCCATTCTTATGGAGTGTTTTGCTATAGATGCATTTGGCTATAATGGAAAGAGTCAGTCAAGAAGGTGGGAGTGGGAAGGGGTCAGAGGTTAAGGGTATACTGGAGATCTGGAGTCCGTGAGCAGTAAACAGGTTTTGTAATCCCCAGCTGGTCCAAGCTCTTTCCATCTGCTACAGGTAGGTGTCATGTTCTGTGCTAATCAGGCTCTGATTGGAGCCCTGCAAGGGTGTGTCTTTGAGGGGTGGGGTGGGCTTGGTAGAGGTGTCGCTGGGTTCAGGGTTGGATGCCACCGGGGTGCCGTTCTTCTTTCCATTCTTCTGCTCTTTGGTCTTTATCCTCGCCTTGTCCTCCTCCTGGCCCTCCACATTCTTATTGGTTGCCAGGGACGACTCGACTATGATGGTGGGGTTCTGGCGCAGGTCTTGGCGACTGGGTGGTTCGGCGGCCATGATAGCCTTGGCGCCGTGCATTCTGGGAGGGGACTTGCAGTGCAACTCACCCCGGGTCTCCTTCCAGCGCCGCAGCTGGGCAAGGTGCTCCTTCTCAACGTCCCGCTCTGACAACGGCAGCTCTATAATCTGGGACAGAGCATAAGCGGCAGTGGTTAACCTAGCAGTCTTAAACTCTTGTCAGCTTGCTTGATAAGGTAGCAGAAATCATGACTGTAATATCATAGTTTTATTAACGTACCACTAGGTGGCAGCAGGGTCTTTTCAGTTTACACCATAGCCCTTAACACAGCCCTGAGAGTCCTCACATTCATGTCAGCAATTTTCAAAGTGGCTAAAAACCATGACACATTTTCCAGTATGGATGTTTCTAGAAGTCTGGTTGTGGATGTTGGTTGCGCATCACTACCTCCCGCACTAGGAATCCTTCCAGCATGTAGCGTGTGTCTATGGTCTTGAGCAGCTCCATGGTCTCGTACTGTCCCTGACACGTCTTTAGCTTGTCCTGAGAGCCCAGCATGCACTTTAACAGCACCAGGCCCACCCGGAAGATGATCTTCACTCCTGGACGACCGGACAACACCAGACAAACAGATGAAGTCGCACAGTGTCCTGAGAGTCTTGTATGACATATTTGTGTGTTTTATTGTATGTTTGAATGTGTCTATAATGTAGGTGATTATGAGTATGCTGGGGTGTGTCCATGTCAGTCTGTCTAAAGAGCGTGCCTCTCAGAGAATGCTCTCATGTGGACAAAATGTAAGTGTGTGTTTACTGTGTGGAATCAGCATATGACATGCATTGCACGTTACCAATGTCATTCGTCTCATATAGCCACATGCATTAAACATATTGCACTACAAAGACCCTGTTAAATGACATTCTGTATCTCACCCTCACAAAGGAACATGTCCCAGACACGTAGCACAGAGGCCCAGGGCAGGGTTCTGGAGAAGGCACACATGAACCACTCTGTCATGTACAGGATGGGGTCCAGTTTGTGCTTCTTCAGGTGGCGGTGGGCCAGAGGAGACACCCGCTTCAGCAAAGCAAACAGGATCTCCCCATCCAGCTGGATCGCCTCCTTCAGGAGCACACAGGAACCCCCATCAGAATGGAGAGATGGGGGGGGGGAGAAAGACAAATGGAGGGGTTGAGAGGCAGAAAGGGGTGAGGGGGGGAGAGAGAACAGACTCCTTCCTTTTTTCCCCCCCTTTAAAAAAAAAATGTAACAGCTTCCTTAAACGGCCCACATTGCCTGTTCACCCGCTCACTCAGGGCCATTTGTCATTAGCTGGTCACAGACATCAGGCTACAGGACATGTAATAACAGCAGCACATGCCAGATAAAGAGCTTGCCCAGTAATATGATACCTGCATTCAACATGACTGTCACCTAACATTGTACAGCTTTTCTTTTCCAAGACACGGAAGTTCCAGACAATGATAAACATGCTGAATTAATGTTTAACTCTATTTTAGTGATAGGTAAGCTCTTCCGAGTTACTCTCTAGCTCTGCCCTTGGGAAAACCCAACGAACTGCACGCGGTAAGCCTGATCTTTAAACCCCAATATAAAACCCTCCCTGTCACAACCAACAAACTGCGGATTCTCATCAACATGTGACCTTGGTTCCTTGTGTTAGCATAAATAAATGTTAGCGTATCAGTGTGGTACACCTGTGGTCAGTCTTACCAGCCCTACACTGTAGTATCCAGGAAGGTACTTCTCACAAATCTGCACCAGACCCCAGAATGCATCCTGTTAAATAAAGCACAAACATGAATTCAGCACGGCTGTGGTGTATGCCACATTACTGTAGTGTGAGTAACAGACTATTCAAAATTTTTTGCATATACAGGGATGGTATGCGTGGACTGACCTCAGCAGGCATGTGCATTAGCAGCACAGCAGCGATGGGAGCTTGAGCTTGGCAGTAACCCTCTTCAGGCCGGTGCAGTGTGTAGGCTTTGAGGACACGGTACAGGTCCTGCTGCCTACACACGCACACGATTTTGGGTTACAAAAAACAAACATGTACTGAGAAATAGCTATTGGTCCACGTCAAATGAGCTACTCACCCATGGCCTCCTCTCGCCACAAACATCTCATGGAAGGGGAACTGTCTGTGGAGGTCCTTCTCGATCACATCCACCCACTTAGGGTCTCCTGCCTGCCTGTCCAGCTCCTTTAAAAACCAGTTAGCTGAATTCACATGTACTTTTTCACAAGACTGTATGAATTCGTGTGTAGCGATGGTGGTTAGTGACCGACCTCGAACTTGCCCTTGTTTTGCTCCCTCTTCACCTTTCCTCCTGACAGGTAGAGCCACGCCCGGCCTCGCAGCGAGGGGGGGATGCCCTTCTGACAGCGCAGCTTCATCTGGGGGGCAGGGAGTTAGCGGCTGTGACAGTAGCACTCAATCATGTCAAGTGAGATTAAAAATCATGGGAATTAATTCAGTGGAATACATTCAATATCAGGCAAGGGGGGGGTAGATTGTTCAAGTATGTGTTCAATTACTTTCCTTACATATTTTCTGGTGCTTACTGCATAACAGTTACTCAATAAGAGAAGGGGTGACACATGACTTCTTGCAAGGTTAACATGCTTTCGATAAAGAAAGCGGTTATGGTCAGCATTGGGCTTTCGGTAGCCTATCAGCCGGTGTTGAGCAGCAGATGTTGGACTTGCTGACCTTCTTGTGTCTCTTGGCCATCCATTTGTCCCAGTTGTTGAGCATGTCCAGCCATTTGGCCTCTCTCTGTCTCAGCACTTCAGGAGGGATGTCTTCAGCTCTGTGGGAGTCAGGGGACAGACCGAGTTAGTCTACAGCTACACACCAGTGTCTAAAACACAATGCAGACACCAACGAAATGAGGCGAGTCAGGGAAGGAGGAAGAGCCATCCCTCACAGGAAGCTGCTACCTGTAGCTTCCGAAAATCATTCGCCAGAGGAGCGCGCTTTTTTCTTACAGAAACAACTTTTGACTAGAAAACTGGAGCCATATGATCGTAGTGTCCATTGAAACCAGAATAGAAAAAGATGAGACAAGGACAATAGCTGCCATTGTTGCATCTCTCCAGATGAAAAAAAGAGAGAAAGCTGACATGGTTCTGGAGGACTGCTGGGCTTGGGCTCCTTCCCTTGGTAGGAGGAGAGGGCGGAGGCTGCGTGTGTTTCAGTGTCGCTCAGAGAAAGAGCATCTTTATTGTAACCAGCTGACGGACACACCCAGTACACTGGACCAACTGTGGTCAAATTACCAAGGGGGATGCAGAGGGGTGAACACCACCATGACAGAATTTCTTGCACTCATTAATTAAGCATAGTCCGTTTTCTCTGGAATTAATGAAACTAGGTTGTCTGTTGTAGGGCTACATGAATATGAGAGACAGACAGAACAGCAACACAATTAGACCCAACCAAATCATGACAAAACAATCATTACTTGACAAAACTACTCAAACTAGAATGCTATTTGGCCCTAAACAGAGAGTACATAGTGGCAGAATACCTGACCACTGTGACTAACCTAAAATTAAAGGAAATCTTTGAGGCCGCCGAAAGCAGACCTGGCGCTCAAGAGAAGACAGGCTATGTGCCCACAACATGAGGTGGAGACTGAGCTGCACTTCCTAACCTCCTGCCAAATGTATGACAATAGACATATTTCCCTCAGATTACACAGACCCACAAAGAAATTGAAGAGTCACATTTTGATAAACTCCCATACCTATTGGGTGAAATACCAGTGTGCAATCTCAGCAGCAAGATGTATGACCTGTTGCCACAAGAAAAAGGGCAAACAGTGAAGAACACCATTTAAAATGTAACCTATATTTATGTTTATTTATTTTCCCTTTTGTACTTCAACTATTTGCACATTATTACATCGTACATAGACATAATGACCTTTGAAATGTCTTTATTATTTTGGCATTGTGTGTGTGTGTGTGTGTAATGTTGACTGTTAATTTATTGTTTATCTATTTCACTTGCTTTGGCAATGTAAACATATGTTTCCATGCCAATAATGCCCCTTAAATGGAATTGATTTGAAACACACACACGTTCTGTCACAGTGGTAGCAACTGGTCAAGGTAGTGGCAACTGTGGTAACCGTAGCAGCATTAGGCAAAGGACAACATGTCCTTCCCTTCCAATGGAGCAGGACCGAACAGCCAGATAAGCCTCTTTGTTGTGGGTTCTGTAGCAGACTTAACAATAACACATGACAGATTGGACAGGCTAAAACTAACAAGCTCTTAGCATAAAAGGCTCTGTCTGACAAGTCTGCTTTATGTTTACATTTGTTTTATTTCCTTTTAGGGACGGCCTTGCAGTCATTAGTCTACATCCAACCAAATGGGCTGAACACTTAGGCCCAAATTCTCTTTCCGTCCAGCAGGCCAGATCAGATCACATGAGATACTAGACCTAAAACCACAGAGCGGAAGAGTGGTCACTCATGCTGTGTACACAGCAGTGCCTCACAAGCAATTGCTTTACAAGGTGGAGAAATAGCAGCTAAAACAGGGCTAAGCAGAGTGATTAGCATTAACCTTGCTGGATTAGTGAAGACTATCATATTACAGGTATCCCGGGTCGAGGTTGATCTCAGAAATGGAGACTAGGTAAACAGGGACAGGTGTAGTCCAAAGATGATCATTCTGAGCTAGGGTTGTGCGATATGTTACTCCAAATGTTGCGATATCCGATAAAATAATTTGCGCCGTTAACGACTAAATCATTCCAGACTGTGCATTTTGAGCTCATTTACAATATTAGTCAGATTCTCATGAAATATTCACTGTGTGGCAAAAAACAGAACAAGGCTTAGTTAATTTAGACTTCATTTTCAACATCTTGATACAGCCTAACTGATTAAACTGCATAGTTTTGATGTGTAAAGTTCAAATAGAGCATAGTCTCGCACATCACGATAGATATGTCAAACATCACAATCAAATCATATAATCAGCCCAACCCTATTCTGATCACTCACTCAAATACAAAACACCATACAAACAGCACTGTACTGGGATGTGGTATACTTCATCACATCCTGGCACTCTTGGGGGAAGGGTCGGGGCAGCGGCTGATCCCTTCCTACTCCTCACAGGAAATCCATCCTCAGACAAAACAGTGGGACACTTGCCACGACCCGCAAAGCACACAAAAACAGGAAATTCTGACAGAAGTAAGGGGAAGTTCTGTTACCTCGCCATTCCTACTCTTGCTCAGCAACCACTCACTGGGAGCCTAAACACTGGAGAGAAATGCACATCACAATAGGCTGTAAGCAGACGAGTTTGAAGGCATTTGTTCAGAACAAGAGGTGACCCATCAGGCCAGGATTCTGTTTTTGCAAGGCAGCAGTACCCAGTCTAACATACCACACTGGTAAGCAAAATGAGGGAAGAACAATGCCATAATACACAAAAGGTTGTCAAGTCACCATGGCAGCAGTAAACAACTAGAAAACAATAAACTAAGAGTCTGTATGGTGATCTTGCTTTTTACAATGGAGAAAACCTTGACATCTTTTGTAGATTAGCCTACATGGTATGACACGTCTGGAACTGATTATTGAAGGTACTGCAGGACTTCCAGAATCTTCATGGACTCCACTTATGCAGCCAAAGGGCCCACTGAGAATAATCTGTTGGACTGTCCTAAACGCCTGCATTTGTAACAGTACAGCCAACAATGACTTGGCTGAGTGTCACAATTTGTTTTTAAATGGCTGACAATCACGAGAAGAGGCCAATGAATTAAACCAAAGCACCCAGGTCTACTATAGTCTATAAAAAAACTACCCCATTCTAAGTGTTGATGGGCAATTTCAAGTTAACAGATTCACTTAAAATGTTAATGTATGCCAAACAAAACCATTGATTTCAAAGTTTAACAAACCATACAACAATTTATACTGGACATTTTACAACAAAAAAAACACATTTACTGGAAGAACAGTGCAGATACAAAGTTTGGTAACGAAATTTCAGTATAATCTCACCTTCAACGCTAAATATCTGCTCCAAATTAAGATTCAACGAGGTCCGCAGAAAGAATGGGGTGTCAGCTATGACATGACACCTTGGAAAAAAAAGTCAAGTGGATTTACACCCAGTAACAGAAATACATCATGGTCCCTGATCTGTACTACAAAGAAATGCATAATCATGGATTTGAATGTCACTCTTTATGGCAATGTATAAATAGGTACACAAATGTAGAAATATGCAATATCCTGCTTTGCAAATATGGGTATTATTCTACACACTGTACTGTCCAAACAGACATCTGATGGGTTCAGATTTGTTCCAGACCAAAACTGTCTATAGACGTTCAAATCAAGGC
This sequence comes from Oncorhynchus mykiss, assembly GCF_013265735.2. Lineage (NCBI taxonomy): Eukaryota > Metazoa > Chordata > Actinopteri > Salmoniformes > Salmonidae > Oncorhynchus > Oncorhynchus mykiss. The sequence goes on from NC_048569.1 coordinate 36,321,361, forward strand.
CCGGCCTGGCCCGGTCAAAAATTCTGGTTTGTGTATGTCGAAATCAAGGTTAGGGTGGACTGATCAAATTTCAACTACTTTTCAAGGTCTAATGACACCAGTGTCGGTTCGGATGCTGGTTACAGTTAATGTAAGAGAGGGGTAGGTGTCAGTAAGAGCCGGGAGAGGTAACATTGAGCGGGGACGCAGAGAGAGAGCGAGGGGTTGTCCAGACTGTTAAAACACTCACACCACCAGACGGACAGAAATAAAACAGTTATGCGCTGGACATAACAGAATGCCAGTGGAAGGGAGGACAGTAACTGGTGATTAAACTGTGGTTTGTGACTACTATGATATGCCATTGTAGAAAATTCAATTGCAGGAATTCCTTTACTGATTTTTTTTGTAATTCGGATACTGATTTGTTAACAGAATGAGTTAATTCAATTTATAAGTTAGGGCTTGGCGATAAATTAATATGATTAATTAAAAATGTTTTTGCGCGATATTCCAAATGCCTGTATAGCAAGAATCAAGGTTGTTCTTTATGAGCTCTTATGTTCGCTTGTTCTCATGCAGTATTTTTGGTCTCGTCTTCTTCACTCTAGTGTGCACCTTCTGATTTATACCAGAGATCTGTATATAATGAAAAGATGCTCATTTCTCTGTCCTAACAATGAGAGTCGTTGCCCCAAAGGCGGGAAGGCAGGCGACAAGCTTAGGTCCAAAATAAGCCTATAGAAACACACGCCTCATTTTGGAGAAACACATTTGCGAGAGTGAAACCTCTCACGTCGCCTCTTCCGCTACACACACCAAGCCCCTCTCACGCCAACAAAGTTGAGAGGTCACATCTTCCCCTCTGACAAGAGGTTTCAACTCAAGTGTTTGGTCCAACAGAAATCGGTCACATGGACACCAAAACATATTGACTAATAAACTTCTCTAAGTTCTAACGATACCCTTTTTATGTCTCAACTACTCAAGTTGCGAGCAGGGCAGACACCTAAAACAAGTGTATCAATGAACATTGATTCTGGAAAATGCTCAGTTTGTCGGGGTATTGGGGTACCACATAACGCTAGCAGCATTTTAGCCAAAGACTGTTATACTAGCTGTTTAGTCTGTTTTATAAATGTGCAATAAATATAAAACAATTATAGAAAGGAATTTCTTATTGAGAAATGTAGGCCACTTGATTTCAACATCTGAACAAAGTGGCGAAGTCAACATGCTTTTCAAACAGTTGGGAGACAGAAGGGTGTGTTCATAACAATTTAACTGTTCAACCTTAGCTAGCAAATAGAGCCAAGTTGGCCAAACTTGAAATATAAAAGAATAGCTGGCTAATCACTAGCACATGGGCTTGAGAGATTATTGATGAGACCCATGTTAATTTTCCATAGCCTAATGCAGGGATAATCAACTAGATTCAGCTGCAGGCCGATTATTTCTTGAGCGGATGGTTGGAACATAACTACAAACAATTTGTAGACCACAATTTGACTGCAAAAAATCAAACAATCTTGCTTACATTTGTATATGGTCACCTCTATTATGCGTGGGAATACATATCCAAAACAAAAATCTGAGCTGATTTTGGTATTTTTACAGTCTTATGTCCAACAATGAAAATTCTATACTGAACAAAAATATAAAACGCTACATGTAAAGTGTTAGTCCCATGTTTCACGAGCTAAAATAAAAGACCTGACCTGCAAAAAAAAAATCTAGTTGTGCACACATTTGTTTACATCCCTGTTCGTGAGCATTTGGCCTTTGCCAAAATAATCCATCCACCTAAAAGGTGTGGCATATCAAGAAGCTGATTAAACAGCATGATCATTACACAGGTGCACCGTGTGCTAGGGACAATAAAAGGCCACAGTAAAATGTACAGTTTTGTCACACAACAATGTTATAGATGTCTCTAGTTGAGGGAGGGTGCAAATGGCATGCTGTCAGCAGGAACGTCCACTAGAGCGGTTGCCAAAGAATTTGATGTTAATTTCTCTACCATAAGGCACCTCAAACATTGTTTTAGAGAATTTGGCAGTACATCCAACTGGTCTCACAACCGCAGACCATGTGTACCACGCCAGGATCTCCACATCCGGCTTCTTCATCTGCAGGATCGTCTGAGACCAGCCACCCAGACGGCTGATGAAATGGAGGATAATTTGTGTCTGTAATAAAGCCCTTTTGTGGGAAAAAATAAATAAAATAATTCTGATTGGATGGCCTAGCTCCCAAGTGTTTGGGCCTATGCCCTACCAGGCCCACCCATGGCTGTGCCCTGCCCAGTCATGTGAAATTCATAGATTAGGGAATAATGAATTTATTTGAACTGTAAGTCAGTAAAACAATTGAAATTGCTTGTTGCATTTATATTTTAGTTCAGTATAAAAAAATAAAAAAGTAAAACCACGTGGGCCAAATTCGACCCTCAGACCACCAGTTGGGGGACCCTGGCCTAATGCCTGCTACAAGAAGTTTGTCAATATTATTGAATGTGCATGAATATGAATAGATGAATAGAACTAGTAAAAATGTGTAACAAAAAAAGGGCATTTTCATAGACTTGAAAATCAGTATTTATTGCAAATAAATAAATAATAATTTCATAAAATAAATTAGTGGGTTCCATGGTTGTGGATGGCTTCGATTAAGCCTAGGTATAACTTCCCAAGCCCTTAATTCATTAGATTACTGCTGATTGTTTGAAATGCAGTGAATTTTACAACAATTATTGAGAAGATATTTTGAAAAAATATATATATATTTATATAATATATTTGAGATTCTTCAAAGGTGCCACCTTTAGCATTGATGACAGCTTTGCACACTCTTGGCATTCTTTCAACCAACTTCATGAGGTAGTCACCTGGAATAAATGTCAATTAACAGGTGTGCCTTCTTAAAAAGTTAATTTGTGGAATTTCTTTCCTTCTTAATGCGTTTGAGCCAATCAAATCAAACTTTGCCACATGCATCAAATACAACAAGTGTAGACCTTACCGTGAAATGCTTAATTACAAGCCACAAAACAGTGCAGTTCAAGAAGAGTTGTGTTGTAACAAAGTAGGGGTGGTACACAGAAGATAGGCCTATTTGGTAAAAGGCCAAGTCCATATTATGGCAAGAACAGCTCAAATAAGAAAGGAGAAATCAGTCCATTACTTTAAGACATGAAGGTCAGTCAATTCAGAAAATTTCAAGAACTAAGTTAAGTGCAGTCGCAAAAAATATCAAGCACTATGATGAAACTGGTTCCCATGAGGACCGACACAGGAAAGGAAGACCCAGAGTTACCTCTGCTGCAGAAGATAAGTGCATTAGAATTAACTGCACCTCAGATTGAAGGCCAAATAAATGCTTCACAGAGTTCAAGTAACAGACACATCAACTGTTCAGAGGAGACCGCATAAATCAGGCCTTCATGGTCAAATGGCTTCAAAGAAACCACTAAAGGACACCCTATGGGACTACCAATAAGCACCGGATGTGATACAGCCTGGAGTAGGTGTCCAAACCTTTGACTGGTACTGTATATATAGATAGTGAAGCACCCATTAGTTGGAAAGAATCCAGATGTGATTTTTTAGGCCACATCCATCTTTACTTGTTAGTTCTGTGAACTTTCATTATCCTCCCTCCTGATGAGGGAGAGACATTAGAAAATATCTTAAAGATGTGGAGTTTTGGTAACGGAATAACAAGGCCCAAGGCAATCTTCTTAAACTTAACAGATGGCAAATCATTTTCCCAAAAAGAAATATGTGTTCATATTAGTTGGCAGGGGTCTTTACTTCAGCATTGTGTTTTGATGTATTGTATTTTTCTGCAATATGTTGTCTAAGACTCCTTCACAATCTGTTTGACCAGAAATCAAAGCCATTACTGATGCCTAATTTTTCAGATGGAAAATGGTTGAAAAATCAATCTACACCTTTATTTCCCCAAAATACAGTGGGGCAAAAAAGTATTTAGTCAGCCACCAATTGTGCAAGTTCTCCCACATAAAGATGAAAAAATCCCCCCCCCCCAAAAAAAAATCACATTGTAGGATTTAATGAATTTGCAAATTATGGTGGAAAAATAAGCATTTGGTCAATAACAAAAGTTTCTCAATACATTGTTATATACCCTTTGTTGGCAATGACAAAGATCAAACATGTTCTGTAAGTCTTCACAAGGTTCACACACAGTTGCTGGTATTTTGGCCTATTCCTCCATGCAGATCTCCTCTAGAGCAGTGATGTTTTGGGGCTGTTGCTGGGCAACACAGACTTTCAACTCCCTCCAAAGATTTTCTATGGGGTTGAGATCTAGAGACTGGCTAGGCCACTCCAGGACCTTGAAATGCTTCTTACGAAGCCACTCCTTCGTTGCCCGGGCGGTGTGTTTGGGATCATTGTCATGCTGAAAGACCCAGCCACATTTCATCTTCAATGCCCTTGTTGATGGAAGGAGGTTTTCACTCAAAATCTCACGATACATGGCCCCATTCATTCTTTCCTTTACACGGATCAGTCGTCCTGGTCCCTTTGCAGAAAAACAGCCCCAAAGCATGATGTTTCCAACCCCATGCTTCACAGTAGGTATGGTGTTCTTTGGATGCAACTCAGCATTCTTTGTCCTCCAAACACGACGAGTTGAGTTTACCAAAAAGTTATATTTTGGTTTCATCTGACCATATGACATTCTCACAATCTTCTTCTGGATCATCCAAATGCGCTCTAGCAAACTTCAGACTGGCCTGGACATGTACTGGCTTAAGCAGGGGGACACGTCTGGCACTGCAGGATTTTAGTCCCTGGCGGCGTAGTGTGTTACTGATGGTAGGCTTTGTTACCACCGTGTGGTTCTGGGATTTTTGCTCACTGTTCTTCTGATCATTTTGACCCCACGGGGTGAGATCTTGCGTGGAGCCCCAGATCGAGGGAGATTATCAGTGGTCTTGTATGTCTTCCATTTCCTAATAATTGCTCCCACAGTTGATTTCTTCAAACCAAGCTGCTTACCTATTGCAGATTCAGTCTTCCCAGCCTGGTGCAGGTCTACAATTTTGTTTCTGGTGTCCTTTGACAGCTCTTTGGTCTTGGCCATAGTGGAGTTTGGAGTGTGACTGTTTGAGGTTGTGGACAGGTGTCTTTTATACTGATATCAAGTTCAAACAGGTGCCATTAATACAGGTAACGAGTGGAGGACAGAGGAGCCTCTTAAAGAAGTTACAGGTCTGTGAGAGCCAGAAATCTTGCTTGTTTGTAGGTGAACAAATACTTATTTTCCACCATAATTTGCAAATAAATTCATTAAAAAAATCCTACAATGTGTTTTTCTGGATTTCCCCCCCCAAGTGTACCTATGATGAAAATTACAGGCCTCTCTCATCTTTAAGTGGGAGAACTTGCACAATTGGTGGCTGACTAAATACTTTTTTGCCCCACTGTATACTCTTCCCTTTCATTTGACACGCTCCTATGAACTCCGTTGGTGCTCTTGGGCTCTTTTACATGAAAATGACAATCCAATCTCTCGATTAGCAATTAGAAGGAAGTTCGGTAGTAGCCTAAAAAAAAAAAAAATAATAATAATAACTCTTTACTAGGAGTTTGCCTGTGATTATAATATCCCTATTCCCATTTCAGGGCTCTACAGTGCTACCATTTTGTAAGCACAGAAAGAATATTTTGCTACCTGGAATTTTTATTTGGGAGCACCAGTGTGCCTTAGAACAAAACAAGCAAACGTGGTGCCACAAAAAAAAAAAAAAAAAAAAGAGCTTCTTCAGGAGCTGAGCTTCAAAAGTAGCTAGGATAAATATACCCAATGTAGGCTTATATCTCAATGTTAAAAACTGGTGCGCCGAAACCCTGTATTTGTAATTGCTGGCAATTCACATCTTTCCGCAAATATTTTTAATTGCGCTCCTAAATGTATTTGTGTGCTTCTACATTTTTCAACATCTCACCATAGAACCCTGAATTTATGTTAGTCTAGGAGGTTCTCTTCCTGCGACAACATTTAAGCAAACACATGCCCTGGTCACCTCAACTGCATTGTGTTTTGTAAACTACACGCATTTATGAAAATGCTTCTTCTAAAGAGAAATTATATAATGGATGAGTCAAAAATAACATTTTGGCCAAAAAGGCAAAGTCCGCTCGATCCTTCATTGAGTCAGATGACTCATTCATCACAAAACCCTCTGATATTGCAAAATACTTTAATGACTTTCATTGGCAAGATTAACAAACTTAGGCATGACGTGCCAACAAACTCAACCTTCAAAGCCATGCATTACTGATCAGATTATGAAAGACAAGCATTGTCGTTTTTAACTCTGTAACGTGAATGTGGAAGAGGTTAAAATATTGTCCATCAATAATGACAAACCAACTGGTAATGACAACTTGGATGGAAAATGATTGAGGATGGTAGTGGACTATATTGCTACTCCTATTTGCCATCTCTTCAATCTAAGCCTACAGGAAAGTATGAGCACTCTGGCCTGGAGGGAGGAAAAAGTCATACCGTTAACCAAAAATAGCAAAGCAGCACCCTTCACTGGTTCAAACAGCCGACCAAATCAGCCTGCTACCAACCCGTAGTAAACTTTTGGGGGAAAAAAATTGTTTAACTAGATGCAATGCTTTTTCATAGTAAACAAATTAACAACTGACTTTCAGCACGCTTACAGGGAAGGTCAATCAACATGTACAGCATGAAGACAAATGATTGGCGGAAAGAAATTGATAAGATTGTGGGAGCTGTTTTGTTAGACTTTAGTACAGCTATTTACATTATCAATCATAGGCTGCTGCTAAAAAAAAATGTATGACTTTACATCTACCACACCGTGGATCGAGCGTTACCCATCTAAAGGAAAACAGAGGGTGTTCTTTAATTATTAAAGCCTCTAACATAAACCAGGAAGAGTTTTGCATACCTCGTGGTAGCTGTCTTGGCCCCTTACGTTTGTATATTTTTACTAATGATCTACCACTAGCATTGAGTAAAGCGTGTGTTTATGTATGGGCATTTCCATGTAAAAGGACCCATGAGCACCAACATGTAAAGTTCACAGGAGCATGTCAAATTGGGTGTCAAATGAAAGCTAAAAGTATATATAGATATGAGAAACAAAGGCATACATTTCCTACCTCTTTCCATCCCAAACATGTTGAATAAGCAACAGATGGAAAAGGGGTATTCGAAAACATCTACTAGAAAAAGTCTTAAGGTATTAGAAATACATCAAAACACAATGCTAAAGTAAAGATCCCCGCCAACTAACATCAACACATATTTAGTTTGAGAAAATGTTCCGTCTGATCTAAGTTTAAGAAACATTGCCAAAAACCCACATATATTTAAGATACATGACCAAAAGTAGGTGGACACCTGCTTGTCGAACATCTCATTCCTAAATAATGGGCATTAATATGGAATTGGTCCCCCCTTTGCTTCTATAAACAGCCTCCACTCTTCTGGGAAGGTTTTCCACTAGATGTTGGTATATTGATATCGATGCAGGGACTTGCTTCCATTCAGCCACAAGAGCATTAGTGAGGTCGGGTATTCTGTTTATTCATGGTTACAGGGATATTCTGAGTGGGATATCAAAAGGTCCATGTAAACAGCTTACTCCGAATAAGATTTTAGGCAGGATTTGAGCTACTATCCAGAATACTGTGCGCATGTAAATGTGGGCAATCTCTCCTGGCTCAACGTAGAGGAGAGACTGACCGCATCACTATGTCTTTGAGAGGGGTATTGGTGTTGAAAGCTCTTTCCAAACAGCTAACAGATCAAAACACCCATACATACCCGACAAGACATGGCACCAGGGGTCTCTTCACAGTCCCCAAGTCCGGAACAGACTCTGGTAAACGCACAGTACTACATACAGCCATGACTACATGGAACTCTTCCATGTCAAGTAATTCAAGCGAGCAGTAAAAACATTTAAGAAACTGATAAAACACCCCATGGCACAACGCAGACTGAGGAGACACACAACCTGATGCACTGGTATTCTGGATTTTATATTGTAAATGTTTAAGATTAGAGTAATATTGTATGATACATTGTTTTATTTATGATCTAAGTGGTTGTGTTTTGTGGTGATGTAACTGTTTCAAGCCTGTTTGGACCCCAGGAAGAGTAGCTGCTGAGAGGGTGAAAAGATAGAAAAAGGACCTGCAGTTCTTCCACGGTCCCCGGGTGTATCAATCCTCATTCTATCAGTTACTCTGAGTGATGCAGAGGCTTACATGACAGAGGCTTTCTCATCCATCTTGTCTGACCAGACACTCTGTACAAAGCTTCCTCAAGGAGGTTCACAGAGCAGCAAACTAAACCTGCTTAGGGTGGGGTAGGGGGTCATTCTGGACAAGGCAGGTGTTACTAAAGGTTAGTAAGGGACTAGACAGAATATGGCAGGACTAACTTTCTGAGGACTAACTTTGTTGACCTCCAAGTCCTCCTGTGGGGCTTAGTTGGTAGAGGATGGCGCTTGCAACGCCAGGGTTGTGGGTTCGATTCCCACGGTGGAAGACTATGAAAAAGTACCGAAATATATGTACGCACTAATGTAACTAGCGCTGGATAAGAGCGTCTACCATTTTCTGTGTCTGTGGTGGAGAGCATCCACTGGAGTTATACCGCAAATAACAAGCTACTACTGATTCAAATGTGAAGTGAATATTAGAAAATGACAAACAATAAAGTGGTGCGTTTAGTCAGATGAAAAGAGTGCCTAATCTGGAAGGAAGATGCACTTGGACAATTTTGTCAGCCACAGATCTAGACTACTTCGTTGCTGGTGGAAAATTATAAACAGACGGGTCATACTTACGATTGTTCTGAATATTGTTGTGCACCCCCAATAAATCCATATTTATCCGTCTGTCTCTCGCTGGTATAGCCATTTAGTTCTGAGTCCGAGCCGAAAGAGTTGCCTTCATCTGTCAGTGCCAGGCTTTCTCTGGTGCCCCGCAAACTTTTGATGGACTCTGCTGACTGAAGTCCATTACCTGGCTCAATTCTTGCCATTTAAACCACCCTCTCTAGCTTAACTTCTAATATCATTAGTCAAGTAAAGCTCCAGTTATTTAATTCTAAGTCAAACATTTCAGTGAAAAGCTTAGCTACTGTCTGAAGTGAAGTTTTATTATGGTCGTCAACATGTCCTTAGCTATCGTAACCTGCATAGCATCGTCGAGGTAAATTAGAGCGAAATAGTTAGCTAACTAGTCTAAATCAAAAACCACTATCTTGACTAGCTACCGTTAGCAAACCAAACAATTAACGTTAACGAAAAATAAAATGGAAAGTAAGAATCAATGAACAGGATAGACAGCTAAAGAAGCTAGCTGGCTAGGTTAGCATTAACGGTAGCTAACCGCTAGCAGTGAGAAACATGCCATTATTTGTCAACAACACCAACACAAATCAGAGCAACACAAAAAGCAGTCTAATTCTACCGTTACTAGCAAGCAAGATGGTGTTGTTGAACGACTGGTCAGCCAGATAAAACCATTGAAAGCCAATATGCATCAACCTCTCATCAATAACTCACTCTGACAGGCCTAGCGCGGATTAATTAGACCGAGACACCGCTTGCTAGCGTCAGCTGACAGTCAGTTCAGCAAAGACCATGTTCGAGGTCGTTTATTTATAACTGGGTTTTCGAGCCCTGAATGCTGATTGGCTGACAGCCGTGGTATATCAGACCGTGTACTATGACAAAAAAAAATGTTTTACTGCTCTAATTACGCTGGTAACCAGTTTATAGTAGCAATAAGGCACATCGGGGCTTTGTGATAAGAAGAGCCCTTAGCCTTGGTATATTGGCCACATATCACACCCAGGCGTTATTGCTTATACATATATGCTGAACAAAAATATAAAGCAACATGTATTGTGGCGGCAGGGTAGCCTAGTGGTTAGAGTGTTGGACTAGTAACTGGAAAGTTCAAACCCCGAGCTGACAAGGTACAAATATGTTGTTCTGCCCCTGAACAGGCAGTTAACCCACTGTTCCTAGGCTGTCATTGAAAATAAGAATTTGTTCTTAACTGACTTGCCTGGTAAAATAAATTGTGTTGGTTTCATAATATGAAATAAAAGATCACAGAAATTTTCCATATGCACAAAAAGCTTATTTATCTCAAAATGTTGTGCACAAATTTGTTTTCATTCCTTATAGTGAGCCAAGATAATTCCTCCACCTGACAAGAAGCTGATTAAACAGCATGATCATTACACAGGTGCACCTTGTGCTGAGGCCACTCTAAAATGTGCAGTTTTGTCACACAACACAATGCCATAGATGTCTCAAGTTTTGAAGGAGCGTGCAATTGGAATGCTGACTGCAGGACTGTCCACCAGAGCTGTTGTCAGAGAATTTCATGTTAATTTCTCTACCATAAGCCACCAACCAACGTTGTTTAAGAGTATTTGGCAGTATGTCCAACTGGCCTCAACCGCAGACCATGTGTATGGTGTCGTGTGGGCGAGCAGTTTGTTGAAGTCAACGTTGTGAACAGAGTGCCCCCATGGGGGAGGTGAGCTTATGGTATGGGCAGGCATAAGTTACGGACAACTAACACAACTGCATTTTATTGATGGCAATGCATGACCCCATGTAGCAAGGATCTGTACACAACTCCTGGAAGCTGAAAATGTCCCAGTTCTTCCATGGCCTGCATACTCACCAGACATGTCACACATTGAGCATGTTTAGAATGCTCTAAATTGACGTGTACGACAACATGTTCCAGTTGCCGACAATGTCCAGCAACTTCACACAGCCATTGAAGAGGAGTGAGACAACATTCCACAGGCCACAATCAACAGCCTGATCAACTTTATGCAAATGAGTGTTGCACTGCATGAGGAAAATGGTGATCACACCAGATACTGACTGGTTTTCTGATCCACACCCCTAACTTTAAAAAAAAGGTATCTGTGACCAACAGATGCATATTAGTATTCCCAGTCACGTGAAATCCATAGATTAGTGCAAGAGGAATTTATTTCAATTTACTGATTGTAAGTGTAACTCAATTTGTTGCATGATGCGCTTATATTTTTTTCAATATATACATCTATATGTACATGACAAAGATTGGATACGTTTAGTTCTCGGAAACAACATCAATATGGTATAGACATATTTTGCATGTGTTCATATTTTTATTTTATTTTATTTAACCTTTATTTAACTAGGCAAGTCAGTTAAGAACAAATTCTTATTTACAATGACAGCCATATCATATGAATGTGGTTCCAGACAAGCCAAACACTTGTCCAGGGCTCGTGAGATCATCTGCGCAGCGCAACTACAACAAAGATGACCTGGAACGTGCCCATAAATCTCGGGTGTTTGGTTTTAATGTCTATGGCTGTTGTCAGCAAATAGTGTTAGTTGATATTTGTCGCCACCTATCGATGCATTTAGCTAACATGTCCTAAATTACTGCTCCATGAGATGAAAGTGAATGTCTCTTTTTCAGTGTCTCTAATGAATTTTGATTGCAATGAGGTTTTGATTCCACATAAATGGAATGATAACACTTTAACGCAATGGATGATTCTCAAAATGGGGGTCTGGCCTCAAACCTTCCAAAATGACAGGTGCAGGTGGAAGGGGATACTGTCAAACTGTCAACAGACTGTTTGCTGTTAACCCTCTTGATGTTGTCCTACCATGAGGGCCACAACCGCCTCAGAGAACGTGTGGGTTTGGGGAGGACCATATTAAATCTCTTCTGTGCAAGTGCAAATAGCTAACCTTATTCATATCAAGACCCTCCGGCGCAAATATGGGAGACACCTTTAAGGTTAATGTTTGAACAATTGTCTTGGATAATGCCTGATAGGAATAGAAGAATATAATGAAAATGCATTTCATTCATAAATAAACCTACTTATAAATAGCCAAATAATAATAGCTAATAATAAATCACTTATAATGCTCAAGGCTGTTTGGCTGGAAACACCACTAATCATCCTGGACACTGTCCCAGTTATGATTACACACAACTCACTTATGAGTTGCCTCTAATTTGAGATGTCAGTCTATATTTGGTAGTATAGGTGGGCCTATGTGTGGAGGACTGAAAACCCCCGAGTTGACCCCAGTGTGGCACTGGCACAAATACAATAGGTCGGCTAGCACATGTATGTCTCGTGGTTTCCGGGCAGTCCTTTCACACTCTGCCTCCACTGGTCTGTGAAGAGCTCAGATCACAACACACATCACATTTAGCATTGTTCACCATGTGGGTGGATATGGAAATTGGTTTGGCATCTGTATTCAATACATAGCCTGCAGATAGGGGGCTGTTAGGGTGGTGGCACAGTGGCATGTGAGTTTGTTCAAGGTCACAAAGACTAATATGCCATATTGTCTGAAACGTGTGGGAAAATAGAGAAGATATTAAAGACTGAATGAAATACAATGACAAGGTGGAAATAGGACTATAAAAAGGGATGTGCAAGACAATGATTGGGAGAGAGGGGTAGATGGAAAGAGAGGACTCTAGAGCAGGTATTCCAAAACTGGGGTACGCGCAATGCCGTCGGGGGTACGCCAAATAAAAATGTGATTTTTTTATTTTTTACATTTTCAAACAGTACATTTATATTTTCCAACGGGGCTATACATTTGGGTGAGTTTTTTTTAATCGCCTGAGTAGCCTCGTTTCACTGTCAAAAATCAAATGAAACCATCTAGTGAAATAACAACACAATGTAAAATACAGGTAGCCTAGTCAAATAATTAACATCCAATCACATTAACCGTTACTTTCTCGCGGGAAACCTTCACTCTTGCGCAGACATTTAGAAACAAAACATGACCATTTGAAAAATAAGCTGCAGGAGTTTTTGAGCGAGAATAAAGACGACTTTCGAGTAGTAAGACATGTATAAAAGAAACAGATACCATTAATATGAAGGGGCTAGAAGCTCTTATATGGTGAGCTAACAAATGCCTAGGACAGGCAAGCACCATTCTATTGGACAGGCAAGCACCAGGCAAGCACCATTCTATTCTATTCTACTTAATTCTTACTGCTGCCATGGATATGGCTGGGACAATGCTGGGGGAAAAGGCCCAAAGACACATACAGACAATATCTTCATCAAACAACACTGTTTCAGGATGTATCAGTGACATGGCAGGAGATGTTTTGAAACAATTACTGCTTCGCATACAAGCCAGTGAATTATATGCCTTACAGCTGGATGAGTCAACAGGCGTGGCGGGTTGGCACAGCTCCTGGTATGTGTCTTTTATGTTTATGGGGGGTCAATTAAGGAAGACATCCTCTTCTGGAAACAGGACAACATGAGGGGATACTTTTAAAGTAATAGACAGCTTTGTGACATCAAATGGACTTTGGTGGTCAAGATGTGTTGGTATCTGTACTGATGGCGCAAAAACCATGACAGGGAGAAATAGTGGAGTGGTAATGCGTATGCAAGTAGTTGCTCCCAATGACACTTCGGTACACTGCAGCATCCACCGAGAGGCTCTTGCTGCCACGGGAATGCCTGACAGCTTGAAAGACGTTTTGGACACTCCAGTGAAAATTGTTAACTTTGTTAAAACAAGACCCTTGAACTCTAGTGTATTTTCTGCATTATGCAATGATATGGGCAGCAACCTTGTAATGCTTTTACAACATACAGAAGTGCGCTGGTTATCAAGGGGCAAAGTATTGCCACTTTTTTTCAATTGAGAAACAAGCTACGTTTTCTTTACTGACCATAATTTCCACTTGTCTGACCGCTTGCATGACGACGAGTTTCTCACACGACTGGCCTATATATGGGTGATGTTTTTTCTCACCTGAATGATCTGAAACTAGGATGACAGGGACTTTCCGCAACTATATTCAGCGCCCGGGACAAAATTGAGGCTACGATTAAGAAGTTGGAGCTCTTTTCTGTCTGCATTAACAAGGACAACACACAGGTCTTTCCATCCTTGTATGACTTTTTGTGTGCAAATGAACTCAAGCTTACAGACAATGTCAAATATGAAACAGCAAAGCACCTGAGTGAGCTGGGTGCGTAATTACGCAGGTACTTTCCCGGAATGGACGACACAAACAATTGGATTCGTTATCCCTTTCATGCCCTGCCTCCAGTCCACTTACCGATATCTGAACAAGAGAGCCTCATCGAAATTGCAACAAGCGGTTCTGTGAAAATGTAACTTAATCAGAAGCCACTACTCAGAGTTTCTTGCCTTGGCAAATCGCGCTGTTAAGACACTGATGCCCTTTGCAACCACATACCGATGTGAGAGTGGATTCTCGGCCCTCACTAGCATGAAAACTAAATTCAAGCACAAACTGTGTGTAACAGTATAGCTTCCGTCCCCCTCCTCGCCCCTACCTGGGCTCGAACCAGGGACCCTCTGAACACATCGACGACAGCCACACTCGAAGCATCGTTACCCATCGCTCCACAAAAGGCGTGGCCCCTACAGAACAAGGGGAACAACTACTTCAAGGTCTCAGAGCGAGTGACGTCAACGATTGAAATGCTATTAGTGCACACCCTGCTAACTAGCTAGTCATTTCAAATCAGTTACACTCACGCCCTTTTTGATCTCCTCATTTTCCGCAGCAACAAGTGATCCGGGTCAACAGCATCAATGAAACAGTATAGCTTCCTCCCCCCTCCTCGCCCCAACCTGGGCTCGAACCAGGGACCCTCTGCACACATCGACGACAGCCAAGGGGAACAACTACTTCAAGGTCTCAGAGCAAGTGACGTCACCGATTGAAACACTATTAGCGCGCACACGGCTAACTAGCTAGCCATTTCACATCGGTTACATGTGTGTGGAAAATGATTTAAGACTGAGACTCTCCAATACAACCCAACATTGCAGAGTCATGTGCATCCTTTCAAGCACAACCTTCTCATTAACCTGTGGTGAGTTATCTACAATTTTTGATGAACAAATGAGGTTTTATATGTAAGATGGCAAAATAAAACCAAATTCTTGATTATTATTATATTATTATTTGTGCCCCTGGTCCTATAAGAGCTCTTTGTCACTTCCCACGAGCCTGGTTGTGACAAAAACTCACACTCATTATGTTTAATAAATGTATTGTATAGTGTGTGTGTGGCAGGCTTACAATGACGGCAAAAAACAACATTTTAGAGTACGCTGACCCTGGTGCTAGAGGGGGTACGCTGCTGGAGGTTGAATGTTTGAAGGCGTACGGGACTATAAAAAGTTTGGGAACCGCTGCTCTGGGGAATGATTTAGTGTTATACATTCACCCACGGGGCATATTTCAGTCCCCTCCCTTCGGCATCCTTCCATCTCATTCTCACCCTCATGTTTAGTCACATGCTGCTGCAGGAGCACACAAATAAAAAATCACAAGCTTTGCCTCACGCACACTCAGACACAATGCCAATGCTCATTAATGTATTTGCACAAAGTTAACTGTACGTGGGAAATACACAGGAATTGTATTGTCTTTTGTAACAACAGGGTCCAATCTGTTTAATTCAGAACTCTAGAAATCTGGTGGATTCGCAAAGGTGGGGAAAGCTTCTTAAGACCTGCGGGGGAATGAGGTCAGCCTTATTTGCAGTAATTCTGAGGGTTTTTCCCTGCCTTAATCCTCTCACTCAAACTGTGGGTTCATTGGTTGGGGGCATAATTGCAAAAAAACAAACATGAAACAAAAATAAAATGGTGACTAATCCGGACCAGTGGCTTTGGGTTTTGATAAGCCGTCTTCCACGTGAGGGAAGATCATTACAAAGATGATGGTCAGGTTAGCTCTTACATTATACCAAAGTCCTTTGATGAATGCTTGGGAGGCATTCAAGAACATTGCAAGGGGTTGATTGACAGTCATACGATCCCTGATGGGTTGGGAAGGTGACCAGCATTTGACCATGACTAAGGCAAACTAATCAAGCACCTTCCCATGAATACATGTGAAAAATATCCCAGCTATATAGAACTGACCTCAACAGGGCAAGTTAATCTGCAAGCTAGGCAATGTTTCACACTGCTATTGAAATTTGTCAGAGGCAGTGCCATCACAGTGAAGGCTGCAATCAACAGCTGTGCATAGTGTCCTTTTTAATGATGGTTTCATATAACACAGGGGGAAAGCAACACTGTATAAAAAGGAGGTATTATGTGATAAAAGATAAATGCAGTCTTGCGATGGTTTGATGAAATTCCAGATAAAGCCTTTACTCAATGCATAGTCACAAAAACTCAGAGGCATGCATCTTAGTATAAATACTATATTCTTTATTTAAATATTTTGCAACTTTGAAAACACATTTACAGAACCTAGTCCTGCATTATTACACTGCGCACACACACATGTAGCTTTCATACTCACAAACATTGCTTAGAGAAAAACACACAGACCTCGTCTTGACAGCAGAAGCACCATTGAAAAACTGTCAAGAGCGTGGACAGAATTAGAGGGACTTAATTGACATTGAGCAACATACAAGATACATCTATTTGTTAAGGCGGAATCGGTGCTCACCATTATCAATAAAAAGCACTTCAACCTGCATCGCCCTTCCTGCTTCAACACAGTGTCTCCTTAAACCATAGACGTTGACTCTCACAAAATCCGATCAGGTAATTAATTATTCATTAACACAGTGCACCCCCACAGACTGTCGGAAAGAGCAAACCGGAAATATGAGAATGACCAATGAACGTCGGTGCATGTTTTAAGTGTTTGAAGGACAACCTTTAAATTAAGGGGAGTTGATCAGACATTTGGAGGCGAGGCAAGCTGTGAGCGACAGTGGCACCTTTGCAGTTAAGCAAATTCCAGTAGTTCAAATAGCTGGGACAAAGACAGCTTGTCATGCAAATACAGAATGCATAGGACAGACGATATTCATGAAATGAAGTCAAAGGCTACAGAAAATTAACTTAAACCAAATTGAAATAGTATTTAGTACACAAAACATACATTTAATTGTACCCATTGATCTTGCCTGTATGGTTGCTTGATGTTCTTTCAAATTATTTTTATGCAAAACTACGCAAGATGATAAATAGTGACAACTTAATTGGTCTCCATTACGCCATGTTAGCCTGACTGCAGGTTTTAGATTAGATTTTTTTTTTACCCTGGTCATGCTTGTGAAGTTTGGCTCTCCTTCTTTGGTTTCTTTAAGGATTCAAAAGCCTGCATTGTAGTTTGTTGCTCACAGACTACCTGTCACATAGAACTAGAGATGCCAATACAACCAAGCCCCTGTTCTGGTCACATTGCATTTTAGGCACAAATAAAAAGACACCTTAGTGGTCTTCTGACTGTTTTGCACCGAAAATACAACTGGGCATCATTCCCCACAAGCAAAATGACAGATTACCTGTCAAACAGATTGACAGATATGCTCTCAATGTGAAAATAGAGACATTTTATGTTACAGTATTGGTGCATGTTTTACTCCAAACCCAGATGAAATCAATGGGGATAAAAGATAGTGAATACTCCTCTTTGGTGCACTGGCTTCATAATCATAACAGAGCAAACACTGGCTAACAATGAAGAGAGGTGTGTGTATTCTGCTATTATGCAGAAAAACCAACAGCATGCCAAGACCAGTACAGGATGATCAAAAATAACAAAATGGCGCACACACCATTCACATAAATAATGTACAGTCAAACACATTGAACTGACAAAATAAAAGCAGCAAGTAAATCATTATTGGGAGACAGAACAAATCTAGAAAAAATATTTTTAGAGATGACACACCCACCACACAGACCACATATGATTCCTACTGAGTAGTAAGATGGTATGATTCCTACTGAGTAGTAAGATGGTATGATTCCTACTGAGTAGTAAGATGGTATGATTCCTACTGAGTAGTAAGATGGTATGATTCATATTTGCCATCCATGGAGCTATAAGGCGTCACAAAAGAATCACACGGTGAATCCATATGTTGGATGACACATTTCAACCGTCACATCATGGCTCTCAAACTAATAACATTAAAGTTATAAAAATAAATCTTTGTTTTTTTATATATATAATTCATACCTGCCCTATTGGTATGGTTGAAAGCATTCCCAGATGCTAGCATTAGCTTTGCAAGTTAACACATATCAACAGCAAAGACATTCAAACAAGAACCTACACCCACTTAGTGCACACGCACGCACGCACACACGTCGACAAAGACATGCCACGCAGACATGCTGTCATAGTTCTGACACTACTACCGGGTCAAACGTGTCCATGTCAATGTCGTGGTTCTTTCGGCCCACGGAAGGGAGGGATTGAGAATATTTACCTTTATAGATTGTGAATGCTCGTTCGTACACATCTGTCACAAAGCAAAATGATCATCCTTTGCATCCTTATCAGCGTCAAAGTGAAGACACACTGCCTTGTTTCACAACACACAATATTTACAAATCCATGCGGCTGTGTGCACTGACAGAATTTTTCAGTAACCTCAATGTGGTGACATTTCAGACTAGCCTATAGGTGGCACTCTGGAGAAATCCCTGCTAGTAAATGGTACTGGCCAGCTACCCCTTCATACAAGTCCAAGACAACAACACCAAACTCATACTGTATCTACATCCTTTCTTATTACAAGTCACAACCCTCTCTAAAACCCACAACAACACAGTCCCGCTCAATTCCCCAGTCTTAGTATCCAGCCACACACATAGAAGCCTTGAAACAGATCATCACGCAGCTACAACATTTACAACACAGACATTCAAATCTCCCTAACAACCACAAACCATGGCTTACTTTACTTATAATACCACTGCTTGTTTCAGGGTGACCAAGCCCAACTCTATCCCCGTATCGGGTCCCTCCCCGCAAAAGCAAACCCCCCCTGCATTCAGGACTGCACTTCGGTCTCAGTCCCAATTAAGTGATGTTTTGAAATAAGATATGGGAGAATGGGAAGAAAGCAGTGTGCTGTTCTACACCGTGTGCATCATGATTAACACGAGAAAGTCTTAGCTGCCTGCCTCCTCTCACTAATACAGTACCAAAACAAAATGGAAGAATACAGATAGAGCTACATTCTGTGGTGAGGAGTTTGTGTTCCATGTTGTGGCGGTGAGATAGGAAGGTCAGTGAGGGGACATGGGGGGGGGGGGCTGCAGTCCGTCCGACGGGAACCAGTGCACTTGAGAAGGAGGCAGGTGGAAGACTTGAATGGCGGGAAGTAAACGGATCCAATAAGCGTCTCACACACACTTAGTCTGTGTATTCTGCCACAATGGACAGCAGCACCGTGATGTCATCAGGCTTCCCCCCTGCAGGACACAAGACAAAAGAGAACGTGTCAATTGGCTTTCCAGAGATCAAAGTCAACCTTGAATAACCCAATCTGCAAGCTGACGGTGGGCATAAAAATACAGTGGAGCTGGAGGTGTTATTAGGGACGTAAAGGACTTCCCAAGAACCTGATACGTACCTCTTACATTCAGGCCATTGTCACAGGCAAACTGAGCGAAAGGGGACATGTAGTTGGGGTCATAGGCCAGTTCGTGTGCTTGCTTTGCAATGCTCTGTGCCGTCTGCTGGATGCTGTCATAGTTGGCGCTCTGAGAAATACAAGCATTAGCATTAGGACAAAGAAATGTGTGCAGGTATTTACTAAGGTGAATGTGTAGATTTAGGTGGGTGTGAAAGCAGCTAGGAGGCACTGCGACGTGTTACCTTGAGCTTTTTGAGCTCTTGCAGGATCATGTAGTCGGGCATGTTGTCGAAGAGGCCATCCGAGGCGGTCAGGATGATGTCACCCAGCTGGACATCGAAGGAGGCGCTATCAGCGGCCTCAGGGCTGGGGAGGAGAACACAGGACAGCACTATTAATCAGGGCCAGCCAGAGGGCACCAGAGAGCTGCTACCAGATAGACAGTACACATGATCCTCACAAACATGATCAGGAGGAATCTGGTCAAAAGGTGACTGTGCCTCAGAGGGATATAATGGCTGGGTAATAAGACAGCAGATTCCTCCTGGCACACAGTGCAGCCTGCCCTGCTCCAGCCCCACCCCCCCGCCCGCCAGGCCCAGCATGATCTCTGGCTCCTAGACAGAGTAGGGGAGCCGGACGTAACCCTCTGCCCTTGAAACTGTGGAATTGCCCTTTATTAAACCCCTTCCATACCAGAAAGACAGAGAGCAAATGTGAACATGTGAGAGTGTGTGTCTGCTGAGAAGTACGTATGTATGGAAGCATAAAGTAACATTGTGCAAGTTTGCGTGTTAATGTGATCGTTATAGGAGAGCCTGAACATCTTGCAGTGCGGACTGCAATATAAAACAATAAAGGTCTCATTTAAATGTAGAAACACATGGTGGAGCTCAAAATAATCCCTATTTTTCCAGAGAACAAGAACAAGCCCCGCGGAAAGGGGTCTGGCGGGTCCGCCCCGCCTGCTACTGGCCTGTGTGTGTGCATGCGCGTGTTTGGCATGGGCCCAGGCACTACACACTGTTGGCAGAACAGCTGAAGTAAGGGGTTGGTTGCTGTCACATGGCCCCTCAATAATAAAAGAGAGAAGGAAAACATACCCTGCCAGCACCTAGGAGCTCACGTGGTCTCCAGGCCAGCCTGAAAATGGCTTGAGGGCTATTGGAGGGTGGGCTGTTGTTTGGCCTAAACTAACTACACAAGGGCACAGCGTCACATGGCTGTTATTGAACCAATAATACAGTCCCAGAATGAGGACAAAGCTTATTCGTTATCTAGCCACCGTTCCTTTCAAATCCTTCTGTGAACTGATGAGAAGGGAAATTCTAGATACGATTTTAACCTTACTTCCAATGACAACCTGTAATTTGCTCCAGGTATATCATCTAAAGCAGGGATGGTCAAACTCATTTTTCCACCAGGGGGTTACGGAATCGGTCTTCCACGAGGTCCAGCGGACTGCACTGAAAATGTGTCATCTTTCCTCACCATCAAAATTAGGCCAAAATAGTAAACTATTTTGAATGCTCTCCCGACTGTCTAGCTTTAGCAAGCTGGACACAGTCAAGAAACAGAATAACATTCTACACAGTTTTGATTTGGTGTGAAGTCATTTTAAAGTCTATGGCGGGGCCATAAAGCCAGTTTTCTCAATACGAATGGGAATTTGAGACCAGGTGGAGGGTCAGAGAAGGAGGTGGAGGAGACTGACCTGTCACTGAGTACCACTCCCTCTGCCCCTGGGGGAGCGATGGACAGCTGGAAAGGGGTGTTGAAGTAGTGCTGCTGTTCATCGGAGCGGTGCACCACCTCTCCCCCTCGCACCACCAGGAAACCAGAGTCCCCTAGATTACACGTGTGCAGTTGGTGGCTCCTTCGGTCCAGGACCACAATACATGCTGTGCTGCTACCTGGGGAAGTGGAGAGGGGCAGAAGAGAGGGAATATACCAACATATGGTGGTTAGCCATCACCTGATATCCATTTCTACTTGTGTTAAAAAAAAAGTGGGGTTATCCGGTACAGCAGGGAAGGGGTGTGTGAGATCACATGCTGGACCAGTCAGTCTGGCACAGACTAAAAACAGATGTCCTTCCCCTGTGTCCCCACTATGCAGCTTCTATCTACCACTGTCCTTCAGAAGGGACGGTCAAGCACAGACCTTGGCTTTAGCTGCTATCACACTATCCTAAAATAAGACGCAGGTCACTTTTCATAGGCAAACATCGTGTAACTTGGTGGACTGTAGTGTCTCAGAGCAGGCAGCCTTGCCTGTGGTGTCGGGTCTCAGTTGAAAAATGTGTTTTAACACGCCAGTGCCATTAAAACAACAACACGTGGACCCGTGAGCAGCGTCAGTAACGGTTCCTTCCACTGACCTTTTAGGTGCTCTGAAATGGACCGAAATGGTAACTGAGGAGGGGGGGGGGGCTAGAGACTTGGTCAGGTGTTTGTCCCAATGACCTCTGTGGAACTGGACCTTGGAACTGGGTGGTGGCCGACTGAAGGACAGCACCATTTCAGTTCATAATCAAATAATGATCTCCAGCACCTTTAGAATTAGAACACAGGGAAGTTAAAAAAAAAAAAACAGTACCTTTAACTTTACTCTATTTTACTTGGGGAGCGGATAATGTGGCCCTAATTAAAAAATTATTAGGGAGGAAAGCTTTGTTATAATGATCTTTTTGGATGGATTGATAGTGCAGCTCAGCAGGCATGTGTTAGTTGGAGTGTGTGTGTTACTCACCTGGCCTGTCCTGTCCCTCCACATGCATTACACTGTGTGTCTATTAGATGTTGACCTATTTAAAAATATATATATAATAAAATAAAAAAATAAAACAAAATAAATAAAAAAAAAATAAAAATCGGCCGATTTTTATATATATTTGTAATAATGTCAATTACAACACTGAATTATTATTATATTTTATTTTTTTGGTTGAATTTTTTTTTTACCCCTTTTTCTCCCCAATTCCGTGGTATCCAATTGTTTAGTAGCTACTATCTTGTCTCATCGCTACAACTCCCGTACGGGCTCGGGAGAGACGAAGGTTGAAAGTCATGCGTCCTCCGATACACAACCCAAACAAGCCGCACTGCTTCTTAACACAGCGCCATCCAACCCGGAAGCCAGCCGCACCAATGTGTCGGAGGAAACACTGTGCATTTAGTATCAAATAAATAATTAAACATGTTTAATTTGGGTAAATAATGCAAAAACACAGTGTTGTAAAAGTGCAAATATGTGCCATGTAAAAAAACTAACGTTAAAGTTTAACATATGAAAGCTGGTGGTTCAATATTCCCAGTTAATTTAAGAAGTTTTAGGTTGTAGTTATTATAGGACTATTTCTCGCTATACCATTTGTATTTCATATACCTTTGAATATTGGATGTTCTTATAGGCACTTTAGTATTGCCAGCCTAATCTCTGGAGTTGATAGACTTGAAGTCATAAACAGTGCTGTGCTTCAAGCATTGCTAAAACCTGCTTGCAAACACAGTAAAGTGCTGTTTGAATGAATGCTTACGAGCCTGCTGCTGCCTTCCACCGCTCAGTCAGAATGCTCTATCAAATCATAGACTTAATTATAATAAACACACAGAAATACGAACCTTTGGTCATTGCTATGGTCAAATCCTGAAATGATCATTTCGAAAACAAAACGTTTATTCTTTCAGTGAAATACGGGAACAATTCCATATTTTGTCGAACGGGTGGCAACCCTAAGTCTAAATATTGCTGTTACATTGTACAACCTTTAATGTTGTCATAATTATGTACAATTCTGGCAAATTAATTACGGTCTTTGTTAGGAAGAAACACAGTTCGCAACAAGCCAGGCAGCCCAAACTGCTGCATATACCCTGACTCTGCTTGCACTGAACGCAAGAGAAGTGACACAATTTCCCTAGTTAATATTGCCAGCTAACATGCATTTATTTGAACTAAATATGCAGATTTAAAAAGATACACTTCTGTGTATTGATTTTAAGAAAGGCATTGATGTTTATGGTTAGGTACATTTGTGCAAGGAATGTGCTTTTTTCGCAAATGCGCTTTTGTTAAATCACCCGTTTGGCAAAGTGGAAGTAGGCTGTGATTCGATGATAAATTAACAGGCACCGTATTGATTATATGCAACGCAGAACAAGCTAGTTAACCTAATAATATCATCAACCATGTGTAGTCAACCATGTGTAGTTAACTAGTGATTATGTGAAGATTGTTTTTATAAGAAGTTTAATGCTAGCTAGCAACTTACCTTGGCTCGTTGCAGCTACAAGGTCCTTTTGACGCTGCACTCGCGTAACAGGTGGTCAGCCTGCTACGCAGTTTCCTCAGGGATTGCAATGTAATTGGTCATAATTGGCATCCAATCCGATTGTTATGAAAATTTGAAATCGGCTATGCCGAATAATCGGTCGACCTCTAGTGTGTATTACTCACCTGTCCCCCCCAATATGCATTATACTGTGAGTGAGTGAGTGAGAATGTAGTATGTGCACTCACCAAGCAGGGGTACTTTGTTTTGTAGAAGCTCATAGTAGCCAGAGGTGAGGATGCCCACAGGGCTGCTGGGGGTGAAGCGGCCCTCCTTCACCAGTCGCTCACATGTCCTCATCAGGGTGGCAGAGAACTGGGACGGGTCCACCCCGTAGTCCCTCCATCCACCTACACCATCCGCCACACCTGAGACACACAGAGAAAAATAAGTGTATAAGTATCAGAACAGTGAATGGTTATGGGAAATTCCACAGTAAAGCATTAAAACACATCGAGAATCTCCCTGCCGATAGGTACTTATCACAGTGGGAGGCCGTTCGTTCTCTTGCTAGAACAAAAGCGGTAAGTGCTGTGTGCCGACCCGGTAGTGACAAATATACTATTTCTCCTTGTAGAATCGCAATGCTTGCCAGTTTCCGACAACTTAACTTTGAGCACATCAGAAAGCATGCACCCCCACGTGGGGGAGCCAACAGGAGTGACAAAAAAATAAAAGGTCATTTTCTCCATACATCCACGAATGAGACAGTCACACTTCATACGCAATGTAGTCTATGGGATGGCAGCTAGCTAAGTGCACACAACACTAAATACCTCCAAGATAGCTAACCACTATGGGTGTAACAGTACACTTACCAAAACATTCAGTACAGGGACCTCGGATCGGTCCGGAATGTGAACCCGAATTTATACGTTAAAAAAATACTTCTAATTAAAACACTAGGCCTAGGGCCTCCCGAGGGGCCTATGGCACTGCATCGCAGCATACCTACAGACCCGGGTTTATTCCCGGGCTGTGCCACAACCGGCCGCGAGTCCCATAGGACAGCGCACAATTGGCCCAGTGTCGTTCGGGTTAGGGGAGGGTTTGTCTGGGGGGGGGCCAGGCTTTACCTGGCTCATTGCCAGTTGAACGGGGTTTCCTCCGACACATTGGTGCAGCTGTCTTCCCAGTTAAGCCGGCGGGTGTTAAGGAGCACGGTTAGGCGGGTCACGTTTCGGAGGATGCATGACTCCACCTTCGCATCTCCCGAGCACCGTTGGGGAGTTGCAGCGATGAGTGAAGATCAAAAAGTGTAAAGGGGGTCAAATACAAACAAATGTAAACACTAGGCCAATAGGCTATACACTACATTGTCCGTGACCGGCCGGTTAAGCATCTCTAGAACACAGTACACAAAAACAAAATGACTCGGAAAATAACATCCCTAAGACTCTCCCTTTTAAACTGGTTGTAGCCCATGAGGCAATAGTCAGGGCTGCAACAACATTCTCAATGTAGGCCACAAAGTGGAGGTATGACCGGTGCCCACACACCTTGGAGCCTCACGATACGATTAACCACACAATGTGGTTTCCCATTACAGCCAGTGCTGCTACCAGGGTAAGGGCCTCCCTGGACACCACATCCTCTTCCTGGGAGCATACTCTGCCCCTCCCTGAGCCTGAGAGATAGTCTGATAAGCACCATGGAGTAGGTTAATAGTGATACATCTTGTGGTCTACTTAGCTTCAGTGCTTAAGAGTAATTTGGGGATTTGGCAGCATGACGGACACTGTTGACCTTTGAACTTGGCTGGTCTCAGGTCTGGTGTTACATCAGTATCAATCTGGAGACTGGGTCAAATGAGCCACACAGACTGACAGAAGGGGCCTGGCATCAGTGCGCACTGCAGTGTCGTCACTCCTCCTTGCACAACCCCAAAAGACCAGTTCTACTGGGCCCTGTTCTCCCTCAGATGAGCTTGGTCTGCTGCTCAATAACAAAACCTTCAGTCTTTGTGGAGCTGACTCAGTCAGAGGAGAGAGAAGGTGAGAATAATATTTCACAAAGATTCACTTTCTTTGCAGTGCTGCAGGAAGAGGGAGAGGTCAGAGAAGAGAGAAGCCATGAACACACACTGCATACTTCGATAAGCTTCCCCCTCCCTACCTCCCTCTCTCTCTCTCTCCTTCACAGAGAGCCCAGTACCAGAGGACAGGTTTCCAGGGAAAAAAAGGACATCCAGCCAACTACTCCATACAAACAGACACACATAAATTCAAGATTCCACAGTGAGGGCCCATACAAGGAGAGCCTCTGCTAGCTATGCAACGCTGTTTGTTGGTGCCTAAAACACACTTTCATATACTGAAAAAAAAAGATAAATGCAACATGTAAAGTGTTGGTCCCATGTTTCATGAGCTGAAATAAAAGATGACAGAAATGTCATACACAAAGCTTATTTTTCTCAATTTGTGCACAAATGTGTTTACATCTGTTAGTGAGCATTTCTCATTTGCCAAGATAATTCATCCACCTGACAGGTGTGGGATATTAAGAAACATTAAACAGCATGATCATTACACAGGTGCACCTTGTGACGGGGACAATAGAAGGCCACTAAAATGTGCAGTTTTGTCTCACACACACAACGCCACAGATCTCAAGTTGAGGGAGTGTGCCATTGTCATGATGACTGCAGGAATGTCCACCAGAGCTGTTTCCAGAGAATTGAATGTTAATTTCTTTACCATAATCCGCCTCCAACGTTGTTTTAAAGAATTTGGCAGTATGTCCAACCGGCCTCAAAACCGCAGACCACATGTATGGCGTTGTGTGGGCGAGCGGTTTGCTGATGTCAACGTTGTGAACAGAGTGCCCCCGTGGGGGCGGTGAGGTTGATACGGGCAGGCATAAATTACAGAGGTATCCATGACCAACAAATGCATATCTGTATTCCCAGTCATGTGAAATCCATGGATTAACTGACTGATTTTTCATATGAATTGTAACTCCGTAAAATCAATGAAATTGTTGCATGTTGCGTTTATATTTTTGTTCAGTATAATTTCTCTGAACATCACCAGATTCACAGGGAATATATTATAGTATGGAGAAGCAATACACCCTGCCACAGCTTCATAATACTTGTCAAACAGAGAACTGATACTGTATACTGGTTGATGGGATTGGCAGGGTGGCTTTTGACAACTCATGTGTTACTCATTGGTACGTTTGGTCCAAATCGGATGTTGGGTACTACGGTTTACTGAATGTTATCTAAATCCTAGAAATAAAAAAAATGTGGTGGAAACAATTATAGCTTAAAACGGAAACGTCACCACAAATCACAATATTCAGAATTCATAGCCATTTCAGGACGTAGTACCGCCCCTGTCGAGGTGGATCCAGTTGAGAAAGGGTGTCAACAAGTAGCTAATGCTACTCACTGAAACAGCCACTCATTCATAGAACATCGGCGTGCGAATAACTATTCATTTTTGTATTGATAACAACTAAAGTTGTGTGGTGCTCAGTACCTGGATGTGCAAGGAAGCACAGGTTGCTGGGGTAACATTTCATCAGTTACCTTACTACGAAGACAAGCAAAGGTAACGTAGATAACTTTGCTAGCTAACGTAACTAGTCAGCGAACTACATTTGTTTATCTAAACCAAAATCTAGCTAGCTTTCAGAAAATGTCAGCAAGACATCCCAAAGTCAATAGCCAGGAGCTATTTGGCAATGTGAGCTAGCTAACGTTAGCTAAAGCCTACTGGACCGTATCGAACTGTTAGCGAATTAACTAATGCAGAA
This sequence comes from Oncorhynchus mykiss, assembly GCF_013265735.2. NCBI lineage: Eukaryota > Metazoa > Chordata > Actinopteri > Salmoniformes > Salmonidae > Oncorhynchus > Oncorhynchus mykiss. Next base: position 36,348,938 of record NC_048569.1, read on the forward strand.
AATAACATGAGTTTGATTGAATCAACATCAAGCTCAGAACCAGGAACTTGTGTAAGTCATCTTAACTCTATGATCAGCAAATACATATACTGGAGCTAGACATAAACATGGTCTGTTTCTTAAGGTCACACGTGGTGTTTATATAAGTAGGCTACAACTTCTACTGTAGTTGTATCTGTATTTGGGAGGCTTAGTTGATTGTTTATGCATAGTTTGAAGTCTAAATTGGAGAAAAGCAGAGTTATTAGTAAGGAGGGAAAGGTGTGGGTGACCGACTAGTGTTTTTTTTTGGGGGGGGGGGGGGGGTGTATTGTGTGTGAAGGTTAGTATTAGAGGTCGACCGATTATGATTTTTCAACACCGATACCGATTACTGGAGGACCAAAAAAGCCGATACCGATTAAATCGGCAGATTTTTCAAAAAAAGGTGTGTATTTGTAATAATGACAATTACAACAATACTGAATTAACACTTATTTTAACTTAATATAATACATCAATAAAATCAATTTAGCCTCAAGTGGATGAAACATGTTCAATTTGGTTTAAATAATGCAAAAACAAAGTGTTGGAGAAGAACGTAAAAGTGCAATATGTGCTATGTAAGAAAGCTAACGTTTCAGTTCCTTGCTCAGAACATATGAAAGCTGCTGGTTCCTTTTAACATGAGTCTTCAATATTCCCAGGTAAGAAGTTTTAGGTTGTAGTTATTATAGGACTATTTCCCTCTATACCATTTGTATTTCAGTAACCTTTGACTATTGGATGTTCTTATAGGCACTTTAGTATTACCCGTGTAACAGTATAGCTTCAGTCCCTCTCCTCGCTGGGCTCGAACCAGCAACACAACAACAACAGCCACCACATCGAAGCAGCGTTACCCATGCAGAGCAAGGGAAACAACCACCCCAAGGCTCAGAGCGAGTGAAGTTTGAAACGCTATTAGCGCGCGCTAACTAGCCAGCCATTTCACTTCGGTCACACCAGCCTCATCTCGGGAGTTGATAGGTTTGAAGTCATAAACAGTGCAATGCTTGACGCACAACAAAGAGCTGCTGGCAAAACGCACGAAAGTGCTGTTTGAATGAATGTTTACGCGCCTGCTTCTGCCTACAACCTCTGTCAGATACTTGTATGCTCAGTCAGATTATATGCAACACAGGACACGCTAGATAAAATCTAGTAATATCATCAACCATGTGTAGTTAACTAGTGATTATGGTTGATAGTTTTTTTACAAGATAAGTTTAATGCTAGCTAGCAACTTACCTTGGCTTACTGCATTTGCGTAACAGGCAGTCTCCTTGTGGAGTGCAACGAGAGAGAGGGAGAGAGAGGCAGGTCGTTATTGCGTTGGACTAGTTAACTGTAAGGTTGCAAGATTGGATCCCCCGAGCTGACAAGGTGAAAGTCTGTCTTTCTGCCCCTGAACGAGGCAGTTAACCCACCGTTCCTAGGCCGTCATTGAAAATAAGAATGTGTTCTTAACTGACTTGCCTAGTTAAATAAAGATGAAATAAAAAGGTGTTAAATTAATAATTACAAAAAAAAAAAAAAAAAAAGATTTCTGCCATTCCGATTAATCGGTCGACCTCTAGTTAGTACGCATGATCTATTGACACGAGGGGGATGGGTGGATATAGTACCTTGTTTGAGTGTGTATTGATGGGGACAGTAGTAAAATATTGTCCTGCAGACTAATCCTGCTGCTGACACCAGCTTTAGTAGTGCAGATCCTGTAGAACCATTGGATGAAAGCTTTCAGCCGGGAACAAGCTAAAGATCATCTGACGCGGAAGGGGGGGGGGGGGGGGGGGGACTGCGCGAGGCTGGCAAGAGCCAAAGTGTCATGGAGCTCATGAATCATGGAGCTCATGAATTTCTGCCAGACCAGCTGCCATTGCCCAACACAAGACAGAGTTCACCAGCAGAAGAACATTCAGGACCCTGCCTGGAACAGTTTGATTGATGTTGTAGTATAATATAGAATGCTTAATATGATCACAACTGCATTGTAGTATAGATATTGTTCGATCTTTTACATTTGGAGTTTAATCAAATGCTTAATATGATCACAACTGCATTGTAGTATAGATATTGTTCGATCTTTTACATATGGAGTTTAATCAAATGTTTTATACAATATGTTTTACAAGTGTACTGACAAGTGACTAAATGATTCCAGCTGCATCAGAAACCAATAAAGTGGCGACTTCAACTTCTGGATCATGTCATTGTGATATTCGTTAAATGTATTTTAAAGTAACTAGATACAATCTTATTGCTAAAACAAAATACATTTAAAATAAAAACCGATTAGTCAGCCAATGTAGCAAATAAGTAGACATGGCTTGTATTCAAGACAGTTTATTTGCTCCGGAAACCGAGGTGAGTTTACACAGCAGTATGAAGGAACAGTAATGTATGACATATACACTACCGTTCAAAAGTTTGGGGTCACTTAGAAATGTCATTGTTTTCCGTGAAAAATGAATAGGAAATATAGTCAAGACGTTGACAAGGTTATAAATTATGTTCTTTTAAATTGAAATAATAGTGTCCTTCAAACTTTGCTATCGTCAAAGAATCCTCAATTTGCAGCAATTACAGCCTTGCAAACCTTTGGCACTTGTTGTCAATTTGTTGGGGTAATCTGAAGAGATTTCACCCCATGCTTCCTGAAGCACCTCCCACAAGTTGGATTGGCTTGATGGGCACTTCTTAAGTACCATACGGTCAAGCTCCTCCCACAACAGCTCAATAGGGTTGAGATCCGGTGACTGTGCTGGCCACTCCATTATAAACAGAATACCAGCTGACTGCATCTTCCTGAAATAGTTATTGCATAGTTTGGAGCTGTGCTTTGGGTCACTGTCCTGTTGTAGGAGGAAATTGGCTCCAATTAAGAGCCGTCCACAGGCTATGGCATGGCGTTGCAAAATGGAGGGATAGCCTTCCTTCGTCAAGATCAATTTTACCCTGTACAAATCTCCCACTTTACCACCATCAAAGCACCCCCAGACCATCACATTGCCTCCACCATGCTTGACAGATGGCATCAAGCACTCCTCCAGAATCGTTAAATTTTTTCTGCGTCTCACGAATGTTCTTCTTTGGGATCCGAACATCTCAAACTTAGATTCGCCTGTCCATAACACTTTTTCCCAATCTTCCTCTGTCGTGGGTACTATTTAATGAAACTGACAGTTGAGGACTTGTGAGTGGTCTGTTTCCAGCTACAATAGTCATTTTACAACATTAACAATGTCTACACTGTATTTCTAATAAATTTGAGGATCACCACTTTATTAAGATTGTGAAATGTCAGAATAATAGTGGAGAGAATTATTTATTTCAGCTTTTATTTCTTTCATCACATTCCCAGTGGGTCAGAAGTTCATATGCACAATTAGTATTTGGTAGCACTGCCTTTAAATTGTTTAACTTGGGTCACATGTTTCAGGTAGCCTTCCAAAGCTTCCCACAATATGTTGGGTGAATTTTGGCCCATTCCTTCTGACAGAGCTGGTGTAACTGAGTCAGGTTTGTAAGGCCACCTTGCTCGCACAGGCTTTTTCAGTTCTGCCCACAAAATGTCTATAGGATTGAGATCAGGGCTTTGTGATGGCCACCAGTACCTTGACTTTGTTGTCGTTATGCCACCTTGCCATACTTTGGAAGTATGCTTGGGGTCATTGTCCATTTGGAAGACCCATTTGCAACCAAGCTTTAACTTCCTGACTGATGTCTTGAGATGTTGCTTCAATATATCCACATCCTTTTTCTCATGATGCCATCTTATTCTGTGAAGTGCACCAGTCCCTCCTGCAGTAAAGCACCCCCACAACATGATGCTGCCACCCCTGTGCTTCACGGTTGGGATGGTGTTCTTCGGCTCCCCCCTTTTCCTCCAAACATAACGATGGTCATTATGACCAAACAGTTCCATTTTTGTTTAATTTATTCAAAAAGTACGATCTTTGTCCCCATGTGTAGTTGCAAACCGTAGTCTGGCTTTTTCATGGTGGTTTTGGAGCATTGGCTTCTTCCTTGCTTAGCGGCCTTTCAGGATATGTCGATATAGGACTCGTTTTACTGTGGATATAAATACTTTGTACTGGTTTCCTCCAGACAAAATGAGTCATCTTCCTGAATGGGATGACGACTGCGTGATCCCATGGTGTTTATACTTGCGTACTATTGTTTGGAAAGATGAACATGGTACAGTGCCTTGCGAAAGTATTCGGCCCCCTTGAACTTTGAGACCTTTTGCCACATTTCAGGCTTCAAACATAAAGATATAAAACTGTATTTTTTGTGAAGAATCAACAACAAGTGGGACACAATAATGAGATGGAACGACATTTATTGGATATTTCAAACTTTAACAAATCAAAAACTGAAAAATTGGGCGTGCAAAATTATTCAGCCCCCTTAAGTTAATACTTTGTAGCGCCACCTTTTGCTGCGATTACAGCTGTAAGTCGCTTGGGGTATGTCTCTATCAGTTTTGCACATCGAGAGACTGAAATGTTTTCCCATTCCTCCTTGCAAAACAGCTCGAGCTCAGTGAGGTTGGATGGAGAGCATTTGTGAACAGCAGTTTTCAGTTCTTTCCACAGATTCTCGATTGGATTCAGGTCTGGACTTTGACTTGGCCATTCTAACACCTGGATATGTTTATTTTTGAACCATTCCATTGTAGATTTTGCTTTATGTTTTTGATCATTGTCTTGTTGGAAGACAAATCTCCGTCCCAGTCTCAGGTCTTTTGCAGACTCCATCAGGTTTTCTTCCAGAATGGTCCTGTATTTGGCTCCATCCATCTTCCCATCAATTTTAACCATCTTCCCTGTCCCTGCTGAAGAAAAGCAGGCCCAAACCATGATGCTGCCACCACCATGTTTGACAGTGGGGATGGTGTGTTCAGAGTGATGAGCTGTGTTGCTTTTACGCCAAACATAACGTTTTGCATTGTTGCCAAAAAGTTCAATTTTGGTTTCATCTGACCAGAGCACCTTCTTCCACATGTTTGGTGTGTCTCCCAGGTGGCTTGTGGCAAACTTTAAACAACACTTTTTATGGATATCTTTAAGAAATGGCTTTCTTGCCACTCTTCCATAAAGGCCAGATTTGTGCAATATACGACTGATTGTTGTCCTATGGACAGAGTCTCCCACCTCAGCTGTAGATCTCTGCAGTTCATCCAGAGTGATCATGGGCCTCTTGGCTGCATCTCTGATCAGTCTTCTCCTTGTATGAGCTGAAAGTTTAGCGGGACGGCCAGGTCTTGGTAGATTTGCAGTGGTCTGATACTCCTTCCATTTCAATATTATCGCTTGCATTTCAATATTATCGCTTGCACAGTGCTCCTTGGGATGTTTAAAGCTTGGGAAATATTTTTGTATCCAAATCCGGCTTTAAACTTCTTCACAACATTATCTCGGACCTGCCTGGTGTGTTCCTTGATCTTCATGATGCTCTCTGCGCTTTTAACGGACCTCTGAGACTATCACAGTGCAGGTGCATTTATACGGAGACTTGATTACACACAGGTGGATTGTATTTATCATCATTAGTCATTTTGGTCAACATTGGATCATTCAGAGATCCTCACTGAACTTCTGGAGAGAGTTTGCAGCACTGAAAGTAAAGGGACTGAATAATTTTGCACGCCCAATTTTTCAGTTTTTGATTTGTTAAAAAAGTTTGAAATATCCAATAAATGCCGTTCCACTTCATGATTGTGTCCCACTTGTTATTGATTCTTCACAAAAAAAATACAGTTTTATATCTTTATGTTTGAAGCCTGAAATTTGGCAAAAGGTCGCAAAGTTCAAGGGGGCCGAATACTTTCGCAAGGCACTGTACCTTCAGGCGTTTGGAAATTGCTCCTAAGGATGAACCAGACTTGTGGAGTTCTACAATTGTTTTTCTGAGGTCTTGGCTGATTTCTTTTGATTTCCCCATGATGTCAAGCAAAGAGGCACTGAGGTTGAAGGTAGGCCTTGAAATACATCCACAGGTACACCTCCAATTGACTCAAATGATGTCAATTAGCTTATTAGAAGTGTCTAAAGCCATGACATCATTTTCTGGAATTTTCCAAGCTGTTTAAAGGCACAGTCAACTTAGTGTATATAAACTTCTGACCCACTGGAATTGTGATACAGTGAATTATAAGTGAAATAATCTATCTGTAAACAATTGTTGGAAAAATAACTTGTGTCATGCACAAAGTAGATGTCCTAACCGACTTGCCAAAATGATGACTACAACCTAAGTATATGTAAACTTCCGACTTCAACTGTATATACACTTGTGATGATAAGAACATGTTTTTGTCTGAATTGCAGCTGTAACGACCCTTTGGGAAGAATTAAACTTGGTTAAGCTTCCCTAGAGTCCGTGAGTTATTTACTCTGAAAAATTAGTGCCTAACAGTATCCAACATACTGTCCATTGTGTGAGGGATAATTTGTTCATATGGCCCGAACAACACACACAGGCAAGGGGATTCGGTGTCCTCTGCCTAGCTTCTCCCCAAGTAGATCAAACTCAAAAATAATCTGTAGGGCACAAAGCAGTATTGTCTGTTAGAGAATGACAAAAACGCTATTAGTTCATGGGCAATCATTGTGTAGCATTTGTATTCCTACTGTAGCAGCATGATGCTTAATATTACACACCTCCAGACACACGCTAGCTAGCTACAAAACAACGGTAGTTACTCTACGACTAATATGAGAAAGCCAAAGTCATGCATTTACTCTTCGTCAAAGCATTTCTTCAATTTTGCTCCTGGTGAAATGCACTGAGGCAAGCTAGCTAACGTTAGCTATAACGTTGGGCTATAGTACGTTTTGGGTATAGTAAACAAAGCTAGCTAGCTCATCTAGGCTAGTAGCGGTACTAGCAAGCCTCATTATGACAAAATCAATCACGAACTTACACTGAACAACACCACCTTGTGTTAAAAGAGAGCTTATATTGCTAGCCAACTTCCCACAGCAAAACAACTTGTTTGTCATTTGCCTTCCTTTTCAGCACCCCTCTATCCATATGTGCGTTGAAACTTTGATAGTCTCTCTCACACACACGATCCATGGGGTCTGCAGTGTCTAGGGCTGTTACGGTGACCGTAGTACCGCTACACCTGCAGTCAGGAGTCATGACCACAGTCAAATTCCATGTGACCGTTGAGTCACGGTAACTAAGCTTCTCCAAAACTGTGCTCTGATGGTCATCAGTAGAATACCAAACTTGCTAACAGCCTGTTGGTCATGGCCAGTACTCTGCGCTCTATTGTCCCTCTAATCACTCTGAAATTAATGAAAATCTAATCGAAAATCAACGCAAACAATTCATGAGAGCTCTGGCATTCAGAGTTTGAGCGGAATAGGATAATCTATTGCGCAGCGAGAGCCAGTTCCTCATCGCTGGTTGATGCATGAAATAAAATAAGTGATCCTGTGGCACAACATTTCTATAGGATATGCAATTGCTTGCATGAGAAAACAGTTGATGAAAAGAGGATCGCTTGAGCTTTCTATAGGCTAGGCCTACTATATGTATTTCTCAACTTTCCATACGGTGCATTTGGGAAAGTATTCAGACCCCTTGACTTTTTCCACAGTTACATTACAGCCTTATTCTAAAATGGATTAAATACAAAAAAAATCCCCTTAAATCTACACACAATAGCCCATAATGACAAAACTAAAAACAGGATTAGAAATTTTAGCAAAAAATAATTAATAAACTGAAATACCTTATTTGCATAAGTATTCAGACCCTTTGATCATTCTTGAGATGTTTCTACAGCTTGATTGGAGTCCACCTGTGATAAATTAAATTGATTGGACATGATTTGGAAAGGCACACACACACACCTGTATACAAGGTCCCACAGTTGACAGTGCATGTCAGAGCAGAAACCAAGCCACGAGGTCAAAGGAATTGTCCGTAGAGCTCTAAGACAGGATTGTTTCGAGGCATAGAACTGGGGAAGGGTACCAAAACATTTCTGCAGCATTGAAGGTCCAAGAACACAGTGGCCTCCATTCTTAAAATTGAATAAGTCTGGAACCTCCAAGACTTCCTAGAGCTGGCCGCCCAGCCAAACCGAGAAATCTCAGACCATGAAAAACAAGATGCTCTGGTCTGATGAAACCAAGATTGAACTCTTTGGCCTGAATGCTAAGTGTTACATCTGGAGGAAACCTGGCACCATCCCTACAGTGAAGCTCGGTGGTGGCAGCGTCATGCTGTGGGGATGTTTTTCAGAGGTAGGGACTAGGAGTCGAATCAGGATTGAGGTAAAGATAAAGAAGCAAAGTACAGAGAGATCCTTGATTAAAACCTGCTCCAGAGCGCTCAGGACCTCAGACTGGGGTGAAGGTTCACCTTCCAACAGGACAAGAACCCTAAGCACACAGCCGAGACATTGTGTGTAAATGGTGAAAACATCCAATCTATTAAATAAAACACATGGAATCATGTAGTAACCATAAGTGCTACACAAATCAAAATATATTTCAGATTCATCAAAGTAGCCACCCTTTACATTTAAAGTTTTGAACACTCTTGGCATTCTCCTCAGCTTCATGAGGAATGCTTTTTCAACAGTCTTGAAGGAGTTCCCACATATGCTGAGCACTTCATACTGTGGTCCAACTCAACCATCTCCATTGGGTTGAGGTCAGGTGATTGTGGAGGCCACCACTCTCCTTCTTGGTCAAATAGCCCTTACACAGCCTGGAGGTGTGTTTTGGGTTGTTGTCCTGTTGAAAAACAAATGATAGCACACACCAGATGGGGTGGCGTATCGCTGCAGAATTCTGTGGTAGCATTCCTGGTTAAGTGTGCCTTGAATTCTACATAAAATCACCGAGAGTGTCACAAGCAAAGCACCCCTACATCTCCATCCTTCACGGTGGGAACCACACATGCCGAGATAATCCGTTCACCCACTCTCCGTCTCACAAAGACCAGGTGGTTGGAACCCTAAATTTGGACTCATCAAACCAAAAAGACAGATTTCCACCAGTCTAATGTCCATATCTCGTGTTTCTTGGCACAAGCAAGTCTCTTCTTATTATTGGTATCCTTTAGTAGTGGTTTCTTTGCAGCAATTCAACCATGAAGGCCTGATTTACGCAGTCTCCTATGAACAGTTAATGTTGCGATGTGTCTGTTACTTGAACTCCGTGAAGCATTTATTTGAGCCACAATTTCTGAGGCTGGTAACTCTAATGAACTTATCCTCTGCAGTAGAGGTAACTCTGGGTCATCCTTTCCTGTTGAGGTCCTCATGAGAGCCAGTTTCATCATAGTGCTTGATGGTTTTTGCAACTGCACTTGAAGAAACTTTCAAAGTTCTTAATTGTCCGTATTCACTGACCTTCATGTCTTAAAGTAATGATGGACTGTTGTTTCCCTTTGCTTATTTGAGCTGTTCTTGTCGTAATATGGACTTGGTCCATAGGGCTATCTTCTGTATACGACCCAGACCTTGTCACAACAGGTGATTGGCTAAAATTCCACAAATTAACTTTTGACAAGGCACACCTGTTAATTGAAATGCATTCCAGGTGACTACCTCATGAAGCTGGTTGAGAGAATGCCAAGAGTGTGCAACGCTGTCATCAAGGCAAAGGGTGGCTACTAAGTTGTTTAACACTTTTTTGGTTACAACATGATTCCATGTGTGTTATTTCATAGTTGATGCCAACACTATTATTCGACAATGTAGAAAATCGTAAAAAGAAAAGAAAACCCCTGGAATGAGTAGGTGTCCAAACTTTTGACTGGTACTGTATATTAGTAGGCTATATGTAAAGACCAGTTTAAACTGAGAATACTGTGGCGGCATATCAAGTGTTTGTCAAATTGTGAATGAGAGACTGATGAAGTGTTTGCAGCCTGCGCAAGAAACAGCAGAGCGCTTCCCTTTCATTAGACTTTTTCAAATCATTATGCAGCTTTAGAATGCAATAGAAATCCAAACATAGAAACTTAGGCTATATCACAACTAAAGTTGCATAAATAACTCTAAACCAAACATATAGGAGGACCTGTTTCTTCCTTAACCGCTCATCACAGAATATGTGTGCGCACTCAAATTGTTTTGGGAAAAATATTCTTTCCATTTTATTCAGCTATGATCTATCGTATTGTTTTTAGTATACAATCATTTAAAATAATGCCACAAGAATTATATGCAAATTTTAACTGCTAAATGAACTAGTGTAGCCCACAGCGATATGGCATAGCCAGATTAGAGCCTAACACAAGGACGACTCAGAATATGCTCTCCTGGTCTTCGGAAACCTGCCTAAAATAAATTGATTTATTGTGATGGTGTAGACTATATTAAAATGGATGTATTAGACTATTTTTAAATGTAGATGTTCCAAAGGTCCTCATCAGTGTCTTGCAGGCTATGCATGGAAGCCGGCGATGCTTAAAGTGTTTGTTAATTAATGGTAAATTACAGATAAACCAGCAGTTATTTGAATGACAACCACCGGCTGTCATAATCTCATGACCACCACAGCCCTAGCAGGGACCACCGTAGGGATGGTGAAAAGTTTCCTCCAGAAGTGGTGCTTTGCTTTCAGGCCAAAGTGTTCAATCTTGGTTTCATCATTCCAGAGAATCTTGTTTCTCATGGTCTGCGAGTCCTTTAAGTACCTTTTGGAAAACTCCAAGCGGGTTGTCATGTGTCTTTTACTGAGGAGTGGCTTCCGTCTGGCCACTCTACCATAAAGGCCTAAGGTCCTTCTCCCCAAATTGCTCAGTTTAGCCGGGCAGCCAGCTCTAGGAAGAGTCTTGGTGGTTCTAAACTTCTTCCATTGAAGAATGATGAGACCACCGTGTTCTTTAAGACCTTCAATGCTGCAGACATCTTTTGGTACCTTTCCCCAGATCTGTGCCTCGACACAATCCTTTCTCTGAGCTCTACGGACAATTCCTTCGACCTCATGGCTTGGTTTTTTCTCTGACATGCACTGTCAACTGCGGGACCTTGTATAGACAGGTGTGTGTGCCTTTCCATATCATGTCCAATCAATTTACCACAGATGGACTCTAATCAAGTTGTAGAAACATCTCAAAGATGATCAATGGAAACAGGATGCACCTGAGCTCAATTTTGAGTCTCATAGCAAAGGGTCTGAATACTTATGTAAATAATAAATTTGCAAAAATTTCCACAATCCTGTTACGGCTTTGCCATTGTGGGGTATTGTGTGTAGATTGAGGAGAAAATGTTTTATATAAAGCTGTAAAGTCAAGGGATCTGAATACTTTGCAGAACGCACTGTAGGAATATCATTGAGTCAAGTCCATTGGCTCTATTGAACAAGGACAACTATATATACTCTATACTAATGTGATTGTGCAATCAATGAAACACAAAGGCCACAATAATTCCCTACAAATCATGGCACCATTAAGTTTTTGATCAGACAGCAGGCTCGATCAACCAATGACGTTACTGAGCGAACTCCCCTGGCGCGAAAATAAATAAAAAATACCACAATTACAGTGGGGAGAACAAGTATTTCATACACTGCCGATTTTGCAAGTTTTCCTACTTACAAAGCATGTAGAGGTCTGTAATTTTTTATCATAGGTACACTAAATGTGAGAGACAGAATAAAAAAAATGTGATCCAGAAAATCACATTGTATGATTTTTAAGTAATTAATTAGCATTTTATTGCATGACATAAGTATTTGATACATCAGAAAAGCAGAACTTAATATTTGGTACAGAAACCTTTGTTTGCAATTACAGAGATCATACGTTTCCTGTAGTTCTTGACCAGGTTTGCACACATTGCAGCAGGGATTTTGGCCCACTCCTTTATACAGACCTTCTCCAGATCCTTCAGGTTTCGGGGCTGTCGTTGGGCAATTCGGACTTTCAGCTCCCTCCAAAGATTTTATATTGGGTTCAGGTCTGGAGACTGGCTAGGCCACTCCAGGACCTTGAGATGCTTCTTACGGAGTCACTCCTTAGTTGCCCTGGCTGTGTGTTTCGGGTCGTTGTCATGCTGGAAGACCCAGCCACGACCCATCTTCAATGCTCTTACTGAGGGAAGGAGGTTGTTGGCCAAGATCTCACGATACCATGGCCCCATCCATTCTCCCCTCAATACGGTGCAGTCGTCCTGTCCCCTTTGCAGAAAAGCATCCCCAAAGAATGATGTTTCCACCTCCATGCTTCACGGTTGGGATGGTGTTCTTGGGGTTGTACTCATCCTTCTTCTTCCTCCAAACACAGCGAGTGGAGTTTAGACCAAAAGGCTCTATTTTTGTCTCATCAGACCACATGACCTTCTCCCATTCCTCCTCTGGATCATCCAGATGGTCATTGGCAAACTTCAGTCGGGCCTGGACATGCGCTGGCTTGAGCAGGGGGACCTTGCTATTGTTTTTATTTTTGGCCTCTCTGGTAGGCCTACATTATGATCAAATAGCCACAGTAGCCTACTTGGCCACTTAAAACAGTAAATTAAAGCAGGAACAGCCTCAGTGTTCCCAGGAAACACACGTCGTAAGTTGCACAGGATTTTCACAACATTCAAGTTCGCGTTCAGCAGACCTGAAATTTGCTCAGTAACGGATTTTTTTGGAGAAAACACTGGTTAGGCCTACATCTTATCAAAACAGGGCAACTTAAAGCAGCAATATGTAACTTTTTGGTTGACCCGACAATTCACATAGAAATGTGAGTTATATATTTGTCATTCTCATTGAAAGCAAGTCTAAGAAGCGGTAGATCTGTTCTATCTTTTATTTTCAGTTTTGTACAAAGGCTATAAACAGCTGAAAATACAGAATGTTTGGTTTTGAGAAATATATATTTCACAGCGGTTTTGATATGGTACAATGATTCTCTAAACTATACATGTTTTGTCACAAACTGAAACTTGGCGAACTACTAGAATTTTAGCAACCAGGAAATGGCAGAGTGATTTGTGCATCTTTAAACCAAGCTAAGACGAATTAGCCTAACCCCAACTCTATTCAATGATGTACAATAAGAGTGTTAGAGATATAAATGTCATCCATAAAACTGCCAGTTAGTTGTTCATCCCCCCACAGCTCAACCACATGGCATGTGTTTTTCTGCAAGTAACAAAAGGCTCAACACCGAGAAGCATATGCCTAATCTTCTCAAATTAAGTGTTGGTTGATATTTGTCCATTCTTACTATTGTGCAAATGCGTTGCATTCTTGTGATTTAATTGAGACATTTCAATGGGTTTCAAATAGACACTTTTGTTCCAATGAATGAATTGGTAAAATGACAACGCATAGTGGTTGTCACGTGGACTGGGAGATGTTTCGTATTGCGTCAGATAACAACATTGACGAATACGCTGATTCGGTGTGCGAGTTCATTAGAACGTGCGTTGAAGATGTCGTTCCCATAGCAACGATTAAAACATTCCCTAACCAGAAACCGTGGATTGATGGCAGCATTCGTGTGAAACTGAAAGCGCGAACCACTGCTTTTAATCAGGGCAAGGTGTCTGGTAACATGACCGAATACAAACAGTGCAGCTATTCCCTCCGCAAGGCTATCAAACAAGCTAAGCGCCAGTACAGAGACAAAGTAGAATCTCAACTCAACGGCTCAGACACAAGAGGCATGTGGCAGGGTCTACAGTCAATCACGGACTACAGGAAGAAACCCAGCCCAGTCACGGACCAGGATGTCTTGCTCCCAGGCAGACTAAATAACTTTTTTGCCCGCTTTGAGGACAATACAGTGCCACTGACACGGCCTGCAACGAAAACATGCGGTCTCTCCTTCACTGCAGCCGAGGTGAGTAAGACATTTAAACGTGTTAACCCTCGCAAGGCTGCAGGCCCAGATGGCATCCCCAGCCGCGCCCTCAGAGCATGCGCAGACCAGCTGGCCGGTGTGTTTACGGACATATTCAATCAATCCCTATACCAGTCTGCTGTTCCCACATGCTTCAAGAGGGCCACCATTGTTCCTGTTCCCAAGAAAGCTAAGGTAACTGAGCTAAATGACTACCGCCCCGTAGCACTCACATCCGTCATCATGAAGTGCTTTGAGAGACTAGTCAAGGACCATATCACCTCCACCCTACCTGACACCCTAGACCCACTCCAATTTGCTTACTGCCCAAATAGGTCCACAGACGATGCAATCTCAACCACACTGCACACTGCCCTAACCCATCTGGACAAGAGGAATACCTATGTGAGAATGCTGTTCATCGACTACAGCTCGGCATTCAACACCATAGTACCCTCCAAGCTCGTCATCAAGCTCGAGACCCTGGGTCTCGACCCCGCCCTGTGCAACTGGGTACTGGACTTCCTGACGGGCCGCCCCCAGGTGGTGAGGGTAGGCAACAACATCTCCTCCCCGCTGATCCTCAACACTGGGGCCCCACAAGGTTGCGTTCTGAGCCCTCTCCTGTACTCCCTGTTCACCCACGACTGCGTGGCCACGCACGCCTCCAACTCAATCATCAAGTTTGCGGACGACACAACAGTGGTAGGCTTGATTACCAACAACGATGAGACGGCCTACAGGGAGGAGGTGAGGGCCCTCGGAGTGTGGTGTCAGGAAAACAACCTCACACTCAACGTCAACAAAACTAAGGAGATGATTGTGGACTTCAGGAAACAGCAGAGGGAACACCCCCCTATCCACATCGATGGAACAGTAGTGGAGAGGGTAGCAAGTTTTAAGTTCCTCGGCATACACATCACAGACAAACTGAATTGGTCCACTCACACAGACAGCATCGTGAAGAAGGCGCAGCAGCGCCTCTTCAACCTCAGGAGGCTGAAGAAATTCGGCTTGTCACCAAAAGCACTCACAAACTTCTACAGATGCACAATCGAGAGCATCCTGGCGGGCTGTATCACCGCCTGGTATGGCAACTGCACCGCCCTCAACCGTAAGGCTCTCCAGAGGGTAGTGAGGTCTGCACAACGCATCACCGGGGGCAAACTACCTGCCCTCCAGGACACCTACACCACCCGATGTCACAGGAAGGCCATAAAGATCATCAAGGACATCAACCACCCGAGCCACTGCCTGTTCACCCCGCTATCATCCAGAAGGCGAGGTCAGTACAGGTGCATCAAAGCTGGGACCGAGAGACTGAAAAACAGCTTCTATCTCAAGGCCATCAGACTGTTAAACAGCCACCACTAACACTGAGTGGCTGCTGCCAACACACTGACACTGACTCAACTCCAGCCACTTTAATAATGGGAATTGATGGGAAATGTAAATATATCACTAGCCACTTTAAACAATGCTACCTTATATAAATGTTACTTACCCTACATTATTCATCTCATATGCATACGTATATACTGTACTCTATATCATCGACGGTATCCTTATGTAATACATGTATCACTAGCCACTTTATACTATACTATGCCACTTTGTTTACATACTCATCTCATTTGTACATACTGTACCCGATACCATCTACTGTATCTTGCCTATGCTGCTCTGTACCATCACTCATTCATATATCCTTATGTACATATTCTTTATCCCCTTACACTGTGTACAAGACAGTAGTTTTGGAATTGTTAGTTAGATTACTTGTTATTACTGCATTGTCGGAACTAGAAGCACAAGCATTTCGCTACACTCGCATTAACATCTGCTAACCATGTGTATGTGACAAATAAAATTTGATTTGATTTGACGTAAGGACAAATGCACTTCCCCATGCATCTATGAAACTGTGTTCATAACCAAATGGGAAGGTGGTATTTACCCATGTACGACTGGGAAAAATCCACTTGAATGCCACTCCAACTGGTAAATACTAGTGGGAAACTATCATCCCTGAGCTGTGACTCCTTCCACATGCTGATCTCACCTACTAATGACCTTGATAACAACCTTTTCGGCAGTTAAATGCAACAAAACATTATTTATAAAAATCTCTATGAATGTGGTTTTTAAACACTATAATTTGTTTCCAAAACCACTTGCCACACACTGGTTGAAACAACGTTGTTTCCGCGTCATTTAAATCAAATTACGTTGAACCAACGTTGAATTAACGTCTGTGCCCAGAGGGAGCATGATAGCTGTACTTTTAGTTTATGGTTGACACAGCTTGTTGGCCATTAGCCAATCGGCGTTCTCAACGAGTTCAAAGCACGTGAATGCCTCCATCCGGTAATTACCAACTTCCCACTTGGTTGTGAATGGAGCACGAAACGTGAAATTGTCCTGGCAACATGGCTGCCTCCATGCTCAACCGTTCTGACCTTTAAAAAGCACGGGACAGTTCCCCCTAAGCGTTCGTGAAATACTTGTAAAAATCCACAACAACTGATAGCTAATGAATATTAAGATATATTCACTTCTCCTGAAATTGTCATAATAGCATAATAATATATTTAGTGTAACGCTTACGCAACGATCCAATTGTTATGTGCATCGAATATCCGAACAATTAGTAGCAAATGTAACACTATTTCTAAATTCAACATCCACATTTTGTCACGCTGATAAAATAGATGGTGTATACATAGTATTACTTTATGTAGCCTACATGTTCACATTATCGCCACTAGTAGCACTGGGGGGGCTTTTCCAGACTTCTAGGTGAAAGGTCGTTACAATTACTCAACAAAGTATACATTTTTTTTCTTCAACAAAGTATACATGTTTGGCAACTCCAGGCGCCGCAATGTTTCTCGGTCGAGTATAGTCCTACAAACCACAGCTGTACCGTAGAACTATTGTAAAACGGGGCCAACTTAAGACAGAGGTTCAGTCCGGAAAAGGGTAGGGAATACCCCTTTTGTTTTCGTGACATGACTGTGGGTGACATGTGCTAGGCTACATGAAGGTCAAATCTGAAAAATGCTATTATCCCCCAAAAAACTTGGCATATTTAAGTGTGTATTTTGTTAACATCCACGACTGCTTGGCTACTTCAACGGTGTCTTCACCAAACAGATAAACGGAGTATTAAAATACTTACCCAAGACATCAGCGGACCTATGCCGGGCAATGAAACAAGCGTCATCCCCGTAACACATCCCTTTCTTCAAGATCCCCTTACGAAAGTCTTTCCCAAATCCGCAGCTAGCGGTGACCAGACTGTAGTCCCGACCATCAGTTTGAGAGAGTCCGCCAAGGACAGCCCTCGCAACCAGTCTGCCATAGGAGAGTACGGATAACATTCCAAGAGCGAGCGGCCGTCTCTACCTGTCGAGACCTTCTCTCCACTTTCGACGTCCCGTGTCTACTTTTGGAGACTATTCTTCCAACATTCGTTTTGGATAATTCTGCCACTGAATAAAACGCACGAGTCAATAGACCGATAACACAATCGTAAAACTGGTCGCCGGCGTTTGTCCAATTCTTTATAGGGTGAAATTGCACAATTTGCACTGGTTCTTTAAGTTGTGGTGGATTTCATTGACACGGGTCCTCCGGTGTGCACCATCCTTGCCGACATGTTTCCACAGTCACACATAAATACACCCGAAACACAGCTCAATACTGGTCCTCCAGTCTTGTGATTCGTTTGCCCGACGTCACAACTAATGCGCACGCAAATGCAAGCTCTCCCTGCTCTCCGCAGCAAATCCATTTTAGGAGAGTTGCGCTTTATTTACTTGTCAGGAACACCGGGAGTTCAGACCCTCTGATAAAGGCTACATCAGTGCTTCGTGCGCAGAGTGGTTTGGATTGCAAAACAAAGCCATCCTTGAACTCCTTGCCTAATTAGACGAAAGGCACATTTCAAGCGACTTCATGTATGACCTGGATAGATGGCAGCATTCGTGCAAAACTGAAAGCGTGAACCACTGCATTTAATCATGGCAAGGAGACTGGGAAATGGATGTGTAGCCTACAAACAGACCAGTTGCGACCTCCAGCAATCAAAGAGGAAAAACGACAATACAGGGACAAGGTGGAGTCGCAATTCAACGGCTCAGATACAAGACGTAGGCTATGAGGCAGGGACTCCATACGGATTACAACGGGAAAGCCAGCGCCTCGAGGAAAACAGCATTGTGCCCCCGACGCTTGAAGTCGTCCGCATGTTTCCCAGCCGAAACAGTTCGTAGAGTTTGTGCATATATTATAACGATGTTTTGGACTTCGGTGAGTTTTTCCCCCGCTGTTCAGGAACAGGAACATTTTTCTGGAGGCAAGCGATGTTCGAGCCGAAGTCTACGCCCCTTCGTTGGTGATTGGTCAACAATAGGGATTCTTCAATAAAGTATTTGTTATCATTCAAGTTAGATTAGATGCACGAATGAGATCTATTTGTCAAAACGTGAAAATTAATGACAGAGTTACAGTTCAAAGGAAATCAGTCAATTGAAATACATTCATTAGGCCCTAATCTATGGATTTCACATGACTGGGAATACAGATATGCATCTATAGGTCACAGATACCTTAAAAAAAGGCAGGGGCGTAGACAACCAGTCAGTATCTGGTGTGACCACCATTTGCCTCATGCAGCGCAACACATCTCCTTCACATAGAGTTAATCAGGCTGTTGGTTGTGGCCTGTGGAATGTTGTCCCACTCTTCAATGGCTGTGTAAAGTTGCTGGATATTGGCGGGAACTGGAACATGCTTTTGTACACGTCGATCCAGAGCATCCCAAACATGGTCAATGGGTGACATGTCTGGTGATTATACAGGCCATGGAAGAACTGGAACATTTCCAGCTTCCAGGAATTGTGTACAGATGTGCATTATCATGCTGAAACATGAGGTGATGGCGGCGGATGAATGGCACGACAATGGCGCCCCAGGATCTTGTCACAGTATCTCTGTTGCTTCAAATTGGCATCAATAAAATTGCAATTGTGTTCGTTGTCAGTAGCTTATGCCTGCCCATACCATAACCCCACCACTACCATGGGGGCACTCTTGTTCACAATGTTCACATCAGGAAACATGTCTTCATCTTTTTCTGTGAAATGTATTTTATTTCAGCTCATGAAACATGGGGTCCAACACTTTACGTTTATAGAAGTTTGCTGATGTGAACGTTGTGAACAGAGAGCTACCAGTCAAAAGTTTGGACACACAAACTCATTCAAGGGTTTTTCTTTATTTTGACTATTTTCTACATTGTAGAATAACAGTGAAGACATCAAAACTATGAAATAACATATGGAATCATGTTGTAACCCAAAAAGTGTTAACAAATCCAAATATATTTCAGATTCTATAAAGTAGCCACATTTTGCTTTCATGACAACTTCAAATCAAAGTTTATTTGTCACGTGCGCCGAATACAACAGGTATTACAGTGAAATGCTTATTTACAGGCTCTAACCAATGGTACAAAAAAGGTATTAGGTGAACAATAGGTAAGTAAAGAAATAAAAATAACAGTAGAATGACAGTGAAAAACAGTAGCGAGGCTATAAAAGTAGCAATACAGACACCGGTTAGTCAGGCTGATTGAGGTAGTATGTACATGTAAATATGGTTAAAGTCACTATGCATATATGATGAACAGAGAGTAGCAGTAGCGTAAAGAGGGGTTGGCGGGTAGTGGGTGGCGGGACACAATGCAGATAGTCCGGTTAGCCAATGTGCGGGAGCACTGGCTGGTTGGGCCAATTGAGGTAGCATGTACATATGTACATTAATGTAAAGTTAAAGTGACTATGCATGTATGATAAATAGAGAGTAGCAGCATAAAAGAGGGGTTGGGGGGTGGGCACACAATGCAAATAGTCCAGGTAGCCATTTAATTACCTGTTCAGGAGTCTTATGGCTTGGTGGTAACTGTTGAGAAGCCTTTTTTTCCTAGACTTGGCACTCCGGTACTGCTTGCCATACGGTAGTAGAGAGAACAGTCTATGACTGAGGTGGCTGGGGTCTTTGACATTTTTTAGGGCCTTCCTCTGACACCGCCTGGTGTAGAGGTCCTGGATGACAGGCAGCTTAGCCCTAGTGATGTGCTGGGCCATACGCACTACCCTCTGTAATGCCTTGTGGTTGGAGGCCGAGCAATTGCCGTACCAGGCAGTGATGCAACTAGTCAGGATGCTGTCAATGTTGCAGCTGTAGAACCCTTTGAGGATCTCAGGACCCATGCCAAATATTTTTAGTTTCCTGAGGGGGAATAGGCTTTGTCGTGCCCTCTTCACTGTCTTGGTGTGTTTGGACCATTCTAGTTTGTTGGTGATGTGGACACCAAGGAACTTGAAGCTCTCAACCTGCTCCACTACAGCCCCGTCGATGAGAATGGGGGTGTGCTCGGTCCTCCTTTTCCTGTAGTCCACAATCATCTCCTTAGTCTTGGTTACATTGAGGGATGGGCTGTTATTCTGGCACCATCCGGCCAGGTCTCTGACCTCCTCCCTATAGGCTGTCTTGTCGTTGTCGGTGATCAGGCTTACCACTGTTGTGTTGTCTGCAAACTAAATGATGGTGTTGGAGTCGTGCCTGGCCATGCAGTCGTGGGTGAACAGGGAGTAAGGAGGGGACTGAGCACTCACCCCTGGGGGGTTCCAGTGTTGAGGATAAGCGTGGCAGATGTGTTGTTATCTAACCTCACCACCTGGGGGCGGCCCATCCGGAAGTCCAGGATCCAGTTGCAGAGGAAGGTGTTTAGTCCCAGGATCCTTAGCTTAGTGATGAGCTTTGAGGGTACTATGGTGTTGAACGCTGAGCTGTAGCATTCTCACATAAGTGTTCCTTTTGTCCAGGTGGGAAAGGGCAGAGTGGAGTGCCATAGAGATTGCATCATCTGTGGATCTGTTTGGGCGATATGCAAATTGGAGTGGGTCTAGGGTTTCTGGGATAATGGTGTTGATGTGAAACATTTGGTAATGGCTCACATCAACACCATTATCCCAGAAACCATAGACCCACTCCAATTTGCATATCGCCCAAACAGATCACCCACAGCCTTTCAAAGCACTTCATGGCTATGTACTTGAGTGCTACAGGTCTGTAGTCATTTAGGCAGGTTGTCTTTGTGTTCTTGGGCACAGGGACTATGGTGGTCTGCTTGAAACATGTTGGTATTACAGACTCAATCAGGGACATGTTGAAAATATCAGGGAAGACACCTGCCAGTTGGTCAGCACATGCCCGGAGCACAAGTCCTAGTAATCCGTCTGGCCCCGCAGCCTTGTGAATGTTGACCTGTTTAAAGATTTTACTCACGTCGGCTACGGAGAGCGTGATCACACAGTCGTCTGGAACAGCTGACGCTCTCATGCATGCCTCAGTGTTGCTTGCCTCGAAGAGAGCATAGAAGTGATTTAGCTCGTCTGGTAGGCTCGTTTCACTGGGCAGCTCACGGCTGTACATCCCTTTGTAGTCTGTAATAGTTCGCAAGCCCTGCTACATAAGACGAGCGTCGGAGCCGGTGTAGTATGATTCAATCTTAGCCCTGTATTGATGCTTTGCCTGTTTGATGGTTCATCGCAGGGCATAGCAGGATTTCTTGTAAACATCCGGGTTAGAGTCCCGCACCTTGAAAGCGGCAGCTCTACCCTTTAGCACAGTGCGAATGTTGCCTGTAATCCATGGCTTCTGGTTGGGGTATGTACGTACAGTCACTGTGGGGATGACGTCCTCGGTGTACTTATTGATAAAGCCAGTGACTGATGTGGTATTCTCCTCAATGCCATCGGAAGAATCCCGGGAACTTTGCACACTCTTGGCATTCTCTCAATCAGCTTCATCAGGAATGCTTTTCCAACCGTCTTGAAGGAGTTCCCACATATGCTGAGCACTTGTTGGCTGCTTGTCCTTCACTCTGCGGTCCAACTTATTCCAAACCATCTCAATTGGGTTGAGGTTGAGTGATTGTAGAGGCAAGGTCATCTGATGCAGCACTCCATCACTCTCCTTCTTGTTTTTTTCTCCAGATTGACTGATCTTCATGTCTTAAAGTAATGATGGACTGTCGTTTTCTCTTTGCTTATTTGAGCTGTTCTTGCCATAATATGGACTTGATCATTACTAAATAGGGCTATCTTCTGTATACCACCTCTACCTTGTAACAACACAACTGATGGGCTCAAATGCATTAAGAAGGAAAGAAATTCCAAAAAGGTACTTTTAACCAGGCACACCTGTTAATTGAAATGCATTCCAGGTAACTACCTCATTAAGCTGGTTGAGAGAGTGCCAAGAATGTGCAAAGCTGTCATCAAGGCAAAGGGGGGCTACTTTGAAGAATCTCAAATATTTTTGGTTTCTACATGACTCCATATGTGTTATTTCATAGTTTTTATGTCATCACCGTTATTCTACAATGTAGAAAATAGTTTTTAAAAAAGAAGATAAACCCTTGAATGAGTAGGTGTGTCCAAACGTTTGACTGGTACTGTATGCATATACATACATTATATGTATATATATATTTATAGTCCAGTCTCTGACATTGCTCATCCTGATATTTCTTAATTTTTCTGGATTATGTGTGTAGGAGGCCTATTGTGTTTTTATTTTACTATTTTTATTGCTAGGTATTACTGCACTGTTGGAGCTAGAAACACAATCATTTCGCTGTACCTGCGATAACATTTCAAAATCTGTGTACACGACCAATATAATTTGTTTTGATTTGAATTTGATTTGAATCAATCCTGAACACAAAAATATGAACTCTTATACATCCATTTGTCCCCACCTGGTGTTCACAACATGTAAACTTTGGATAGGCTTTGCCGCCACAGCAAGAACCACGCAGTTGTTTTGGGTTCCACTGTGATTTTGTATCACTTCTCTTTGTATGACACATACAGGCTACAGTAGCAGGCCTATGGAAAGTCCCTGAGTGGGGACAATGAGTAATATCCGTAGTGGGTGTTGGTGGAAAAGGTGTAGCAGTATGGCAATCAATTGAGTAAGCATTCCTATAAGAAGTTGTTAGCACTAAAATGGTTGAATGCATTGGACATTAGCTGAATCATGCATTGGAAGCGAATGGGATTTGCGCGTAAATTCACATTACAGCGGATTTCAAATTGCTTAGCCTAGCCTAAATGTTGATAAAATATAGAGTGAACTGAAGTCTGTATTAAATGGCTTATAACAGGGACAGAATGTGTTAATATTGTCACCGCTATGAGTGCTATGACAGGGACGAATAGACTATGTGCGGTGATCCATGATAAATAGATCCCTCCCTTCTGGATGAAAGCAGTGAGTGAATGACAGAATCATAACAGAAACAGTTAGATTGAAAACACTACTTTCTTCAAAAGGAACAGAATCGTCTCGAATCAGCAAGGGTATGTTATTTTACAATATTCCCATTCGTTGTAAATAAGTAGCAGGTGACATACAGCCTGGGCTGTCGTGCATAAAAGCGCTATATCGCCATTTTATTGAATAAAACCGTATTATAATATGCAAATAACGGGTCCGCTTCCAAAAAATAGAACTGCGTGAATAGCCTAATATTCCTTCACGCTCCAGTTATATCTGAGATAAAAGAGATGACATATTGTATATACATAAAACAGCTAAGTACATCTTCCCGTGGATATGTGTTGTCTTTTATGGCACCGTGGTAGCCAATTTGATTACATTTAGCCTACTGATTAGCTTGAAATAAAAGCCCGAAAAATATAAATTCTTTAGAAATTATTAGCTAGCAAATGCAAGCTAACTAGCTAAATTGCCATACATGTTTAATGCTTTTCGACCTGTCCCCAAATGAATGTCATTGGTTTAGAGTTTGTTTTGATATTTTAACCTGCGTGTCGTGATCACGTTTGGTGTAGGGGGACAAAATAAATCTATGCCCGATGGCGCACACGCGCAGCCGGTTTGGGTTCTGTGTTTGTCCAAATATGTAAATGACTCCATAATCTTTTCCCCCAGGGCATTCATCATGGGGAAGCTATGTGAGCTGGCCTTTGTGTCTCTGGCCCTCCTGGCTCTACTTCATACTGACTCTACATGGGCCAAGAGAAGTGTCAGCAGTAGCAGCAGCAAAAAGTCTTCATCCAACAACAGGGGTTCAGAAAAAAAGCCATCAAAAACATCAAACACGCAGACAGGAAGCTACCCCAGACAACCACAGAGCCCCAACAGGAACCCCAACTCATACCCAGCAGGAGGTAGTTATCCAGGAAGAGGTACCAATCAGAACCAGAACCCAGCCGGTGGATACCCTGCTGCAGGTGGCTATCCTGCTGCAGGTGGCTATCCTGCTGCAGGTGGCTACCCCAACCAGCAGTATCCAGTCAGAGCCAATCCTGGGGGAAATCCAAACCAGAACCCTGCAGCTGGAGGTTACCCAGCCGCTGGTGGCTATCCTGCAGCAGGTGGCTATCCCAACCAGCAGTATCCAGGCAGAGCCAATCCTGGGGGATATCCAAACCAGAACCCTGCAGCTGGAGGTTACCCAGCCGCTGGTGGCTATCCTGCAGCAGGTGGCTATCCCAACCAGCAGTATCCAGGCAGAGCCAATCCTGGGGGATATCCAAACCAGAACCCTGCAGCTGGAGGTTACCCAGCCGCTGGTGGCTACCCTGCAGCAGGTGGCTATCCCAACCAGCAGTATCCAGGCAGAGCCAATCCTGGGGGATATCCAAACCAGAACCCTGTAGCTGGAGGTTACCCAGCTGCTGGTGGCTATCCCAACCAGCAGTATCCAGGCCGGGCAAATCCTGGGGGTTATCCAAACCAGAATCCAGCAGCGGGTGGTTACCCTGCAGCAGGAGGCTACCCCAACCAGAACCCAGGGAGAGGAGGAGTCAATCCGGGATACCCAGCTGGAGGTTACCCAGTAAGAGGGGGAAATACTGGCAGGGGGCAGGCAGGGGGCTACCCTGGTAGAGGGATGGGAGGAGGTTACCAACCCAACTGGAACCCAAACAATAAGATCCTCAGTCCCCGCTATGGTTATGGAGGTGGGCATGGGGGTATGGGAGGTGGCTCTCCATTCTCACGCTCAGTTCAGAATATGGGGCACTACCCATCTACTCAGTCCAAGGGCTTTGCTAAGAAGGCTCTTATGGCCGCAGGGGTTGGGGCCGTGGCAGGTATGGCAGTAGGCTATGGCCTTGGGCGTTTCCCCCGCCCACATTTCAACTTCCGCAACCCTCAGGAGGAGCAGTCCTACAACAACTACATGTACAGCAAATACGGTGAACGCTCCACAGAGGAAAACGACTATGGCCGGGACTATACCTTCAAAGTACCACCGCGGGCAGAGTCCTACGACAGCTTCATGGATACCTGCATGAAGAGGAACGACCTTCTGCAGGATCAGGGCAGCGACTCCCAGGCCACACCTAACAACCAGAGGAACAACCCCCAGGGAGCCAACAGCCAGAGCCTGCCCATCACTCCTGAGGTGGGGAACAGCAGTCCAGCTAGCAACCAGGAGGGAACAGACACAGTGAAGCCCCTCACCCCAGCCCCAGTGGAGATAGCTGGAGAGGATACGGGTAAGGAGGAGGATGACGGGCTCACAGTGAGCATTGAGGAAATTGGCTACCCTGCATTGGTGGAGCAGCTGAAGAACCGTAAGTGTGTGGAGCTGTACATGAACTACTCTGAGCGTTTCCTGGAGAAGCAGACAGCTGAACGTAGCAGCGACAGCAACAACAACAACAACAACAAGTATGAGAACAGTCGCAGTAACCTCCTTAGCCAGGGGCTGGTACAACTGATAACCACCTTCCTCATGGTCCTGAGCAGCACTCTCCTGCTGCAGTAAGACAGGAACACATAGCCATGTCCCAGTTGTATGGAATAGCTTCATTTCCTAGTCACCCCTCCTCAATATGCCACTGATTTCTTGTGAGGATAGGTTAATTAAACAAGGTGTAGGTGGAGATATAACCAATCCTTTAACTAATCTGCGGTCATGAAGGAAAGGGGACAAGGAAAGGAAGCCAGTGGAAAATAACTTCCAGTGAACTTCCAGCAAAATGAGGACCAATAAAAATATGTACTGTAGGGGGTACTCGAGGACCGGAGTTGGGAACCACTGCTGTACATGATTCTTCACATGGTATTTGTACTTTAAGTGTTCAATATCTCAACACTATTTCTAAAATAAACCGAAACCATCTGTCCTGCTTGTCTCTTACAGCTTAGTTCAGTCTACTGCTAAATATGGAATAACAGCATTTTGTCTGTAAGTCCCAAACCATGAGTCAGTCGTGTAGACAAAGGGGAAGTATAAAAGCAAAAGTAGCAAGTCTCATCAGTACACCATATGACTTTAATTAAATGCAGATACACTAGATTAACAAACATTATTACAGCACCTTTTTGCCACCATATGAGGTACTATCATCCGATTAGGGGTTCAGTATCTTTTTGCCAAAGTGGTTCCACAGAAAGCACAGACAAGCATTATGTTGACCGTTTGTCATATTAAATCCATTTTATTCATGCATTTCCGTGTGCGTTATACTGTACATCAGTGGTTCCCAACTCCAAACCCACAACCACACACATTTTTGTTGTAGCCCTGGATAAACATAACGGATTCAACTCATTGAGGGCCTGATGATTAGTTGACAAGTTGAAACAGGTGTGCTTGTCCGGGGCTACAATAAAAATGTGTACTGTTGGGGCTATTGGAGGACCGGAGTTTGGAACCACTGCTTTACATAATAGTTCACATGATATTTGAATTTGTACTCTAAATGTTCAATCTTATGTGGTCTGCAGTATTTGGTTTTAAAAGTTACCTGTTTTGTAAATACTTATAATAATTAAGTAGGGAATGGTCAGAGTTTTGTTATTAATCAATCCCTATTTCTGTTCCTATTTTTATTTTGTGCTCTCTTGTCCCATCTCTCTACCTCCCCATCTAGTCTCCCTCTCCATGTCCTCCTGTCCCCTGGTTATCTGAAGTGCACTTATTTCTCTTGGCGAATAGATATAAATGACTCTTCTTTTTCCTTTTTTTTCAAGGATGTATTTAGTGATTAACTCATTTATATTGGTTTTAACATAGAGAACAACATGCATTGTTTTAATGTGTCTTTAAAATAACCACTTTGTCATGCTCGAACTCAATGGGGAATTTTACCATTAACTTGCTGAAATGACTGATGTCTTCTTCCATTTCCCAAGTACAGAATGACTAAAAACAAATTTAAAAAAAACACAATCGCACTTCCTTTTGTGCTCATTGAAAATGTGCGGTCATTCTCGTCTAGGAAAACACGAGGGCAGTTACCATGATTATCTCACAGAGCACATATAAGCTTTTAAAGACATATGTTACTAGGAAACTAGTTGCCTCAGGGAAATTGTTACAGAACAGTCATTACTGAGTGAGGAAATCGAACAGACATGGTTTGTACCTGCCAGTTGGCAGCGTTACCATTCCCATACTGTTAAATGAATAATGATAATTAAGCTATCTTTACAACAGAGCACAAATACCTAAACTCATCTCATTCACTAAAAATATGTATTTGATTATGAACGGAATACTACGCCTATTATTAATTTAAAGCAATTTTTTTGTGTTTCTATGATAAAAAAAAATCCAATATTTTTCCAATATTTGCTGAAGCCTGGCACACAATGCTTATACTTGAAGTACTATACTGTTGAGTGTATTTTCAAGTATTTTAATCCAAATGCAGAGGGAAGGCCTTTTCATCTCTTATTTACTGATCCCCTCCCCAATACTTATCCATGTCACTATATGGTCCTGAACTTAACTACTGCCACATGCATAATAATTAACATTAACATAATAAAGCAACTCACAGAAACAGATATACAACTCTGGACAAAATGAAGAGACCACTGCAAAATTATCAGTTTCTCTGGTTATACTATTTATAGGTATTTGTTTGGGTAAAATGAACATTTTTGTTTAATTCTATAAACTGCTGACAACATTTCTCCCAAATTCCAGATAAAAATATTGTCATTTAGCGCACTTATTTGCAGAAAATGACAACTTGTCAAAATAATAAAAAAGATGCAGTGTTGTCAGACCAAAATACTGTGGCTGTAGGCCTCCCCAGGTCTCACACCCACTGTGAAATTTGGTCAATCAAGGTGTGAATGGAGGACCACCAGATCAAGACCCAGTCATGACCAGCCCAATCTCCAGACCTGAACCCCATTGAAAACCTCTGGACTGTGATCAAGAGGAAGATGGATGGTCACAAGCCATCAAACCAATCCGAGCTGCTTGCTGTTTTGTGCCATGAGAGGCATAAAGTCACCCAACATCAATGTTAAAGACTGGTGGAGAGCAAGACACATGAAAGCTGTGATTGAAAATCAGGGTTATTCCACCAAATATTGATTTCTGAACTCTTCCAAATTTTATTTTACTAGGCAAGTCAGTTAATAAGAACAAATTCTTATTTTCAATGACAGCCTAGGAACCGCCTGTTCAGGGGCAGAACAACAGATTTGTACCTTGTCAGCTTGGGGGTTTGAACTTGCAACCTTCTGGTTCTAACTACTAGGCTACCCTGTCGCCCCAAAGTTGAAACATTAGTATTGTGTTGTTTAAAAATTAATATGAACTTATTTCCTTTGCATCGAGGTCTTACAACACTGCATCTTTTTTGTTATTTTGACCAGTTGTCATTTTCTGCAAATAAATGCTCTAAATGACAATATTTTTATTTGGAATTTGGGAGAAATGTTGTCAGTAGTTTATAGAATAAAATAAAAATGTTCATTTTACCCAAACAAATACAGTGGGGCAAAAAAGTATTTAGTCAGCCACCAATTGTGCAAGTTCTCCCACTTAAAAAGATGAGAGAGAGGCCTGGGCATAGTAAGAACAACATCAACCACTTTATTAAACAATTTCTTCACACAAATGATAATTAGCAACAGAGCAATCAGTAATATTAGACCATAGATGAACCAGTGGAAAATGGTCGCAGCCCAAGCACCAAACACTGACTGAACCCATCCTAACAGATTCCAGTTGATGTCAGGCTGGTGTTCCCTTTCGAGAACCCCCCTAAGCTCTTTCAAATGTTCCACTACAATAGTCAAATTGTCATCTCCTTGGGGTATAAATGTACAACAGTGATCTCCTATAATTTGACACACCCCTCCTTCACGTGCTAGCAACATGTCAAGTGCCACCCTATTTTGTGTTGCCATGAGTTGAGTGGCTTGTAATTCTGGTCTTATCATAGAAAACCCTGCAGTGGTCAAATTTACCAGGGATTCCAAATGATATCCTAGCCTATCCAACTCATGTGCATTCTCCGAAGCCCCATACCAGGGGATTAAACCACACCAGAACTTTTCCAATTTCGAGGATTGTCGAGAGTCACTAGGGACATTATTGTATTGCGAGATGTCCCTCTTAATTAGTCTTAACCTGCTTGGAATAGAGGAATTAGTTTTATGCATTACCACAAGGGAGATGTTTAGTTTACCAAAAATACAGCACCCTGTCCAATTTGTGGGTAGGTAGAAATAAGCTTTATCACCACAAATCCAATAATGATCAGTAAATGTTGCCGAGCCAAATTGATGAGGAGAACGCTCGTCAGTTTCATCATCAATAATGGTGTGTCCCACCCTCTGTCTAATGGGGTATCCAGAGTTGCATGTTCCCTTCTTCCAGCTACATCCTATTGGGAAAACACTGTAATTGACACATGTTGACATTCCCAGATTGGATTCATTCAATTGTGGTATGGAAATATTGCTTGGATTGTGACAATGATAGGTCCTAAATGGGGTTCGCCGGGGTTGGACTTGAATAGGTTCTGGTACATGGGATCTAGGTTCTAAGATGATTCTACTACACCAATGTGAACAATCAAATCCCCCTCGTAAATCTTTTGTTGATGACAAATTACCATTAATGCATTTATCCCTCAGTGTTCTACCTAGTGAAGGTTGACCCCCTGTGTTCTCATTGGACAAGAGCACCTCTAGTGCACATAGAGTGTCATTAATGCTGACCTCTACTGAATACTGTAAGAATGGGGAGATCGCTGAATGTGGAAACAAGCTACATACATAACAGGAGGTATTTCCTAACATCAGTTCAGTCTTTACTGTATAGTTAAGCAGTGACCGCCAAGTGTTTCCCTCATGATTCCTACTGTGATGCTCATCCAGTGGATGCATTGACCTTCTTCTTCTTTCAATATGGGAGCGGCTATTGTTTTCTGGACTCCTGTCCTGAGCCTGCCGTTGGCTCGAGCTGGAGTGGCTGTTATTTAAGTCCCGCAGTGGGACTGAACGGTTATCAGTCGAGTCCGTACCATGTTGTCTTTCCAGGACCGGTTGTCCTTGAGTCACTGTCCATATGGCAACTGTAATGAGAAGGCTCAAGACCAGAGCAAGAAACATGATGCGTAGAGTCTGGGCCTGATCCTCCCCTCTAGTCGGTGACTTCCAGCGTCTCTGGTCCTCCATCCTCAGGGTCTGGTGGGCAGTATGGCACCTTCCTGCAGTGATTGGTGTGGATTCAAGTAGAACTCTCAGCTACGCGAACAGCAGTGGGGGTAATCAGCATCACCTGGTATGGTCCAGTCCACCTCTGCTGGTTCCAATGCTTTCGTCTCAGGTCTTTCACCACCACCCAGTCACCTGGTTGCAGTTTGTGCAGGATCCCCACCAGTGGCTGGGGTAGAGTCGCTTTCACCCTGGGGAAAATAGCCTTCAGAACATTGTTTAGAGCAGTACAATAACTTACCATGTCATCGTCACAGCCCATCAGTGTCAGCTTGTTCTGTGGGAAGGGAGAATTAATCATCCTCATTGGTCTACCTGTCAGAACCTCATGAGGAGCCAGTCCAGTGGTTCTGTGGGGCCTCCCTCGCATGTACATCAGAGCCAGGGGGATCACAGTGACCCAAGAAAGCTTTGTCTCTGCCATAAGCTTCACCATCTTAGATTTCAGGGTTTGATTAGCGCGTTCAATTAAACGACCAGATTGCGGCCTATAGCTACAATGGGTCTTGAGGTCTATATCTGCAGACTCTCAGACAAGTTCTGTATCACCAGGTTTACAAAGTGGGAGCCATTGTCGCTGGTTAATTTAGATGGTAACCCCCACCTTGGGATGATCTCCCTAAGGAGATTATTGGCTACTGCCATAGCAGTGGAATGTCGACATGGGAATGCCTCTACCCACTTGGAGAAAGCATCCACTATCACCAGACAATATTTGTAACCTTGACAAGGAGAAAGTTCAATAAAATCCATCATTATGTGTTCAAATGGTCCTTCAGGGGTCGGATGAGCCGACAGTGGCATGGAAATCGCTCTTCCCATGTTGTTAGTCATACAAATCACACATTTTGCACAAAATTGTTCAGCAAACACAGAAAACCCAGGTGCAAACCAAAATGTATTTACAAAATCAACAACTCCCCCCTTTGACACATGATCCCTTCCATGTGACAACTTAGCTAAGTAGGGGAAACATGAACGTGGTAAGACTGGTAGCCCAGCCGGGCCCAGCCAGAGTTTCTGCACCTGGTCATATGTACATAGTCGTTTCCACTTCCTCAACTCAACAGGACCTAAAGAGGATTGCAAGTCAGAGATATCAGTGGGAGAGAAGAGGTTATTATCAGGAAGTAAAACCATCTGTAACACAGGGGCCTCCAAAGAGACAGCTGCTTCCTTAGCTGCCAAGTCAGCCATAGCATTACCTTTGGAGACAGGGTCGGAAGAGTTAGCATGAGCAAGGCACTTACAAACAGCAATTTCAGAAGGGAGCAAAATAGCTTTTAGCAAGTTATCAACAAGTTTTGAATGAGAGATCGCCTTACCAGAGGAGGTCAGGAAGCCGCGCTGTTTCCACAGTACCAAAATCATGTACCACACCAAAGGCATATCTGCTATCTGTATAGATTGTAGCAGACTGGCCTTTAGCTAATATGCAAGCTCTAGTGAGTGCAAAGAGTTCTGCTGCTTCAGCAGAAAGGTGGGAGGGTAATTTAGCACTTTCCAGTGTGGTTGAGGCAGTAGTAACCGCATACGCAACCAATGGTTCTCCTTTCTCAGAACGCTGAGCAGAGCCATCTACAAACAGTTCCAAATGTGCGTTTTGCAAAGGGACATCAGTTAAATCCGACCTTGGTTTAGAGACAAGCTCTAACAGTTCAGCACAGTCGTGCGGCTCTCCATCATCCTCGGTGGGCAACAAAGTAGCAGGATTTAACACAGTGCACCTCTTCAGGGTCACATGACACATTGTCAGAAGAACATTCTGATAATGGAGCAGTCGAGCTGGTGTTAGATGGGCCGTCTTTGCCTGTGAAATAAGAGCATGTACAGCATGAGGAACGTGTACAGTGAGTTCACACATGGCAACAATGTCTGCACAAGAAGCACAGCTTCAGTAGCAGAAGCAACAGCTCTCAAGCAACAAACCAGACCTCTAGCCACACTGTCCAGCTGTTTGGAATAATACCCAACTGGGCGCTGCTTTCCTCCATGTTCCTGTGTTAAAACAGATGACATAAAACCATTTTTCTCACAAACAAAGAGGTTAAAAGGTTTATAATGGTCAGGGAGCCCCAAACAGGGAGAAGTAGTCATCAGTTGTTTCAGTCTGATCATAGCAGTCAGTCCCTCTGGTGTCCACTTAATTTTGTCACTCATAGCAATTTTGTGGCCATAAATAAGGTCAGCAAGCGGCTGCACCACCTCAGCATAATCAGGTAACCACGCCCTACAATACCCTGCCATACCAGTCAATGACATCATGTGTCGTTTAGTAACCGGCTGTGGGACAGAGAGAATAGCCTGTATCCTCTCTTTACCCAGCTGCCTGCCATTGGGAGAGATGTCATGACCCAAATACCTCACTGCCTGTGAAACCAACTGTAACTTCTTCTTTGAAACTTTGTGGCGATTCTCAGCGAGAAATATCAACAGAGCCCGAGTATCAGTTCCACAAGTTTCCATTGAGCTGGAGCACAACAACAAATCATCCACATACTGAATCAGTGTGCTGCCCTCAGGGGGTATAAAACCCTCCAGATTTTGTGCTAAAGCCGCTGAAAAAATTGCGGCGGATTCCACGTAACCCATTGCCACGGTCCAAGTAAATCGCTTTCCTAGAAACGTGAAAGCAAACCAGAACTGAGATTCTGGTTCCACTGGAATACTGAAAAATGCATTTGTCAAATCAATCACAGAGAACCACTCTGCTGTGGGTGGTACCGCCCCCAACATTGTAGTAACATTAGGAACCACCGGGGCACGGGCAAAAACTGCATCGTTCACAGGCCTTAAGTCCTGGACAAATCTCCAATCACCTGAAGGTTTTCTAACAGGCAAGATAGGGGTGTTACAGGGTGATTCTGGACAGGGAATTAAAGCACCATTAGCTAACAAGGATGCATGAACAGGTGTAATACCTGCTATTGCCTCCCTACTGAGAGGATACTGTGCTCTAGACGGGCGCCTGGTATCTTTAGGAGTGACTACCATTGGCTCAGCTCCCTTTATTCTCCCAAAATCATACTTGTCCCTTGCCCATAGACATTCAGGGACCCCTCTCAGGAGGGGTGAGTCTTCACTCAACAACATGATATTGGTAGAAAAAGAAACCTGATCAACACCATGCACACCCCTCTCAGTTGGTGTTCCCCAACTGAGTGGGTAACAACTTGTCAGTGTGCTGGGTGAATAAGTTGACCCATCAGGGCGCATCTCCCAGTCTGTAGCATCAACCAAGCATTTCATCCAAATTCCAGTATCCACCTATTCTACTCTGTCTGATTTTGCCAGGGACACATGTGGTGCGCTATCCTCAAACAGGTAGAGCTCTTTCTGTGCAGGGGTTAGATTGTCCTCATTCATCGCCGCATGCACAGTTTGTTCACAGAACAAGACTCCTCTGAAAGCTCTGGCTGGTCTCCTCCAACCTCTGCCTGTCCCTGACCGTCCCTGGTTTCACATCTCCCTGGACTTTGTCACGGGTCTTCCCCCGTCTGAAGGCAACACCCCCTCCTGACCATGGTGGATCGGTTCTGCAAAGCCGTACACTTCATTCCTCTCCCCAAACTACCCTCTGCCAAAGAGACGGCCCAGCTCATGATGCAGCACGTCTTCCGGATCCATGGACTGCCCGTGGACGTGGTCTCCGACCGGGGTCCTCAGTTCTTGTCCAGGTTCTGGAAGGCGTTCTGCACCCTCATTGGGTTGTCGGCCAGCCTACCCTCAGGGTTCCACCCCAGTCCAACGGCTAGTCAGAGCGAGCCCACCAGGACCTCGAGACCTGGTCTCCGCCAACCCCACCACCTGGAGCCATCAGCTTGTGTGGGTCGAATATTCCCGCAACACCCTTCCCTGCTCTGCCACAGGCCTATCTCCCTTCTAGTGTTCCCTGGTGTATCAGCCCCCGCTCTTCCCTGAGCAGGAAGAGGAGATCGGCATATTTTCTGCCCAGATGTTTGTCCACCGCTGTCGCCGTACCTGGAGGAGAGCCCGGTCGGCACTCCTCAAGACCACCTCCAGGTATCGACAACAAGTGGATTGCCATCAAACCCTGGCTCCTTGGTATAGTCTCGGGCAGAAGGTGTTGCTCTCCACCCGGGATCTTCCCCTCCAGGTGAAGTCTTGCAAACTGTCCCACCGGTTTATCGTCTCCTTCTCCATCTCCAAGGTTATTAGTCCCTCTGCTGTTTATCTTCTGTTGCCCCATACCCTTATACACCCCACCTTTCATGTGTCCCATATCGAGCCCGTGTCTCACAGGGGGCAGGGGTTTCCAGTACTTAGTGGACTGGGAGGGTTATGGCCCTGAGGAGAGGTGCTGGGACCCCGCTAGAGACACCCTGGACCCAGCCCTCATTGCCGACTTCCACCACATGTCAGGTCAACTAGCTTTGTTGGGGATGAATCAGAATTAGTTGGGTAACATAGATAAGATTTACATAATAATGCTTATGTGAGATATTTGTCATTAGAATGTCTTCTTTTTGGACTATCGTGTTGGCAGTTTGCAGTTATCCTTTCTCTGCTAGGGCTCAGTTACTTGGGCCCCAGAAAGGGGAGAGGTCAGGCTTGTCTTCATATGTGTACGTATCTTTTAAACCATGTGAAGGGATGATTGAGGGGGAACCAATTATCTCTTGGCTCCACAAGGGGTTGTATTTGAGATGGAAGTATCTAGAATTGACAATTGATATATACCATTGGATGAGGTAATGTTTTGGTACTATGTTGTACCAAGAACGAGATAAGAACTTCGTTTAGGAGACCAAACTGAACGATAATTTATAGCTAATGCTGTCTGGCTATGGGACACTCCTCTCTCAAGTAAAAATCTTTCTTTGTGAAGTTCCTATTATCTGTGGTTTGTCATGTCGAATGGATCTTCTCTATAAAAGATCTCAGTTGCCATTCTGTTGACCACTCTCAACTTTTCATTAGAGATACTGAAATGTTGAAAGTCAAATGTTATTGCAAAAGCTTAATTATTATTAAAGGTGAAGTTTAAGTGTGATTTGCTCTCTCATTTCTTGGTAACACAGGAAATTTCCACGACAGTATGCGCCCAGGTAGGACGCCAGCTTGCACCCCTAGAGGGGGGGGGGGGGGGGTACTGTCACACCCTGATCTGGTTCACCTGTCTTTGTGATTGTCTCCACCCGCCTCCATGTGTCACCCATCTTCCCCTGTGTATTTACACCTGTGTTCTCTCTTTGTCTGTTGCCAGTTTGTCTTGTTTGTCAAGCTTACCAGCATTTGTCAGCTCCTGTCTTTTCCCAACCTGTCTTTTTCTCATCCTCCTGGTTTTTGACCTTTGGCTGTCCTGACCCTGAACCCGCCCACCGGACCACTCTGCCTGCCTGCCGTCCTGATGACTATAACAGGAAACATGTTCGATCACCATGCACTGCAAAATCCTTTTAGCTATGGATACGAGAACATCAACACTAACATCAACACGCCAGGGGGTACACCCATAATACTTGGGTCTCTGCTGGGAGTTTAGCTCATATTTGGATTTTTTTATTTTGCTTGCCACTAAAATCATAATAAACACTGACACTTAAAATATTGTGTTATTGTTATGTGCATTATTGGGGGGAGGGGGGGGGGGTATTTGTGGAATCATTAAAAGGGGTTATTTGAAGATCTTATAGGGGTTCCCCCAGAGTTTCAATTTGAAGAACCCCTAAAGGATACTCCAGGAACCTTTTCTTTTTGGAGTGTACATTATGGACAAAGTGTGTGTATGAAAACCATTGTCTAAACAGTTTTTTATCATTCACGTTCACCACAAAAACCCTAGGAATGAATTCTGTTGTGCATGTTTTGTTAATCATTTTCGGTTTTAGAAAGATTTGCACAAATATGAAAAGATGGATGGTATCAGCATAAAACAATATCAATTTGATTATAACAAGGGACAAATCTTACCTTAATTTAAGGAGATCTTTACATTTTTCAGTTACGTGCCTGCACCTGCTGTCCTTTCAAATTAAAATCCAAATGTTTCAGTTGGGAGGTTAGGTTCCTGCAAGAACCACCACCAACTAAGAAGGTTCCTCGATGAACCCCACCTCCTATGCGGTTCTTGGAAGAACTTTTGGGGGAAATTTTCAATGCCAAGAACCCCTAGTTGAACCCCTAATTTTTAGATTGTAGTTAAAAAATGGACCCCGGGAAGGTTCTTCAAAAGGTTCTTCAAGGATCCACTAAAAGGGGTTCCCCCTAAGTTTCAATTTGAAGAACCCCTCCAGGAACATTTTCTTTTTAGAGTGTGGTTCCACAGAAAGTACAGACAAGCATTATGTTGACCGTCTGTCATATTAAATCAATTTTTTCATGCATTTCCATAGCGCGTTATACTTTACATCAGTGTAAATTTACCCAGGCACAGCAGGGTTCAAACTGTAGAACCCAGTTCCTACATTTGAATATAAAAGTGTATTTTGTCAAACAAAACTATGCTACTTTTTTTTATCTCTGGGACCCTCAGGATGACAAATCAGATCAAGATGACTAAATGTAAGTACATTATTTACCTTCAGAGGTGAATGTATCAAACCACTTGCTGTGATAAAAAGTTTTTCTTGTTGTGCACTCTCCTCAAACAATAGCATGGTATTCTTTCACTGTAATAGCTACTGTAAATTGGACAGTGCAGTTAGATTACCAAGAATCTAAGACAGGTCAATGTCCTGGGAAATGTTCTTGTTACTTACAGCGTCATGCTAATCACATTAGTGCATGTTAGCTCAACCATCCCATGGGAGGGGGGACACCGATCCTGTAGAGGTTTTAAAATAACCACTTTGCCATGCTCGAACTCAATGGTGAATTTGACCATTATTGTCACGCCCTGGTCATAGAGAGGCTTTTTATTCTCTATTTTGGTTAGGCCAGTGTGTGACGAGGGTGGGCATTCTATGTTATTTTTTCTATGTTTTTGTATTACTTTGTTTTTGGCCGGGTATGGTTCTCATTCAGGGACAGCTGTCTGTCGTTGTCTCTGATTGAGAACCATACTTAGGTAGCTCTGGCCCACATGGGTTTTGTGGGTAGTTATTTTCTGTTTAGTGTGTTTCGCACCTGACGGAGCTGTTTCAGTTGTTCCTTTGTTGTTTTGATTATTCAGTGTTCAGTTAAATAAAAATGACAAACACGTACCACGCTGCACCTTGGTCCTCACTTTCTTCCACCAACGGCCGTTACAGAACTACCCATCACAAATGGACCAAGCAGCGTGGTGAGGAGCAGCAGCGTTATCTGGAGAAATGGACATGGGAGGAGATACTGGAAGGCAAGGGACCCTGGGCACAGGCTGGGGAGTATCACCGTCCAAGGGAGGAATTGGAGGCAGCAAAGGCTGAACAGCAACACTATGAGGAGTTGGCACAGCGGCGCAAGCACGAGAGGCAGCCCCCCCAATTTTTGGGGGGGGCACACGGGGAGTGTGGCGGAGTCATGTTGGAGACCTGAGCCCGCTCCCCGTGCTTACAGGGGCAAGCAGGTGACAGGTCACACCCCGTACTATGGGGTGATGTGCGCTGTGTCTCGGCCGAGTATTCACAGGCCGGTGTGCTCGGTGCCAGCGTCCCGCATTTGCCGGGTGGAAGCTGGCATCCAGCCAGAACGGGGGAAGCCAGCTATGCGGTCGACACCGCCAGTGCGCCTCCACGGCCCTGTGTATCCGGTGCCTTGGCCAAGAAAGGTGCCTCGGCCGCCTGTATGTCTTCTGAGCCTGGTGAGCCTGGTGAGTCCTGTGCCTGCTCCAAGAACCAAGTCTCCCTCCAGTCCGGATCTGGCAGAGCCGCCCTCCTGTCTCCTTCCAGTCCGGATCTGCCAGAGCCGCCCTCCGGTCCGGAGCTGCCAGAGCCGCCCGTCAGTCCAGAGCTGCCAGAGCCAACCGTCAGTCCAGAGGCGCCAGAGCCGCCCGTCATGTGCGGTCATTCTCGTCTAGGAAAACATTAGGGGGCAGTTACCATGATTATCTCACAGAGCACATATAAGCATTTAAAGACATCTGTTACTAGGAAACTAGTTGCCTCAGGGAAATTGTTACAGAACAGTCATTACTGAGTGAGGAAATCGAACAGACATGGTTTGTGCCTGCTAGTTGGCAGCGTTACAATTCCCATACTGTCAAATGAAAAATTGTCATTAAGCTATCTTTACAACAGAGCACAAATACCTAAACTCATCTCATTCACTAAAAATATGTATTTGATTATGAACGGAATCCTACACCTATTATTCACTTAAAGCTATTTTTTGTGTTTCTGTGATAAGAAAAAAAAACTTCCAATATTTTTCCAATATTTGCTGAAGCTTGGCACACAATGCTTATACTTG
Organism: Oncorhynchus mykiss; assembly: GCF_013265735.2. Classification (NCBI taxonomy): domain Eukaryota; kingdom Metazoa; phylum Chordata; class Actinopteri; order Salmoniformes; family Salmonidae; genus Oncorhynchus; species Oncorhynchus mykiss. The sequence goes on from NC_048569.1 coordinate 36,387,716, forward strand.
AAGTACTATACTGTTGAGTGTATTTTCAAGTACTTTAATCCAAATGCAGAGGGAAGGCCTTTTCATCTCTTATTTACTGATCCCCTCCCCAATACTTATCCATGTCACTATATGGTCCTGAACTTAACTACTGCCACATGCATAATAATTAACATTAACATAATAAAGCAACTCACAGAAACAGATATACAACTCTGGACAAAATGAAGAGGCCACTGCAAAATGATCAGTTTCTCTGGTTGTACTATTTATAGGTATTTGTATGGGTAAAATGAACATTTTTATTTAATTCTATAAACTGCTGACAACATTTCTCCCAAATTCCAAATAAAAATATTGTCATTTAGAGCACTTATTTGCAGAAAATGACAACTTGTCAAGATAAAAAAAAGGGCGTTCCGGTCTGGAGATTGGGCTGGCCATTACAGGGTCTTGATCGGGTGGTACTCCATTCACACCTTGATTGACCAAATTTCACAGTGGGTGTGAGACCTGGAGAGGCCTACAAGCCACAGTAAAAAATACTGTGGCTTGTAGGCCTCTCCAGGTCTCACACCCCCGGTCCAAATATTGATTTCTGAACTCTTCCAAATTTTATTTTACTAGGCAAGTCAGTTAAGAACAAATTCTTATTTTCAATGACAGCCTAGGAACAGTGGGTTAACTGCCTGTTCAGGGGCAGAACGACAGATTTGTACCTTGTCAGCTCGGGGGTTTGAACTTGCAACCCTCTGGTTACTAGTCCAACGCTCTAACCACTACCCTGCCACCCCAAAGTTGAAACATTAGTATTGTGTTGTTTAAAAACTAATATGAACTTATTTCCTTTGCATCGAGGTCTTACAACACTGCATCTTTTTTGTTATTTTGACCAGTTGTCATTTTCTGCAAATAAATGCTCTAAATGACAATATTTTTATCTGGAATTTGGGAGAAATGTTCTCAGTAGTTTATAGAATGAAATAAAAATGTTAATTTTACCCAAACAAATACAGTTGGGCAAAAAAGTATTTAGTCAGCCACCAATTGTGCAAGTTCTCCCACTTAAAAAGATTAGAGAGAGGCCTGTAATTTTCATCATAGGTACACTTCAACTATGACAGAAAAAATGAGGAAAAAAAATCCCGAAAATCACATTGTAGGATTTTTTATTAATTAAATAGCAAATTATGGTGGAAAATAAGTATTTGGTTACCTACAAACAAGCAAGATTTCTGGCTCTCACAGACCTGTAACTTCTTCTTTAAGAGGCTCCTCTGTCCTCCACTCGTTACCTGTATTAATGGCACCTGTTTGAACTTGTTATCAGTATAAAAGACACCTGTCCACAACCTCAAACAGTCACACTCCACTATGGCCAAGACCAAAGAGCTGTCAAAGGACACCAGAAACAAAATTGTAGACCTGCACCAGGCTGGCAAGACTGAATCTGCAATAGGTAAGCAGCTTGGTTTGAAGAAATCATCTGTGGGAGCAATTATTAGGAAATGGAAGACATACAAGACCACTGATAATCTCCCTCGATCTGGGGCTCCACGCAAGATCTCACCCCGTGGGGTCAAAATGATCACAAGAACGGTGAGCAAAAATCCCAGAACCACACGGGGGGACCTAGTGAATGACCTGCAGAGAGCTGGGACCAAAGTAACAAAGCCTACCATCAGTAACACACTACGCCGCCAGGGACTCAAATCCAGGCCCGTCTGAAGTTCGCTAGAGAGCATTTGGATGATCCAGAAGAAGATTGGGAGAATGTCATATGGTCAGATGAAACTTAAATATAACTTTTTGGTAAAAACTCAACTCGTCGTGTTTGGAGGACAAAGAATGCTGAGTTGCATCCAAAGAACACCACACCTACTGTGAAGCATGGGGGTGGAAACATAATGCTTTGGGGCTGTTTGTCTGCCAAGGAACCAGGACGACTGATCCGTGTAAAGGAAAGAATGAATGGGGCCATGTATCGTGAGATTTTGAGTGAAAACCTCCTTCCATCAGCAAGGGCATTGAAGATGAAACGTGGCTGGGTCTTTCAGCATGACAATGATCCCAAACACAGCGCCCGGGCAACGAAGGAGTGGCTTCGTAAGAAGCATTTCAAGGTCCTGGAGTGGCCTAGCCAGTCTATAGATCTCAACCCCATAGAAAATCTTTGGAGGGAGTTGAAAGTCCGTGTTGCCCAGCAACAGCACCAAAACATCACTGCTCTAGAGGAGATCTGCATGGACGAATGTGCCAAAATACCAGCAACAGTGTGTGAAAACCTTGTGAAGACTTACAGAAAACATTTGACCTCTGTCATTGCCAACAAAGGGTATATAACAAAGTACTGAGATAAACTTTTGTTATTGACAAAATACTTATTTTCCACCATAATTTGCAAATAAATTCATCAAAAATCCTACAATGTGATTTTCTGGATTTTTTTTCTAATTTTGTCTGTCATAGTTGAAGTGTACCTATGATGAAAATTACAGGCCTCTCATCTTTTTAAGTGGGAGAACTTGCACAAATTGGTGGCTGATTAAATACTTTTTTTGCCCCACTGTACCTATAAATAGTAAAACCAGAGAAACTGATCATTTTGAAGTGGTCTCTTCATTTTTTCCAGAGCTTCATATATTTTAGTAAATTAAACTATAGTGGAACCGAGTAGATAAACCAAGCATTGTGAATAAAACAAGTTTCCTTATGATAAGTAATATAAGGTAGTTCTGCAATCCCATCCCACTGGGAACACACTGGCTGAATCAAAGTTGTTTCCACATCATTTAAACAAAATTACATTGAACCAACGTGGAATAGACATTGTATTGTGCCCAGTGAGATTAAGAATTCCATAGAAAATCAAATTAACCAGTTTGAAATTACTTTAATATGGGTTACAAAAACGTGTTTTCTATTTGCAGATTCAAAAGCTAGTCAATAATCACACATTTATTGCAATGGCAAAATATGACTTATAAAAGTATTAAAATCATAGCAAAGTAGATGTTAATGGTAAAATTCATTATTTTCAACATGCTACTTAAGTTCATCCAGCTATTACAGTTTATAAAGCTGAAAAAGGATCTAGCACAGTCCAGTTTGACAGTCTGGGACACATGATTTTACAACATAATAATATACAAACCCCCTCCCTGACATTTATTTGAATTCAGTCCACTCTAGTCTTTTGGCCCAGCAATTCTGATGATCTCCACTTCCAAGGAAATGGTTTATGACTAGATTCCCCTTATCCAGTCCCCTAAGAAGAAAGGCACCATTGATTCCAGTGTGAGGAGGATGCTACTCATGGGTCCAGGTCCGGGGCCAGCAGCGTTTCTGTAGCGACGCCAGTCAGACTGGTTGTGAAGACCTTGACCTTCAGGATAGTGGAATCTCATGTCCTCTGAAGATGAGTCTGTGTTGTAGCCATACCCACTTCCCCTGTAGCAATTTCTTGGCCTACCGAGTGACCCCAGCCAATGGCAGCCCCACCTAGTGCCCTGGCCGCTGCTGCCCCTGCCATCTTCAGCCCCTGCCTGGAAGAGCCATGGCTCTGGGAGGGGGGGGGGGGGGGGGGGGGGGGGGGGTGTTACGCACGCCTCTATGAAGAGGGAACGCAACACCCTGCTACAACTCAACTCTCCGTGAAGTGAAAGAGGTATGGACTGTAGGTGTGAGTAAGGATGACAAAAGGCAGAGAATTTACCATTTACTAGGAATTTATTCCTTCAAACGGGAATATGGGGAAAGGGTCTGGATGGAACCAAAGCAACGAAAGTAAATATCAAAGCCCCCTCTCCTATCTTACCTGCCTAACCACTACTTACCTAATTTAGCACCACCGGGTGCACTACCCAAAATACAGGGGGTGTTCCGCCCAGGTCTTACCTAGTGTGCCTAGACATTGAATAAACTACGGGTATATGTATGCCCGCGGGCCTCTTGCCTAAGCACTCCCTAGGGTCCTTCCACCTTCCCAACTGGGAACAAATGAAACAGGAGAACAAACTATTTCTCAAACAAACTAAGAAACAAAGGACATCAAATAAGCTCCATCTGAGCAACAAACTCACACAGAACATTCCAACTGCTCCCAGCAACAACTAAGACAGTACATACCAACGACCAACATGCTATAACCCTCAGCCATCACCCTCCTCTCTCAGCAATGATCTATATCACATTCAATCTCTACCCTGAACAACAGAACAATGGCTTTTATAGCTTCAGAAGGCATTGGAAATTGGAGACAGCTGTGTCCTGGCGAGGGGGCGGGGTCAGCTCTCCAATTAATTGTGGAGTCGACCAATCAGCTGCTGGGGGATTTCAGGAAGCCATCTCCTGAAACACACTCAAATACACAATCTACAACACAGAAACTGGGGAACGTAACAGGGGGCCCTTTGCTTCCCACCCCTGTACCCTTTCCCCAGCCCCTGAATCCACCCCCACGTTTACATAGGGCACCTGGGCACAGAGCTGCCACCAGCAACATCCATGCCCACAGGAGGAGAAGCTTCTGCTGGTCTACCATGACTGGATATTCCTGCAAAAACAAAATACATTGTAAGATTGAACCGTAAGTGTGTGGAACTACTCAGAGCACTTCCTGGAGAAGTAGACAGCTGAACACAGCAGTGGCAACAACAACAACAACAAGTATGAGAACAGTCGCAGTAACCCCCTCGGCCAGGGGCTGGTTTAGCTGATAACCATCCTCCTCATGGTCCTGAGCAGCACTCTTCTGCTGCAGTAAGACAGGAACACATAGCCATGTCCCAGTTGTCTGGAATAGCTTCATTTCCTAGACGCCCTCCTCATTATGACCTTGAGTTCTTGTGAAGATAGGTTAAGTAAGTAAGGTGTAGCCTGGTATACATAGCCTGGTTCCTCTCTAGGTTTCTTCGTAGGTTTTGGCCTTTCTAGGGAGTTTTTCCTAGCCACCGTGCTTCTACACCTGCATTGCTTGCTGTTTGGGGTTTTAGGCTAATCCTGTACAGCACTTTGAGATATCCGCTGATGTACGAAGGGCTATATAAATACATTTGATTTGATTTGAGGTGTAGGTGGAAATATAACCAGTCCTTTAACCAATCTGTGGTCATGAAGGAAAGAAGCCAGTGGAAAAGAACTTCCAGCAAAATGAGGACCATTTCCTCCACATTTTATGGGGACATTTGAGCTTTAATATTGTTTTACCGTTTCTTTAATGGCCAATCTACTTTGTGTCTCTAACATTTTCAATGATCCCCTGTCAACCTGGATCACCTGCTGTAGTACTTCCACACTTCTTTTTCCATTGCACTTTTTGTTGCAGAGTAGTTCCTGGTACACTACTCTGTTGAGCTTTGTATTTTGTCCTGTAAAACACTATTGTTAGGTCATGTCAAATGCATGATGCTTTAATATCAGTGGTGGAAAAAGTACCCAATTGTCATACTTGACTAAAGGTTAAGATACCTTAATAGAAAATGACTCAAGTAAAAGTGTCTGTCGCCCAGTACAATCCTACTTGAGTAAAAGTCTAAAAGTATTTGGTTTTAAATCTACTTAAGTATCAAAAGTCAATGTAATTACTAAAATATACTTAAGTATCAAAAGTCAATGTAATTACTAAAATATACTTAAGTATCAAAAGTCAATGTAATTACTAAAATATACTTAAGTATCAAAAGTAGAAGTAAAAGTATAAATCAATTCAAATTCCTTATATTAATCAAACCACACTGCACCATTTTCTTGTTTTAAAAAAGATGTATTTACGTATAGCCAGGGGCACGCTCCAACACTCAGACATCATTTATAAATGAAGCAAGTGTTTAGTGAGTTGCCAGATCAGAGGTAGTTGTAATGACCAGGGATGTTCCCTTGATAAGTGTATGAATTAGACAATTTTCCTGCTAAGCACTCAAAATGTAATGATTACTTTTGGGTGTCAGGGAAAATGTATGGAGTAAACAGTACAACAGTACATTTCTTTAGGAATGTAGTGAATAAAAGTAAAAGTTGTCAAAAATATAAATAGCAAAGTACAGATACCTCCCAAAAAGACTTAAGTAGTATTTTCAAGTATTTTTACTTAAGTACTTTACACCACTGTTTAATATTGTATGTGTGTATCTATTACGATATATCTATGAATGTAACGCTAACACTACAAGTACATAGAATGCTTAAAATGTTATCCAGTTTTAACCTGTTTTGTGTTATTATGTGATAGGACATGAGGTAAGTGATGAGGAAAATCTAACCAGAAAGGAGAGAGACTGTAGATTCTTTAAACAACCTTTTTTTAATTAAGATTTGCACCATCACCTCAATGGTGTATGGTTGAGAGCTCAACAAAGAATAGTTGTGTCTCAGTTTATATAAAGAAAAAGTATAGCCCCCTTTGGGTGGTGTGACAAACAAACAGAACAATATCGTGAGGAAGTACTGATTGGTGACAAAAGATTATGGAACTAAGAAACTGCGGTTGGCCTTTGGTGAGGTCTTGTCGAGAAATGATGGCCATTTCTCAATGCTCATTTTCTCGACACTGCTTCTAAAAGAAACCGAAACCATTTGTCCTGCTCGTCTCTTACAGCTTAGTTCAGTCTACTACTCAATATGGAATAACAGCATGTTGTCTGTCAGTCCAAAACCATGAGTCAGTCACATAGACAAAGGGGAAGTCTAAAAGCAAGTCTCATCAGTACATCATATGACTTTAATTAAATGCAGATACACACGATAAACATTATTACAGCAATTTCTGACACCATATAAGGTACTGTCATCTGATTAGGGGTTCTGTGTCTTTTTGCCAAAGTGCACTCTAAAAATTAGGGGTTCAACAAGGGTTCTTCTAAGATCCTCAAAGTTCTTTGAAGAACCTTAGGGTTCTTGGCACTGAAAATGGCCCCCAAATGGATCTTCAAAGAACCCCATAGGAGGTGGGGTTCATCGAGGAACCTCTTTAGTTGGTGGGGGTTCTTGCAGGAACCTAACTGCTCAACTGAAACATTTGAATTTGAAAGGGCGGCAGGTGCAGGCACTTAACTGAAAAATGTTAAGATTTGTCCCTTGTATGATCTAAATTGATATTGCTTTATGATGATACCATCTATCTTTTCATATTTGTGAAAATCTTTCTAGAACAGAAAATGGACACAATTCAATGGAAATCAATCAACAAAGAGGTAAAAAATTGCCACGCCCTGATCTAGTTCACCTGTCTTTGTGATTGTCTCCACCCCCCTCCAGGTGTCACCCATCTTCCCCATTATCCCCTGTTTATTTATACCTGTGTTCTCTGTTTGTCTGTTGGCAGTTCTTCTTGTTTGTCAAGAAGCATTTACCAGCGTTTGTCCTGTCAGCACCTGACTTTTCCCAGCCTCTCTTTTTCTCGCCCTCCTGGTTTTTGACCCTTGCCTCTCCTGACCCTGAACCCACTTGCCTGACCACTCTGCCCGACCCAAAGCCTGCCTGTACCTTTGCCCCTTTCTGGATTTCCCACCTCTGCCTGACCTGACCCTGAGCCTGCCTGCCGTCCTGTACATTTGCCTCTGTTGCTGTAATAAACATTGTTACTTCGACACAGACTGCGTCTGGGTCTTACCTTATCCTGATAGTACGAACTGGCCATGACTGACCCAGCAGACCACGCGCCAGCTGCGCAACGCAATCTCCTCCCAAGGTACCACCATCGGGAGGCGTGAGGAACTGCTTCGTGGCCTTATGGAGGGGTCCAAACGTTGGCTGAACACCATGACCATGCATTGGACGGTTTGCTGGAGCAATTCCACAAGTTGTCTGGGAGGCAGCCTACCCCGGTGGTAACCTCACAGCCCCTCAGTAACCCAGCTGGTAGCAGTGCCGTCTCAGCGGCTACTCCACCTTCTCGGGAGCTCCGTTTACCCCCTCCGGAATGTTTCAATGTAGAGTCGAGCACCTGTCGGGTGTTTCTAGCTCAGTGTGCCCTCATTTCAAGCTTCAGCCCTCCTCCTTCCCCTCGGATCACTCCAAGATAGATCTCATCACGCTGATGTCCAGGAGGGCTCTCACTTGGGCTACTGCTCTATGGGAACAGCAGCTGGCCATATAAGTTAGTCTGGAGGGATTCATGACAGAGGTGAAGAGGGTTTTTACGCCCCGTTATCCGGGAGAGAAGCTGCCCGGAGGATAATCCAGCTTCGGCAGGGCTCCTGCAGTGTCGCTGACTATGCGGTGGATTTCCGCACATTGGCAGGGGAGAGTGCTTGGAACCAGGAAGCACTGTTCAATACGTTCCTGCACGGCATCTTGGAGGAGGTCAAGGTTGCTGCTCGGGAGTTACCTACAGATCTCAATTCGCTCATCGCTTTGACCATCTGAATCGATGGGCGACTACGAGAATGACAGAGGGAGAGGAAATTCAATTTTGCTCGCACGCCCAGGGATCCCACCTTGCCTCTGTGTCAACCCAGAAGCTCCCGATGGTCTCATTGCCGAGAGGACCAGAGGCTTCCCGACTTGCCGAGTTACTGCTTCCTGAGTCTATGCCACTAGGTAGGGCTGGGCTGTCACCAGCGGAACGGAAGCACAGGATCGACACGAAGAGTTGTCTGTATTGCGGGACTCTTGGTCACTTTGTGTCCTCTTGTCCTCTAAAGAAGCCAGGCTCACCGGTAGGAGCAAGGACTCTGGTGGGCCATACGGAGAATGTTCCTGCTTCCCCTGCTCGCACCCCTTTTCATGCCATTCTGCTGTGGGGAGACCAGTCCAAATCTTTCCGGGTTCTCATTGACTCTGGGGCCGACAAGAGTTTTTTTGGACTCTACCCTGGCATCTGAGCTGAACATCCCCACTCAGCCCCTCTCTATTCCCATGGAGGGGCGCTGGATGGGCGCTCTATAGTCCGAGTCACCCACAACACCACTCCCGTCCACCTACGGGTGTCAGGGAAACACAGCGAGGCTATCCAGTTCCTGCTCATCAAGTCCACTCTGATTCCCGTGGTATGGGGATTATCCTGGCTCCAACGACACAATCCCCTCATGAACTGGTCTACTGGTGCCATTATGGGCTGGAGACCTTTCTGCCACGCCCATTGCCTGAAGTCAGAATGACCTGCCCCGGGATGTTTTCCTGTGGACTCAGAAGGTGCCCCAGACCTCTCCGCCATTCCCGCGGAGTACCAGGGCCTCCGGGAGGTGTTCAGCAAAGCCTGGCCATGTTGCTTCCACCGCACCAACCCTATGACTGTGGGATTGACCTTCTCCCTAGCACCATGCCGCCCCAGGGACATCTATACTCTCTGTCGGGACTGGAGACCAAGGCTATGGATACCTATATTGGGGACTCCCTAGCTGCAGGATTTATCCGACCGTCTTCCTCTCCCGCTGGCGCAGGCTTCTTCTTCATGGAGAAAAAGGACAAGACCCTGCGCCCATGCATTGACTACCGGGGACTCAACGACATTACTGTTAAGAACCGTTACCCACTACCACTCATCTCCTTAGCCTTCGAGCCGCTCCAGGGGGCCAATGGGTTTTCCAAGCTGGATCTATGGAACGCCTTCCACCTGGCCACTATGAGTATCTGGTCATGCCCTTTGGCTTCACCAACGCCCCTGCTGTGTTCCAGGCTCTGGTGAATGATATTCTCTGCGACATGTTGAACTGGTCCATCTTGTCTACATTGATGACATCCTCGTCTTCTCCTGCTCTCCTCAAGAACACATGCTCCACGTCTGGCAGGTCTTTCAACGCCTTCTGGAGAATCAGCTGTTTGTGAAGGCGGAGAGATGCGAGTTCCATCGCTCCACCATCCCCTTCCTGGGTTGCACCATCTCTGCTGGGAGTGTCCAGATGGATCCCAGGAAGGTGAGAGCAGTGATGGATTGTCTTCAGCCTACGTCCAGGGTGCAGCTGCAACATTTCCTGGGGTTGCCAAATTTCTATCACTGCTTTACCCGTGGTTACAGCACCCTGACTTCCCCCCTGTGAGCACTCACCTCGCCCAAGGTTCCGTTCACGTGGTCCCCAGCTGCTGATCGGGTTTTCCGGGACCTCAAACATTGCTTCACCACAGCCCCCATCCTGTTTCATCAGGACCCATCTCGTCAATTCGTGGTGGAGGCCAATGCTTTGGACGTCGGTGTGGGGGCTGTCCTGTTCCAGCATACTCTCCTTGACTTCAAGCTACATCCCTGTGCCTTCTTCTCCCATCACCTAAATACCATGGAAAGGAACTACGATGTGGGGAATCGGGAGCTTCTCGCAGTGAAGATGGCGTTGGAGGAATGGAGGCATTGTTTGGAGGGGGCAGAACATCTGTTTGTGTGGACTGACCACAAGAACCTGGAGTATCTCCGCACCATCAAGCACCTCAACACCAGGCAAGCCATATGGGCCCTGCTGTTCACACGGTTCAGCTTCTCCCTCTCGTTCTGGCCGAGATCCAAGAATGTCAAGCCAGATGCACTGTCCCGCAACTATAGCCCCACGACTACTACCCTGGAACCCGATACCATCCTTCCCACCTCATGCCTGGCGATAGCACTCAGCTGGGGAATAGGGAAGCAGGTTCATGAGGCACAGCGTTCCCAGCCAAACCCAAGGGGGGCCCTGATAATCTAATGTTTGTTCCTGACACCGTCCATTACGTAGTCCTGAAGTGGGCCCACTAATCCAGGCTGGCCTGCCACCTGGGCGCCCGTCGGACCCTGGCCTTTGTGCGACAGCGTTTTTGATGGCCTACCATGGTCCTGGACTTGTCCTCATTCGTCGTCGCATGCACAGTTTGTTCACAGAACAAGACTCCTCTGAAAGCTCTGGCTGGTCTCCTCCAACCTCTGCCTGTCCCTGACCGTCCCTGGTTTCACATCTCCCTGGACTTTGTCACGGGTCTTCCCCCGTCTGAAGGCAACACCCCCTCCTGACCATGGTGGATCGGTTCTGCAAAGCCGTACACTTCATTCCTCTCCCCAAACTACCCTCTGCCAAAGAGACGGCCCAGCACGTCTTCCGGATCCATGGACTGCCCGTGGACGTGGTCTCCGACCGGGGTCCTCAGTTCTTGTCCAGGTTCTGGAAGGCGTTCTGCACACTCATTGGGTTGTCGGCCAGCCTACCCTCTGGGTTCCACCCCAGTCCAACGGCCAGTCAGAGCGAGCCCACCAGGACCTCGAGACCTGGTCTCCGCCAAACCCACCACCTGGAGCCAGCAGCTTGTGTGGGTTGAATATTCCCGCAACACCCTTCCCTGCTCTGCCACGGGCCTATCTCCCTTCGAGTTTTCCCTGGGGAATCAGCCCCCGCTCAAGTGGATTGCCATCGGACCCTGGCTCCTTGGTATAGTCTCGGGCAGAAGGTATGGCTCTCCACCCGGGATCTTCCCCTCCTGGTGGAGTCTTGCAAACTGTCCCACTGGGTTATCGTCTCCTTCTCCATCTCCAAGGTTATTAGCCTCTCTGCTGTTTATCTTATGTTGCCCCGTACCCTTATACACCCCACCTTTCATGTGTCCCATATCAAGCCCGTGTCTCACAGTCCCTTGTCTTCCATTTCCAGAACCATCCCTCCTCCCTGTGTCGTTGATGGCCATCCGGCATACATGGTGAGACCACTCCTGAGGGTTTGACCATGGGGCAGGGGTTTCCAGTACCTGGTTGACTGGGAGGGTTATGGCCCTGAGGAGAGGTGCTGGGACCCCGCTAGAGACATCCTGGACTCAGCCCTCATTACCGACTTCCACCACATGCACCCCGGTCAACTAGGTATTGTTGTGGATGAATCAGAATTAGTTGGGTAACATAGATAAGATTTACATAATAATGCTTATGTGAGATATTTGTCATTAGAATGTCTTCTTTTTGGACTATAATGTTGGCAGTTTGCAGTTATCCTTTCTCTGCTAGGGCTCAGTTACTTGGGCCCCAGAGAGGGGAGAGGTCAGGCTTGTCTTCATATGTGTACGTATCTTTTAAACCATGTGAAGGGATGATTGAGGGGGAACCAATTATCTCTTGGCTCCACAAGGGGTTGTATTTGAGATGGAAGTATCTAGAATTGACAATTGATATATACCATTGGATGAGGTAATGTTTTGGTACTATGTTGTACCAAGAACAAGATAAGAACTTTGTTTAGGAGACCAAACTGAACAATAATTTATAGCTAATGCTGTCTGGCTATGGGATACTCCTCTCTCAAGTAAACATCTTTCTTTGTGAAGTTCCTATTATCTGTGGTTTGTCATGTCGAATGGATCTTCTCTATAAAAGATCTCAGTTGCCATTCTGTTGACCACTCTCAACTTTTCATTAGAGATACTGAAATGTTGAAAGTCAAATGTCATTGCAAAAGCTTAATTATTATTAAATGTGAAGTTTAAGTGTGATTTGCTCTCTCACTTCTTGGTAACACAGGAAATTTCCACGACAGGATGCGCCCAGGTAGGACGCCAGGTTGCACCCCTAGAGAGAGGGGGGGGGGGGGGGGGGGGGGGGGGGGTACTGTCACGCCCTGATCTGATTCACCTGTCTTTGTGATTGTCTCCACCCCCCTCCATGTGTCACCCATCTTCCCCTGTGTATTTATACCTGTGTTCTCTCTTTGTCTGTTGCCAGTTTGTCTTGTTTGTCAAACTTACCAGCGTTTGTCAGCTCCTGTCTTTTCCCAACCTCCCTTTTCTCGTCCTCCTGGTTTTTGACACTTGCCTGTCCTGACCCTGAAGCCGCCCACCGGACCACTCTGCCTGCCTGCCGTCCTGATGACTATAACAGGACACATGTTCGATCACCATGCACTGCAAAATCATTTTAGCTATATATACGGACAAGATCAACACTAACATCAACACGCCAGAGGGTATGCCCATTATACTTGGGTCTCTGCTGGGAGTTTAGCTCATATATTTTTTATTTTATTTTGCTTTGCCTCTAAAATCATAATAAACACTGACACTTAAAATATTGTGTTGGGGGGGTAGTTCAAAAACTTGCCCCAAATGCTTCTTCAAAAAGGTATTTGTGGAATCATTAAAAGGGGTTATTTGAAGATCTTATAGGTGTTCCCCCACAGTTTCAATTTGAAGAACCCCTCCAGGAACATTTTCTTTTTAGAGTGTGGTTCCACAGAAAGTACAGACAAGCATTATGTTGACCGTCTGTCATATTAAATCAATTTTTTCATGCATTTCCATAGCGCGTTATACTTTACATCAGTGTAAATTTACCCAGGCACAGCAGGGTTCAAACTGTAGAACCCAGTTCCTACATTTGAATATAAAAGTGTATTTTGTCAAACAAAACTATGCTACTTTTTATCTCTGGGGACCTCAGGATGACAAATCAGATCAAGATGATTAAATATAAGTACATTATTTACCTTCAGAGGTGAATGTATCAAACCAGTTGCTGTGATAAAAAGTTTTTGTTGTTGTGCACTCTCCTCAAACAATAGCATGGTATTATTTCACTGTAATAGCTACTTTAAATTGGACAGTGCAGTTAGATTAACAAGAATATACGCTTTCTGCCCATATAAGACATGTCAATGTCCTGGGAAATGTTCTTGTTACTTACAGCGTCATGCTAATCACATTAGTGCATGTTAGCTCAACCATCCCATGGGAGGGGGGACACCGATCCTGTAGAGGTTTTAAAATAACCACTTTGCCATGCTCGAACTCAATGGTGAATTTGACCATTATTGTCACGCCCTGGTCATAGAGAGGCTTTTTATTCTCTATTTTGGTTAGGCCAGTGTGTGACGAGGGTGGGCATTCTATGTTATTTTTTCTATGTTTTTGTATTACTTTGTTTTTGGCCGGGTATGGTTCTCATTCAGGGACAGCTGTCTGTCGTTGTCTCTGATTGAGAACCATACTTAGGTAGCTCTGGCCCACATGGGTTTTGTGGGTAGTTATTTTCTGTTTAGTGTGTTTCGCACCTGACGGAGCTGTTTCAGTTGTTCCTTTGTTGTTTTGATTATTCAGTGTTCAGTTAAATAAAAATGACAAACACGTACCACGCTGCACCTTGGTCCTCACTTTCTTCCACAAATGGTCGTTACAATTATCTTGCTGAAATGACTGTCTTCTTCCATTTCCCAAGTACAAAATTACTAAAACAAAAAACACAATCACATTTCCTTTTGTGCTCATTGAAAATGTGAAGTCATTCTCGTCAAGGAAAACATTAGGGGGCAGTTACCATGATTATCTCACAGAGCACATATAAGCATTTAAAGACATCTGTTACTAGGAAACTAGTTGCCTCAGGGAAATTGTTACAGAACAGTCATTACTGAGTGAGGAAAGCGAACAGACATGGTTTGTGCCTGCTAGTTGGCAGCGTTACAATTCCCATACTGTCAAATGAAAAATTGTCATTAAGCTATCTTTACAACAGAGCACAAATACCAAAACTCATCTCATTCACTAAAAATATGTATTTGATTATGAACGGAATACTACGCCTAATACCCCTCCCCTATACTTATATCCATGTCACTATATGGTCCTGAACTTAACTACTGCCAATGCATAATAATTAATATTAACATAATAAAGCAACTCACAAAAACAGAAATATATATTTTATTAAATTAAACTATAGTGGAACCGAGTAGATAAACCAAGCATTGTGAATAAAACAAGTTTCCTTATGATAAGTAATATAAGGTAGTTCTGCAATCCCATCCCACTGGGAGCACACTGGTTGAATCAATGTTGTTTCCACATCATTTCAACGAAATTACGTTGAACCAACGTGGAATAGACATTGTATTGACGTCTGTGCCAAGTGAGATTTTAAGATTTCCATAGAAAATAATATGAAATAGTTTGAAATTTCTTTAATATGGGTTACAAAAACAACCTCCTATTTGCAGATACAAAGCTAGTGAATAATCACACATTTATTGCAAAGGCAAAATATGACTTATTTGATTAAAATCACAGCAAGTAGATGTTAATGGAAACAGCAGCATCCTACCTAATTTCATCCAGCTATTACAGTTGATAAAGCTGAAAAAGGATCTAGCACAGTCCAGTTTGACAGTCCGTGACACATGATTTTACAACACAATAACATACAAATCCCCTCTCTTACATCTCTTTTTCCAGAGGCAATGAGGTTTGACTGAGTATAGCTTTGTAAAGTTGATGGTGGGACTAACCCAAAGGACAACAAGATCAGGGCTTATTCAATGTTTATTTGAATTTAAAAGCGGTCCACTCTAGTCTTTTGGCCCAGAAATTCAGATAAAATCTTCTTCCAAGGAAATGGTTTATGACTAGATTCCCCTTATCCAGTCCCCTAAGAAGAAAGGCACCATTGTTCCCAGTGTGAGGAGGATGCTACTCATGGGTCCAGGTCTGGGGCCAGCAGCGTTTCTGTAGCGACGCCAGTCAGACTGGTTGTGAAACCCTTGACCTTCAGGATAATGGAATCTCTGGTCCTCCGAAGATGAGTCTGCGTCGTAGCCATATCCACTTCCCCTGTAGCCATGTCTTGGCCTACCGAGTGACCCCAGCCCGTAGCCAATGGCAGCCCCACCCAGTGCCCCAGCGGCTGCTGCCCCTGCCATCTTCAGCCCCTGCTTGGAGGAGCCATGGCTCTGGGAGGGGGGCCCTTTGCTTCCCACCCCTGTACCCTTTCCCCAGCCCCTGAATCCACCCCCACGTTTACATAGGGCACCTGGGCACAGTGCTGCCACCAGCAACATCCATGCCCACAGGAGGAGAAGCTTCTGCTGGCCTATCATGACTGGATGTTCCTGCAAAAACAAAACAAACTTAAGCTTGAATAACATTTGGTGAAATGTTATGAAAGCAAATCTAAGTACAACCTATTGAAAAAGTTTTAGAAAGTTATCCCAGGTAACAGGAATTATAATATATGTTTTAGCATTTTGTCAATGGGATGTTCTGAATGAGATGAAGGCACATTAACAGCCATAAAGCACAGTCCAATTCAATGTACCTGTTAGTTGTAGGGAACCAAAACACACCCTGCACCAAACAGACCGTTGGTCAAGAGTCAATTGTAATCTATGTCATTCAGACAGGCATTAAAGCTGATTACACGCCCCAGCACATTTCAAAAACATTGTCTGCACTTTTGCCAACAAACAAACAAGACAAAACAAGTGGCACCTCATCAAATGTGAGGTCTAGAACATGCCCCATGCTCTGCCGACACCAGCACTTCTATACAGTACACGAGTAACCTCTTTTTCCTAGTTCCAATCAGCAGGTTATGAAAGACCATTCTACCTAATGAGAATGTAGCATGGGATGGTGCACGTGCACACTAAGTAAGATAGAGAACATGCTTGTTTATACAAGAGAACAACTCTAAATCCTCTTGTATAAACAAGTAATAAGGGTGCTTTGAACCAACAGAAATCCTATAAAACATTAAGAAAGGCCAGCTCTCACTTCAACATGCTTTGCAATCAAATCATATTCAATAGAAGCTTCATTTGCAAATGATATTCAGTAAAGGCTTCAGTAACACTTTACTTGACACCCAGTGTCAAAACCCACATTTCTTTAAATGTATTTTCTCCCTGCCAAGAAGTTTCCTTTCATTTTTAAAGTTTGTTTCTTAAATCCTTTGTTGTTGTTGTACTGAATTCTTTACAGCTATTTTTTTCATCATATTTGATAGAACTTGTAGAAAATACACTTTATGACACTGTCATGAAGCATTATGACCACCCTGTGTCACTTTATTTGGACTAAGAAAATACACTTTATGACACAGTCAGGAAGCATTATGACCACCCTGTGTCACTTTATTTGGACTAAGAAAATACATGATGTCTGACATCAGTGTGCACAACAACAATTTTTGTATTTTTTTTATATATCATAAACATACTGTTGACACGTAAGCTATGGTGTAATGGATTTTTTTGCCTTGTGTTGTAGGTTTTGTGGGTTTTGACACTCTTATGTAGATGTCATAACCAGCCATAAACTAATGCAATATATGTCACAACAGGTCTAAATGTATGTGTCATGACAGTGTTATGATCATATTTATTTCAGCTCTTATGACATATTATGACATGGTTATTGCCTTGTCATAACGTGTTATGAGTGTCAAGTTAAGCGTTACCAAAGCTTCAATTGAAAATCATATTCAAGTGAGTGCTGACCTTTTTTCGTTTGTAAGTGCACACACTAATCCTATTCACTCTAGCCTTTCCAAACATGTAGTCTGTTTTGTGTTTCCATCAAGAATATTAGGCTACCATGTTGAAGGTCTGACATATCTATATCTATGTACTGTAAGGGGCATTTTGTACACAGATTCTGTACTTGGACATACAGTATATTACAAAATCTTTTGAAAAGGTAATGATCTATCCTATTATATTTTCTATCATAGTAACAGCAGTACTATATAACACAGTAATAACAGAGTTATACAAATCAACACAAAATGACACATTTATCCTGTGCATCAGGTATTGCATAATTGTCAAAGCAGTGGGGGAAGAGGTTTTGTATTTTAGAGCCTACCTGGTCGAATGGTCACTGAGAAGACTTTCCTTGGTAATGCTGGAGTGGATCAGTCTGTTTTCACATTGAACTGCTCTGGGTCTCCAATGGTTACCTTACACTGCCATTCACAGTCACAGCATCCAGTCAACAGCCTCATAATGACAACGTTGCTCCTCCCTAGAAAAACATCTATCCCTTACTATTGGCTTATGATTGATAGTTGAATTGCTTATGTTAATTATTCTTTGTTCCTTTCCCCCACTGCCTCTTTCCCCCTCACTGTTTGTTCAACCAATGCAATGTCTGCATTTGATCTCAGTGTACAATTTTAGTCATTACTTCAATGATGCCCCACATATCTATCAGTGCTCTTAGTTGCCTGGGATCTGCCCTTCTCTTCCACACCATAGAAAAATTATGAATTCATTCTACTTCTATGTTCCACACCCCCACACATCCAGGCAGTTGTCATGGTGACCGAACAGGGAATAGAGAAGAGGTGACATTTGAAGGTCTCTCAATTAGATGTCTTCATTATCTTTATTGATTACGGTCCATAATTGAAAAGACAATAATGATATAGTAGGAATAGATACATCTCATGGACTTCTGTAAGGTACAGTACCTTAGGTACATAATCTACATAAACATGGGCCTGCGCCCTATATTTATTTTATTTTATTTAACCTTTATTTAACTAGGCATGAGTGTGTGCAGATTAATCTCCTACTGCTATCCACGTACGGCACAAGCAGTGAAAAGTAAATAGACTTTGGTACTAATAAATATTGAAATCTTACTGCAATAAACCAACATGAAATGGGGCCTCAGCGGTTTGAAACTTCATGTCATGCCATGTTGGTTAGTGATATGGCTTCCTTTATTGAAGTGGAGTGTACTGGACCATGGCCGTGACCAAAATAATCTGCAGGTAAAAGAGGCCGATTCAGATTTAGTTTTATGGCCAAGAATTCAGAAGAAAATAATATTTACTGTTCATAGGCAAAAAAGTTGAAGAAATATGATTTATCAACTTAATTGTAAAGAAAATTGTTTTCTATGTGTAGATAGTTAGTGGATAGGATAGTTAGTGCATGCCTGAAACTCTAGTAGACTCACCAACATGAGCAGTGGGGAGGCCACCAACCAGCAGGCTTTAAAGATGTTTGGAGGCCGTCCCAGAATCCTCGTCATCATGATAGAGAGCCAGTGTAATTCTGAAAATCAAGTATACATAAGCAAACAGAAGAACTGCATCATCATCATTATCATCATCATGTCTACGTGAAAACAATGAGAGCTGAGGAAAAGTTTGTCATTGTCAGACATTTCCTTGATTTTCTCTGTTTGAGAGAGAAAATCAGTAATATCATACTGTATACCCTGTATTCACCCAGGCCCACCCATGCCTACGCCCCTGACACACACCTGGGTAATGCAGGGAAGGCCATGCAGAAAAATCAGAAGGCACAGTAATAAGACCACCAGCTCCATACTCTTCAGAAGAACGTTAGGACCAAATTTATCCATGATGCAAGTCACCAGGAGCTCCAAATGAGCAAACTACAGACATGACAAAACCTAAATCTTTCAGGAAAAACAGATTGATTGTGACATTTTCCTTAGCACTGAACTGCGGGGTGGATAATAATTGTGAAACTCATAGTACAATACAACATATTACAGATTTTTAAGAAAAGGAAGGCCCACAGCTGGGTGACAGGCATAGTGGAGAAGATCTCTGGGTAAACCACAAACACCAGGCCGGGCCTACCACACTGTTCACGAAAATTGATCGCTCCAACAGACAGTGAGTTAAGTTGCTGTGGCTTGCTACATAAAGTAGGCAGACAGGCATAAAGGCATTCAGTTACTGTTCAATTTCACGATAGAATGGGCAAAATTAGTGACCTAAGCAACTTTGAGCGTGGTATGATCGTCGTTGCCAGGCACGCCGGATCCAGTATCTCAGAAACGGCTGCCCTTATGGGCTTTTCACGCATGACAGTGCGATAAATAGTTGAACTAATTCAGTCTCCAGTCTCATCATTATTGAATTATTATAAGGATGTGGTTATGAAACCCACAAGACATAGCACCCTCTATTAAGGGTTCTTCCTAGAAGTCTCTATAAATTGTTTGACCAATAACTATTTTACCATCTAAAGGTTCTTCCTAGAACCCTACAGGGACGGCTCTACCGAGAACACATTTATCTTTGAAGGGTTCTTCCTAAAACCCTCTATGAACGGTTCTACCATGAACCCTTTTATCTTTGAAGGATTCTTCAGAGATAAAATAAAATAAAACTCTTTATGACAATACATTACATATATCACAAGCCCTTTCTTTGAGGGCCTAGTTATACCATAACACAGTGGTGTTAGGAAACTCCTGGTTTTACAGGCCACATTAGGTCTGCAAGTCACATTATAGGCCTTTTCACACTGCTTTGTTCTTAGCCCCGGGCTATCTTATCCCCAGGCTAGACTGTCCCTGGGCTATCTTATCCCCAGGCTAGACTGTCCCTGGGCTAGCTTAGCCTGTGCTCGCTCACGCAAGAATTTGTTAACCCTGGGCTAAGCTTTAGCCCTGGGCTAAGGATTCACCTTTGTATTCCAAAGCCCTGGGATAACGGACAAACATAAGATGCAACCAACACCCACAAACAATGTTATAAGCAATAAGACATGTATTAACACATTATTTCATCTTGCTTCTAGGTTAGCTTTTGATTTCCAAGAGTGATGGTTTGTATAAACCTTTCTGTCTGCCTATCTGACCTCGGAAACAATGTTACACTTTTGGAATTCGATCTCGCTCCTGTACAGAGAATGTTATTGTCACGACTTCCACCGAAGTCGTTTCCTCTTCTTGTTCACGCGGCGGTCGGCGTCACCAGTCTTCTAGCCATCATCGATCCACTTTTAATTTTCCATTTGTTTTGTCTTGTTTTCCGAAACACCTGGTTTCCATTTACCTCATTAATTGTTGTGTATTTAACCCTCTGTTCCCCCCATGTCTTTGTGTGGAATTGTTTGTTGTAAGTGCTTGTGCACATGTTACTGGTGCGCGTCGGGTTTTTGTACCCATAGTCTGTTGTATTTTTATTGCCGTTGGATTTTGGATTAAACTGCTCCGGCTATTAACTAGTTCTGCTCTCCTGCGTCTGACTTCCCTGTCACCAGTTACGCACCGCACCCCTTTAGCGTTGTGGCTGAACTTTTATGATCCAGGCGAAATCATGCAACAATATTATTATCATTGATATATCCAATTAAAAGTAAATGGAAAAGCTACAATATGACTACAAACTTGAGCGTTTGCTGCCCTTCCAGCTGTAGAGTTTATTGCTTTAGTTTGCTAAGGGACTGTACATTATTTATAATGAGGGATACCTTGAGAAAATGGGATCTCTCCTTCAGTAAAATATATTTTTACCTGAACACTTGAAACAGGTGCATCCTTTTTCCATTGATCATCCTTGAGATGTTTCTACAACTTTGATTGGAGTCCACCTGTGGTAAATTAAATTGATTGGACGTGATTTGGAAAGGCACACACCTGTATTAATGGCACCTGTTTGAACTTGTTATCAGTATAAAAGACACCTGTCCACAACCTCAAACAGTCACACTCCAAACTCCACCATGGTCAAGACCAAAGAGCTGTCAAAGGACACCAGAAACCAAATTGTAGACCTGCACCAGGCTGGGAAGACTGAATCTGCAATAGGTAAGCAGCTTGGTTTGAAGAAATCAACTGTGGGAGCAATTATTAGGAAATTGAAGACATACAAAACCACTGATAATCTCCCTCGATCTGGGGCTCCACGCAAGATCTCACCCCGTGGGGTCAAAATGATCACAAGAACGGTGAGCAAAAATCCCAGAACCACATGGGGGGACCTAGTGAATGACCTGCAGAGAGCTGGAACCAAAGTAACAAAGCCTACCATCAGTAACACACTACGCCGCCAGGGACTCAAATCCTGCAGTGCCAGACGTGTCCCCCTGCTTAAGCCAGTACATGTCCAGGCCCGTCTGAAGTTTGCTAGAGAGCATTTGGATGATCCAGAAGAAGATTGGGAGAATGTCATTGTAACGGGATTCTTCTGTTGAAGGAGAGGCGGACCAAAACGCAGCGTGGTTATTTTGATACATCTTTAATAAAGATGAAAATTGAACAATATACAAAAACAAGAAACGTGAAAAACCGAAAACAGCCCTATCTAGTGTAACAAACACAAAGACAGGAACAATCACCCACAAACCCCAACACCAAACAGGCTACCTAAATATGGTTCCCAATCAGAGACAATGCCTAACACCTGCCTCTGATTGAGAACCATATCAGGCCAAACACAGAAACAGACAAACTAGACACACAACATAGAATGCCCACTCAGATCACACCCTGACCAAACAAAACATAGAACATACAAAGCAAACTATGGTCAGGGTGTGACAGTCATATGGTCAGATGAAACCAAAATATAACTTTTTGGTAAAAACTAAACTCGTCGTGTTTGGAGGACAAAGAATGCTGAGTTGCATCCAAAGAACACCATACCTACTGTGAAGCATGGGGGTGGAAACATCATGCTTTGGGGCTGTTTTTCTGCAAAGGGACCAGGACGACTGATCCGTGTAAAGGAAAGAATGATTGGGGCCATGTATCGTGAGATTTTGAGTGTAAACCTCCTTCCATCAGCAAGGGCATTGAAGATGAAACGTGGCTGGGTCTTTCAGCATGACAATGATCCCAAACACACCGCCCGGGCAACAAAGGAGTGGCTTCGTGAGAAGCATTTCAAGGTCCTGGAGTGGCCTAGCCAGTCTCCAGATCTCAACCCCAAAATCTTTGGAGGGAGTTGAAAGTCCGTGTTGCAAAGCAACAGCCCCAAAATATCACTGCTCTAGAGGAGATCTCTATGGAGGAATGGGCCAAAATAACAGTAACAGTGTGTGAAAACCTTGTGAAGACTTACAGAAAACGTTTGACCTCTGTCATTGCCAACAAAGGGTATATAACAAAGTATTGAGATAAACTTTTGTTATTGACCAAGTACTTATCTTCCACCATAATTTGCAAATAAATTCATTAAAAATCCTACAATGTGATTTTCTGGAATTATTTTCATCATTTTGTCTGTCATAGTTGAAGTGTACCTATGATGAAAATTACAGGCCTCTCTCATCTTTTTAAGTGGGAGAACTTGCACAATTGGTGGCTGACTAAATACTTTTTTGCCCCACTGTACATATCTCCCTGGCATATTACATCATTTATTCAGCAGCGTACAATACATTTTTGGACTCAACTTGTTGTGCTGTGCTCACTTGAACAGGAAGGTGGCATGCTGGTCCTTTGTGTGCAAATTTGGTCATCAAAGTCTGTCATTCTCTGAAATTATTGTGCTTTCAAAACAACTGGGAACTCGGAAAAAAAGGTTGAAGGTTGAATCATGATGACCTCATTGATCTTCAAGTCGTAGCTCCTGAAAGAGGCCGGATTTACAATTCCGAGTTGGATGACCATTCAAAACGTATTTTACCAGTTTTTTTTTTACCAGAGTTTATTTATTCCCGATTTACAAGTTTTCACTGTTCCGAGTTAACAGTTGTTTTAGGCACGGCACAAATCATGTGCAAGCATGGCCAATGTTGAATGTGTATAATTTTGAACTTGGAAAAGAGCCCCTTAATCCCAGATTTGCGATCACACAGCCACTGTTACTGATTCCTTCAAACTTCCACTCATTGTTGAATTTGCAATGTCCAACTTGTTGTGTAATGTTTATGTCCAATGGCCGATGAGCACCGATAGTTTTTATCTTTAATTTATTTTCATTATTTCTCTTCATATGACAAGGATTAAAAATGATTTGCCAGTAGATTGTTGGCTTGATTCATGATAATGACTGCTAGCTAAGATTTTGAAAGTATGAGGTTGACATGATCAGTCCAATCAATGCTAGTATATATATACGTCATTTGACGTCATTTTATCTGTGCCCAATGACCTTGAGCCTTCTTTGATTGGCACTTCTAATGTAACTCTATGACAGCACCAAGGGGCTAGAACTTTCATGGTCTACCCTTAGACTTGGTGATGAAGTAGTGTCCCCATGAGTGACAGAAAAATTAGCCAATCACGGCGCAACGCTCCGTATTTTCTGCTGGCTTGCCTCACCACCATAGAAAGCACTGACCTAGGCTGAAACATCTGTATTTTGGAGCTACCTTACTCAAGAAAACAAAAAAGAGACAATGTTTGTATGCGGCTTTATTAACTCAATGATATATATTTTTATTTATTTATTTTTTTTACATTGTTTGCAAACTGATATGTGACACTTATTTATGCCAAAATAACATGCAAAACAGACAAACCTCCCAAAATTGTCACTGATATCCACCATCCCAGCAGCAATTAATTCTCAAATCCTGAGCAATATAACATTTAGTCAATTACAAATTACATAACCCTCCCTTGGACTAAATTTTTAAAATACCAAACCCTCCCCTTGACTAAAATTGAAACGTGTTTCCATCCATCATGATCGGCCCATCCTCAGTTTTTACAGAGTTTTAAAAAACGAACAAAATAAGTGAGACTGTAGAATAACAAAATGATAGAGTTGAGTCTTTTCCTTTCTCACCTTGCATGAGTCCTCCTTTTTCAACACCTTGTAGGCTATTGAGTGGCTCACATTTCCTTCTTCCCATTTAGCTTGGAGTTAAGACAAACCTCATTGTGCAAGGACGCTATATTGTCTACAATATCTGTTACATACATCTTTACCTTTTACAACTAACAAATAAACACTATCATGTAGTTTTTTTGATACATTAAATACAATCACTTATATTCTCCATTGTACTCTATGATTGAGTGTGTGCTTCACAACTCTCCAATACAGAGCGACCCTCAGGGTTTGAGTTCTGCTTCTATTGTTACTCATCCTCGGAACCAAATCATTACTTCAGATGTAAATTTGGTTAACCCAGAACTGAAGTCTCACGTATTTGGTCAGCTTCTTTGTTTACGTAGATATGTCCACCAGAGATTACTTCAGATGACTCAGAAATTGTAGTCCAAATATTCATGTTCGTAACCACAAATGTACAGTATTCATCCTGAAATATGTAAATGTAGTTTCACCTTTCACCCTTCTCCATGTGCTGCTTTGTGTATCTTGTCCCTCTGACTGTTTCTGACAGGAATGCTTTCAGATCAGTCTGGCTAAATCATTCTGCTCATGTCAATATTGGTTTGGTGTTTGTAATTTAAACAGTTCAACAGCATTGGGGAATCTATTATTGCCTATGGAGCATTTATACAAATGTAAAATTGATATAGTTCACAAAGTATTAATGAACTAGTAAAAAGCAACAAGAATACAAAAGTTTATGACTTGAAGCAAGACTGGAGTTCCTCTGTCCAGTGTCTGTGTTTTTTTACCCATCTTAATCTTTTATTTTATTGGCCAGTCTGAGAAATGGCTATTTCTTTGCAACTCTGCCTAGAAGGCCAGCATCCTGGATTCGCCTCTTCACTGTTGACGTTGAGACTGGTGTTTTGTGGGTACTATTTAATGAAGTTGCCAGTTGAGGACTTGTGAGGCGTCTGTTTCTCAAACTAGACAATATAATGTACTTGTACTCTTGCTCAGTTGTGCACCGGAGCCTCCCACTCCTCTTCTATTCTGGTTAGAGCCAGTTTGTGCTGTTCTGTGAAGGGAGTAGTACACAGCATTGTACCAGATCTTCAGTTTCTTGGCAATTTCTCACATGGAATAGCCTTCATTTCTCAGAACAAGAATAGACTGACGAGTTTCAGAAGAAAGGTCATTGTTTCTGGCCATTTTGAGCCTGTAATCGAACCCACAAATGCCGATGTTCCAGATACTTGTCTAAAGAAGGACAGTTTTATTGATTCTTTAATCAGGACAAAAAAAATCAGCTGTGCTAACATAACTGCAAAAGGGTTTTCTAATGATCAATTAGATTTTTTTAATTAAAAACTTGGATTAGCTAACACAACATGCCATTGGAACACAGGAGTGATGTTTGCTGATAATTGGCATCTGTACGCCTATGTAGATAGCTATAATAGTCATTTACAACATTAGCAATGTCTACACTGTATTTCTGATCAATTTGATTTAATGGACAACAAAATTGATTTTCTTTCAAAAACAAGGACATTTCTAAGTGACCCCAAACTTTTGAATGGTAGTGTGTATATATATATATATATATATATATATATACACAGTGCCTTGCGAAAGTATTCGGCCCCCTTGAACTTTGCAACCTTTTGCCACATTTCAGGCTTCAAACATAAATATATAAAACTGTATTTTTTTGTGAAGAATCAACAACAAGTGGGACACAATCATGAAGTGGAACGACATTTATTGGATATTTCAAACTTTTTTAACAAATCAAAAACTGAAAAATTGGGCGTGCAAAATTATTCAGCCCCCTTAAGTTAATACTTTGTAGCGCCACCTTTTGCTGCGATTACAGCTGTAAGTCGCTTGGGGTATGTCTCTATCAGTTTTGCACATCGAGAGACTGAAATTTTTTCCCATTCCTCCTTGCAAAACAGCTCGAGCTCAGTGAGATTGGATGGAGAGCATTTGTGAACAGCAGTTTTCAGTTCTTTCCACAGATTCTCGATTGGATTCAGGTCTGGACTTTGACTTGGCCATTCTAACACCTGGATATGTTTATTTTTGAACCATTCCATTGTAGATTTTGCTTTATGTTTTGGATCATTGTCTTGTTGGAAGACAAATCTCCGTCCCAGTCTCAGGTCTTTTGCAGACTCCATCAGGTTTTCTTCCAGAATGGTCCTGTATTTGGCTCCATCCATCTTCCCATCAATTTTAACCATCTTCCCTGTCCCTGCTGAAGAAAAGCAGGCCCAAACCATGATGCTGCCACCACCATGTTTGACAGTGGGGATGGTGTGTTCAGCTGTGTTGCTTTTACGCCAAACATAACGTTTTGCATTGTTGCCAAACAGTTCCATTTTGGTTTCATCTGACCAGAGCACCTTCTTCCACATGTTTGGTGTGTCTCCCAGGTGGCTTGTGGCAAACTTTAAACGACACTTTTTATGGATATCTTTAAGAAATGGCTTTCTTCTTGCCACTCTTCCCTGAAGGCCAGATTTGTGCAATATACGACTGATTGTTGTCCTATGGAAAGAGTCTCCCACCTCAGCTGTAGATCTCTGCAGTTCATCCAGAGTGATCATGGGCCTCTTGGCTGCATCTCTGATCAGTCTTCTCCTTGTATGAGCTGAAAGTTTAGAGGGACGGCCAGGTCTTGGTAGATTTGCAGTGGTCTGATACTCCTTCCATTTCAATATTATCGCTTGCACAGTGCTCCTTGGGATGTTTAAAGCTTGGGAAATCTTTTTGTATCCAAATCCGGCTTTAAACTTCTTCACAACAGTATCTTGGACCTGCCTGGTGTGTTCCTTGTTCTTCATGATACTCTCTGCGCTTTTAACAGACCTCTGAGGCTATCACAGTGCAGGTGCATTTATACGGAGACTTGATTACACACAGGTGGATTGTATTTATCATCATTAGTCATTTAGGTCAACATTGGATCATTCAGAGATCCTCACTGAACTTTTGGAGAGAGTTTGCTGCACTGAAAGTAAAGGGGCTGAATAATTTTTCAGTTTTTGATTTGTTAAAAAAGTTTGAAATATCCAATAAATGTCGTTCCACTTCATGATTGTGTCCCACTTGTTGTTGATTCTTCACAAAAAAATACAGTTTCATATCTTTATGTTTGAAGCCTGAAATGTGGCAAAAGGTCGCAAAGTTCAAGGGGGCCGAATACTTTCGCAAGGCACTGTATATATATATATGTAG
Source organism: Oncorhynchus mykiss (assembly GCF_013265735.2). NCBI lineage: Eukaryota > Metazoa > Chordata > Actinopteri > Salmoniformes > Salmonidae > Oncorhynchus > Oncorhynchus mykiss. The sequence continues at coordinate 36,415,092 of NC_048569.1, forward strand.
TCAAGGTGCAAGTAATCTTCAACTGTCCCTCAGGGAATCAATTGACATTGTAATTACACACCCGGGTGTCATTCATAAACATTTACTGCCACAGGAAAATAACCACTTTTTGGGAAAATTACATAAAATGCCATTGAAAATGTTCATGCAATTTACAGGTCATTTTATATTAAAAGTGCAAATTCATTCAAGAATGAAAGTGATATTCAACAACATTATAAAATACATTCTCTCTCCGGGTATGCAATGAGTAGATGATGTAGGCTGTAGGTGCCGGGACGGCTGGGACGTATGGCGGCATGATATATGATATGGCAACATCAATAAATCCCACCTTCATATCATGATGCTGATGAGCTATACCCGGGTGGGTGGGGGGGTGCAATGTAAAAAGCTTTTACGTTCCCAAGCTATTGTGTGAATATCAACTTATCCTAGTTATCCAGTTTTGTGACCCCAAACACACACACACACACTTCAGCCTACTCAATAACAATTTTCATATTTGCATTCCACTGTGTTATCATGAACTTACACTAGTCTCAGGCAAACATGCAAAGGATCATAATCTGTTCAGGCATGGGCAGTACAGTACAATGTACTAACATTTCCATGTTGCCATTCCCTGGGTGTCCATGGTAAGGAAAGTAGAACTGTCAATTAGAGGTCGACCGATTAATCGGAATGGCCGATTAATGAGACGATTTCAAGTTTTCATACCAATCGGAAATCGGTATTTTTGGACACCGATCTGGCCGATTTATTTACACCTTTGTTTAACTAGGCAAGTCAGTTAAGAACACATTCTTATTTTCAATGACGGCCTAGGAACGGTGGGTTAACTGTTTATTCACTGCTTTAGCACACTCTGCCAACCCGGATGTTCTAGCCGTGTCTGAATCCTGGCTTAGGAAGACCACCAAAAACTCTGAAATCTCCATCCCTGACCACAACATTTTCAGACAAGATAGAACGGCCAAAGGGGGCGGTGTTGCAATCTACAGCAGAGAGAGCCTGCAGAGTTCTGTCCTACTATCCAGATCTGTAGCCAAACAATTTGATCTTCTACTTTTAAAAATCCAACTCTCTAGAAACAAGTCTCTCACCGTTGCCGCCTGCTATAGTCCACCCTCTGCCCCCAGGACACCCTCTGGACACCATATGTGAACTGATTGCCCCCCATCTATCTTCAGAGCTCATGTCACAGTTTTCTGTATGTGAAAGAGAGTCGGACCAAAATGCGGCATGTAGATTGCGATCCATGTTTAATAAACAAACGTAAAACACGAATCGATACAAACACTACAAAACAAAGAACGTAATGAAAACCGAAACAGCCCTATCTGGTGAAAACACAGAGACAGGAACAATCACCCACAAACACAGTGAAACCCAGGCTACCTAAATATGGTTCCCAATCAGAGACAATGACTAACACCTGCCTCTGATTGAGAACCATATCAGGCCAGACATAGAAATAGACAAACTAGACAATGAAACATAGAATGCCCACTCAGCTCACACCCTGACCAACCAAAACATGGAAATATACAAAGTAAACTATGGTCAGGGTGTGACAGTACCCCCCCCCCCCCCCCCCCCAGGTGCGGACTCCGGCCGCAAAACCTGAACCTATAGGGGAGGGTCTGGGTGGGCATCTGTCCGCGGTGGCGGCTCTGGTGCTGGACGTGGCCCCCACTTCACCTTAGTCTTCCCCCACCTTGTCCTCTTCCGTGGCCTCCTCACCATGGCAACTCTTCTCAATGGACAGAGGGGCGGCAGCTCGGGACAGAGGGGCGGCAGCTCGGGACAGAGGGGCAGCTGCTCGGGACAGAGGGGCGGCTGCTCGGGACAGAGGGGCGGCTGCTCGGGACAGAGGGGCGGCTGCTCCTGGCTGACTGGCGACCCCTGGCTGACTGGCAGCCCCTGGCTGACTGGCAGATCTGGAAGAGTCTGGTTGACTGGCAGATCTGGAAGAGTCTGGCTGACTGGCAGATCTGGAAGAGTCTGGCTGACTGGCAGATCTGGAAGAGTCTGGCTGACTGGCAGATCTGGAAGAGTCTGGCTGACTGGCAGATCTGGAAGAGTCTGGCTGACTGGCAGATCTGGAAGAGTCTGGCTGACTGGCAGATCTGGCTGCTCCATGCTGACTGGCTGCTCTGGCTGCTCCATGCCGACTGGCTGCTCCATGCTGACTGGCAGCTCTGGCTGCTCCATGCTGACTGGCTGCTCTGGCTGCTCCATGCTGACTGGCTGCTCTGGCTGCTCCATGCTGACTGGCTGCTCTGGCTGCTCCATGCTGACTGGCTGCTCTGGCGGCTCCTTGCAGACTGGCAGCTCTGGCGCCTCCTTGCAGACTGGCAGCTCCTTGCAGACTGGAAGCTCTATGCAGACTGGCAGCTCCTTGCAGACTGGCAGCTCCTTGCAGACTGGCAGCTCCTTGCAGACTGGCAGCTCCTTGCAGACTGGCAGCTCCTTGCAGACTGGCAGCTCCTTGCAGACTGGCAGCTCCTTGCAGACTGGCAGCTCCTTGCAGACTGGCAGCTCTATGCAGACTGGCAGCTCTATGCAGACTGGCAGCTCCATGCAGACTGGCAGCTCCATGCAGACTGGCAGCTCCATGCAGACTGGCAGTTCTGAACAGGAGGGAGACTCCGGCAGCGTTGTAGAGGAGGAATGTTCTAACAGCGCTAGATAGGCGGGAGACTCCGGCAGCGCTGAAGAGGAGGAAGGCTCTGGCAGCGCTGGACAGGCGAGGCGCACTGTAGGCCTGATGCGTGGTGCTGGCACTGGTGGTACTGGGCCGAGGACACGCACAGGAAGCCTGGTGCGGGGAGCTGCTACCGGAGGGCTGGGGTGTGGAGGTGGTACTGGAAAGACCGGACCGTGCAGGCGCACTGGAGCTCTTGAGCACCGAGCCTGCCCAACCTTACCTGGTTGAATGCTCACGGTCGCCCTGCCAGTGCGGCGAGGTGGAATAGCCCGCACTGGGCTATGCAGGCGAACCGGAGACACCGAGCGCAAGGCTGGTGCCATGTAAGCCGGCCCAAGGAGACGCACTGGAGACCAGATGCGTAGAGCCGGCTTCATGGCACTTGGCTCGATGCTCACTCACCCGCACTGGAGACACCGTGCGCACCACAGCATAACACGGTGCCTGCCCGGTCTCTCTAGCCCCCCGGTAAGCACAGGGAGTTTGTGCAGGTCTCCTACCTGGCGTAGCCATACTCCCTGTTAGCCCCCCCCCCAATACATTTTTGGGGCTGCCTCTCGGGCTTCCTTGCCAGCCGTGTTCCCTCATATCGCCAGCTCCTCTCTCCGGCTGCCTCTGCTCTCCTAGCTGCCTCCACCTGTTCCCATGGAAGGCGATCCTTTCCCGCCAGGATCTCCTCCCATGTGTAGCAACCCTTGCCGTCCAACACATCGTCCCAAGTCCATTCCTCTTTGCGCCGCTGTTGCCTGTCACCACGCCGCTTGGTCCTGTTGTGGTGGGTGATTCTGTCACGGTTTTCTGTATGTGAAAGAGAGTCGGACCAAAATGCGGCGTGTAGATTGCGATCCATGTTTAATAAACAAACGTAAAACACGAATCGATACAAACACTACAAAACAAATAACGTAATGAAAACCGAAACAGCTCTATCTGGTGAAAACACAGAGACAGGAACAATCACCCACAAACACACAGTGAAACCCAGGCTACCTAAATATGGTTCCCAATCAGAGACAATGACTAACACCTGCCTCTGATTGAGAACCACATCAGGCCAGACATAGAAATAGACAAACTAGACAATGAAACATAGAATGCCCACTCAGCTCACACCCTGACCAACCAAAACATAGAAATATACAAAGTAAACTATGGTCAGGGTGTGACAGCTCATGCTGCTATGTGACCTAAATTGGAACATGCTTAACACCCCAGTCATCCTACAATCTAAGCTTGATGCCCACAATCTCACACAAATTATCAATGAACCTACCAGGTACCACCCCAAAGCCGTTAACACGGGCACCCTCATAGATATCATCCTAACCAACTTGCCCTCTAAATACACCTCTGCTGTTTTCAACCAAGATCTCAGTGATCACTGCCTCATTGCCTGCATCCGTAATGGGTCAGCGGTCAAGCGACCTCCACTCATCACTGTCAAACGCTCCCTGAAACACTTCAGCGAGCAGGCCTATCTAATCGACCTGGCCCGGGTATCCTGGAAGGATATTGACCTCATCCCGTCAGTAGAGGGTGCCTGGTTATTAAAAATGCCTTCCTCACCATCTTAAATAAGCATGCCCCATTCAAGAAATGTAGAACCAGGAACAGATATAGCGCTTGGTTCTCTCCAGACCTGACTGCACTTAACCAACACAAAAACATCCTATGGCATTCTGCATTAGCATCGAACAGCCCCCGCGATATGCAACTTTTCAGGGAAGTTAGAAACCAATACACACAAACAATTAGAAAAGCCAAGGCTAGCTTTATCAAGCAGAAATTTGCTTCCTGCAACAAAAACTCAAAAAAGTTCTGGAACACTGTAAAGTCCATGGAGAACAAGAACACTTCCTCCCAGCTGCCCACTGCACTGAGGATTTGGAAACTCTGTCACCACCGATAAATCCACTATAATTGAACATTTCAATAAGCATTTTTTTACCGCTGGCCATGCTTTCCACCTGGCTACCCCTACCCCGGTCAACTGCACTGTACCCCCCACAGCAACTCGCCCAAGCCTTCCCCATTTCTCGTTCTCCCAAATCCAGTCAGCTGATGCTCTGAAAGAGCTGCAAAATCTCTTTCTAAAATTATCTGCCGAAATTGTTGCAAGCCCTATTACTAGCCTGTTCAACCTCTCTTTCGTGTCGTCTGAGATTTCCAAAGATTGGAATGCAGCTGCGGTCATCCCCCTCTTCAAAGAGGGGGACACTCTAGACCCGAACTGCTACAGACCTATATCTATCCTACCCTGCCTTTCTAAGGTCTTCGAAAGCCAAGTCAACAAACAGATTACCAACCATTTTGAATCCCACTGCACCTTCTCCGCTATGCAATCTGGTTTCAGAGCTGGTCATGGGCTCAGCCACGCTCAAGGTCCTAAACGATATCTTAACCGCCATCGATAAGAAACAATACTGTGCAGCCGTATTCATTGACCTGGCCAAGGCTTTCGACTCTGTCAATCACCACATCCTCATCGGCAGACTTGATAGCCTTGGTTTCTCAAACTATTGCCTCGCCTGGTTCACCAACTACTTCTCTGATAGAGTTCAGTGTGTCAAATCGGAGGGCCTGTTGTCCGGGCCTCTGGCAGTCTCTATGGGGGTGCCACAGGGTTCAACTCTTGGGACGACTCTCTTCTCATCAATGATGTAGCTCTTGCTGGTGGTGAGTCTCTGATCCACCTCTACGCAGACAACACCATTCTGTATACTTCTGGCCCTTCTTTGGATACTGTGTTAACAACCCTCCAGACGAGCTTCAATGCCATACAACTCTCCTTCCGTGGCCTCTAACTGCTCTTAAATACAAGTAAAACTAAATACATGCTCTTCAACCGATCGCTGCCTGCACCTGCCCGACCGTCCAGCATCACTACTCTGGACGGTTCTGACTTAGAATATGTGGACAACTACAAATACCTAGGTGTCTGGTTAGACTGTAAACTCTCCTTCCAGACTCACATCAAACATCTCCAATCCAAAGTTAAATCTAGAATTGATTTCCTATTTCGCAAAAAAAGCATCCTTCACTCATGCTGCCAAACATACCCTCGTAAAACTGACCATCCTACCAATCCTCGACTTCAGCGATGTCATTTACAAAATAGCCTCCAATACCCTACTCAATAAATTGGATGCAGTCTATCACAGTGCCATCCGTTTTGTCACCAAAGCCCCATATACTACCCACCACTGCGACCTGTATGCTGTCGTTGGCTGGCCCTCGTTTCATACTCGTCGCCAAACCCACTGGCTACAGGTCATCTACAAGACCCTGCTAGGTAAAGTCCCCCCTTATCTCAGCTCGCTGGTCACCATAGCAGCACCCACCTGTAGCACACGCTACAGCAGGTATATCTCTCTGGTCATCCCCAACACCAATTCTTCCTTTGGGCGCCTCTCCTTCCAGTTCTCTGCTGCCAATGACTGGAACGAACTACAAACATCTCTGAAACTGGAAACACTTCTCCCTCACTCTATTTATTTATTTATTTTGCTCCTTTGCACCCCATTATTTTTATTTCTACTTTGCACATTCTTGCTATATTGTATTTACTTTGCCACCATGGCCTTTTTTTTGCCTTTACCTCCCTTATCTCACCTCATTTGCTCACATCGTGTATAGACATATTTTTCTACTGTATTATTGACTGTATGTTTGTTTTACTCCATGTGTAACTCTGTGTTGTTGTATGTGTCGAACTGCTTTGCTTTATCTTGGCCAGGTCGCAATTGTAAATGAGAACTTGTTCTCAACTAGACTACCTGGTTAAATAAAGGTGAAATAAATCAAATAAAAATACAAATAAAGAATGACAGATTTTTACCTTGTCAGCTCGGGGATTCAATCTTGCAGCCTTACAGTTAACTAGTCCAATTCTCTAACCACCAGCCTCACATTGCACTCCATGAGGAGCCTGCCTGTTACGCGAATGCAGTAAGAAGCCATGGTAAGTTGCTAGCTAGCATTAAACTTATCTTATAAAAATGATCAATCAATCATAATCACTAGTTAACTACACATGGTTGATGATAGTACTAGTTTATCCAGCGTGTCCTGTGTTGCATATTATCTATGTGCTGCGCATTTGCGAAAAAGGACTGTCGTTGCTCCAACTTGTACCTAACCATAAACATCAATGCCTTTCTTAAAATCAATACACAAGTATATATTTTTAAACCTGCATATTTAGTTAATATTGCCTGCTAACATTAATTTATTTTAACTAGGGAAAATGTGTCACTTCTCTTGCAACAGAGTCAGGGTATATGCAGCAGTTTTGGCCGCCTGGCTCGTTGCGAACTGTGTGAAGACTATTTCTTCCTAACAAAGACATCCAACTTCGCCAAACAAGGGATGTTTTAACAAAAGCGCATCTGCGAAAAAAGCGCAATCGTTGCACAACTGTACCTAACCATAAACATCAATGCCTTTCTTAAAATCAATACTCAGAAGTATATATTTTTAAACCTTTATGTTTAGCTAAAAGAAATCCAGGTTAGCAGGCAATATTATCCAGGTGAAATTGTGTCACTTCTCTTGCGTTCATTGCACGCAGAGTCAGGGTATATGCAACAGTTTGGGCCGCCTGGCTCGTTGCGAACTAATTTGCCAGAATTTTACGTAATTATGACATAACATTGAAGGTTGTGCAATGTAACAGGAATATTTAGACTTATGGATGCCACCCATTAGATAAAATACGGAACGGTTCCGTATTTCACTGAAAGAATAAACGTCTTGTTTTCGAGATGATAGTTTCCGGATTTGACCATATTAATGACCTAAGGCTCATATTTCTGTGTGTTATCATGTTAAAACTAAGTCTATGATTTGATAGAGCAGTCTGACTGAGCGATGGTAGGCACCAGCAGGCTCATAAGCATTCATTCAAACAGCACTTTCGTGCGTTTGCCAGCAGCTGTTTATGACTTCAAGCCTATCAACTCCCAAGATTAGGCTGGTGTAACCGATGTGAAATGGCTAGCTAGTTAGCAGGTTGCGCGCTAATAGCGTTTCAAACATCACTCGCTCTGAGATTTGGAGTAGTTGTTCCCCTTGCTCTGCTTGGGTAACGCTGCTTTGAGGGTGGCTGTTGTCGATGTGTCCCTGGTTCGAGCCCAGGTAGGAGCGAGGAGAGGGACGGAAAATATACTGTTACACTGGCATACTAAAGTGCCTATTAGAACATCCAATAGTCAAAGGTATATGAAATACAAATCGTATAGAGAGAAATAGTCCTATAATTCCTAGAATAACTACAACCTAAAACTTCTTACCTGGGAATATTGAAGACTCGTGTTAAAAGGAACCACCAGCTTTCATATGTTCTCATGCTCGGAGCAAGGAACTTAAACCTTAGCTTTCTTACATGGCACATATTGCACTTTGTTTTTGCATTATTTAAACCAAATTAAACATGTTTCATTATTGATTTTAGGCTAAATTGATTTTATTGATGTATTATATTAAGTTAAAATAAGTGTTCCTTCAGTATTGTTGTAATTGTCATTATTACAAATAAGTTTTCAAAAATCGTCAGATTAATCGGTATCGGCTTTTTTGGTCCTCCAATAATCGGCATTGGTATCGGCGTTGAAAAATCATAATCGGTCGACCTCTACTGTCAATAGAACCTTTGAAGGGATTATTTTCCCATATACAGTAGATAGTGGAATCAAAGGTTTAAAAGGTCCTTTCCCTATGCCCCCTGCCAAATGTTTACTGTCCTCATCTCGATGTGTGTGAATATTTTTCTATTATCAAACGGTGAGGGGTTAAAGTGTAGAGGGGCTTGTAGGGTCTGGTATCGGAAGCAATAAAAGGTCATCAGGACTTATACTTCTATCCATGTTCTCCGTCCGTTCCTAGACCTAGATGACGTTCTCAAAGAGCTGCATGGAGGCCATGATATTTTCATCCTGGTGAGAGAAATGAAAAGTTGAGGAATCAGTTGCTAAGGACACAATGTCAATTGAACACTACTTATGGCAGAACTGTTCTTAGCTCTTCATATGCTTTGTGTTCCTCTGACATGAACAGGTTCTGTAAGACAAACCTGTCAGTTAACCTGCTGTCTGCCATCTACAGGAATACCTGGAATGTTAGCCAGGCGAGTTAAAGCCATGTAATAGCATGTGGCTTGTCTGGGCATTCTAACATGATGTACAGTACATCTTTTCATCAGTAAAGATTGTGGAGGATGTGTTTACCTTCTGACAAGTCTCTATGAACTCATCAATGGTCACCACCCCGTCTCTGTTCCGATCCATTTTCTGAAAAAGCTAGCCATTAAATATCTCAAACGATTACATACAGAACTACAATTTTTGTATTTTATTTAACCTTTATTTAACTAGGCAAGTCAGTTAAGAACAAATTCTCATTTACAATGACGGCCTACCCCGGCCAAACCCTAACCCGGACGACGCTGGGCCGGTTGTGCGCTTCCACAGTAACAAAATGTGAAGCTTTTAGGTTGGGAAAACTCAAACAGACGAGAGTTCTTATTACACAATAGCCAAAAAATACATCTTTAGGACAGAAACAACACAAACATAAGGACAGAAGGTGTTAATCAAGGTAAAATGTTAGACATGGGGGTGAGATGGGAGGGGGTCATACACTGGGGGTTTATGTACCTGAAAGAACTTGTCCACATGCTCAGATGGATCAACATCTCGTACACTGGGAGAGGTATACCTGCCCATCATGTCATAGATGGACGTCATTATGGCCAACATCTCCTGTACACAGGTTTACACACACACACACACACACACACACACACACACACACACACACACACACACACACACACACACACACACACACACACACACACACACACACACACACAGTCATGAGTCAGCACCAGGTCTTGGAGTGTTATGTCTAGCAGAAGAGCATCTCTATGCAACAAACAGGAAATGCACGACCTTACACTGTACCTCCTTGGTGATGTAGCCATCCTTGTTGATATCATACAGATTGAAGGCCCACCGGAGTTTCTCTGTTTCTGAACCTCTGAGCAGTACAGATAGTCCAATCACAAAGTCCTGCAAAAAAACATAGAAAACCTTACTGACTGTCAAAGTATATCATCTACTGAAGGCAATTTGTTTTTTAGATTGAGCAGGTTATCGGGATGGCTAACGTTGATTGTTCTGGAAGGTTTGATACAGGAGGACAACTGACATAACTTAAGAGGAGCTTTGCTTACCTCGAAACGGATAGAGCCATTTCTGTCCATGTCAAATGCGTTGAACAGGAAATGTGCATATGTGGTGGCATCTGAGAAGGGATACCGATAATGTAGTTAACATTAGGCAGGTATACAGTGGGTGACAGCTGGTTATTTATTCTCTTTCCACTCTTATCCTCTTTGACGGTCGCTCTGGGTGAAATGGGTCAGTCTTTATAGCATATATAAATCAATAGGTGAGGTTCTGAGTTGTCAGAATCTTCAATTTCTTATCAAATGTTGATTACAAAACAGGATGATAATGCTCTCTATTAAATCACAGCCCATTGAAAGAGCTGACAACGTAGCAGCAGTTGAAAGGGAGTCTCCCACCTATCTGCAGTACTATTCCATTGTGCCTCCCTTACATCACTTGAGGGCAGACTCCTACCTCCCTGGGGGAAGAACTGTGAGTAGATGTTCTTGAAAGTCTCCTCATCCACCAGCCCGCTGGGACACTCCTGTTCAGAGGGAAATTAAAATACATTTAATAAGTACTAAGTGCTTAACTTGTATGCGCTGTATGTATTTATAAATGTAGTTAAATATCTATGAAAGTAGATATGTCTAACGGTTTGTTATCGGCTAATATATGTGTAACAGCTCGTAGTGAGTGAGTGTAAATATCTGTGTAAATAAATGTGTGTAGCTATGCAAGTATATCAAACATATTGTAAGATGATATCTTTGCAGTCCTTCAAGTCCCTGACAGTGTGTGTTTAACCTCTACCCCACTCCCACTCGGTGCTCAACGCCCAGCCAAGTCCCAGTCGCACGTTTTTAAAGCCTCTGTAGAGTGACTGCAACTCCTTCTTGGTGAACTGGGTCTGGACCTGGAGCTGTTCCAAGCCTTCAGGCTGGTGACGAACAGTAGAAAGCTCCAATTCACAGTCGCTACTCTCTGTTTGAGAGAGGAGAGGGAGAGAGAGAGAGGAGGAGAACCCAGGGAAATGAAGGAGAGTCGGGAGAAGGGGAGAGGTGAAAGGTGAAAGGGAGGGAAGAATGTGGATCAGGTGAGAGGCAAGAATAGGACGGGAGCGGATGAGAAAGGTTGAAATCAGGAGAGGAAGACGGGACCATCAGAACAAATTGGGAGGGAGAGGCATTTGTGTGGTGGGTAACAGAGAAATTGGATCTGATGAAAATGGTGTACAATATTTTGGCAAAAAGAAGGTGGACGTGTGAACAATAAAGTGGGAGAGGATGATGAATGAATGACAAAAGGAAATGATGAATACAGGGAGTTACTACTGTGTGTGTGCTCACCATCTATGAAATACAAACAAACAGCGCGAGGAATGGGGAGAGGAACACAGGGGAGAAATTGAAGTGTAGGGAAGTGAGAAGGGGGGAACACATACAATCAGATTAAGCCAGACAGTCACAGTATTTTGGTTTCAGTTATTTCTTTCTCTATAAACCAGTAATAAGACATGAAACCTTCGTTGTCTTGAGGCAGTTTGTCTAGAGTTGCAGTGGAAGCTCGTCTTCTCTCATAAAGTGACAACACTGAAATCCATTTATATCTTCAACTATCAACAACACAGTACAAGAAGCTTCTGTCTATCTGTGAGGAATATGATGGCCTTGAGAAAAGAACAGGGCACTGTAGAGTCTCTCCTTGTTACTTACCATCTAATGTCAAGGGCTCCCAGACACCAAACTGCTTGAACACTACAAAAAACAGGCCAATGACTACAGTAATCGCAATCAGTTCCATGCCTTCCAGCACCATGGCTGACTTGTTTGAATAAGAACCTTTATCAGCTTACTATTGGCCAGCTCTGAACATATTGGATGCGTTTTCCACAACTTAACAAATGTTTGCTGCTGGATGTGTGTGTCTAAGAAAACATCAAAACAAACAATTGAACAAGATGTCTGAAAAATAGCTGCGAACCCTGAAATCTATTGGTCACACTTTACTCCCCCCATTTTCCCACCCACACACAGTGTTAAAGGAAGTGAACTCTCAGGTGACGATGCTCCTCGTGATGAAGACGGTAAAGATCCAGTGAAGGTAGAGATCCATTAATAGTCACTCTGTTCCAGGTGCCCTTCATTTAACCCCTTGATATCCAGCAAAAGCAAAAAGGTGAGTTTGATGATAATATCTTCTTGTCTTCAAAAAGTCCCTCTAAATCCAAGTCCAGTGCATGGTATTGAGTTGAAAACAAACATATACCACTTGATTCCTCATCTCCCAAATATCTCCATCCTCTGTGAAGTATCTTCCTTAGTACACACTCTGCACCAGTTAAGGGCTGAACCCCCTGTGTCTCCCTTTTTGGGTAAGTCTGTCCTACAGGTCCATCAAGAAAGGAATTATCCCTCTAGTGCATTCTCCAGTTGGAGCGAGTGAGGAAGATGAGAGAGGGGAGTAGGGCAGCGAGACCGGAGAGATTATGTGTTGTTTTTTTACTAATAGTTTCCAATTGACGGTCTGAGCGTTTCCTTGTTTTCCCAGGCATTTCAAGGATGATGTAAAGCTGTAAACCAGGCATTGATCCACATCCACTGATGGCTGGAATATGACCAGCAGCACATAGAGTGAAGGAGTCTGCCCTGCCCAGTGTGGCGCTGCCTGTGTCTATCTCCCCATTCACACAGCCAACATAACACTGGATTCAAAAAGAAACCTCACATTGTGGTTCTAATTCAACAAACTGATATTTCAATTGAGTTTATTAAGGGACTTTAAACAATAGGAATAGTGGAGGTAGACATAGTGCCCTAATTATTTTTTCCTATCCCAAAACAAAGTCTCTGTAAAGTTTTAGCAACATTCATTAACAATCCACCAATGCTTTCATAATATCAGTTGTGGTGTGCATGAGTGTGAGGCAGTAAAAAATACGAATAGAGGTAGAGTTCATAACTGGTGAGTGTGAGGCAGTAAAAAATACTAATAGAGGTAGAGTTCATAACTGATGAGTGTGAGGCAGTAAAAAATACTAATAGAGGTAGAGTTCATAACTGGTGAGTGTGAGGCAGTAAAAAATACAAATAGAGGTAGAGTTTATAACTGGTGAGTGTGAGGCAGTAAAAAATACTAATAGAGGTAGAGTTCATAACTGGTGAGTGTGCACATCTTATTGGAGAGAGTTTAAGCAGGAGCTGAGAGAGGGAGCAGGGGAGGATAAATCAATGAGATGCAAAATACTGGTCTTAGGACTGGAATGGGAACAGGCCAGAAATGCATTTTTACCAGAGAGAGATTTAGATGGAGTTAGCCACTGGACTCAATCTTCTTTATGCTGCACATCAAGGTGCTGCACCTTGTGGACACTGTAGGGAAACCACTGAAGCACAGCTGCACCACTGCACCGGGAACACAGTCCCACAAATGAGCCCCTGTTCATAATTTCCGAGTACTACTTTGCAAACACATAAATGTCAAACATTTGTATTTTAAAGATAACAGTATCCTCACTTTCAACTCCATTCCTACAAAGAGCAAGCACAGGTGACAAAACCACTACCATCAGAATGATCACAGAGCGTTTTTAATCCACTGATGTCTCTATAACCGTATGAACTGCCACAACAGTGTCAGGCAGAGCCTTGTGTTCATGCATACAGTACAAGGTTAGCTCATGTAATAAACCATTGAAAACGAAGACAGCAGCAAAATGTCCATGCTCCCTAAATGCTGATCTATCCCTTTCATTAAAGACGGACAAGGCTTAATGCTGGCATATCGGCATTTCTGCACTCTTCAGAGCAAACATTAATAACAACAGTAATGAGAACGTCATGAAGGCCCATAGCCCCAGAATATCAATCATACGACAGCAACTCACAAAAACACAACCATCTGCTTACAGTACAACCCTCCCTCCCTCCCTCCCTCCCTCTGAAAGGTTCTAAGACTGCCAGAGTGTGTGACTACCATCTGGTGTACATAGAGAGTACTTATATTGTGTCATGTAATGATTAATACTATCCAGCAGATGTCAATGCCTAGACATGGTTGTATTGGTGGTTCCTTACTGGAAAGGGCTTAGAGTTGACGCAGGGCAGGGCGGTGGAGGAGTTAACATGGGGGGGGGGGGGGGGGGGGGGGGGGGGATGGTGGTTGGGGGTCTCTTCGCTCTGGTGAGTGCACATGAACATGTTAGCCCCAGTCTGCATGCACAGAAGGGTAATGTCAATAATTTAGATAGATAGAGAAAACGAGGGCATACCGGGGATACAAGCAGTAACAGACACTCTGCTACTCCCTCCATATTCAGCTCATACTTCCACCCGTATAAAATTACAAATATCAAACTAGTTCAGGTGCTGGACAGAAAAAACAAATAATGTACTCTTTCAACAACACCCTTATTTACTTAACAATATATTTTTGCATGTGTTGTACGTGTTCCTGAAAAAGGGTGTAGCAAGTCATCCACAAAGGCTTTGAAACAAAAGTCATTGATCATTACCAATTTGACAAAATTAATGGCCATAGTTTCTTTCTGGAGGCAGCTTCCCTCCACTAAGAGATGACTGGTACATTACTGTCAACACTGGGACTTTTATTTCAATAATCATTTTAAGCTTTCTAAATCCCTACTAAAATAACTGAAGGGAAAGGAAAAAAGAGAAAAAGGAGAGAGTGGGAGAGTTTACAGGAGAGTTTACAGGAGAGTTTACAGGAGAGTTTACAGGAGAGTTTACAGGAGGGTTTACAGGAGAGTTTACAGGAGAGTTTACAGGAGAGTTTACAGGAGAGTTTAAAGGAGAGTTTACAGGAGAGTTTACAGGAGAGTTTACAGGAGAGTTTACAGGAGAGTTTACAGGAGAGTTTACAGGAGAGTTAACAGGGCAAGTCTCAGCAGTAAGCCTACGGCAATCAGTTTGCTGGGATTGTGGAGAACGAATAGAGATTTATTGATAGTATATTGAAGTGACACAAAAAGATGAGTGGCTAGCACAGTAGAAGTCCACTGAGAGACAGCAAGAGAGATGATAGAGTTAAAATATAGTCCTATAAAAGGGGGTAGACGCATTCAAATTAATCTTACCTGCATCCCCTCCCCCTCTCCTCTGTCTTCGTCTTCACTCCACCCCAGCTATCCCACACAGGGAAGAACACATTCAACTCTGTAGCTGGGATGACAGAGCTTCATATAAGTTTGGCACTGTCCCTGACCTACCTGGCCCCTGAGTGTTTGTGGTGCTGTCAATGATCCATTTGACGAGGCAGCACTTCATCAGAGATTTACGAGTGATTCGGGGCTTCTGCCATTTCCCTCTGTCCTCCCTCTGTCCTCCTGGGCTGGGCTCCTTCCCGTTGGCATCAGGCAGCAGGCCACCGTCCACTCCCTTTCCATCAGCCTGGGGGACACAGAACTAACTTGGTTAACAGGTGACAGAGAGAGGGGTAAGGACACTACAGAGAAGACTGTTGGTAGAGAAGGGTTAGAGGATGCACAGAGAAGAATGTATAGGCTGGACAGAGAGGGTGAGGAAGAGAAAGAACATGATATTACGGAAAATGTGTACAAGAACCCTGAATAAAAAATCAAATAAAAAAAATCCATCCATAAGCCATCCCTATTCCACTTTTTGTCCATGCATTTTGCATCATACTGTATGATTGTGCGTTTTTGCAAAATGCATCATAGCGGCTGTATTTCGAAAGTTATACAGTGCCTTCAGAAATTATTCACACCCCTGGACTTTTTCCACATTTGGTTGTGTTACAGCCTGAATTTAAAATGGCTTAGAGATGTTTTTGTCAATACCCATAATGTCAAAGTGGAACTACGTTTTTTTTAAATGACTTAAAAATTAAAAGTTGAAATGTCTTGAAAGATAAGTATTCAACCACTTTGTAGCCTTGCACGAGCCCTGGCATGTGATGTACAAATACACTCCCTGGACAGGACGCTAATCTATTGCAGGGCCTTCATTTTCTTTCAATATCAAACAATCTATCTCCTTAATGCTGAGTATCAAGCAGCAGAGACACATCAGGTCCCATTTTTACAGCCTTTGGTATGACTCGGCCGGGGATCAAACTCCCAACCTTCCAATGTCAGGGTGGACACTCGAAAACCGCTGAGATGGTACCCTTTTGTTATGACAAGCCTAAAAAAGTTCAGGAGAAGACAGTGAATGCTCCTGAGTGGCCAAGTTATAGTTTTGACATAAATCTACTTGAAAATATATGGCAAGACCTGAAAATGGTTGTCTAGCAATGATCAACAACCAATTTGACAGAGCTTGAAGAGTTTTTTAAAAGAATAAATGGGCAAATGTTCCACAATCCAGGTGTGGAAACTCAAAGAGACTTAATAAGAAAAGACTCAAAGGTGCTGCTACAAAGTATTGACTCAGCGGTGTGAATACTAATGTAAATGAAACATTTCTGCATTTTATTTTCAATACAACAAAATGAAAAAAAAAAATCCTTTACAGTTGTCAATTTTTTCAACTTGCCACCTACGCATTACCTAGCGACACTGTCTGGTTAGAAGTTAGAATAAAGCGTGATAAAACAAAGGAATGTGCATAGTTATAAATCCAAAGTGCTCCAATGGGATCACATATCAAAGTTACAGTCAGTTCACCGAGGCTGAAGACATACAGGATGCTGTGACTGAAGATAAGAGGAGAATGGGCTGTAGGATGACATGGATGAAGAAAATAATAGATAAGGAGAGAGGAAGCTTTATCACCCCTGGATTGATGGGGAATGGAAGGCCCACTAGTATGTATGGGTGTGCATGGCAGAGTACTGTATGTGTGTGACTATGTAAAATATATTATCTGTTAATGTGTGTGTGTGTGTGTGTGTGTGTATGCGTGTGTATGTGTGTATGTATGCATGCGCAAGGCGGCACACATGCGTTCTTGTTTTGTTACATTATTTGAGGAGAGAATGGAGCGAAATATCGGGGGAGATTCCCAGCCCCCTCGTAATCTCCTCATCTCCTATTTGAATATGAAAGGAAGCCAAGGCGTACAGAGCACTGAGGAACTCACTCAATAATTCACACTCCTTAAAACAGCATGAATAAAAGATCAGAGTCAGCTGCCATGGTGGGGATGAGTACCAGCCATGAGTTAAACACTGAATACCGGCCATGTGTTAAACACTGATTACCGGCCATGTGTTAAACACTGATTACCGGCCATGTGTTAAACACTGATTACCGGCCATGTGTTAAACACTGATTACCGGCCATGTGTTAAACACTGAGTACCGGCCATGTGTTAAACACCAGGACAAGAGAGACCATCCCCTACCAACCCAAAAACACACACACACATACATACATACATGTAGGCCCTGGCATCCGCAGTACTACATTATTAACGTTTAGCCTGACATGTGGGAGATGCAGCAGGGTTTAACTATCCTCTCTTAATAATCCAACTCATCATGCACACTGCGGGAGACTGCACCATCCGCTGATCACCACACGTCACCAACACATGCCCTCTTAATTGTCAGCCCCTCTTTCTCCCCGTGTGTGTGGAGTTTGTAGCCTCTCCCTTGGTCCTGACAGAGTAGGAGAACACAGTGTACACAGAGCTCATTGACATGCAACACAGATACAGCATCCTTCCCCTTCTTCTCTTGCCATGGATCACAGTGAGGTGGTACACTCACCACTCCAGTAGAACTGGCCCATAACAGGACTGCTAAATATAGATTGTCTGTATACAATCCCTAAAGATGAACTTTCCCTGCCCTGACCTGGATCACTACAGTACAGTTTAAGGTAACTTTTTGGCCTTTAGCTAAAGACAATGCACAAGGGACATTTTCTTGTGGGAGAAATATTCCAAAGAGAAATGTTTATATACTACATAATACATACTTGGACAAGCAAATACATTTTCGCTTTTTTACAGAAATACTTCAAATAGTCTCCATAGTCCCCATACACTCCTCCAAGATGTCTCTTCCTCTCTCAATCAATCCTGCTTCCTTTCTCCTATTGGCGAGCTAAAGCAGATTTTGCGACAAATATATTTGATTTGCCTGTATGAATTGTTCAATGAACAATCCAATAGAAGCAACAGTGTGGTTACTTTTGACCACTGAGTCTGAAATCGCAATGCATGAAATTATTTATGTTTAGATCTACAGGCCTGAGGGGTTCCTCAACTACTGTGACCTTTTGGGAAAGAGCTCATTTTTACATATTTCCTAAGCAATTGTAACTATTTATTCCAGTTTTGTATAGTTTGGTTAGAAAGGGGCCAGTAGTTGAGAAGCTTCAGGGTACAGTGCTACTGGCTGGTAAATCGCTGACCCTTTAGAGCAGGGCGTTGCAGAACATTTTTTTCACATTTTCACATTTTCACATTTTCACATTTTCGCATTTTCACATTTTCACATTTTCACACGCCAAAGCCCCACCCCTTTTGTATTATTATTGTCTATTGAGATAGCCTATATTAAATACACCACCAGCTTGATGTTGTTTAATTTGAGGGTTTTTAAGCTCATTTCCTACAATTCTACTTAGTTTAAAAAGACTCCTGACATATTTTAGATAGTATATTTAATCATAATAATAATGATAATGGATAAGGAAACTGTCTGGACCCGATTTCCCCAAATGTTATTCCGCTACTACATATGTTTTTATTATGATAATTAATATGAACCCTCCTTTTTATTCTACATATTTTCTTTTACAGAAAGTGAACAGATCAAATGAGTCCCACATAAGATCACTTCCTAGCAAAGTCCAATTTATTTGACTCCTCGACTGTAGATGATAGAAGCTCAGCTTCTGTCATAGAGACAAACCCCTCTGATGTTCCCATGTGCATCAGAGTAGCATTTTCCTCTGGCATTTTACCACTTGGTTCTGGCCTAAAGTATCATGAACTCATGTGTTGTTTTAGATCGGTCTAAACAATCGCGAACGGAAAAAGTACAAATAAAAAAATCAAATCAAACACAAGACCTTGGCGCGCTGTGCCTCCTATGGTGAGAACATCTGCTCTAGGCTTCCGTTGTACTCATAATGCCTGGCTGCATGGAACAGCTGGGATCAGCTGATTATTGTCACAGAGGGATGCACTGTAACTCAGAACACTGTTATAATGTTGTATTTAATATCATCTCTGTGCACTGTGTACTGTATTTTGACTGTGAGAGAGTCACACAGTCAAAATACAGTACAGAGTGGGACAACTACAGTGGAAATGGTTATATAATTTACATAACGCTCCCTCGTTGCTCTTGTGGACGGTCCCAAGATACGGTCCCAAGATACGGTCCCAAGATACGGTCCCAAGATAGTGCCTTCAAAAAGTGTTCACACCCCTTAACTACCTCATCTCTGTACCCCACACTTACAATTATCTGCAATGTCCCTCAGACAAGCAGTGATTTTCAAACACAGATTCAACCACATACTGTAGACCAGGGAGGTTTTCCAACGCCTCATAAAGAAGGGCACCTATTGGTAGATGGGTTAAAAAAGGACATTGAATATCCCTTTGAGCATGGTGAAGTTATTCATTTCACTTTGGATGGTGTATCAATTCGCCCAGTCACTACAAAGATACAGGCCTCCTTCCTAACTCAGTTGCCGGAGAGGAAGGAAACCACTCAGGGATTTCACCACGAGGCCAATGGTGACTTTAAAACAGTTACATAGTTTAATGGCTGTGATATGAAAAAATGTAGGAAGAATCAACAACATTGTAGTTACACCACAATACTAACCTAATTGACAAAGTGAAAAGAATAAAGCCTGTCCAGAATACAAATATAAAAATAAAAACAGCATCCTGTTTGCAACCAAACACTAAAGTAATACGGCAAAACATGTGGCACAGCAATTTACTTTTTGTCCTGAATACAAAGTGTTATGCCTGGGGCACATCCAATGGAACACATTACTGAGTACCACTCTCCATATTTTCAAGGATAGTGGTGGCTGCATCATGTTATGGGTATGCTTGTAATCGTTAAGGACAGGGGAGTTTTTCAGGATAAAAAATAATTGGAATGGAGCTAAGCACAGGCAAAATCCTAGAGGAAAACCAGGTTCAGTCTTTCCACCAGACACTGGGAGATGAATTCACCTTTTAGCAGAACATTAACCTAAAACACAAGGCCAAATCTACACTGGAGTTGCTTTCCAAGAAGACAGTTCCTGAGTGGCCATGTTAAAGTTTTGACATGAATCTGCTTGAAAACTTACGGCAATACATGAAATTAGTTGTCTAGCAATGGTCAACAACCAATGATAGAGCTTGAAGAATTTTGAAAAGAATAACAGGCAAATGTTGCACAATTCAGGTGGGGAAATATTTTAGAGACTTACCCAGAAAGACTCACAGCTGTAATCGCTGCCAAAGGGGATTCTAACATATATCGACTCAGGGGATTGAATACTTATTTAATCAAGATCTATATATATATATATTTTTTTTAATATTTTTTTTATTACAAATGTTAGAATTGTTCTTCCACTTTGACATTAGAGTATTTTGTGTATATTGTTGACCAAAAAAAGTAAGAAAATTCATTCCATTTTAATCTCTCTTTGTAACACAACAAAATATGGAAAAAGTCAAGGGGTGTGAATACTGTCTGAAGGCAGTGTAAAAGTGTATGACATTTTTTTGGGGTGGACTGCAAGTCTTGAAGGCATGCTGTACATACAAAAGGGAGGCTGTACAGAGGCTTGCATTGCAGTTCTATACGTCATTGTGCAGAAGACATTGCTTAGAGCAATGGAGTGTGTCTTTATGTTCATTATGCAACTACTTTTCTTCAGCTCACATTTAGGTGTGTGAACCCTCCCCCTCACAAATACGCTATTATTAACTTGAGCATTGGATACTTTCCTGACCATCAACCAAATTCAAACGGACTAATGGACCCTGAATCCATCGCAGAGCTAGTTCCACAAGCTCTGTACAAAAGTAGACGCCTCTCACCATAGGCTCTATTTAAAGTGCCACAAAGTGACAGTGGAAACAAACAACCTGAGAGAGTGAGAGAAAGAGAGAGACAGAGAGGAAACAAAAAAGAACACAGTGCTCCTAATCCCTGGGCTGATGATAATGTCCTCCCTCCTTGTTTCCCCTTCATCAATTTTTTCTCTGTTGTTACCTCCACTCCGGTCACAAAGATCAAGGGCTCCTCTCTGTTTCCCAATGTGAATCTAGCAAGGAACACAGTTTAATTACAATTTGGGAGTTAATGAAACTGCCAGTCAAACTTGTTGAGTGGATTCTTAAGGTCTTATTCAACAACCACTTTCTGTGGAGCTTTCTGTCCTTTTCACTCCCTAAAGAATGGCTGATTTGTAACACAGTCAACATTTTGTCCAAGAGAGGAAGTGATATTGTTCAGTAAGTGCAGTAATGCATTAGTAGACACACCGCATAGGACAGCTGCTGACAGATGAGTGATGGAAAAGGACATCACATGAGGTCACTGTTACATAAGCCAAGGGGATAATGCCTTTAGTTGTGGTTCAACATCACACTGTTCTTGTGTGTAACGCTATGCATGTCTGTCCCCTCACACATCTGAAAGATGCATGTCTGACTTACGGAATCTTGTCTAAATTAAAATGTGTGCATTTGCTTTGAAGACAACAACCAAAATGTGTTAAATTATCAAAAATCACAGTTAAACATCCCAGTGTGTGTGTGTGTGTGTGTGTGTGTGTGTGTGTGTGTGTGTGTGTGTGTGTGTGTGTGTGTGTGTGTGTGTGTATTGTATAATGCAGGGGGGTTGTGTATTATAAATTATTTACACTGTATTAACTGGAGGGCACTTGCAACTACTTCTTGACCTGTTTTTCCCTCAAAGCAAGATGACATTTCAGCTCCATATTTTTCAGTTTGTTTTCCCAATTAGCCTTTAGCACATTAACAAGTAAACACATTGAGCTTCTACAGGGAGTTGTCATAACCAAAATAGTTTTCATGTCAAATCTCAACATATGGCTCCAAACAGCAAGGCAACTGCTGAAAACAGAATCAAACTCCAGCTGCAGCTGCAATGAGTGATGTCTACATACTGTAGCTGACCGAATGCTGAGCACCTTCAAGAGAGAAATAATCCCCCATATACCTTACAACTTCAGCAACAAGCTCAACTATTGTATTATTAAATAGCTTTTTGCAGCTACTAGACTTCTGTCTAGCACAATTGCTACAATGGTTTGAACAACAGTCAGTCACTTTATATGTCAATATGCACACCATTAGTTGATTAAATACATTAAGTGATATCTGAATGCCTTTGGACAATGTCTTAACTTGATTAATGAAATGGTAATCGCCTGCTTGAATTTGATACTCATAATTAATTGAGTAGTACATGGTTACAACACAATTAAGCTACTGACACACAATACTACAGTTGGTAAGAATCAATATAATTAAGTTGACCCTAGCCATTTTCACAACATGGCATAGAATAAAGTCATTATCAGAGCAGGTACAATATCAGTGACACATTTGACATTTATATTTGGGTAATTTAGCGGACGTTCTTATCCAGAGTGCATACATTTTCATACACCAAGCAGCTTACATGACAACTTTTCCATGGCGTCAACAAGCAGTTTGGTTACTGTTGCATTTGATTGATTCAACAACACTCACGTGCTTCCACTTTATGAGACATGCAATATATCAATTATGATTTTCTTTCTGAGGTAACTTATTGCACGAATGACGTGCGCATGGATTTGGCTGATATGCCTCGTACTGAACTCAAACTTGAGAGTGAATGTGCATGAGAGTGAATGTGCCTGAGCAGTTTGTTTAGGTTATTCCAACAATTAAAACAACACATCAAAATATACATGTAATATTTTTTTTATTTACCTGCATGATGTTGATGTTATGTTGATTTCTTGCTTTTTGCAGTAAACCGCTCTGAGGCGTTCGTCTAGTCGCGCGCACTTTCTGTTCTGAGAATCCTGATGTAAACCGTAACCTGTGAGGCATAAACTCGCTCATTTCAAAGCACCGCACGAGAGAGAGAGAGAGACAGGGAGAGCACCACCAGTATGCCTTCTTCCACGTGCTGTCCGTGGTTCTGAACATGCTGTGGTGTTTTCCTGGTCGGTATTCTGACCGCTGGCAGAATGTCTTTCCCAATCTAGCACAAGACAGTCATGAACCTGGCCAACTATCGGATCCCCAATTAAACTGATCCCACAGGGAGCTACATTTGTATTGAGCCCATTGGGGATATCTTACTTTGATGTTCTTTCTGTAGACTTTTGCGCATTTTGCTGGTCATTGTGATAAGCAAGTAGGACAGTTACATGTAAATTGTAGACTGTTATGGCTAAACAACGGAATACAGAGCCTGTAGCAGATTAAACAATTATTTATTTGAACAAGATACATTTTAGCTTGAGATCCCTAAATCTGTGGATGAGTTAAACTATGTGCAATTGGGCACATGTTCAGTTTACTACACATCACCAGGATTTAAATGTCCAATGCAGCCATTTTATATCAATATCAAGTCATTTCTGGGTAACAATTAAGTAACTTACTGTGATTGTTTACAATTAAAATGGTCAAAAAGAAACAAAAATAGCTTCTTAGCAAAGAGCAATTTCTCAAGCAAGAGTTCTGCTAGGACTGTCTGGGAGTGGGAGGGGAAAACGGGGAAACTAGCTGTTATTGGCAGAGAGGTTTGGAACTCTCTTTCTTATTGGTCTATTAACCAATTTCCTGCTGTCACCAGGCAGACCAAAACACCATCCCACCAAAACAGGCTGCAATTTCAGGCAGCCTTTTCAAACAGCTCTTACATGAAAAGGGAATTATAATAATTTTCACAATTTCACAGTATTATTCCAAACTCATAGTGTTGAAATATATATAAAAATATATCCAAAGAAAACCAGCAGTTTTAAAGACAGCAGTGCTGCACTGAAAAGAGTGGCTTGGCTTGGAAGTATTGCACAAGTCAAGCAGAAGAAGAGAGGATGAGGAGATGAATGGCTTCTCACTGTTTTGGCTTGTATTCAGAGGCTACTCAGGCTAGCTATTAGCAGTTCAAGATGTTTTTCTATCAGATACGATAGAGTGAACACAGGATGAATGTGTGGCAAGGTCAAGGTACAAATATCCCTTAGGAACCTGTGATTGTGTATTATACTGGACATTAATAGATGTTATTAAAGCATATAAAGTACCCATTTGAAATTAATACAAAGCTGATGGTATTGCCAGATATTTTATGGGAATTGCCATGTCACTAATGTTTACACAGTCCTGCCTCTAAAATTAGCCTGCACTGTTGTATTTTCCCTATTTAAACAGTGATCTGAGTCCTTTCTCTTTTCTTTTCTATAGACAGATGATTGACTAGAGATTGGTCCTCTTTGACCTCTCATGTCGTTTCTCCCAACAGTCAATTAGGAGGTTAATTTCCTATTGAACTCAATCAAGATAACAGAACACACAATGCTAATCACAGAGGTCTCTCCTGAAGAGTGCTTAAGATTTCCACCCAAAGAGCTTGTTTCTAGTTACCTTCCGAAATCATTCGATTAATGACAGAGCATTTTTATCTGCACTGATCTCCCTGCTGCATAGGCAGACTTAATGAGGTGTTCAAAGCCTCTCCTGCTCCTTTCCTACAGAAAATAGGGTTTCATTCAGAATGTGAACTGGAAAGCAAAGCCATTTGATCACATTGCTTGAAAAATATCTGAATGTCATTCCATTCACTGCTTTGATTATCTTATCACCGCAAACCAATGGTGTCACTTGCAATTTTATAAGAAGCAGTTCTTGTTACTTTGTAAAAACGCTGTCTACTGTATGTGCTATCATATATCAATCCATTAAATCACTTTCAAATTACAGTCAGATCAATAGACTCTAGCAGGAACAGCCGGTTTCCCTGCCCCCCCCCCCCCCCTTCTTCTCTTCACCTGGGGATGCTATTATTGTCGAGAACTGTCAACTTGTTATACTTCTGTGGAACTGTGTGACTTTATAATGAGCAAGGTAAAGGCCAGGGAAAGAAGATAGATAGAAAGATATATATATATAGAGAGAGAGAGACAGACAGACAGACAGACAGACAGACAGACAGACAGACAGACAGACAGACAGACAGACAGACAGACAGACAGTGAAGTTTTTCAGTTTGTTGCTGTGGGAACTGTTGCTAAGCAGTGTTTAGGAGGCTTAGAACATAATGAGAGAATAAAGTTAAACAGACATAAGGGGGAGGTGGACAAAGTGATGAGAAGAACATTTTGAATGAAGAAAAAGAAGTAGAGAGCAAGCAGATAGCAGCATAAAGGGAAGACTCGAACTCAATGATCCCAAGGATTGAAATCGACATACTGTAGGTAGAAATTAAAATGACCAATGCAAACATGTTCTCTCAGCCATCTCAGCTATCCAAAAACGCATCTTCTCTGAGAGAAAGGGAAGGTATAGGCAGGTGCGGATGTCTCTTTAATTCATTAAATAATAATAGAGTAATAAGTAATTATGTTTTAAGAGCCAATCAATTAGTGTCACACAGCGATCTACCAAGTAAGGCTTATACTCTTTAATGTGATTCATTTCTTTGGTATTTCGTTACACTACATGTATTAAATTCAACTGTAATTTCTGTTACAGGGACCAAGCTAAAAAAGATTCCATATTTCCATGAGTCTGTCCCTGTGTGCCTCTGGGTGCTTTATCTCCCTACAGGTCGATCTCATTCCTGCAGACACGATGGCTATTTTTAGCCTAGTGACTAGTACGCTCCAGCTAGCGCTTGGTGTCCCTGGTGATTACACACCAATGGTGAGTCTAATTGAGAATGCGAGTGTGTGTGTTTACTTTTTCATCATATCTTCTCCAACAATGGATGCTGTTGGACCATGCAAACGTGCATGCACTCACACACACAATAACCCCTCGGTCTTTGCCACGTTAATTCATCTCCTCTATCCATCCCTTTCTCCTCTCTCTATACTTTCATCCCTCAGCCTGTTTCTTGCACTCCTTCTCTGTCATCTCTCTTTTTCCCTCTCTGCAATCTCACTCCTACTCTCTGTCATCTTTTCTCTGCTTGCTTTACTTGCCACACACCTCCTCTCTGTCATCCCATCTGTACCAGTCCCCCCCCCTTCCTGCCAGCCTGCAGATTCAATCCAGTATCGCCTTTTTTTTGCTTTTATACTGACTATCATGTGATGTTAAGCAGATTCCAAAAATCTATTATGCATTGATAATATGCATGAAGTATAATAGCAGACGTCAAAATATAAGTATTGGAGATTTTGAGAAAATGAAAATGTATACCTCACTAATTTAGGGTGATACAGTATTGAAACTCCCAATGCTAGGATTCAGAGTGCTTGGGAAAAGGGAGACGAATGGGAAAACAAGTCAACGTCACCATATAGGTACCATATACAGTAGGTACGTAACAGAGACACATGTTGTGTACCCATGTACAAATCATGTCAGAAGTTCACATCATGCATTATTTGGGACATACTATGTTAGACAAAAAAAAAGGATCTGACAATCTCAAGTGAACACACAAAAAGCTGAAATGTCTTGAGTCAATAAGTATTCAACCCCTTTGTTATGGCAAGTCTAAATACGTTCAGGAGTAAACAATTGCATAACAAGTCACATAATAAGTTGCATGGACTCACTCTTTGAGCAATAATAGTGTTTAACATGATTTTTTTAATGACTACCTCATGTCTATACCTCTCAGTTCCCTCAGTCGAGCAGTGAATTTATAGCCACAAAGATCAGGGAGGTTTCCATGTCCACCAAGAAGGGCACCTATTGGTTGACGGATATTTTTATTTTATTTTAAAGCAGACATTGAATATCCCTATGAGCATGGTGAAGTTATAAATTACACTTTGGATGGTGTATCAATACACTCAGTCACTACAAAAATACAGACGTCCTTCCTAACTCAATTGCCGGAAAGGAAGGAAACTGCTCAGGGATTTCCCCATGAGGCCAAGGTTGACTTTAAAACAGTTACAGAGTTGAATGGCTGTGATAGAAAACTGATGATGGATCAACAACATTGTAGTTAGTGTGCCTTCAGAAAGTATTCATAACCTTTGACTAATTACACATTTTGTTGTGGTACAGCCTGAATTCAAAATTAAACATATAGATTTTTCTAACCCATCTACACACAATATCCCATAATAACAAAGTGAAAGTATGTTATTAAAAATTAAATACAGAAATATCTCATTTACATAAGTATTCACACCAATGAGCCAATACTTTGTAGAAGCAACTTTGGCAACGATTACAGCTGTGAGTATTTCTTGGAATGTCTCTAAGAGCTTTCTACACCTGGATTGTGCAACATTTGTCAATTATTCTTTTGAAAATTCTTCAAACTCTGTCAAATTGGTTATTGATCATTGCTAGACAGCCATTTTCAGGTCTTGCCATAGGTTTTCAAGTAGATTTAAATCAAAACTGTACCTTGACCACTCAGGAACATTCACTGTCTTCTTGATAAGCAACTCCAGTGTAGATTTGGCAGAAATGACAGTGAAAAGAAGGAAGTCTGCACAGTCTATAAGTCTATAAATATTCCAAAGGCAGTAAAGTAAAACTGCAAAAAAAATGTGGCAAAGAAATGAACGTTATGTTAATACAAAACACTATGTTTGGGGCAAATCCAACACATCCCTGAATAACACATATTTTCAAGCATGGTGGTGGCTGCATCATGTTATGGGTATGCTTGTCATCGGCAAGGACTAGGGATTTTGGGGGGGGGGGGGATAAAACAGGCAAAATCCTAGAGGAAATGTCACGACTTCCTTCGAAGTCGGTCCCTCTCCTTGTTCGGGCGACGTTCGGCGGGCGACGTCACCGGTCTTCTAGCCAACGCCAATCCACTTTTCATTTTCCATTTGTTTTGTCTTGTCTTCCCACAAACCTGGTTTCAATTCCATCAATTACATGTTGTGCATTTAACCCTCTGTTCCCCCCATGTCCTTGTCTGGTATTGTTTATTGTAATTGCTTGTGCACATTATGTCTGGTGTGCGTCGGGTTGTGTACCCATTTATTGATTGTTCTGTTTTCCGGTGGGTTTTTATTATTAAACTCTCCTGCGTCTGAGATCTCTGCCGCCAGTACGCACCCCTTACAGAATACCGGACCAGCGTCTGGGAGCACGCAGCAATGCTCCACCATGTTGACTTCCGGCGCCGACAGAGATGGCCGCCTCGCTTCGCGTTCCTAGGAAACTATGCAGTTTTTTGTTTTTTTACGTGTTATTTCTTACATTAGTACCCCAGGTCATCTTAGGTTTCATTACATACAGTCGAGAAGAACTACTGAATATAAGATCAGCGTCAACTCACCATCAGTACGACCAAGAATATGTTTTTCGCGACAAGGATCCTGTGTTCTGCCTTACAAACAGGACAACGGAGTGGATCCTATGCAGCGACCCAAAAAAACGACTCCGAAAGAGAGGGAAACGAGGCGGTCTTCTGGTCAGACTCCGGAGACGGGCACACCGTGCACCACTCCCTAGCATTCTTCTTGCCAATGTCCAGTCTCTTGACAACAAGGTTGATGAAATCCGAGCAAGGGTAGCATTCCAGAGGGACATCAGAGACTGTAACGTCCTTTGCTTCACTGAAACATGGCTCACTGGAGAGACTCTATCCGAAGCGGTGCAGCCAACGGGTTTCTCCACGCATCGCGCTGACAGAAACAAACATCTTTCTGGTAAGAAGAGGGGCGGGGGCGTATGCCTCATGGCCAACGTGACATGGTGTGATGAAAGAAACATACAGGAACTCAAATCCTTCTGTTCACCTGATTTAGAATTCCTCACAATCAAATGTAGACCGCATTATCTACCAAGAGAATTCTCTTCGATTATAATCACAGATTATAATCATATCCCCCCCCAAGCAGACACATCGATGGCTCTGAACAAACTTTATTTAACTCTCTGCAAACTGGAAACGATTTATCCGGAGGCTGCATTCATTGTAGCTGGGGATTTTAACAAGGCTAATCTGAAAACAAGACTCCCTAAATTTTATCAGCATATCGATTGCGCAACCAGGGGTGGAAAGACCTTGGATCATTGTTACTCTAACTTCCGCAACGTATATAAGGCCCTGCCCCGCCCCCCTTTCGGAAAAGCTGAATACGACTCCATTTTGTTGATCCCTGCCTACAGACAGAAACTAAAACAAGAGGCTCCCACGCTGAGGTCTGTCCAACGCTGGTCCGACCAAGCTGACTCCACACTCCAAGACTGCTTCCATCACGTGGACTGGGAGATGTTTCGTATTGCGTCAGATAACAACATTGACGAATACGCTGATTCGGTGTGCGAGTTCATTAGAACGTGCGTTGAAGATGTCGTTCCCATAGCAACGATTAAAACATTCCCTAACCAGAAACCGTGGATTGATGGCAGCATTCGTGTGAAACTGAAAGCGCGAACCACTGCTTTTAATCAGGGCAAGGTGTCTGGTAACATGACCGAATACAAACAGTGCAGCCATTCCCTCCGCAAGGCTATCAAACTAGCTAAGCGCCAGTACAGAGACAAAGTAGAATCTCAATTCAACGGCTCAGACACAAGAGGCATGTGGCAGGGTCTACAGTCAATCACGGACTACAGGAAGAAATCCAGCCCAGTCACGGACCAGGATGTCTTGCTCCCAGGCAGACTAAATAACTTTTTTGCCCACTTTGAGGACAATACAGTGCCACTGACACGGCCTGCAACGAAAACATGCTGTCTCTCCTTCACTGCAGCCGAGGTGAGTAAGACATTTAAACGTGTTAACCCTCGCAAGGCTGCAGGCCCAGACGGCATCCCCAGCCGCGCCCTCAGAGCATGCGCAGACCAGCTGGCCGGTGTGTTTACGGACATATTCAATCAATCCCTATACCAGTCTGCTGTTCCCACATGCTTCAAGAGGGCCACCATTGTTCCTGTTCCCAAGAAAGCTAAGGTAACTGAGCTAAACGACTACCGCCCCGTAGCACTCACATCCGTCATCATGAAGTGCTTTGAGAGACTAGTCAAGGACCATATCACCTCCACCCTACCTGACACCCTAGACCCACTCCAATTTGCTTACCGCCCAAATAGGTCCACAGACGACGCAATCTCAACCACACTGCACACTGCCCTAACCCATCTGGACAAGAGGAATACCTATGTGAGAATGCTGTTCATCGACTACAGCTCGGCATTCAACACCATAGTACCCTCCAAGCTCGTCATCAAGCTCGAGACCCTGGGTCTCGACCCCGCCCTGTGCAACTGGGTACTGGACTTCCTGACGGGCCGCCCCCAGGTGGTGAGGGTAGGCAACAACATCTCCTCCCGCTGATCCTCAACACTGGGGCCCTACAAGGGTGCGTTCTGAGCCCTCTCCTGTACTCCCTGTTCACCCACGACTGCGTGGCCACGCATGCCTCCAACTCAATCATCAAGTTTGCGGACGACACAACAGTGGTAGGCTTGATTACCAACAACGACGAGACGGCCTACAGGGAGGAGGTGAGGGCCCTCGATGTGTGGTGTCAGGAAAATAACCTCACACTCAACGTCAACAAAACTAAGGAGATGATTGTGAACTTCAGGAAACAGCAGAGGGAACACCCCCCTATCCACATCGATGGAACAGTAGTGGAGAGGGTAGCAAGTTTTAAGTTCCTCGGCATACACATCACAGACAAACTGAATTGGTCCACTCACACAGACAGCATCGTGAAGAAGGCGCAGCAGCGCCTCTTCAACCTCAGGAGGCTGAAGAAATTCGGCTTGTCACCAAAAGCACTCACAAACTTCTACAGATGCACAATCGAGAGCATCCTGGCGGGCTGTATCACCGCCTGGTATGGCAACTGCACCGCCCTCAACCGTAAGGCTCTCCAGAGGGTAGTGAGGTCTGCACAACGCATCACCGGGGGCAAACTACCTGCCCTCCAGGACACCTACACCACCCGATGTCACAGGAAGGCCATAAAGATCATCAAGGACATCAACCACCCGAGCCACTGCCTGTTCACCCCGCTATCATCCAGAAGGCGAGGTCAGTACAGGTGCATCAAAGCTGGGACCGAGAGACTGAAAAACAGCTTCTATCTCAAGGCCATCAGACTGTTAAACAGCCACCACTAACACTGAGTGGCTGCTGCCAACACACTGACACTGACTCAACTCCAGCCACTTTAATAATGGGCATTGATGGGAAATGATGTAAATATATCACTAGCCACTTTAAACAATGCTACCTTATATAATTTTACTTACCCTACATTATTCATCTCATATGCATACGTATATACTGTACTCTATATCATCGACTGTATCCTTATGTAATACATGTATCACTAGCCACTTTAAACTATGCCACTTTGTTTACATACTCATCTCATTTGTACATACTGTACTCGATACCATCTACTGTATCTTGCCTATGCTGCTCTGTACCATCACTCATTCATATATCCTTATGTACATATTCTTTATCCCCTTACACTGTGTACAAGACAGTAGTTTTGGAATTGTTAGTTAGATTACTTGTTATTACTGCATTGTCGGAACTAGAAGCACAAGCATTTCGCTACACTCGCATTAACATCTGCTAACCATGTGTATGTGACAAATAAAATTTGATTTGATTTGATTTGATGTTGGCACCACCATGTACCGCATTGTCCAGACAACAGACCGCTGGGAGAGACAGGGAGTTCTCCCAGCGCCTCCACCAGCACAGCCGGGGCCTCCACTACGCGCCCCTCCTTTTCCTGGCCCCAGTGGGATTCGTCTCTCCCTTCCCCAGGAATACAATGGGACGGCTGCGAACTGCCAGGGGTTCCTCTTGTAGCTGGACTTGTACCTGGCAACTGTCCACCTGGCTCCTTCGGGCCATGAGAGGGTATCCGCCGTCGTCTCGTGCCTCACCACGACAACCCTGGAGTGGGCCAACACCGTGTGGAGAGAGGGAGATGCGGCGTTGGACCAGTTTGAGGAATTCACCCGCCGCTTCCGAGCAGTCTTCGACCACCCGCCCGGAGGTAGAGTGGCGGTCGAACGCCTATTCCATCTGAGGCAGGGGACGAGGAGCGTCCAGGAGTTCGCCCTGGAGTTTCGGACCCTGGCTGCCGGTGCGGGATGGAACGACAGGGCCCTGATCAACCATTATCGCTGCAGTCTGTGCGAGGACGTCCGTCGGGAGTTGGCCTGCAGAGACACCACCCTCACATTCGACCAGCTGGTGGACCTGTCCATCCGGCTGGATAACCTGCTGGCTGCCCGCGGACGTTCAGATCGGGGTCTGTTGGTTCCATCCCCCCGCACCCCCTCTCCGATACCCATACAGCTGGGAGGGGCGGTGCACAGGGAGACCGGAGGGGGTTCCAGCTCGTGCACCATCTGTGGCCGCAGAAGTGACATTGCCGGTCGGTGCCGGGTTGGTTCCTCTGGGTATCGAGGCAGCAGGCAGGGCGCTCTGGCGTCACCCCAGGTGAGCCGGCACCAATCTCACCCAGAGCCCTCTGTCGCACATATGTTTGTGTATGTCACTTTTTCTGAGTTTTCCCCACATTCCCAGCATAAGGCGCTCGTCGATTCAGGCGTGGCTGGGAATTTTATAGATAATTAGTTTGCCCATAGTTTAGGGCACCCCATTGTTCCTGTGGCTGTGCCTTTCCCCGTTCACGCCTTAGATAGTCGACCATTAGGGTCAGGGTTGATCAGGGAGGCCACCGCTCCTGATCATGGTGACGCAGGGGGGTCACAAGGAGAGAATTAGTCTCTTCCTTATTGACTCTCCTGCGTTTCCTGTGGTGCTAGGCCTACCCTGGTTAGTTTGTCATGACCCCAATGTTTCTTGGCCACAGAGGGCTCTCACAGGGTGGTCGCGAGAGTGCTCTGAGAGGTGTTTAGGGGTTTCCGTTGGTGCGACTACTACGGTGGAGAGTCCAGGCCAGGTTTCCACCGTGCGCATTCCCCCTGAATATGCCGATTTGGCTCTCGCCTTCTCCAAAAAGAAGGCGACTCAATTACCACCCCATCGACGAGGCGATTGCGCGATAACGCGCTTCTTCACCAAACTAGATCTCAGGAGCGCTTACAACCTGGTGCGTATCCGGGAGGAAGACGAGTGGAAGACGGCTTTCAGTACCACCTCAGGGCACTATGAGAACCTTGTCATGCCGTACGGGTTGATGAATGTGCCATCAGTCTTACAGGCCTTTGTAGATGAGATTTTCAGGGACCTGCACAGGCAGGGTGTAGTGGTGTATATTGATAACATTCTGATATACTCCACTGCACGCGCCGAGCATGTGTCCCTGGTGTGCAGGGTGCTTGGTCGCCTGTTGGAGCATGACCTGTATGTCAAGGCTGAGAAGTGCCTGTTCTTCCAGCAGTCCATCTCCTTCCTAGGGTACCGCATT
Source organism: Oncorhynchus mykiss (assembly GCF_013265735.2). Classification (NCBI taxonomy): domain Eukaryota; kingdom Metazoa; phylum Chordata; class Actinopteri; order Salmoniformes; family Salmonidae; genus Oncorhynchus; species Oncorhynchus mykiss. The sequence goes on from NC_048569.1 coordinate 36,448,474, forward strand.
CCCACCTCAGGGGTGGAGATGGAGAGTGACCGCATTTCAGCCGCGTAATTGGCCGACTCCCACCATGGTAAAGGAGGTGCAGCCGGGGTTTTGGTCAGGTAGCGGCTCCCATTACCTCACTGCTGAAGGGGGGCCCAGTGCGTTTGCAGTGGTCGGCTGAGGCGGACAGGGCTTTTGGTCACCTGAGGGTTCTGTTTACCTCGGCTCCCGTGCTGGCCCATCTGGATCCCTCTTTGGCGTTCATAGCGGAGGTGGACGCGTCCGAGGCTGGGATAGGAGCTGTGCTCTCTCAGCGCTCGGTACACCACCGAAGCTCCGCCCCTGTGCCTTCTTCTCAAAGAAGCTCAGCCCGGCGGAGCGAAACTATGATGTGGGGGACCGAGAGCTGTTGGCTGTCGTCAAGGCTCTGAAGGTGTGGAGACATTAGTCCTGTCAAGCCAAACACCCTTTCCTCATCTGGATTGACCACTGCAATCTGGAGTACATCCGGGCAGCGAAGAGATTGAACCCTCGCCAAGCAAGGTGGGCCATGTTTTTCACACGTTTTGTGTTTACCCTTTCCTACCGACCAGGCTCCCAGAATGTTAAGGCAGATGCATTGTCCTGGCTGTATGACACAGAGGAGCGGCCCATGGATCCCACTCCCATACTCCCCGCCTCCTGCCTGGTGGTGCCGGTTGAGTGGGAGCGGACATTGAGCAGGCGTTACGTACAGAGTGCGCTCCCGTCCAGTGTCCCGCTGGGCGTCTGTACATCCCATCTGCTGTTCGTGACCGGTTAATCTATTGGTTCCACACGTCACCCTCCTCTGGTCATCCTGGGATCGGTCGGACAGTGCGCTGTTTGAGCGGGAGGAACTGGTGGCCTAACTTGGCAAAGGACATGAGGGATTGTGTTTCCTCCTTCTTGGTGTGCGCCCAGTGTAAGGCTCCTAGGCACCTGCCCAGAGGGAAGCTACACCCCTTACCCGTTTCACAACGGCCTTGGTCGCACCTGTCGGTGGATTTTCTAACCGATCTCCCCCTCATAGGGTAACACCGCGATCCTGGCCGTTGTGGATTGGTTCTCGAAGTCCTGTCATCTCCTCCCTCTGCCTGGTCTCCCTACGGCCCTACAGACTGTGGAGGCCCTGTTTACTCACGTCTTCCGGCACTATGGGGTGCCTGAGGATATAGTGTCTGATCGAGGTCACCAATTCAGGTCTAGGGTCTGGAAGGCGTTCATGGAACGTCTGGGTGTCTTGATCAGCCTTACTTCAGGGTTTCACCCCGAGAGTAATGGGCAGGTGGAGTGAGTAAACCAGGATGTGGGCAGCTTTCTGCGGTCCTATTGCCAGGACCAGCCGCGGGAGTGGGCGGCATTCGTGCCCTGGGCCGAGATGGCACAGAAACACCGTTTTTTCTCTCCTGCGTCTGACTTCTCTGCCGCCAGTACGAACCCCTTACAGGAAAAGCAGGTTCAGTCCGTTTTAAAACAGACACCAGGAGACAAATTCACCTTTCATCAGGACAATAACCTAAAACACAAGGCCAAATATACACCGGAGTTGCTTTTGCTTACCAAGACAACACTGAATGTTTGTGAGTGGCCTAGTTACAGTTTTGACTTACGGTTTGAATATCTATGACAAGACTTGAAAATGGCTGTCTAGCAATGATCAGCTACCAACTTGACAAAGCTTAAAGAAATAAAAAAAAAATAATAATGTGCAAATACTGTACAATCTAGGTGTGCAAAGCTCTTGGACCTGGCCAGAAAGACTCACAGCTGTAATCAATGCCTAAGGAGATTCTGACATGTATTGACTCAGGGGGTTGAATACTTATGTAATCAAGATATATATTTTTTTCTTCCACTTTTACATTACAGAGCATTTTGTGTAGATCATTGACAAACACATGACAGTTAAATCCATTTGAATCCCAATTTGATAACACAACAAAATGTTGAAAACGTTAAGCTGTGTGAATACTTTCTGAAGGCATTGTATGAGTATGTCAAAATAATATAGCCTATTTGTATGTACTTACAAGATTTATACAGACAAAAATGAGCAACTAATATTGAGCAACTGATTTCAGGTTTTCATCAGAAAGTAAAGGACCAGGTAGGAATAAATTGTGCTAGAGTTCCTCTTTAAAACACTTGACCCATAGAGTAGACAGAGTAATACTGAAAAGCCATTTCACTCTTTAATGAACTCCATCCTAAGCTGTTAAATACTTGAGGGCTGAGCACTGAGCAGTTAAGCAGCAGGCTATGTTGTGGTTTTTAAATCAGACATTAACGAAGCTTACAGCTTAATTACTCTTAATACCAAGAGTGTGACTGTACTCACTTCAATTTACCAGATAACCCCAGAGGATAGAAAGCAGTGAAAAGTTGGACTGGAGTCAATTTTACATGTATTAGACAATTTTTGCTTGGTCTTGACTGCCATCAAGTGGCCATACGTGGCAATAGCACAGTGTCTCTAGTTAAATACTCTGATGAACAACATGAGGGATATAACACTGTTCCATAATGAATTAAGCTTCTATAGAATTTTATTTGTGTGTAACAAAACAGCATATTTACAAAGTATGTGGGTAAAATAGGAATAAACAGTTAGCCTAGAGTACATTATTGAGAGGAGCAGTATGATGAGGATAAACAATCCGTGGCAAACATACTGTATCCACCAGACAACTTCAATGTCTCTTAAGTAAAACATAAAACCTCGCTCTAGTTATATTGTCATTAACCATGATATGATACATATTGGGAAGTGCAGAACCGCCAAACGTCTTTAAAGGTAACCTTCCACTAGCACCAGACAGTCTTCTTAAAAGGGTTCAGTCCAGGTGTTGTCAAACGTGCGTTAGGTCAGGTTGATGATTAGGATGCATCCTCGTAAATTTTTAGGTGCCAGGTAGTACTTGATGTGGCCGATGTCTGCAATCCTGTACTCCATCACTGGAGGGAAAAAGCAAACAGGTTGAGATGGTCTTACACACGTTACCCTTGAACAGAAACTCCACAGACCTGAGTTTTCAGGGCCAACAGTGATCATGGAAGTTATGAACAGCTAACTTGTTACCATACTATTACCAATTCAATCCGTTCTGTACCGCTACTTGCTAATAGGCAGCGTGAGTAAAGGACGGCCTTGGTTGGCTTTGAGAGTTGCAATTAAAAATGAATAAGTAAGTGGTGTGACTCTCTGTGAAGTCTTCCCTCTGTAGTCTCTGGGCATGTAGTGTACCTAGAGGGACGCCAGCTGACATGCAGAGGGTGACCGTGTTGGAGAGAGAGGAGTAGCTCTGGAGAAGAAGTTCAGGTAGTTGAGGGTAAAGATCAGCCGTACTGGTTATTTGATCTAAATGTTCACCTGTAGGAGACAGAATCAAAAATGGGTCACTTTGGAATTATGGCTCTCGCTTTCTTCAGCTTGACCCATTTACAGTGCCTTGCGAAAGTATTCGGCCCCCTTGAACTTTGCGACCTTTTGCCACATTTCAGGCTTCAAACATAAAGATATAAAACTGTATTTTTTTGTGAAGAATCAACAACAAGTGGGACACAATCATGAAGTGGAACGACATTTATTGGATATTTCAAACTTTTTTAACAAATCAAAAACTGAAAAATTGGGCGTGCAAAATTATTCAGCCCCTTTACTTTCAGTGCAGCAAACTCTTTCCAGAAGTTCAGTGAGGATCTCTGAATGATCCAATGTTGACCTAAATGACTAATGATGATAAATACAATCCACCTGTGTGTAATCAAGTCTCCGTATAAATGCACCTGCACTGTGATAGTCTCAGAGGTCCGTTAAAAGCGCAGAGAGCATCATGAAGAACAAGGAACACACCAGGCAGGTCCGAGATACTGTTGTGAAGAAGTTTAAAGCCGGATTTGGATACAAAAAGATTTCCCAAGCTTTAAACATCCCAAGGAGCACTGTGCAAGCGATAATATTGAAATGGAAGGAGTATCAGACCACTGCAAATCTACCAAGACCTGGCCGTCCCTCTAAACTTTCAGCTCATACAAGGAGAAGACTGATCAGAGATGCAGCCAAGAGGCCCATGATCACTCTGGATGAACTGCAGAGATCTACAGCTGAGGTGGGAGACTCTGTCCATAGGACAACAATCCTATATTACAATCGTATATTGCACAAATCTGGCCTTTATGGAAGAGTGGCAAGAAGAAAGCCATTTCTTAAAGATATCCATAAAAAGTGTCGTTTAAAGTTTGCCACAAGCCACCTGGGAGACACACCAAACATGTGGAAGAAGGTGCTCTGGTCAGATGAAACCAAAATTGAACTTTTTGGCAACAATGCAAAACGTTATGTTTGGCGTAAAAGCAACACAGCTGAACACACCATCCCCACTGTCAAACATGGTGGTGGCAGCATCATGGTTTGGGCCTGCTTTTCTTCAGCAGGGACAGGGAAGATGGTTAAAATTGATGGGAAGATGGATGGAGCCAAATACAGGACCATTCTGGAAGAAAACCTGATGGAGTCTGCAAAAGACCTGAGACTGGGACGGAGATTTGTCTTCCAACAAGACAATGATCCAAAACATAAAGCAAAATCTACAATGGAATGGTTCAAAAATAAACATATCCAGGTGTTAGAATGGCCAAGTCAAAGTCCAGACCTGAATCCAATCGAGAATCTGTGGAAAGAACTGAAAACTGCTGTTCATAAATGCTCTCCATCCAACCTCACTGAGCTCGAGCTGTTTTGCAAGGAGGAAAAAATGTCAGTCTCTCGATGTGCAAAACTGATAGAGACATACCCCAAGCGACTTACAGCTGTAATCGCAGCAAAAGGTGGCGCTACAAAGTATTAACTTAAGGGGGCTGAATAATTTTGCACGCCCAATTTTTCAGTTTTTGATTTGTTAAAAAAGTTTGAAATATCCAATAAATGTCGTTCCACTTCATGATTGTGTCCCACTTGTTGTTGATTCTTCACAAAAAAAGACAGTTTTATATCTTTATGTTTGAAGCCTGAAATGTGGCAAAAGGTCGCAAAGTTCAAGGGGGCCGAATACTTTCGCAAGGCACTGTATATATTTTTTTGTCCAGTGTAAATGGAGTGTCTTGGATTTACATACAGAATAATATGAAATGCTCTGAGACCTACTTACTGGCCTACTTACTTTCAGTCTCAAACATCAGAAGAGTCTCTGCAGTGTCATTTGCACGTAGGGTGATGATGTCATCATTCCCTGCACACCTCAAAATCTTGGACATGCTGCCAGTAAGCCAGCAAGTGTACATTTTAGGTAAACTCAACAGAGTTGTCAATGAATACCAACTCATGAAAATGAATGCACACTTTGTTCACGCACCTGGTTAGGTTGACTCCCATAGCGAGTGTGCGATCACAGCGATACCAGTCGAATCCATTGCTTCGCAAGTTGAGGTGCACGAGGGAAACATGTGATGTGTCCATACTCTGGAGGGAGATAACCGAGGAGCTCACATCCCAGCAAGCTTCAGTGATAAGGTCTTTCAGAGCGTTCAAAACTTTCTTTAGTATTAAAGCTGGGGTCAATCGTGCCTCAAACATTTAGCTTTTGTTTGTGTTTTCTTTGCTGATTTGGAAAGCAGTATTTAGGATCAGCTGATGGTAGCTGCTGCTACAGGTCGAAATATGCGTAAGGAGCCCTCCTAATGTTATTCCCACAATTAAATGTAGGCCGCGTTCCAGACCGTCTACAAAGCAGTCGTGTTGCACAAGTAAAACCACACGAATATTCTGCCATGATGTGAGGTACTTGGTGTAAGAATTGTTTTTAATTGTATTTATTTATCCTTTATTTAATCATAGAAGTCACAATGAGATTTAAATATATTTTTCAAGTGAGCCCTAGCCAAGAAAGCAGCATACATTAAGTTACACGTGAGACAACACAACATAAAACATAACAATGAATGCAAGTTAAAACAGTGCATAATATCATTTAAAAGGTTTAAAAACATATGCAATCTGTGGTCAACAGACATCCAATCTGGGATTTCAAATCATCAAGCAGAATAAAATGATCTAGTTTAATGTCCTTTTGCGAAGTGTTCCAAGATGATGGGGCATCAAAGCTAAAGGCTTTTACCAGACTAAGGTCTTGTGTTGGGAACATGATATAAAATACAGTTCTGTGATCTTAGATGGTAATGTCAATTACTCTGTAGGGTGAGCAAAGTGCTTCAATTTATTGGCAGCTGCCATTAGATGGCTTTATAGACAACCATGTACCAGCGAGTCTGTGGACTTGCAGTTAAGGATGGCCATCCTGCCAACTGATAGAAGGTACAGTGATGTGTGAGAGGTCTTGTGTTGATTACAATTCATACTTGTATGGTACTGGATCATTTTGTTTTCAGCAATAAATCAGGTATTTTGTTTAAAACTAACATTTTGTTTGACGGGTTGTTCCTGAAATTATGAATTGAATCAAACATAAACAAGTTCTGGATTTAAATTAATTCTGGATGTATTTATTTTCTTATTCTCTCCACCCCAGTTCAGTATTTCCATGTGTAGTAAATGTCCATCTCCTTCCATTCCTGGGTCCTGTGTGTGCACTACAAGATAACAGGCCCTTTGACCACTAGATGTCGGTATTCTGCTTCTGATTCAGTGGTAGGCTACGCGGAACAAAAGGGATGGAGGGTGTGTTGTAAATTCACTCTGGAAAGCCAGAGTGTGCTCAGAGTGCACTCTGGGTGTTAATAAAGTCAGAGTCTGTTCCTAAATTCAGAGAGTTTCGCTCTCGGAGCGTTCAGAGCGCAAACTGGATGTTCTGGCCAAGGAGTAGGGTTGATCCGAGCCTTCGGACCTCACAACGTCAGTCAAGCACCCAAGCTAACTGGCTAAAGTTGGCTAGCTTGCTAGCTACATTCAGACACAAATAAGAGAACACCTCACTCTGACCATTTTACTCGCCCTAGCAGAGCTGATTAGGCTGTTTTCATAGTATCTCGAGTGTTCTTGACTAACTGTGCTGCTGGCAAAAATTTCATTTATTTTCTAAATTGGCGAAGTTTACTGACACTGGTTATACTCAACGGGTGTTGCGTGTTCGTAAATTCATCAGTTATTCTGCACTCTGGCACACAGACGAGTGCTCTGAAATCGGAGTAGATAGCCAAAGGGAATTTACGAACGCACCCTAAGTTATCCTTTGTGACAAGGCTGAGACAAGGCTGGCACACTTCAGTTGACGCAGTATCTACGCTGCAATAGTCTATGTGCCGGGGGGCTAGGGTCAGTCTGTTTTATCTGGTGTAGGTCTCCTGTCTTATCTGATGTCTTGTGTGAATTTAAGTATGCTCCCTCTAATTTTCTCTCTCTCTGCTGGTCATCTATGAACATTTGAATATCTTGAAGAACAATCTGACCTTAAATGTCCATGTACGCTTAAAAATCTCCACAGGCATAGCCAGAAGAGGACTGGCCACCCTTCCGAGCCTGGTTCCTCTCTAGGTTTCTTCTTAGGTTCCTGCCTTTCTAGGGAGTTTTTCCTAGCCACCGTGCTTCTACATCTGTATTGCTTGCTGTTTGTTTTTTTTTGGCTGGGTTCCTGTATAGCACTTTCCCAATATGAACCCATAATTGGTAGATAATCAATTATCTCCATACTTTATCACCATTCTGCAGTCCCTACTTTCATCTCAGGCTAAAATAACAATTTATTTTCAAGGACACATCCCACAACCCCCTCTCCAGAATGGCATTGCTGCGCTTGCAGCACTATGTGGACAGAGTGATGTTTGAGGGCCAGTGTGCAAACTATGGGTTGATGAACGTCTGTACCCGCAAGGTGATGGCGGCCACCACAGGGGATCACTGGAACATCTGACCCAGTGTGAGATTAGGAGGCTGCTGGCCAGGGAGATAGAGAGGCCATCCAGACCCTGGGGGTAAGCCTGGGGGGCTGCGCTGTGCTCTGGTGAGGGACAACATGGTCACCCCAGGGGAGAGGTCCATGGAGCTACGCACCAAACAGAGGCCCAGCCGGGTGTGGCCGTGTGCCGGACACACTATCTCCTTCTGGTTCTCCTCGGCAACAGAGGCATCAGCAGTGGAGTCCTCAACCATAAAGCCTATCAGATGGCTGCATGCCTCTGCAATGTAGGACAATAACTTGCATGAATGCACTGCTTACCTGAACTCTTGCGTTTCTCCAGTGTCATCGACAGTAAAGGATCTATAACAGAGTAAAACTGAGTTGAAACTGTCCAAAACTGTTTACACTGTCTCCTAAGGTTACTAACATATATGTTCTTCTTTAACTGCAGTGACCTGGTATGCAAGACCAGTACACACTATAGTCTATCATTTTCATCACGTCAGCCACAGAGAGTGAACTAGTATGCAGTGAGTGACCTAGTATGTAAGTACACAGTAGTCTGTATGGTCAGGTCCCGCATTGTTATTACGTTATTATGTCAGCCACAGAGAGACCAGTATAAACACGCAATGTAACACTAACTGACAGTTTAAGGGTTAAGAGTCAGACACTCAGTTTAACCTCTACAGGATGTAGAGTGTCCCCCCCGCGGGACGTCCCCCCCAGTTGTCATAGGCTAATGTGATTAGCATGAGGTTGTAAGTAACAAGAGCATTTCCCAGACATAAACAGATCTGATATGGGCAGAAAGCTTACATTCTTGTTAATCTAACTGCACTGTCTAATTTACAGTTGCTTTTACAGTGAAATAATGCCATGCTATTGTTTGAGAAGAGTGCACCGTTATGAACTTGAAAATGAATTAATAAAACATGTAGGCACATTTGGGCAGTCTTGATACATTTTAAACAGATATACAATGGCTCATTGGATCAGTCTAAAACTTTGCACATACACTGCTGGCCAAAGTCTAAATTGCACCTAGATTCCTAAGTCATGTATTGGCCTTTTTCTTGCATTTTAAAGATGAAAAAATTACAAAAAACTTGTGTTTTGTTCTTTGTATTATCTTTTACCAGATCTAATGTGTTATATTCCCCTATATTAATTTCACATTTCCACAAACTTCAAAGTGTTTCCTTTCAAGTGGTGTCAACAATATGCATATCTTTGCTTCAGGTCCTGAGCCACAGGCAGTTAGAGTTGGGCGTCATTTTAGACGAAAATTGAAAAAAGGGTTTGATGCCTAATTAACAAGTAGTAGGCTAATTATTATTGATGTTTGGAACACCAATAGCAGAGTAAATATGTACCCTGTCAAGTGTCTTAGAGAAATGGTTGCATGTTGTGTTCATAACCTGAGTCTAAGGTAGATACACCTTCAGAACAGAATGTATTAGAGCCATGAACAATTTTGGAAGCATGACTCATGCATGCTGTGTTTAAGGTAGTAGAAATAAAAAAGAGTGTATGCTCAAAGTATGAAATCAACCCATAGTGTTTGACAAGGTGTTTGTCTACAGTGGAGTGAACGTAAAGGCCCATTCCAGTCAAAAGTATGTTTTTCCTGTGTTTTATATCATATTGTACAACAGCTGATGAAACTAACACTGAAAATTTGTGATTTTTTTTTATCAGTGTTATTCCTGATTGTATTTTCAACAAACAACTATCTACACAGGACCTTCTAATCTGCAGGTTTGCAAGGGCAGGAGTTTCCGGCTTTCCATCGTGACATCACCAAATGTCCAAATGTAAATTGATTAAGAGTTTCAGATCTCTGTCTATAACAGCTAGTTTTCTGTTTCCCCTCCCCACCCAGACCACTCCCAACAAACAGTCCTAGCTAAATTCTCGCTTGAGAAATAAGTTACTTACAGTATAAACGGCTGCATTGGGCCTTTAATAGAAAGTAGCTGGCGCAGGCTGAAACTGTACTGGTACTATAAATGAACATAATTGCTTGAACTAGACTAATAATGTCATACACTTCTATTGGAAACGTACATTACGGAAACCTGTTTGCTAGAGGGCAATCCAGACTTAAAACTTCTTAATATTTCTCCTGGAACAGTGATGGCTGTTTTCTCTACAATCTCATTGTGCAGGAGTTGGCTGTAGCTGCATTCTCCAGGAAGTTACCCAGCCCTGTTATCTTGCCATTGTCCGAGCCCTGTCAATAACCATTTGCAGTAATTGGTGTATTGATAGTTTCTTTTTCAACCATTTTGTTTTTCCAGCCAGCTAAAGAGAAAATAGGGCACATCTGTTTTGACTCACAATTTGCACAATGTAGGCCTAAACACACACACAACTCCAGACACACACCCACACCACCCTAACTTCTGACGTCAGAGGGGGAGTTTAGAAGGGGGCACAAAAATCACCCCTGCCTTTTTGGGATGGAACAAGAGACAGAGGCCGCCTCCTCACCAGCCCCTTCCTTTCCCACAGTAAACAGGAAGACTGAGCCAAGTCAGACCGGAGACCAGAGAGAGGAGCCAAACACTCAGGAGAAGGAGGATGTCTAAATAGCTGCAAATCCAGCATAAACAAAAGAGAAGTCTGACAAAAGGAATGAACATAAGGAGTAAGAATCACAGAGAGGTGGAGAAACTCCAGTTAACGTCTCAATACACCGTTGAGGTGGAGAAATCCGCTAAGAAAAGTTTTAAATATAGAGAGGGGGAGCTTTCAAAGCAAACAACAAAGGAAAAGCCTAGGCAGTCTACTATGGCTGGGCAAGTATCCAAGAGCTCAGCACAGCGACTCAGCCGAGACCTGACCTGTTCTATCTGCCTGGACCTCTTCAAGCAGCCTGTCTTTCTGCCCTGCGATCATACCTTCTGCCAGGCATGCATCGCTGGCTACTGGGGGGGCCCCAGAGGCCAGGTCCAGGGGGGGTCTGGATCCTGTCCACAGTGCAGGAAGGTATTCCCTGGCCAGAGCTACCGGCCCAACCGCATCGTGGCCAACATAGTGGAGAGCTACTGCCAGGGCCTGGAGGAGAGCGGGGGGCTGCCGGGGGACATGGGGGTACCAGAGAGGAGCTCTGGCCCTGCTCCTGCCCCACGCTGTGGCCGGCACCGAGAGGAGCTGAAGCTCTACTGTGAGGAGGACCAGGAGCTGGTGTGTCTGGTGTGTGGACTCTCTCAGGAGCACAGGAACCACACCATGGTGTGTGTCCAGGAGGCACAGCAGAGATACAGGGTAAATCCAAATTCAAATTGATTTCTGTTGCCTTTTTACACTGCTAAATTTCACAAAGAATGCTTGTAAAAGGCTTAGTACAGGGCAAAATATGTACAATAAGCCAAAGGGTCACAGATGCAGGGGAAATTGAGGACAGGAAAAATCCATTTTTGGGCCATGGATATAGTAGCAGTATAATGCATGGGAGGAATTTAAGCAAAACCTTTTTTGGGATCAAATATAGCATAGAAAAACTTGAAGTGACTTGGCATCAACAACTAAAATGTCAATGATTTGTCATACCACTTCAGGTGCCCCTTTATTTTTGTAAACCGCTCATTATCCTCCGCTGTTCGTCTGTTTTCAAGTTGCATCCGGCTCTTTTCCCATAACATTGTTTGTGCCAGCCTCACTCCCAGGGCAGATTACTGTATTTACCGTGGATGAGCTCTGGTGAACTGTAGAGAACACAAGGCTGATGACTACTTACAGTAATGCTGCTGCTTTGTTCTGGCTATGCAGGCTTCTCTCAACAGCTCCATGGACTCTCTGAAAGGGGAACTGAACATGGCCCTGCAGTGTGAGAGAGAGACTGAGGAGGAGGTCAAGAAGCTCAAGGTAAGAACTATAGTATCTCATACCTACACCTGATAACAATCTATATATTGCGCTTAAACCTTGATCTTCTCAAACTAGGAGCACACGGCGGACCTGAAGCAGCGTATCGAGGCCCAGTTCAGCGACCTGCACCAGTTCCTTTACCAGGAAGAGAAGCTGCTGCAGGTGAAGCTGAAGACAGTGGAGCGCATGGAGCTGATCAGACTGGACGAACATAAGGCCTTGCTCTGTGTGGAGGTCTGCCGTCTGCAGAGGGCCCTGAACGAGATCGAGGACAATCTGAGGGTGCAGGACCCCTTTACACTGCTGCGGGTGAGACAGGATAGGGCTACTGTTTACCTACTGGAGTTATTCTTGAACGACTACACTGAACAATGTTTAGGTTAGATTTTGATTATTTTCATGTGCTGTTTGAACAAAAATATGGATGTGAGGACAAATGTGAGGACAAGCTTGCACACTTCTAGACATTTATATCTGCTATAATAATGTAGTAAGTATCTATTCTAGACATTCTACAGAAGGACCCCAGAGTGAGGGAGGAACACTTTAGGGTGGAACACAGGCAGAATGTGGGCCCATGACCTCACTCCTGGTCGATGGTGAGGATAAGGAGATTATAGGGACAGGCTCAGACCCAGGGACTTTCCCCCAACTACGGGAGATCCCAGAGGGTGGGACAGCATTAGCTCAGACTCTGATGTCATATGGAACACTGCTTTTCCACTTGTTAACCACTGCCAAAGCTGATTATCACTCTCTCCCCTCTGTTTTTCCTGTCTCGTCCCAGAATATCAAGACCCTGCTCCAGAGGTGAGAGCATGGCGTGACGTGGGCCGTTTTAGCTTTCACCATGTTATTCCATAATGGGGTTTTCCTGTTTCTGATATGTATCGTCTAAAGCTTGTGTTGTCTTTGGCAGGCCTTCTCCAAAGTTTGAGAAGCCTACCCTCACGGCTCCCAGTCTGTGTGAGGGGCGGTTCGCAGGGCCCCTGCAGTACCGAGTGTGGAAATCACTGAAAGGAAGCATCTACCCAGGTACTGTAATTTAAATAACTCATCTTGAATAGAATGAATGTCAATTACAGCACGCAGGAGTTGCAATTCAGGAGCTTTCACCTACTATTCTTGCTCTGCAATGTAGGTGATTTGCAGTGTTGTAGTACGGTCTCCAGACGTGGTCTTGGTCTTGTCTCTGTGTCAGATACATTTGTACTAGGTCTTGACTCGGTCTCGGACAGCGAGGACTCACAATTTCTTCTTGAGACCAGTGGAGTAAAAAAATCTAAATTATCCGCTTCCATTCAGTCAGCGCATAAAACCGTTTTTCCATACCAAATATATACAGTCCTTTTTTTGAAACAATATCTTAACAGCCCTTATATCTATTATAGACATGTTTGCGCAGTGGCGAACCTATAGGCCTTCAGTGTGTGACAGGTTCATGATTCTGAAAGGACAGCAACCATAATACCAGCGCACTCATGTAGGAGAGAACACTTTTGGTTAAACACAAAGGGCCAGTGGTGTAGTGGAGAATATGTGCCATTTTTTTTTTCACTTGGCATTGCTTATACTCACTTTTTAAACCCTACTGATGCATATCAAAGTAGTGTAGTGGAGGTATACGACTTATCAATTATGTAGTATAATAGAGAAATCATGCACAAAGTAGCCTACACAATCGCAAGGCACATTAAATATATTCACATGCTTGCAGCACACACAGCCCAGTTTCAGAGGAATATCATCTGCAGGCAGCAAGAGTGTCGCAGCTTTCATCTGGTTTTGGAATGGAGCAGCTCACAGAAGAATGACATCGGTACCCTGTAGGGTAGGAGAGACATTTCAACTCATGATATCTACCAGTAAATGCTTAACTAAAGTATCAATGGGTATGCAAATCAGGTATTGAAAATGTTTAGTCCGAAGTGTTGGTTAGTAGGCTATTTGTGATGCGCAATTGCACTATTTGCATCAGGGGTGTAGACATGGCTAAGCCTGGGTGGACAGAGGCCACCCACTGGTGAGGCTGACCCTGACAGATTGATGTGGTCAGAGCCGGGTGGCCCTATAGGCTCACAACGCAAGTTGCGTAGGGCCCTGCAAATTACGCAAGGGCCCCGCCTCCCCCTCGTGTCTAAGCAGGTGTCAATGTTTACAACTTGTATGAGAGGATGAAGCGGAACTATTCTTCTGGTCACGAAATCAGGTAAACTTGTGTTCTCTCCTCTCCAAGTTTGATGCCAGCAAATAACAGTAACGTTAAGTTGATGTGCTAGCTCGCAGTGTATCTCTCTCTAGTCTGTCTGTCTTGCTAACCTAGCTGTGCAGTGCATCCCTCTCTAGTCTGTCTGTCTTGCTAACCTAGCTGGGCAGTGCATCTCTCTCTAGTCTGTCTGTCTTGCTAACCTAGCTGGGCAGTGCATTTCTTGGTCTGTTTGTGTCTTGCTTGCTTGCCAGCCACTTCCAGGGCTGTGTTCTGTGACTTTGTGCCTGACAAAAGTGTGACTGAAATAAAACAATTTATTACGTTTGATAAAAGCAAACGGTGTTTATAAACTGCAGCTCAGAAAAGATAACTAACACAGACCCCAGGACTGGCATCTTCAGCAAGTACTAACACAGACCCAATACAGCTGGCTTCAACAAGTACTAACACAGACCCAGGTGAAGGATAGGCAGCCTCAGCCAGTACTAGTACAACCAGAGGTGTACAGCCAGCATCAGATACATTGGCAAACAAGGTGAACAAGCTCCTCCAATCTGCCTCAATGCAGTTGGATATCGCAGGGAATTTAATCTCAAATGCAAAGGCCTCCCTCACTACATACCGGGAAACTGGATTCTCTGAGGCCCAGAAAACATCCAAAAGCATTTGTGAAGAAATGAATGTGGAGGCTGTTCTGAAAGAGAAGAGACTGAGAAACAGCAAAAGGCATTTCAGCTATGAGGCTCGTGATGAACCAGTGACTGATGCAATGAAAAACCTTGAAGTCAACTGCTTCAACATTGTGGTCGACTCTGCTGTGACATCCATGGATGAAAGATTTGAAACACTCATCCAGGTGAAAACCAAATATGGAGTGCTGCTGAACTTCAGCACTGCCTCAGATGTCCAGTGAATCTTTAAAGGCTCACTGCATGGAAGTTGAAAACACTAACCTTCAGAAATGACTGTGACATCAGTGGAATGGATCTGGCACACGAGATTTAGAATTGACCTGATCTGCCAACAGATAAAATGACTGCCTTTGAGCTGCTTTCATTTCTCTGCGAGAAAAACCTGAAGGAATTCTATCCTAACCTTTGGACAGCCCTAAGAATTACAGTAATCTTACCAGTAACATCGGCAGAGAGGAGCTTTTCAAAATGAAAGCTCATCAAAAGCTACCTGAGGTCTTCCATGTCACAGGAACGTTTGAGTGGTCTGGCCATCATGAGCATGAATCATGATGTGGGGAAACACATGTCCTATGATGACATCATTGCTGATTTTGCCTCAAGAAAAGGCAGAAGAGGAATATTTTGATGGTAAGATTTTAATTCAAACATTGAAATGTTTACACACTTAGTAACATTTAAGATTGTATGGCAGAAGTGCATTTGTGTAAATGACTGCTTAACTATGTGACATGCTTTCTCAATTTCTTCCAGACAGTCCAGATAGACTGGTGCCCAGATAGACTGGTGCCCAGACAGACTGGTGCCCAGACAGACTGGTGCCCAGACAGACTGGTGCCCAGATAGACTGGTGCTCAGACAGACTGGTGCCCAGATAGACTGGTGTCCATGCTGATGCTGAAAATGCCCAGGCTGTAGAGGGAACCAAAGCTAATCACACAGCTGTATAGGTTTTATTTGACTATTTTGATACATATAGCTGCAGCCATAGCCTATAGGCTTATGTTTACATTGTATAGACAAAGCTAATTGTATAATATTGTGAGGACTGGACTCATTACCAGGCAGCAGAGCCAAAGCTCAATGTTAAATTTGATTATTTTTTACATTTTATATTTTCTATAATTTCTTATTTATGTTAATGTTAATATTCACTTATCTTAAGATTCTATAGAAAATATTATATTCAATAAACATTGTTTGTTTATACCTCATCCTGTTCTGTATAAGTCTACTTATTCTTAGGCTGACTGATGGAGCAAACATTTTTAAAGGAGGGAGGATTGTAGTGGGAACACTGGCGTGTTAGGTGTGACTGTGGCAATGGCAAATGGTTTACATGGGTCGTGGGTCAGGTAGCAGGGCCCCTTGGCAGAATGTTGCTTAGGGCCCCAGGGAGGTCAGGACCAGCTCTGGATGTAGTTTCATTTCTGTGGACTTTTGTCATTTCTCAAATTTTTCTGTGATTTTGAGTGTAAAAATCAGACAAATCTATTTGAAAACTCATAAAAAAACAAAGGAAAACAGGATTTTTCAAACAGGGTGCCTTTCCTTCTCTGGGCGGGCAATTTAGGAACTTTTTGGCAAAATTAGAGTATACCCACTTCTCAAGGCACAACTACACCACTGCACAGGGCCGATGGAAAGACAGCAGTCACACACAGAATGATATTAAAGGATAAGCCATCCATAAACTAGGACACAGTAAGCCAGTAGGTCCCAATCATAAAAATACAAAAACACAACCATTAAGCATTTCCCAATCGAAATGTACAACTATTACTTCCATCGCCTTTTTAACACACCAAGTAACCGGTGACTTCAAGTTTAAATTGGAACTGAGTGTTTTAACTACTTTGGAGATATGAAATCAATCATAATATCTGTCAAAAATATATATATAAAAAAATGGGTTATATTTGATCATAACAATCATATGACAATCATAATATCTGTCAAAAAATATATATATAAAAAATAGGTTATATTTGACTCAACATTCCATGATGTACATTAAGGCATTGTTGGCAGAATAGACGGATGCAGTTAAAACAATGATTAATATAACACCAATACATTTCTTGATAGTCCAAAAAATATTACTATCAGGTTGTAAATCACAGCTGGCCTGGTACATTGTTTGCTCCATTCTGGATGCACTGTTTCAGTTTCGATTACTCAATATTCTGGACAAAAACTGACAAATGTAACTAAGGCTGGGAATGTCAATACAATCAAACTAGCAAGGGCAATGATCACACGTCAGTCATAAGTGGGTGAGTGACTGACTTTTTCCCCTCATATCGTTTTTCATGGGCTATACAGTGCATTCAGAAAGGATTCAGGCTCCTTGACTTTTCCCACATTTGTTATGTTACAGCGTTATTCTAAAATTGATTAAATAAAAACGTCAATCTACACACAACACGCCATAATGACAAAGCACATTTTTTGTTGTTGACATTTTTGCTAATTTATTAAAAATAAAAAGAGAAATATCTTATTCACATAAGTATTCAGACCCTTTGCTATGAGACTCTAAAATGAGCTCAGGTGCATCCTGTTTCCATTGATCATCCTTGAGATGTTTCTGCAGTGTTGAAGGTCCCCAAGAGCACAGTGGCCTCCATCATTCTAAAATGGAAGAAGTTTGCAACCACCAAGACTCTTTCTAGAGCTGGCCGCCCAGCCAAATTGAGCAATTGGGGGAGAAGGGCTTTGGTCAGGGAGGTGAGCAAGAATCCGATGGTCACTCTAACAGAGCTCCAGAGTTCCTCTGTAGAGATGGGAGAACCATCTCTGCAGCACTCCACCAATCAGGCCTTTATGGTAGAGTGGCCAGACAGAAGCCACTCCTCAGTAAAAGGCACATGACAGCCCGCTTGGAGTTTGTCAAAAGGCACCTAAAGACTCTCAGACCATTAGAAACAAGATTCTCTGGTCTGATGAAACCAAGATTGAACTCTTTGTCCTGAAGGCCAAGAGTCACGTCTGGAGTAAACCATATTGATATTTCATTTTTTTTTATACATTTGCAAACATGCCTGAAACCTGTTTTGTGTGTAGATTGATGAAGGAAAAAATATATTTAATCCATTTTAGAATAAGGCTGTAACATAACAAAATGTGGAAAAAGTCAAGGGGTCTGAATACTTTCCGTATGCACCGTACACAGCTAGAGATGCAGGTGTCATTTTGTTAGCTAGCAAGAACTTGAGCGACTGTTATAAAATGAACATATCCCTTGCGTTCACAAATTCATTCTGACTATCTATTCTGATTCCAAAGCACTCTCGTCTGTGTGCCAGAGTGCAAAACAACTGATGAATTTACAAACGCGCAACACCTACTGAATAGGCAAAACAAGTAATATTAAGTGAAGAATGCTCTAGATAACATGTAAACAGCCTAACCAGCTCTGCTACGGTGAGTAAAATGGTCAGAGTGAGATACATTTATGTCTGGAAGTAGTTAGCTAGGAAGCTAGCCAACAAGAATGAATTGGCAGGCATGCTGCAGAAGGACGAGGAGGCTAGAAATTCCCCATTGTTTATGAGTGCAATTTTGACAGCCAACTTGCTGAAAAAGTATGAGAGGGTTTACAGTATCTAGTGTACCTTCCTTACATTTTAGCTAATTTTGCTCTGGCTAGCAATAGTTGTTGATCTTGTTGTTGTTGTTGTTCATGCACATAACTGAGGGAGAGAGAGACTACATTTTCATGGTTGTTTGATCAACAGTTCCCAAATCCAGAAACCCATTCGGGTGTATTTTGTGGCTTTTGGCGAATGCGTTCTAACGATCTAAAGTCGGGCTGTTGCAACTGCCTGTAAACGCACAGTCCAGTTCAACGTGAATGATGGCGGCCGGTGTGGCAACTGGCTTGTTTGTATAAAGGTCAACCTTAGCTCTGATCGGCTATGTCGCACCGGTCTGTGTAGACTCTGTATGGACAAAACAGATGTTTTATATACTGCAGTGTCTATGCTTTTTTAAAATGTTAGTACCTTCATTTAACTTGGCAAGCCAGTTAAGAAGAAATTCTTATTTGCAATGGCGACCTACCCCAGCCAAACCCGGACGACGCTGGGCCAATTGTGTGCCGTCCCTATGGGACTCCCAATCACAGCCAGATGTGATGCAGCCTGGATTGTCTTAGACCACTGCGCCACTCGGGAACCCAAATTACCCTATATTTTCCCAAGCATTCTAAGAATTGATGAAAACATGAACATATCTAAGTGGTCGCTTGTCAGAATGTTTATTTTTAATTCTTCCTGGGGGTGTATATGAACAGATTTTAATAAGATTTCATGTTTCTAAAATGCTGTCTGTTCCACTTTAAGTACAACAATGTTTCACACACATAAATTATTTTCAAAGTGGTGGCTAACAACAGTTCCACTCACAAGATGATGGTCATTTAAAACTTAACTTCTTGTTAAAAGTTATTTTTGAAAAGGGAGGAGCTAACGAATGATCAACAACATCCTCTTTGATAACACCTGCTGCAACCGCTGCAAACTAGCCGACAGCAAAACCTAGTCAGCTAGACTGTGGGGAAACCACTGCTCGCTGTTGCGCAGTGACCTGTTGGACTTTAATGACTCCTGTGGCGGGCCGGGCGCAGTGCGCGCTAACCAAGGTTGCCGACACATTGGTGCGGCTGGCTTCCATGTTGGATGCGCGCTGTGTTAAGAAGCAGTGCGGCTGGTTGGGTTGTGTATTGGAGGACGCATGACTTTCAACCTTCGTCTCTCCCGAGCCCGTACGGGAGTTGTAGCGATGAGACAAGATAGTAGCTACTACAACAATTGGATACCACGAAATTGGGGAGAAAAAGGGGTAAAAATTCAAAAAAAAAAAATGTGATTGGTTTATTCCACTGTCACTCCAAAATGTTGCCCTAATACAGTTAAATGGCAGATGCCTTTATCTAGCTTCTGATGTCCTAGCCAACGGCTGACTTAGCTATCTAGATGTATCTCCCCAGAGACGAGCAAAAACATCTAGAAGTCTCTTCAGTGTTAACTCTTTCCTTTACAAAAACTGAAGAGATTAAATCAGAACTGTCTTTGAAAATAATAATATCATTATTATTATTATTATTATAATAATTATTTTATGAATCCTTAAACCTTCTCTGAAGGCGTAGAAGGCCAATTGTTCCCCACTGTGTTTGGGTTAGTAATCATTGGTGGAGTGGCTCTATTTTCCCTCAGCATGCATTATTTACTATTCTGAATATCTAAAGAATCCATATGTTGTCCTATAATATGAACACAGAAATACTGGACATTTTCAACTCTTATTGTTGTGGTGATATGACAAAATTACAATCATGGTCTTTAATTGGACTCGCATTTTGCTAGTCTCGGTCTTGACTCCGTCTCAGACCCCTTCTCCCCCTCCCGGTCTCGGTCTTGATTCGGTCTCACCCTCCCCCCTCTGGTCTTGGTCTTGACTCGGACTCGCTTTGCTCCGATCTTGTGCTTGAATCGGTCTCGCTTTAGCTGGTCTCCAACACAACACTGGTGATTTTCACAGAATTCACTACTTTACTACACAGAATTTACCATTTAATTGTTGTTTACTTATTTCAGACAGAAGGTTAAACTGTTTCATTGAGAATGACACTGCTGTACCACTTTTATCTGTATTATGGAATGTTAAACTTGGTTTCCTTGCTCTCAGTTCCAGCTGCCATCACCTTAAACTCAAGCACGGCCAACCCGTGGCTCAGCCTGACCTCATCCCTCACCTGTGTCCGCTACCAGACCTTCAACCACTCTGTCCAGGACAACCCTCACCGCTTCAACGCTGCCCTGTCTCTACTGGGCAGTCAGGGCTTCACCCATGGCCGCCACTACTGGGAGATAGAGGTCTACAGCAGCACTGTGTGGACCGTGGGGGTAGCCAGAGAGTCTGTATCCAGGAAGGGGGTCATCAAAGCCCTGCCAGCCAATGGCTTCTGGACCCTGTCCTTATCCTATGGAATACAGTACATGGCCTGTACATCACCCCCTACTGTCCTGTCACTTGAGGAGCCTCTGGCTAGGATAGGGGTGTATCTGGATTATAAGAGGGGTCTGGTGTCTTTCTACAATGCAGAGAGCATGACTCATCTCTATACCTTCCGTGAAACCTTCACAGAGACGTTGTACCCCTACTTCAATCTGGGATTCCTGGATAAAGTGCATGAGAACGAGCCCCTCAAAGTTTTCCTTCCCAAAATCTGACAGCCGCATCTACACATCGCAAAGCCTGAGGCGAGCCTTATACTGGTGCTAAACCTCCCTCAGAGTATAACCGTCAGATAATATGCAACATAAAAAAACGGACACAAAATACTACCATATTGTTTTGAGATGTTAACGCGTAAGTAGGCCAACTGTTCAACTTCAGAAATGTCTCAATATCTTACTGAAGTCATCTTGATGGGGGTCAGTGAACTTCAGCATCAAGGTTTGTTTAATGTTTTTGTCATCATTATTATTAATCCACAATAACCTTTTGTAATATTACAGCGTTAATTTGTACGGGCCTGGTGTTAACTGAATGATGAATACAAAATTGCCTTATTGTTTACAATGTACGGCAGTTCAGTATTTTGAGACAAAGGTGCGCCAATTATTTGGATAAGTAATTTTCAATGCATGATTATACTTTTCATGTAAATGTTGGATATCGTCAGTACACTGCAAGATATTGTTCAAAATAAACACTAACTTGTTTTGTGTCTCAGTGTTAAAATATAACCATTTTTTGATATGAACAGTCTTAGCAAAAAACAGCAACAAGCATGAACACACTTCTGTTTGTGAATATCAGAGCACAGGAAAGAAAACTCATTAAGATGTCATTTGAATAGTTTTCTGTGTGATTGTGTCCTTTTCTTACTGAGCTGAGTAATGGTCAAAGTTATTGGAGTAAAATTTAAGATCCTTTGAGATCCTCTGTACAATCTCCACAAGAGTACATTTCATACGCTTTTTCTTCCCTCCCTTTCCCTTTGCCTTTACCTAATAAAAAAACCCAGTATTATTCAAAAGTTATTTTCGGAAGGTAACTGCACTCAACGTAATGGCATAGGCCTAAGCTATTATCAGTGGAGCGAGAGAGAGAGAGAGAGAGAGAGAGAGAGCAGTTCAAACAAGCACATGGAAATGTTGTATACCATCAGTAGCACTTTAAGGAAAGTATTGTCATTCCAACATGCAGACTGACACAAAAACATAAATCAGTAATTGTTTCATGGATTTAATGGATTAATAAAGATAGAGCGTGGGAGAGAGAGAGAGAGAGAGAAAGAGAAGAACACTGGGTTAAAAACTGAACAGTGAAACAAACATTAGGAACAGTTATGGGGCAGAATGGGACTTATGAATATGTTGGTCCTTCTGTGAAGTACAGTGCCTTAAGAAAGTATTCGGCCCCCTTGAACTTTGCGACCTTTTGCCACATTTCAGACTTCAAACATAAAGATATAAAACTGTATTTTTTTGTGAAGAATCAACAACAAGTGGGACACAATCATGAAGTGGAACGACATTTATTGGATATTTCAAACCTTTTTAACAAATCAAAAACTGAAAAATTGGGCGTGCAAAATTATTCAGCCCCTTTACTTTCAGTGCAGCAAACTCTCTCCAGAAGTTCAGTGAGGATCTCTGAATGATCCAATGTTGACCTAAATGACTAATGATGATAAATACAATCCACCTGTGTGTAATCAAGTCTCCGTATAAATGCACCTGCACTGTGATAGTCTCAGAGGTCCGTTAAAAGCGCAGAGAGCATCATGAAGAACAAGGAACACACCAGGCAGGTCCGAGATACTGTTGTGAAGAAGTTTAAAGCCGGATTTGGATACAAAAAGATTTCCCAAGCTTTAAACTTCCCAAGGAGCACTGTGCAAGCGAAAACATTGAAATAAAAGGAGTATCAGACCACTGCAAATCTACCAAGACCTGGCCGTCCCTCTAAACTTTCAGCTCATACAAGGAGAAGACTGATCAGAGATGCAGCCAAGAGGCCCATGATCACTCTGGATGAACTGCAGAGATCTACAGCTGAGGTGGGAGACTCTGTCCATAGGACAACAATCAGTCGTATATTGCACAAATCTGGCCTTTATGGAAGAGTGGCAAGAAGAAAGCCATTTCTTAAAGATATCCATAAAAAGTGTTGTTTAAAGTTTGCCACAAGGACCCTGGAAGACACACCAAACGTGGAAGAAGGTGCTCTGGTCAGATGAAACCAAAATTGAACTTTTTGGCAACAATGCAAAACGTTATGTTTGGCATAAAAGCAACACAGCTGAACACACCATCCCCACTGTCAAACATGGTGGTGGCAGCATCATGGTTTGGGCCTGCTTTTCTTCAGCAGGGACAGGGAAGATGGTTAAAATTGATGGGAAGATGGATGGAGCCAAATACAGGACCATTCTGGAAGAAAACCTGATGGAGTCTGCAAAAGACCTGAGACTGGGACGGAGATTTGTCTTCCAACAAGACAATGATCCAAAACATAAAGCAAAATCTACAATGGAATGGTTCAAAAATAAACATATCCAGGTGTTAGAATGGCCAAGTCCAGACCTGAATCCAATCGAGAATCTGTGGAAAGAACTGAAAACTGCTGTTCACAAATGCTCTCCATCCAACCTCACTGAGCTCGAGCTGTTTTGCAAGGAGGAATGGGAAAAAATGTCAGTCTCTCGATGTGCAAAACTGATAGAGACATACCCCAAGCGACTTACAGCTGTAATTGCAGCAAAAGGTGGCGCTACAAAGTATTAACTTAAGGGGGCTGAATAATTTTGCACGCCCAATTTTTCAGTTTTTGATTTGTTAAAAAAGTTTGAAATATCCAATAAATGTCGTTCCACTTCATGATTGTGTCCCACTTGTTGTTGATTCTTCACAAAAAATACAGTTTTATATCTTTATGTTTGAAGCCTGAAATGTGGCAAAAAGTTGCAAAGTTCAAGGGGGCCGAATACTTTCGCAAGGCACTGTATATATTTGGGCCAAATCATCGAAACAAATGGAAAAGAACAGACCACCATCTTACACTATGTTTATTAACTTAGCCCTTGAAAATAACAACAAATGTTTGTTTTTCTTGTCGGGCTAACACTAGGGGGGGGGGAATCATCCCTGTTCTGCAGTGGAGGACCATACAAATTACAAATGTGTGCTCAAAACACATTTCGCTGGTTCTCTCTGTCTTTCCTTATCATTCACGTGCACCCAAAATTATTTACAGTAGTTTCAGTGCCAAGAATTTAAGTCAAGAGTCAATTGTCATATTTAGGAATCAACCTTTTATCAAAGCCACACCAAGGCAAGGTTAGCTTCCCAAGAAGATCACGCTCAGCTGAGCTTCAAGTTAGGAGGTGGCTGGGGAACTGGGGATTAGTCCCTATAACATGTTACATTTTAGTCATTCAGCAGACACTCTTATCCAGAGAGACTTACAGTATTGAGCGGATCCATTTTTTTTTTACCGATACTGGTCCCCTGTGGGAGTCGAACCCACAATCCTGGTGTTTAACATTGCCATGCTCTACCAACTGAGTCAGATATGTACCCTGACCATTGTGTATCCTGTACAGTAATACCACCACCCCACTGTTCCTTACAGGCCTGTGGGATCTTGTTAGTTGAGAAAATGAAAATCTTTGGGGGGAATTAAATTAAAGTCTCCCCCACATATCCACCCTGTCATCCACCCTCCCTAATCTAAATGATACAAACTTGAAAACACTGTCTATTGCTGCATGGCTTCCCTCCTTACAGTTGTGATTGGAGGGTAAAGGCTTTGGGCGGTGGGTGGCGGGTGGAGTGTGGGGGGACAGCTATCCAAGCCCCTTCTGCTCGTAGGGAACTGGGAGTATCAAAGCATCGGGGTGCACATTCTCCTCTTAAGTCTGGGGAAGAGGGGTTCATGTGCAAAGAGTCTTTGAACCTTGCACTGGTGTACCGTACCTGGAATCCCTTCTTATTGCTGGTGACATCAGAACTATATAACGATGGCATCCCCAACAGAGTAGGATCTCCTCAGGGGGATGAAAGAAAGTGAGCGAGAAAGAGAGAGTCAGAGAGAGAGAGAGAGGAGAGAGAGTCAGAGAGAGAGAGAAGAAAGAGAGCCAGAGAGAGAGGAGAAAGAGAGTCAGGGAGAGAGAGGGGAGAGAGAGAGAGGAGAAAGAGAGTCAGAGAGAGTCGGGGAGAGTCAGAGAGAGAGAGGAGAGAGAGAGAGTCAGAGAGAGAGAGGAGAGAGAGTCCGAGTGAGAGAGGAGAGAGAGAAATAATCTTACACTTCTACATTTTAAAAGTATCAAACACCCCTGGCATTTTGTGAAACGCTACATACAGTAAACATATGTACAGTAGCTGTTACAGTCTAGTAGGTGTACTGAAACCTTTGTTCGTCCTTACCCCAGATCCACAGTAACAGCCAAGCCTTGGGGCCTTGATATCAGCACCGTCAAATAGCTCCACGTAGTCGTAGCCGCAGTCTGCCTTTTCCTCAATCTCAAAGGTTTGGAATATGAGCTCTACTCTGTAGCCCTTCTCAGCAGAGACCACCCATTGGCAGTCAGACACCCTTGGGTAGTTGTTATCCCCAAACTGGGCGTGGGAGTAAAGATCTTTGGTCTTGACCTCAGCTTTAATGCTTCCTCCACACTCTGAGAACGCACAGCCACAAAATGAGAGACCGAGGCTTAGAGAAGGAACTCATTCAGATATGGAATGTGCAATTTAGCAACACATAATTCTCTGAGAGACAGTTATTTTCCCAAAAAAAATTCCACTGCATTCCCTGTGGTATTGTGTAACTTTATACGCGTGAGTTGAAAGAGACCACTAATCACAGAACCAGATGGCAACATGGCCATTGTAACCCTCAATTTATGCAGGATTAATTCCTTGAGATGAATCCTCTCATTATTCAGGGGTCCTGACAAAACCACATATGTTGTTCATGCATTACTAACATAATGTACTGTACCTTAGTGATAATATAATACAAACAAAACAAAAAACAGAAATATTGCCATCAGCATACAAGAAGAAATTTGCATCAGTGGACACAAAGCCGATCATTAATGATGAAGGAGGTTAACAATGGTCCCAGGAACAAATCCTTGTGGCCCATCCTTTACAACCACCTGTAATTGGAGTTGTCTTTGGGATAACGCCTTTTTGATTGATTTGAGAGACAAAATGAGCCCACCTGGATCAAAGATCAATGAATACCTCTTAACTGGTCGGCTGAGATTAATGGATTATTTATTATTATTATCAATATTTTAAATAGGCTATGGCAGTGGATTGACCAGACCTAAATGAAAAAGTTTAATAATTGATTATACAATCAATATTAGTTGATTATTCAAATTTCTCTGAAATAAAAAAAAAACATGATAGAAGTTCGCACATCTCCCTGTGCACAAGTAAGAAGGATCCATTTCAGTCCTTTCCTTTCTGGTGTCACAAAATCCAAATGCCAGTGTACGTGTCACCCACCTGCACTGTCTCAAAGAATCTCTCTTCTGGACTAAGTTCTCAGAGAAGAAGCTCAGGAACATCTTGTTGCCGTTGGAGATGACTGGCGAGGGTTTCTTGGTGCCACAGAAGCATCCTAGACTGGGGGCCCAACCGTCACGCCCATTGTAGATCGCCAGGTGGTTGTAGGCACACTCCGAATGAGCCTCCATGTCGATCTCTTTGAAAACCTGAAAATTGTATGAAGATTCAGCGAGGTAGGTGGTAAGAATCTACATGAACCTTATTCTGATCATGTCTATGTACTGTTACAATGTAAATGACAAGCATGACATAACAGGTGCTATTAAAACAATGCCAATCTTGTCATGATACTAGCAGTAAACATAGAAGTTTGATGATTTGGCCTGGGGTGGTAGAGAGGGCCCAGGTACAGGCCTTCTTGCTGGGGTACTTTTCAGGCCAGTTGGGGCTGGCGGAGAGGCCTGACACACTGCTTACCACATGATCACAGCCGGCTGGAAAAGAAACATCGCCGAACAGCTCAGTAATCCAAGAGGACAGATTATATCCCCAGCTCTTTGATTTCATGAGCCATGTAAAGTAGGATGTCAAGGGCTTTATGTAATTCCTGGATGGATGGATACGGCCTTTCTGGGTGATACGGCCTTTCAATATCAAGCCTGATATTGGGCGTTGTGAGCAGCGCTGGACAGCTACCAATGTGTCTCTGACCCTAGTTCTCCTAAAACACCATCAATGTAGTATGAATCACAACTTCACCATCCCACTCACAGGACAGTCTCAAGGTTTTTAATTGAATAATGAGCTTCTCAGGAAATAAGTATCCCAATATTGAGACCATTGTATTTAAAAAGCTGTCATCAATCATTGTCTTCTAACTAAATGTTGATATTCTTTACTACTCTGAGAGAGCTCACTAGGTTGCAAACTGCTACAGTAAGTGAAGTTAATGAGAACGTCAGGTCCCACCTACAGTACCAGTCAAAAGTGGTACTTATTAATTCAAGTTCATTATTTTTTTTCTTGTTTTTTTTTCTTCTACGTTGTAGAATAATAGTGAATACATAGTGAAGACATCAAAACTATGAAATAATACATGGAATCAGGTAGTAAGCAAAATAGTGTTAAACAATTTTTTTTTTTTTTTTGATTCTTCAAAGTAGCCACCCTTTGCCTTGATAACAACTTTGCACGCTCTAGACATTCTCTCAACCAGCTTCACCTGGAATGCTTTTCCAACAGTCTTGAAGGAGTTCTCACATATGCTGAGCACTTGTTGGCTGCTTTTCCTTCACTCTGCGGTCCAACTCATCCCAAACCATCTCAATTGGGTTGAGGCCGGGTGATTGTGGATGCCAGGTCATCTGATGCAGCACTCCATCACACTCCTTGTTGGTAAAATAGCCCTTACACAACCGAGAGGTGTGTTGGCTCATTGTCCCGTTGAAAAACAAATGATAGTCCCACTAAGCGCAAACCAGATAGGATGGCGTATCTCTGAAGAATGCTGTGGTAGCCATTCTGGTTAGACAGACAGTGTCACCAGCAAAGCACACCCACACCATCACACCTCCTCCTCTTCCTCCATACTTCATGGTGGGAACCAGACATGTGGAGATCATCCGTTCACCTACTCTGCGTCTCACAAAGACAAGGTGGTTGGAACCAAAAATCTCAAATTTGGACACGTCAAACCAAAGGACAAATTTCCACCGGTCTAATGTCCATTGCTCGTGTTTCTTGGCCCAGGCAAGTCTTCTTATTATTGGTGTCCTTTAGTAGTGACTGACCTTCATGTCTTAAAAGTAATGATGGACTGTCATTTCTCTTTACTTATTTGAGCTGTTCTTGCCATAATATGGACTTGGTCTTTTACCAAATAGGGCTATCTTCTGTATACCACCTCTACCTTGACACAACACAACTGATTGGCTCAAACACATTTAAGAAGGAAAGAAATTCCACAAATTAACTTATAACAAGGCACACCTGTTAATGGAAATGCATTCCAGGTGACTACATCATGAAGCCGGTTGAGAGAATGCCAAGAGTGTGCAAAGCTGTCATCAAGGCAAAGGGTAGCTACTTTGAAGAATCTCAAATATAAAATGTATTTTGATTTGCTTAACACTTTTTTGGTTACTTGATTACAAATGTGTTATTTCATAGTTTTGATGTCTTCACTATTATTCTACAATGTAGAAAATAGCAACAATAAAGAACAACTCTTGAATGAGTAGGTGTTCTAAAAGTTTTGACTGGAACTGTATGTTGTTCAGTTATTCAATATGCACTAGGGTGTAGACTACAGCTCTACAAAATGAAATAAGCATCCATTATCGTTAGGTAGAGTAATTTTGAATACCATATTTCGAGTGGCATTAGGAAAGAAAAATAACTTTAGCGCTAGCAATGGAAACTGTATACTACGCAAAGTGCAATCATGTCCTCTTGATGCAAAATAAAGTTTAAAAAAATAAAAACGAATGTATCCTCAGATGCCAATCAAAGCTTGATGGAATAATTTTCATAATTGACT
The DNA here is from genome assembly GCF_013265735.2 of Oncorhynchus mykiss. Classification (NCBI taxonomy): domain Eukaryota; kingdom Metazoa; phylum Chordata; class Actinopteri; order Salmoniformes; family Salmonidae; genus Oncorhynchus; species Oncorhynchus mykiss. The sequence goes on from NC_048569.1 coordinate 36,477,180, forward strand.
TTGAATCAGGTCTTGTTGCTCTGGAATATGTGAAAAGGCTCTTTGCATGTATCCTAGCTTTTTCAAAATCCATTTAGTGCATCGTTGATAATACAACTGTGATGAAGTGCTATGACTGTTCTAAAAACACACTGTTTCCTCGGATAAAGGAGGATTGTTGAGGTGGCAGACACTGAGTTCATGAATAAGTTTGTGTCTAATTGATGTCCAA